>NC_083327.1:74152709-74836517 GCF_963455315.2 Globicephala melas | reverse complement strand
AGAGAGGAACTAAAAGAAAAAATTCCTAGGATCAATTAAACTGACATTTTCTCTGTAAGTCATGATTTATAGACAGTTACAGGAATGAGGACTTTCCTGAGAATTTTAGCTTCATATTAATTTCAAGTTATGTATGATTATTAAACTATTTTATATGCTCAAATGGATCTAGATCGTTTTTCATGTCTGTACAGGACTGGTCACATTTACTAGCATTTAAAAATGTTTTTGATGGTTTCAGTGGTGTTTCCACACTGTTTTTGAACAACTAATCATTTAAATTTTCTCTCTCTTCTAAGTACATATCACCATCTGAAGTACAATGCATTTTCCCAATTTACTTGTTTATTATCTGTCTACAGTGAAGCCCCACTGGACTGTAAGCCTCACGGGAGCAGGGACTTTGTCTGTTTTGTTCATTGCTGTATCTCCTGCAACCAGAGCAGTGCCTGACTTTTCCTAAGTACTCAGTCATTACTTACTGAATAAATGAATTATAGCTTCATTCATTATGAAAAGAAATATAACTAATTATTAGGAAAAATATCTTTACCTACAAAGTTATTAATATTACATCTTGGCTTTGGAGTTTATTTTTCTCTCATGTATGTGCTTGGGCATGTACACGGAAAAACAAAAACTCCAGAGCCAGTATGTGATATGAATAACTCTATAGGTTTACTTAAAATTGCAAGCTCTAAGCATCAGCATTTGTATATTTGTTATTGTAAGCCTTTAAAATGTGGGCAGAGATGATACAGATTTCATTTCAGCATCTGCTAAAAGCTCTGCCCTTTGCTGGTTTCTGGGTGTCAGATAATGTTCTACCAGACATGATTAATGTATAATAGGTATTAGAGTGAAGTTTGCTATAGAATAAATTTTAATTAAATGTATTTATACTCTGATTGATTTTATCATGAAATTTAAGATGCATATTTTGGGGGCTTGACACACAGATAATTTTGTTATACTCTTTGGTAACATTTGGAATAATTTTTAAAATATCAACTATACCATTCTGTATATATAATAAGTTATGGACTTTAAAATAAAGTCTTTATGAGCTTACCCCATGTGGTATCTCTTTTGTAAAGAAAAATAACATGGAGGCTTGGTAATTTTGACAGCTTAGAAGAAAGAAATTAATAAACAGACTGTAACCATGGTATGGGTACCTACTGCCATTAACACTCAACATCGTACTTTAAAAGACAACCTAAGAGTATTATTTTACTATAAATACTATTTTAAGCTTGGCATAATTCCTTTGAAATAAACATTTCTCAGTAATATCATCTCAAATTTGTAATAACACATTATAACTATTAAGAAATGCACCTGGTACGTTGGTCTTTGACTCCCATGGGCTTGAAGTAACATGGAAAGGAGAGTAGGTGGAGGTGCTGGGCCTGAGGAAGCACTCACAACTGCAGGAGAATAAAATTTCACCGGCTGCATCCATTCTTTGGGGCCCTTTTTACTTAGATAATTGATTTGAGAGGGTAGCCCTGTTACCAGGGTAACTTGAGAGCAATAGAAGGTGAAGATACCCATATTCCGATAATATCTGTCTGGGTATATTATTTTGCTGAGAAAATAATTGCTGCCTAACAGGAGTTTAAGCCAGAAATAAAAAAGGTGATTCTGAAGTTTGGATGCTGTCACTATGACAAGAAATTAAGAGGATCAATTGGTCCAGAGGCTGGGGGGAGGGTGGGGGGACAGGTAGGGGTCAAGGGGAGATGTCCTTTCATCATCACTTAAATCATACTGTTCAGTGGCCTTTCTGTTACTATAGACCATATTGAGAGCCTGTCCTTCTGACCTAAAACAATCTTTAAGAGGAGCTACTACAGAAACTGGATAGATGAGGAAGGTTTGAGACCCATTGATCCTCTAAGACCAATGGTTATTGTTCTTGAGAGTTAATTTGCCAATGATTTATGTGCTGTAAAATATTGACGCTGTACAGAGGACAGCTCTTTAAAATGAAAGTAGTCTTTTAAATCATTCTGCACAAGTAACAGTTGACATACACATACATATATACATTCACATATACACACATAGTCACACATCTTATTAGCGTCTTGTTAGCTATTTGTATGAGGATTGATTCTAAATATAACATGTGGTTGGTGATTAGAGCAACAAGGTATAACTTCCCAGCATTGAAATCTTTCAAGCTTTGTCTTTTGTTTCTACGTATATACATTTATTGCTTTTTTTAATGCCCATTTTAAGTAAATGGAAAGCATCCTCATTTCCTTTAAGAACATCTGTATAAAAATTCAATCTGGACTTTGCCTACATACCGAAAATAACAGGTACCACTAATTCTTGTGTACTGGGACTCATGTTCACACAGTGTTCCTTATGCCTGAACTATTTCCAAGCAGTAGAAAACTGTAATTATCATGTTTCTAGTAGAGCCAGACTGAATGCATCAAGAATATGCTTTCTGACCTCTGTGATTGCCATTTATTACACAGGATTATCAAGAGGAAATTGCTATTGCCCAAGAGAACAAAATACAGCTCCAGCAAATGGGAGAACGACTTGCCCGAGCCAGCCATGAAAGCAAAGCATCTGAGATTGAATACAAGCTCGGGAAGATCAATGACCGATGGCAGCACCTCCTGGACCTCATGGCAGCCAGGTAAAAAGGACCTTAGTCAATAGGACACTCATGCAGAATCTCAAAGCTTTCAGGCTGCCTTCCATTTCAGCTAAAGATCGGCCAATAAATCTCTGTGTTCTTTATCCCACCATTTTAGTTCATGCTTGTCTCATAAATGTCACTTTCGTTAACTTTAAAATTCTCCTTCTTATTTCATAAATTCAGTGGTGTTTGCATTTAACTGAAAGAGGGAAAGTCATATCCAGACAAAATCCATTCCCAAGAGAAAATTCTTTATTCTGGGGCTTCATAGTACTCAACTTCCTATAAGGAAGAAAGTGAAACTGCTGACCAGTATCTGTGGAGGGTGTGTTTGTCTGAAGTGGCAAAAAAAAAAAAAAATATATATATATATATATATAAAATTATATAAATATAGTATAATTAATATATACATATATCTATAATCACATTCCTACTGTCTTTTTGATTAGCAAGGTGTGGGAATAAATCTAATTATTGCCATTCTGCTTAGACGTAAAAATAATCTGCTGCATTACTGTAATTTTGTATTTAACTCTAGTGATAACTGTAAGTGTCTACCACATATCTGAGAGGAATGTTACATTCAGTTTCTGTTGCGGAAGGGCAGGGTGAGCGAAAGGGATAAAAGTCAAAAAGAAAAAGTATCTAAGGATCTTTACTAGCAATATAGAAATCTGATATGATTGAAGGAAGCACTGTGTTATTTGACATAAGGGTTATTTTTTAAAGGGAAGGGCTAGGTAGATGCTTTGTTTGAGGTGAACTTTGCTTCTTGTTGGAATGTAGCCTCCATGAGGGCAGGCATCCTTGTCCATTCTATTCCCTGTATATCACAAGCACCAAGAATAGTACCTGAATGCAGTTGGGGCTCAATAAATATTTGAATGAATGTATGAATGAATACTTGAATATTTGAATGGATAGTCTTCTTTATGGCAGTTAGGAGAGTTGGAATGTTACACATGCTTCTGATTCACAGCCATTTGGGAGTTATCCCAAAATACACTTTTTAAAAAATCCGGCTTCTTTTCCTTAGCCATGCTGCATGAAGGTGGACATGAAATAGTGCCTTTTGAATACTGTGTGCCCACAAAGACTTCATATGGGCTTGGCAAGTCCATGTGTTGATTTTAAAAACATTTAGTATATTTCTTTTTCTATAAGGGAGTTATCAAAGAGGGTCTCATTTAGGAAGGTGAGATTATAATTTATTTTAGTGAGAATGAAACAAAAATGGAATAGATGTTGACCAATTTTTAAAATGTTTAACGGTAGTATTATAATAGCTAACATTTACTAAACCCTTAGTTTGTAGCAGTGACCATGCTAAAGACTTCATGTACATCTTCTCGTGTGCTGTTCACAACATTCTTTGAGGTGGGTATTATTATTATACCCATTTTCCAGATGTGAAATGCTGAGGCTCAGGTTTGCCCCTGGTCATGCACGTGCTGAGTGGCAGAGTGCCCTAGAATACTGCACTCTCCTACCTGCCAAGCTTATGACTTCTTTGTCCCTGTTCTAGAGAATACAATTAAAAGGAAGTTAGGGTCTGTTATTTATTTCTACAATCTAATTTCCCAGTCCTTTGTGAAGTACTGACAGCGACTATGAGAGATATAGGAGGTACAAAGACGGAAGCCCTTTCTTCAAGGAGTTCATAGTGGGAATTACGCATGTGAAGAAATCAAGTAAAATGATGTGCTAAATGCCTTAGTAAAAGTACCATAAAGAGATGGAAACTGAATGGTGCAGCTTAAGCTACTGTAAGTATTTAGGCATTGGTAGATTTTAGAACCCCAGCGCTGTGTTTAGCCTCACTTCTCAGTCACTGATAACCAAATCTTATTTCAGAGGGAGGAGCTGAAGCCCTTTGTGCTATAAATACCCTTCTTAGGGAAGCCGCCCACTCGGTAAACATCCCTGGATTTTTTTCAGTCAGATTATGACTCATGGAATTGGCTTTCATTTCCATGTAATCCAGTTAAACCAGTTAATATCTTTTTCTAATTTCTAGTTGGTTCAGTGGTGTGGAATATGGGGTTGCACTAAGTCAAAATGTTTTAAATTTAATTTAATTTAATCACAAGCAGCTAGTTTGGTGTATGCCCAGCTGGTAGCCAGCGTTACATACAATGAGTTAGGTGTTTACTCCTCAAAGCCATGTTGATTTGTAACTTTTCTATTTTTTCAATCAAGAATTTTCTAGGTGTTATTTAGTTTATTTTTCCAAAGACACATTAGTAAATTTGAATCAATTAAATATAGGGAACACAGGCTTGCATTTTAGTCACTAAAATGCTCATATGTTCCTACTTTTGTAGAATCTCATTATACACAGATGTAACATATATATTGTCTCCTTCCAACGTAGACCAGATGACATTTTGACCATTCATTTGTCCTGAGGTTTAATGCCACACTGGATTCATAGTTCCTTGAAGCCTCTCCTAAATGACACTCAGCCCTCACGTTTGCTTTCCACTTTTTGGTTTATTGCCTGTGCTAACGCGCAGACAAGATGACTGTCTTCCACACCCATCTTCAACTATGACCTGCCAGCTGAAGTACTAAGTTTCTATGATTCAGTCTCATTCACTACTCTTCCCTCTTCCAAATTTTTTTAACATTGATTAATTGAAGCAGAACGTAACTTATGCCTTTGGGTATTTTCACGTTGTTTTGATGCTCTTGGGAATGGAGAGGTTATTTTTGAAGATGATCATATTTTCAGGTGAACAGCTTCCCGGGTAACAGAAAGATGGAAAAAAGAAAGAAGATTCACTGATAATAACCTGTTATATACAAATAGAATGCATAACTTTGAGTCAGATTCTTATTACTAGGATTAGCTTAGACCATTCTAAGTACAAAGTAGCTATGTTTTGCTTTGAATTTTTAAACTAACTGTCACCAAGCATTGTCAGCTTTTTAGGATAACAAAAAAATCTGCTCAGTTATTATTAGGGCTCAATGGATAATGTTATAGTATACGTTCTAGACCTACTCAGTTCAATATAGCAGTCACTAGCTACATGTGGCAGTTTAAATGAGTTGGAATATAATTAAATTAGAATTTTTTTTAAACAATCTGATTTTATTTTTTATTTTATCTTATTTATTTATTTTTGACTGTGTTGGGTTTCCTTGCTGTGCGCTGGCTTTCTCTAGTCGCAGCGAGTGGGGGCTACTCTTCATTGCGGTGCGTCGTGGGCTTCTCGTTGCGGTGGCTTCTCTTGTTGCGGAGCACGGGCTCTAGGCGCGTGGGCTTCAGTAGTTGTGGCACGTGTGCTCAGTAGTTGTGGCTCTCAGGCTCTAAGAGCACACGCTCAGTAGTTGTGGCGCACGGGCTTAGTTGATCCGCGGCATGTGGGATCTTGTCGGACCAGAGATCGAACGGGTGTCCCCTGCATTGGCAGGCGGATTCTTAACCACTGAGCCACCAGGGAAGCCCCCAATTAAATTAGAATTCAATTTTAATTACAGTCAGTTGCACTAGGCACATTTCCAATGCTCAATAACCACACGAGGATACTGTCTACCTTATTGGATACTGCAGACACAGAACATTTTCATCATCTCAGAAAGTTCTGTTGATCAATGCTGGCCTAGATAATTAAAAGCATTTCTGAGCCTTTAGCTTTCATTAAGAGTCAATATAATTTCACTGTAACTGTAATTTCTGTAAAAAAAAATTGGTGTAACTGTAATTTCTGTAAAACTGTCTTCAAGGACTCTAGCTCTCATTTTACCAGTGGACCTTATGCAAAAACCCACATGGCAATTTTTCCAGCACCTAGCACTAACAGAAAATGTCTTTTAGCATCAGTAGTTCAGAGCTTCTAATGACAGAGAATACATTATTAAACATTTCCCATCTTGGTATCTAGGAACGTCAGACTCAAGTTGTTTGCCCTGCTGTAATGACTTTTTCTTAGTTAACTGGACTCTCTAATATAAGGAGATTCTTCTTTCCTCTACCAAACCTAAATACCCATCACCAAAAACAAAGCACACATTAGTTATTTGGTTCTTTTTTTTTTTTAAATAATAGTTTTATTGAGATACAATTCACATACCATACAACTCATATATCAAAAGTATACAATTCAGTGATTTTTAGTATATTTACAGAGCTGTGCATCCGTCACCATAATCAATTTTAAAACATTTTCGTCACCCCCAAATAAAAACTTTAACCCCTTGTTTCCTTTCTGCCCTCCCTCCTTTTCCTCCAGTCCCAGGCAACTACTAATCCACTTCCTGCCTGTTTAGATTTACCGACTCTGGACAGTTCATATACACGATATCGTACAGTATGTGGTCCCTTATGACTGGTTGTTTTTAATCTGTGTTTTAATTATAATTCCCTTAAACACTGTATAGAAGTAAAAACAAATATAATTTTTTAAAACTATGGAATGCCTCCTGTTTATGAAGTACTTCCTCTGCATGTTGCTACAGGGCAGAAGCTGGCGAACTCTCTGCTTGGGGCCATATGGTAAATAATCTAGGCCGTGTGGGCTGAACAGTCCCTGACAAAGCCCTCTTCCATTGAATCACAAAAGCAGCCTTAGACAGTGTGTAGAGAAGCAACAGGTTCCAGTAACATTTTATTACCAAAACAGGTGGCCAGACATAGTTTGCAGACACCACTCTGGGATGAAAAAGAAAATGGTTCCCATCCAAATAAGGGTAAAAGGTAAAGTGGGGATACACGTGGTTCCTCACCTCAGGGCCTTCCCCTTTCTGCTACTTCTTCCTGCTCTCTCTCCTCTGTCTGGCCAGGCCAGCCCCTAATTCTTCTTCATGCTCCTCCTTTTCTCTAGATTAGATTAGATTAGATTCTTCTCTTCTGCTCAGTAGGCTTTCTGTACAAAGTCCATAGCATTTCTCTTGATTATAATAAATATCTCGTGTGATAGATTGTTTAAAGTTTCTTTCCTCTATTGAAATGTAAGTATCTAACTTGATCACCACAGTAATCCCAGAACCTAACATAGTTCTTTGCATATAGTTGTCACTCCAGTATTTGTTGAGTTTCTCAGTCTGAGACATAGTGTTTGAAATGTGCCCTACATACAGATAAGAATATAGTAGAGCCTGGGCTTAGGGCTTTTGCCTGAATTATAAGGTGTTTCTGCTTCACCTACACTGTGATGTTTGCCAAATTACTTATCTTCTTAGTGCTTCAATTACACGGTGTGAAAGGTTATCAGGGGGATTAAATGAGGTGGTACCTGTAAACCACTTAGCACAGTGAAGTGCTCAATCAACATATGTCAGCTGTCATCCCAGAGGGAGTTTAGAGGCTTGTGCAGTACAAGGAAGGCTTTGCAAAGTTGTAGCAGCTGCCCTCAGAAGGGGTTTCAGTCTAATGGGAGTTCTGCCCAAACAAGAGGAAAAAGAAAACTTAATTCTTGGAATTTGTGGCTGGTATCACCTCATGGTGATCCATTCAGAAAAGTCAAGCCAGGATCAGGAATTCTTTGATGCAGCAAGCAAGGCAATGACCAAGAACTAATCAAGAGTCCTAGGTTTAGCTCACCTTGTTCCAGCTGTGTGACCTAGGGCTTAACGGTATAACCTCTCTGAACCCTATAGTCCTCATTTTCAAAGTGTTCATTAAAACAACTGCCACATCTCCGATGAGACAACATAGGGGAAAGGACCGTGTATACTATAAAATTCTATATGTGCCAGTCTTATTATTTTAGACGGCTGCAGAGCATTCCACAGTTCATTCCACAGAACATTCCACGTTCCATTTATACAACGTGATTTATCCAGTATTTTCCCTATTGATGGAAATTGATATTATTGCCATTTTTTCGGTACTACAATAATTGTGTCTTTAAAGCCTTGCCTTATGTTTAATTCATTAGAATAAATATATTGTGCTAAGGATAATGAACATGGAAAAAAAAATTAACCCATGGGAAAAACTATATAAAGTAAAAGGGAATTAAACTAAGGAAATAATGACAATAAAAAATTTTAAAGATCTAAGTTTTTTAAATGTTAGTCATAATCAAGAAAAAGCAAATTTGTCTACTGTTATGGAACTATGACCAATATATTCCTTTAACCAAATTTACATATTTACATTCCTGATAAAAATAATATATCAGTGGAGTGATTGTTTTATAAAGAATTCACAATAGTATATCTTTAAGTAGCAGGATTTTTAAAATAATTTTATTTTTAACCAAGTTTTCTGGGATTTTTTAAATGTAAAATGCAGGTTTGTTTCTTTTATAAAGAAAATGTATTACTATTTTAAAAGCAGTCAACTCACACAACCAGAACCAAATGCTTTGTTTTATTTTAGTTGCAATTCATCATATTGGCCTTTAAAAAAAAAAAAAACTTAGCAAATGTTCATTATCTATTTATTTATTTGTAACTTATTTGTGTGTATGTATGTTAAAATCCAAAAAGGATTTAAAGCAGACAGCATTAGTCATTTTTTATTAAATTACCAGTAATGGGTAATTTGGGAGCTTATTTTCTTTACAAGCTTAAATTATGAAATTTATATAGAGTCAGTGCAGAAAATTTAGAAACTCTTGAAATTCACAAAAGAAAAAAAGTTATCTGAGATTCCACCAAGCAAATGAACAGATCCTTTTTAAAATTACCTTAAAAGGAACATGTTATTTTTGTCACTTTATATCATTTTTTTTTTTTGCGGTACGCAGGCCTCTCACTGTTGTGGCCTCTCCCGTTGCGGAGCACAGGCTCCGGACGCGCAGGCTCAGCGGCCATGGCTCACGGGCCCAGCCGCTCCGCGGCATGTGGGATCTTCCCGGACCGGGGCACGAACCTGTGTCCCCTGCATCGGCAGGCGGACTCTCAACCACTGCGCCAGCAGGGAAGCCCTATCATTATTTTTAAAAAGACAAACGTTTATGTAAGGGGAGAATAGTATTTCTTCATTACTTTTCATTTTCAAATAGTCTATTTAAAGGTGAAGAGCAAGCACTTTGCTACAGAATATCTTGTCCATCCCATCTTCCCAACAGCCCCTAAAACTCCTACTTAACACCACTTAACTGGCAAATCAGACTGAAGGAAAAAAGCAGTTGCTCCCTTTTGCTACTACAGTTTGCCGCCGCACTTGTAGAGGTTCTGCTTGTTTGCATTTGGTACATTTATCTTTGCAAATATCTTTTCCAACTTAAACTGCCTGCGAGAAAAGTCGAAGGTCCTTCCAGAATGGCAGAGTGTCTGCAGCCGGTCTTATTTTTGATACCCTTCTTTCTTTAGACCTGGAGCCTCCCCCTCCTAGCAGATTACCCTGAGCCTTTTCCCTTCTTACACTCGTGGCCTACATTCCAGGAGATCAAGCCTGGCACATGTTAATGAATGTAGGTTTTATTTAGAAACATGACCACTTGTCACTCACTGCTCAGTGTCATATTGTCAGGCAGAGACTTACCAACATTTGTCTGGAGTGAGCATTTTCATACTTCCATACACAGACTGGGGAAACTTTCATCCCCACGCAGGATTTAGCCTTTTGCTCTGCAAACCTGACTTTTGCAAGTGGAAACTTCATGGTGGTGGCGGAAGATCCGTGTGCCCTGAGGATGGCAGAGGACGGCTGTGTGGACGCAGAGCTCCCCGATTGTAACTGCAGTGTCACAAGGCAGGCATCTCCTTGAGTTTCTTCCCTTGGGCGTAGCTTTCATGTTACATGGGGGATGGATGCCGGAGCTTTAATCCATAACTGTGTTGGCCAGTGTTACGTGGAGATGACTGGTGTGGGGAGATAGTTGGCCGTGGACTCCTCAGACTTATTTGTCGGTTTGTTTTCTTGTCTCCTGCTGGGCCTGCGGAGCTGGATGAAAAGGTTAATGGACTTTGTTATGGTTCAGTATCTACTTGTCTTGGGACTGGATGCATCATACGAGGAGTATGGTTACAGTAGAGAGCCTGAGACACAGGAAAGAGATTCAGAAAAAGATTCAGTGGAAAGATCCTGTTAGTCCATCATCTGCTATTTAAAGGATGGGCTCCTTCTGAAACTGAAAGTCAGTCACGGCCAGTTCACAGCTTTGTAGGTGAAAGCGTTCCTTTAATAAATAAAAATCTACTCATGTTTCAGGGGCTGGGAGGGTTTTGTGTGTGAGAGAAGGTTGTTTCTGTTTTATGTATGTCAGTAGGTTTTGGTCACTGACTAGTATAAAGGTTTTCAATAGTATGTGTAAAATATAGAAGGTTATGTCTAAAATGGCAACTTAGTGCGTTATACAAATGTTTACTTCATGATTTTTTCTCAGTTAGAATAACATTACATCAGGAATTTTCATTTTGTTTTTAAAAAATATTTTTCTTATACCATAACATCCCCCAGACAAATCCCTACTGATGAATAGAACTTATTAATGGTACTTTTGGTTCTCTTATATTGAGAATATGAATTTTTTTGTTTTGGTTTATGGATCTACTAAATTTGTTTGAAGGAAAGTAGTGAGGTATATATATGAAATATGTAGATATATATGTGTATATGTACATATTCACGTGACAATATTAAGAAGCTGGACAACTGGATTTCATAGTAGAATCCTCCTCAAGAAAGGTCAAGTGTGCAGGAAACACACTGGACTCTGAAAGGGGAACCAGAGTGTAGGGACTTACAGATGCACCGGGCTTGCTAAACTTACCCAGACATGTGATGTCTGTAAACACCTATTTTCAATTATAACCCTGTATGCTACCAAAAGGAGTGTTGCTCAAACTTCTTACAGTGATAAATAAAACTATTATGGTGCTTCACCCAAGGATTTCCTTTAAAGAAATGATGAAAAAAAATGTGGGACATTTCTCTTAAAGAAGAATGATCCTCGTCCTGCAAATACCAAGTTTAATAGCTCAAGGATGATGTATGGGGGTCTTATCCCACACCTTCTCTCAGTTCACATCCGCTCCCCCCAACACACACACAATGTATTTTGCTATTTGTAGTCAAATACATTTTTTAAAAAATGAGAAAGGAGAACCACTTAAGCGTTCACCCTCCCTGACTTTACTAAGATTTACACGTTCATTTGAAAGAGGAACTTGCCCCTAATAGACTGTATGAACAAGCATTTCCACGTCACGATGCCCTTGACGTATTGCACTAACTGCTCTGACTATTGGAATTCCTTCAATGTTATACAGGGTTACTAATCCAGTAGTAAAATATTTGGCTACTGTAGACAATATCCAATGGAACAGTGTTTACTTATATCCCTTTGTGCTTTGGATCTTTTGATCATTTTTGTCAGTGAATTTTGAACCAAGAAAATGAATGAATTTTAGTCCTTAGCAAACAGATCATTTGCAAATGTTGGACCTAGAGGAAAATTTAAGTATACATTTAATATCAAATAAATTAAATTAAAATATGTTAACAAAATAAGCAATATTTTAGTTAGAACACTAATTATTAACGTTTAGCAGGCATTTAAATAGTACCCGACTTTGTGCAAGGCAACAAGCTCAGTCTGGCAACTAGAAGTGGAAAGGGAAAACCCGAAGTGGAAATTCACAGTTCCAGCTTTCCAGGGAACTTCCCATGAGGAGCAGGAAGGTGAGCATTAATAATACCAGGAAGTTCGAAAAAGGGTAAGAAGGAAGCAGGCACTGAGTGAAGTACCCTCCCAGCCTCCAGGTCCACACAAAACCCTGATGATGTCATGAGTTTTCTTTAAAACCCCATCCCGAAGCATAGTCAGCATTCAAATCCTATCAGACCTGAAGACAGGAAGCTGGTCAAGTGGGAGAGGTTCCTGAGAGGACATTCTTATTGGGGTCAAACCAAGATGGACAGCAGTGCAGTGAGCCATTCTTCAGTCCTGTTCCAGTGGGTTTATTGATTGTAGACTGTCCTTTCCATCTGGGACACTAAAGCAGGATGGCCAAGGTCATGGTAAATCCTAAGCCCGTACCATGGTCATTGGTAGAATATGTACCCCGAACTTTATACCCAGTAGCTGCTCAAAAACTGTCATTCACTGACTGACGCTCAAGTGAATTTTGTCTGACATATGAGAGACATGTGAGTGGGTTGTATGTAACAGTTATTGGAATTATTTTTCAAGGCTAATGCCTTGAAATGCCCTAGAGACAGAGTACAAATTGTACTTATAAAGCTAATTAGAAAAGTATTATCTTGAATGGAATTATGAATTATGATAACATATTGCAATGCATGTTTTCTGTTCCCTTTCAATCCTATATATTGTGGAACGTGAACATAATTTTTTAAATACACATTTTTTAAAACAATATAAGGTAATGCACCTCAGCATGCCTTTATACACTGATCAAATGTAGGGATTTTTATTATAATTAATGAAATACAGATATTATTATCAAGAACCGACCATCGTGAAAATACTTCTAAGCATTTGTATGACAGAGGAAAAGTGATGGTGTCATGACTAGATTATCATTTGAGAGAGAAACATTGATTTATAGAAACTGTAATAGAAGTGATGGTATCCATTTTAAGCAATTAAAAATGAATAAAGGGGCTTCCCTGGTGGCGCAGTGGTTGAGAGTCCGCCTGCTGATGCAGGGGACACGGGTTCGTGCCCCGGTCCGGGAAGATCCCACATGCCGTGGAGCGGCTGGGCCCGTGAGCCATGGCCGCTGAGCCTGCGCGTCTGGAGCCTGTGCTCCGCAACGGGAGAGGCCACACAGTGAGAGGCCCGCGTACCGCAAAAAACAAAACAAACAAAAAAAAAAGAATCAAAATTCTCAAAATACTTTGGTTATGAGACAGTTTCTTCAGAGAGGTGGCTCCTGACCAGAGAAGCAAATCCTAGTCATCTGGGGAGGCACAGAGGGCGGGGAGAAGGTGGGGAGAGAGTTAGCAGTGGCACGTGTGGATGGAAAGCACCCCTAAGTGACCCAGTACCGGTCCTAGGTTGAGAATCACTTCTTTACTCTCTGGAAGTAATAGAGTTGAGAAGTAGTAGGTGATTCTGAGTGCAAGTTGTCTGTCTTTGAGAACATTCTACTGCAGATCCCTGCCTTGAAATATATCACATCCTTAGAGTCTTGGGGCCGGAGGGTTGTTTTGTTTTGTTTTTTTTCTTGGCTGTGCTGCGTAGCATGCGGGATCTTAGTTCCCCGACCAGGGATCCAACCTGTGCCCCTTGCAGTGGAAGCTCAGAGTTTAACCAGTGGACCGCCAGGGAAGTCCCTATCACATCCCTAGATTTTTTTTTTCTTACAATTTTATTTTATTTTATTTTATATTTTTTCTTAACATTTTTATTGGAGTATAATTGCTTTACAATGGTGTGTTAGTTTCTGCGTTAGAACAAAGTGAATCAGTTATACATATGCATATATCCCCATATCTTTTCCCTCTTGCGTCTCCCTCCCTCCCACCCTCCCTATCCCACCCTTCTAGCTGGTCACAAAGCACCGAGCTGATCTCCCTGTGCTATGCGACTGCTTCCCACTAGCTATCTATTTTACATTTGGTAGTGTATATATGTCCATATATACACTACCTCTCTCTCACTTTGTCCCAGCTTATCCTTCCCCCTTCCCATGTCCTCAAGTCCATTCTCTAGTAGGTCTGCGTCTTTATTCCCGTCTTGCCCCTAGGTTCTTCATGACCTTTTTTTTTTTTTTTTTAGATTCCATATATATATGTTAGCATTACGGTATTTGTTTTTCTCTTTCTGACTTACTTCACTCTGTATGACAGACTCTAGGTCCATCCATCTCACTACAAATAACTCAATTTCGTTTCTTTTTATGGCTGAGTAATATTCCATTGTATATATGTGCCACATCTTCTTTATCCATTCATCTATCAGTGGACACTTAGGTTGCTTCCATGTCCTGGCTATTGTAAATAGAGCTGCAATGAACATTGTGGTACATGATTCTTTTTGAATTACGGTTTTCTCAGGGTATATGCCCAGTACTGGGATTGCTGGGTCATATGGTAGTTCTATTTTTAGTTTTTTAAGGAACCTCCATACTGTTTGCCATAGTGGCTGTATCAATTTACATTCCCACCAACAGTGTCTGAGGGTTCCCTTTTCTCCACACCCTATCCAGCATTTATTGTTTCTAGATTTTTTGATGATGGCCATTCTGACCGGTGTGAGATGATATCACATTGTAGTTTTGATTTGCATTTCTCTAATGATTAATGATGTTGAGCATTCTTGCATTTGTTTGTTGGCAATCTGTATATCTTCTTTGGAGAAATGTCTATGTAGGTCTTCTGCCCATTTTTGGATTGGGTTGTTTGTTTTTTTTGATATTGAGCTGCATGAGCTGCTTGTAAATTTTGGAGATTAATCCTTTGTCAGTTGCTTCATTTGCAAATATTTTCTCCCATTCTGAGGGTTGTCTTGTGGTCTTGTTTATGGTTTCCTTTGCTGTGCAAAAGCTTTGAAGTTTCATTAGGTCCCCTTTGTTTATTTTTGTTTTTATTTCCATTTCCCTAGGAGGTGGGTCAAAAAGGATCTTGCTGTGATTTATGTCATAGAGTGTTCTGCCTATGTTTTCCTCTAAGAATTTGATAGTGTCTGGCCTTACATTTAGGTCCTTAATCCATTTTGAGTTTATTTTTGTGTATGGTGTTAGGGAGTGTTATAATTTCATTCTTTTCCATGTACCTGTCCAGTTTTCCCAGCACCACTTATTGAAGAGGCTGTCTTTTCTCCATTGTGTATTCTTGCCTCCTGTATCAAAGATAAGGTGACCATATGTGCGTGGGTTTATCTCTGGGCTTCCTATCCTGTTCCATTGATCTATATATATTTTTTTGTGCTGGTACCATACTGTTTTGATTACTGTAGCTTTGTAGTATAGTCTGAAGTCCAGGAGCCTGATTCCTCCAGCTCCGTTTTTCTTTCTCAATATTGCTTTGGCTATTCGGGGTCTTTTGTGTTTCCATACAAATTGTGAAATTTTTTGTTCTAGTTCTGTGAAAAATGCCAGTGGTAGTTTGATAGGGATTGCATTGAATCTGTAGATTGCTTTGGGTAGTATAGTCATTTTCACAATGTTGATTCTTCCAATCCAAGAACATGGTATATCTCTCCATCTATTTGTATCATCTTTAGCTTCTTTCATCAGTGTCTTATAATTTTCTGCATACAGGACTTCTGTCTCCTTAGGTAGGTTTATTCCTAGGTATTTTATTTAATTCCTAGGTATTATTTTGTTGCAATGATAAATGGAAGTGTTTTCTTAATTTTACTTTCAGATTTTTCATCATTAGTGCATAGGAATGCAAGAGATTTCTGTACATTAATTTTGTATCCTTCTACTTTACCAAATTCATTGATTAGCTCTAGTAGTTTTCTGGTAGCATCTTTAGGATTCTCTATGTATAGTATCATGTCATCTGCAAACAGTGACAGCTTTACTTCCTCTTTTCTGATTTGGATTCCTTTTATTTCTGTTTCTTCTCTGATTGCTGTGGATAAAACTTCCAAAACTATGTTGAATAATAGTGGTGAGAGTGGGCAACCTTGTCTTGTTCCTGATCTTAGTGGAAATGGTTTCAGTTTTTCACCATTGAGGATGATGTTGGCTGTGGGATTGTCATATATGGCCTTTATTATGTTGAGGTAAGTTTTCTCTGTTCCTACCTTCTGGAGGGTTTTTATCATAAATGGGTGTTGAAGTTTGTTGAAAGCTTTCTCTGCATCTATTGAGATGATCATATGGTTTTTCTCCTTCGATTTGTTAATATGGTGTATCACATTGATTGATTTGCATATATTGAAGAATCCTTGCATTCCTGGGATAAACCCCACTTGATCATGGTGTATGATCCGTTTAATGTGCTGTTGGATTCTGTTTGCTAGTATTTTGTTGAGGATTTTTGCATCTATGTTCATCAGTGATATTGGCCTGTAGTTTTCTTTCTTTGTGACATCCTTGTCTGGTTTTGATATCAGGGTGATGGTGGCCTCGTAGAATGAGTTTGGGAGTGTTCCTCCCTCTGCTATATTTGGAAGAGTTTGAGAAGAATAGGTGTTAGCTCTTCTCTAAATGTTTGATAGAATTCACCTGTGAAGCCATCTGGTCCTGGGCTTTTGTTTGTTGGAAGATTTTTAATCACAGTTTCAATTTCAGTCCTTGTGATTGGTCTGTTCATATTTTCTATTTCTTCCTGGTTCAGTCTTGGAAGATTCCTAGAGTTGTAAAAGACATGTTGCTCTTGACATTTTTTCCAAGCAGATACCTCTTTAGTTGAACCAAGTTTACAACTCGGAGATGGAGATATTTTGCTTATCTGCCATTCATTTCTATTAGGAGCAGTGTCAGTAAGGTGACCACATGTCCTGAACCAAAAGGTGGAAAGTATAAAAAATCTTACAGTCTAAAAGCAGAATTGAATTTTAAGGAAGGGTTGTACCAGAAATCATTGATCATTTGCTCCTCCTTCACATCGCCTTTTGTTTTAGAGCCGTCTATGTACATACATCCAGTCAGCCATGTCAGGCCCTCAACAGAGACTCAGTCGTCGATTTTTGCTACTATTACTTGGTAATAATAGAGTTGAGAAGTACTATCTGTGTCCCTCCCAAATTCCTGCTGACACCCTGCCCTCACTGGGAAATAACATTTCAAATCGAATTCATCTATCCCTGCTCTGCGCCCCTGATCCTGCCTCCTGTGCCTCCTCGCTCCATCATCTGTATTCATCTGTAATTTCTCTCCTTTTTCTTCTGTCTTTGGCTCCTTCCTCGTGAGTTCCTTTTTCTCTGCCTAAAAACATTCTAAAGCGATTCCAAATCATTAAACTACATTAAACAAAACAAACAAACAAAAAATCAGTTTTTTCTTGTAGCCAGATAGATCATTCTACAGGATTCATACCGTATTTACTTACCTTCGCTGCCTACTTTTTAACAATAATTAACAATCCTCTTTCATTATAAGTGTATTTCTCTCAAATGCGTCCTGTTTTCTGTTTCCGTAGCCCTTGCTAAACTATTCACTTAGGGTCAGCAGACCTCCTCTAATGAATAGCTCTTTTTAGGCCTCATCAGCTACCTTGCTCTGCCTTTGACAAAGTAGACCCATGATTCCAAACTTAAGCTTGCCTAGGGCTTACTTGGAGTGCTTGTTAAGTGTAAATTCCCTGGCCACACCCCCAGAGGTTCTGACTCAATAGGACTGGGTTGGGGTCTAAGAATCTGCATTTATGTGAGGCAAACCAGGTGAAATCTAATGAAGAAGGCATTCAGATCACACTGTGACCAACACTTTCTTCTTTTTTTAAATTATTTTTAATTGAATGTATTTGACACACAACATTGTGTAAATTTAAGGTAAAATTAAGGTAAATTTAAGCTTGTTACTTTGATACATTGATATAATGTAATATGATTGCCATTGTAGCGATACTTATCACATTACAAAATTAGAGTACAATATTGTTGTTTATATTCATTTTACCGTGCATTAGATCTCTAAGGCTTATTTACTACTCGTTGCAAGTTTGTACCCTAAAATGCCATCAGTCCTATCCCCCGCCCACCACCAATTCTTTCTTGAAACATTTCCTGCCTTTAGTTTTATGCTACACTTCCCTGCTTCACCTCCTTCCTTTCTGATTATTCTTTCTTCAACTGTGATTCCTCCTTCTTTAACCTTTTAAAACTCATTCTTCTTAGTCCAGCCCCTTTCAGGATGAAATACATCCTTTCATAGGGCTTCAACTCTATGCCAATAGTATGTAAACCAATGCAATAAACTTCGTCGTCTCTTCTGGACCTAAGAACTATATTTCCATACATGTCTAGCTGATCCCACAGACTCATCGTACCCCAAACTTAATGCACCATTAATCCCAAGAACTTGCTCCTCATTCCTGTATCCTCTGAGGCAGCAGCATGTATCTAGTCACCCAACTGGAAAAGACATCATTTCTTAACTCCTTCTGCCTCACGTCATGTCGGTTCGTGAATTTAGCAATCCACTCCTCAACTCTATCCCCACTGTTTCCAAGTGTAGGCTTTTGATGCAAACTGCTTTGGACTATTCTATGTACTTCCTGAATGAGCTCTTACCACAGCCTTGCCTCAGACTTACACACTTAGAATCAAAACTCATCTTAACATTCCTCCACTAATAGATCTTGGGAAAGTTCTTATTTATCTTTGAAACTACATACAAATCCATTGTCATGTCACTGTGGGAGTTTTATAATCTTGCTCCCATCCACCCATCAGTCTTACCTCTTCCTCTAACCATTTCTTCTGTCTTTCCTGTTTCTCTTCCCCGTCCGTCCACCACTGATCTCCTTGGCATTGTGACACTATTTACCTTCACAATCTCTGCTCTTCTTCATTGTTTCCTAGGCCAGAAATGTTCTGCTTGGCTTGTATCCACCTCTCAAGATGCAGCTCACATGTCATTTCTTCACTTTTCTTCTTTCCTCAAAGTCTAAGCTCCTCAAAGGCAAGGATGAAGCTTTAGTCATCACTGTTTATCTGTCACCTAGCACCATACATGTTGGTAGGAGGAATAAAGAAATGAACAAATGGTAAATGAATGAATGATTACTGAACATGGCCAGACAGAATTGATCACTCTTTATTTCTTAGCCAGAGACTTCATTCACTTCTTTAGTTTAGTTCTTACCACACTTTGTTATATTTCATTCTTTCCATGTTCAGATTTCTGGTCAGATGGTACATTTTATTAAGAAAATAATCACACCTGATTTCTTTTGTCTTTCTGGCATCTTAACATTTAAAGTGTCCACGGATGATGGTTAGAGAAATGACAATTCTTAAAGGAATGAGTTTTTACTGCTTCCTGGTGAGAATGGGAGAATAGTTATTTGTCGTTATTTTTTAAGCATGCTATGTAGTGAATACTATACTGAATTAGGCTCTTCAGGTGGAAGATTGGGTACCTGCCCTCTGCCACTTACAATCCAACAGGTCCTTAGTTACCTTTAACGTGATATGGCATCATTAAAGCTCAAATTGCTTAAGTGCATGTGATATCTCACTGATAGTTTTATCTTCAGTGTGCTTTCTTCGTTTGACTGAGTTTCTGCCACAATATTGCTGAAATACATCCCACAGGGGGTGAAGTGATTAGAACCATGGATGTGTAATCTGTTTGGTGACAATCCACTGGAAAGGTTCACTTTTTCCTCCCAGTTACTCTTCATAGTAGTATAAATTATATTATTTGCAAAAGTCAAGTAGTATAGATTATACTATTTGTGAAAGTAGTAATTTCTATGACAACCATGAGGTTTCTATCACTGTTATATTAGTATAGCTGTGCTGAGTATAACCATGGTTGATATTTTTTTAATGTTTCCCATGTACTGGCACCCTCTGTCGTTCACCTCATTTAAATCTCACAAGTACTCTTACTTCATTTCCATTTTATAGGCAAAGAAACAGAGACACAGGAGGGGTGTACAGCTGCCCACAGTCACACAGCCAGTAGGTGGCTGAGCCAGGCTGGACTCTGGCTTTAGACCCAGTGCTGGCTTCTGCTCGTGAGGGAAACATGAGTGAAGCCTCTCACTGAAGTTGATGTCTCTCCTTCTCTGCCCACAGGGTAAAGAAGCTGAAGGAGACCCTGGTCGCTGTACAGCAGCTGGATAAAAACATGAGCAGCCTGAGAACGTGGCTGGCCCACATAGAGTCAGAGCTGGCCAAGCCGATCGTCTACGATTCCTGTGACTCAGAAGAAATACAGAAAAAGCTTAACAAGCAGCAGGTAAGATATAAAACAATGGAAGGAAAGTTAATAGGTTCTTGAAAATCTGTCCTCCTGGCCAGAATAGAGACATGATTGTGAGATGGTGAATTAGGATGGAAAATCTGGAGGAAGCTGGGCAGGACTGGTGAGAAAGGGAAGGCATTGGCTAGAGAGGTGTTTGGGGCAAATAGGTTCCATCTCCTCACAAAGTTGACTCTTAAGAAGGTCTGCCATCGTAGGGTTAATGTCACTGGTCTGCCAAGAAGCCATCCTAAGATGGTAGGTTAGGTTGAGCTGCAATAATGTATCCACAACAGTGCTGACAGTTTTGTTTATTTATTTGTGGGTCGCAAACTCACAACCATGGACTTAGAAACGAGCCTTTTTCTTTTTTCTGCATACAGCCTTTGGAGAAAGATCACAGTGCATACTTAGAGTTTTTAGAGTCTAACATAATTTTGTTTTGCAAGGAGGATTGCCTGACCTGCAGACCACATACTGTAATGTCATCTTCATGTGTGTAGCAAATACAGCACAATACACAACCCAGCAAAGCAAAAGAGGGTGACCCTGAAAAATACGTACAGAAGGGATTTTCACTTCCCACTCCCCTTGCTTATTCTTACTCAGCACAGTAGACTCCAGCTGTCAGTAATAAACACCATAAATCCCCCATAAGAAGTATTGCTACTTCATGCTTTTAGATTGTCCTTGAAAATTCTGCCTGCGCTCTGGTTATTTCCATTACATTAGGCCATTATATTCAAGTTGCTTAACTTTAAAAAAATGTATAAACAGACCTATTTCTTCAGTCCTATGAAGTAGGTTATGTATTTTATTTTACAAAGAGAACATTTATTAAAATACAATTTTTAGGTATTAGATGTTTAAATTAGCATTTATTTTTTAAGAAATTGTTAGCAGGACATTTTCCAGTTTTCTGTAAGAATAAAACCCTCTGATGGGACTCTCTGATGTTTGAAATTCTGATGATTAACTCTGGGGGTTGTGGTTGGCCTCCAGCTCCCCCACATTCTCCTGGAGAACATGGTAATGATATCTACATGTGACAAGAGTTAAAATGCTAATGACCAGTATTGTAATTTAGCAAATGTAAGAAAGTCAAAACAGTATCTAGTTAAGTATGGGAAATTGATTATACGCATCCGTAGTTGCAGCCACTACTAAAACCCTAATCAAATAAAAGGTCAAAACCTACGATGGCAAAAAGAACAGAAGAGAAGATGACAGAGCTGCCAGACATCCGAGAGAATTTGGAAGGTGGAAAGTAGACAGATGAACAGTGATGGTGTTAGCAGAGCGGAGGATGGAGAAAGCTGATTCACGCCGCAGAGTTCCCAAAATGCTCACCCGGGAAGTGGAGCTATCAAGTCTGTGGGGCTTTAAAGGGAAAATGGCTGAAAGTCTGAGAAAGGAGTGGTGAGATGAGCAGATTTCCCCTAAGCCCAGCTAGTCAGGCAGCTCTGCTTTGTTGACTCTCTGGAGAAGGCCATCCAGAGGGACTTGGGATTCGATGACACAGGACGCCATCTGTGCTGGAGCCACTCTGTTAAAAACAGAGGGATTAAGGGAAAGACTCTGTGCCAAACCCCACAGCATCGCCTCTCATGAGGTCACTAGCCAGGCTTATGCTGCAGCCAGGATTTACACGAGAGTTTCAAAATCCAATTCAGTTATTCTGTAAAAGTCCCCCTGCCCCCAAAATAAAGTGGAAAGGAAGAAATTACAAAAGGAGTAATGCAGAAAAAGCATTCCCAGATTGAAAATTTACACACTTCTAGAACACAAACCCTACAGGTGCCCAGGAAAATTAAAAACAAAGCTATAATGAAATTTCAGAACATGGGGGATAAAAGAAGATTTTAAGGCTTCCAAGATGAAAAAGTTGGATTTCTCCAAAACAAGGATGGAAGCTAGTAGACAATGACGGAATGCCTTCAAAAAGCTGAGAAAATTTTTTATGATTTAGAATAATATATCTGCCATTTCATATATAAAATATTTACCTTCTGTGCACACATTCACAAGAAGCTAATGAAAGATATGCTCCATATACTGAAATGAGAGGAAAAATAATATTCAACCCAGGAGAAGGAAGTCCCCAGGGTGATGGTAAAGGGAAGTCCCAAATGACAATGGTACTGCAACCTAGGAAGAGCCTGTCCAGACAGGAGCAGGGAGTCTGGGTGCTCTAAGAGGAACATCTCCAAGGAAGAAAAGAGTTGAACCAGATGACCTGATGGGCTTAACCATCCTGGAAGGAGCTTTATTAGCACCATAAGAGAAAGAATAGCAGTTAGCAATATAAATTTTTTTTATTAGAGTATAGTTGCTGTACAGTATTCGGTTAGTTTATACTGTACAGCAAAGTGAATCAGCTGTACGTATACATCTATCCCCTCCTTTTTGGATTTCCTTCTCATTTAGGTCACCACAGAGCACAGAGTAGAGTTCCCTGAGCTATACAGTATATTCTCATTAGTTATCTATTTTATACATAGTATCAATAGTGTGTATATGTCAATCCCAATCTCCCAATTCCTCCCACACCCCTCCTTTTCCACTCTGGTATCCATACGTTTTTGTTCTCTACATCTGTGTCTCTATTTCTGCTTTGTAAATAAGATTATCCATAACCATATTTTCAGATTCCACATATATGCGTTAATATACGATATTTGTTTTTCTCTTCTGACTTACTTCACTCTGTATGACAGTCTCTAGGTCCAGCCGTGTCTCTACAAATGACCCAATTTCATTCTATTTTATGGCTGAGTAATATTCCATTGTATATATGTATCACATCTTCTTTATCCACTTCTCTATTGATGGACATTTAGGTTGCTTCCATGTCCTGGCTGTTGTAAATAGTACTGCAGTGAACATTAGGGTGCATGTGTCTTTTTGAATCATGGTTTTCTCTGGGTATATGCCCAGTAGTGGAATTGCTGGGTCATATTTTAAAGAGAAAAAGAGAGCGAGGGAGCGAGAGAGAGATAGAGAACTATTGATTTTAGAAAAACAAACAGTTATGTAAGAGAAGAAATACAACCATAGCATATTTTGTTGCTTAAATGTGAAAAGTATTAAAACACCATAATCATGCAAAGACGTGATTATTGCTCTAGCTATAAGAGGTACTAAGATAGTCATTGGAGCCCCGTGAGTCACGTAGAAGTTTATTCCTTCTCTGCTGCAGAAGCACTGATGTCTAACATTTAAAAATCAAGAAATAGCAATATAAACATGTTACTTAGAAAACAGAAGTAAAAACCAGAAGACAGAGCTACAAGAGATGGAACTGGTTTTTTCTGGAGAAGAATCAGGAGTGAAATGAAAAGGGTACTACTTCATTGGAAGCTTAGTAGTCGTTTTTGACTTTTTAATATATTAATAAATGTTCATATAGCCTTTTAATTAAAATTTAAAGGTTAAAAAAAAACCTGTACACCAGTAGTTAAAATTGAAGACTTTCTGGATTCCAGTCCTGGCCTCACCACTTTTCTGTGTGAACCAGAGCAAAGTAATGAACTCTTAACCCTCAGCTTCCTAACATATAGGTTGCTGATAATGAGTACACGGCTCCCCGAGTTATTGTAAAAGGTTAACAAGAAAAGCACTTAGCACAGTGCCCAGCATAAAGTGGGCGCTTAGCAAATTTTATTTTAATCATATCATATTTACTAGTTTCCTTTATGGAAATTGTTTGACCATGATTTTGTAAAAATTGTAGCATTTGGGGATCCATGTTTGAAAAGACAGATAAATAGTAATCTGTCTCCAAAAGGGAAAAATTCTGACAAATATTTAAATGGACAGATTAAATTGGTAAAAAAATACATCGTCTTCTATTTCCCTATGTGGAGTTTCTATATGTCTCTCTTGCCAATGTACTTAATTCTTATAGATTTAATTAGGCAGAAGTATATATAGACTTGAGATGGCTTCAGAGAACGTTTTGTCCGATTTCTCTGTGTTATAAATGAAAAAGAATGAATCCAGTGACACTATGTGACAATTTGAGGCCATCACCAATGGAAGTTAAAACTGAGACTAAAATTCTGATCTGTATTTGGGTACTTATATAATTATAAGACCCCCTCAAGCCTTATTTTATATATTGATCTGAACAAAAACTTCTGAGCAGAAGCACAGGGGGACTTTTCTCCAGTGTTTACTGTGTTAACCTGGTCAAGCTCCTGGAGGTAAATCTCACCAAATTGGGGGGCCCCCATGACTGGGTGGGTCAGAGGTGTCCACACTGAGCCTCCAACAGTTCGTCAATTAGAGTTCTGGGTTTCACACGCCATCGCTGGTTCCCACAGTGGTTTCCCCTTATGAGTCTCCCCTCTGAGAGAGATTCAAAAGTATATGGAGGAGTGATGTCACCAAGACGGTGGCATAAGCCATTCCTGACTTAAGTCCCATCACAAGAAGACCAACAAGCAACTATCCATAGACAGGACACCATTGTGAAAATCCCAGAACCCAGGGTGAGGCTGCAGCAGCCCTTGGACATCAGAGACCGAGAAGGACCACGTTAGAAGGTGAGAGGAGTGGCTGCACTCTGCCCACATTGCCTGCCCCAGGCTGGCACAGCACCACACCAGAGCGCCCCAGCCTGTGGTTTCTCCAGTTGGAAAAGAGAGGCCAAGGTGGGGAATTCCCTGGCCGTCCAGTAGTTAGGACTCCATACTCTCACTGCCAGGGACCCAGGTTCAATCCCTAGTCAGGGAACTAAGATCCTGCAAGCCGTGGGGCAAGGCCGAAAATTAAAAAAAAAGAGAGAGGCCAAAGTGGACACCCAGCTCACCCAGTATTGTATGACGCTTCCCAGGAGGCCCGCTGGGGTCTCTCTTCATGGGGGTCACTAAGGAAATCTATGAGGCTCAGTCACGGGGGATCAGATAGCGATGGAGAAGGGGTATGCGGCTTACAGCACCTGCACTCAGATCTTGGTGGGCTGCATTCCCGCTTGCAGCTGCACCCGAGCAGAGATGCCAGCCAGCGTCTCTGCTCATCAGCAGAGACCAGCCAGTGGCCCCGTCTAGCCTGCAAACTCAGTTAGCAGCTCTGCTTCATTTGGGTCCCCAGACAACTGGCATTACAGGCCTTGGAGCTCTTTCTACCCCCGGCCTGGGCAGGGAGGCAGATTCCCAGCCCCACCCAACAGCTGAGCACAGTCTCCGTAACCCCCCCACCAGGAAGCCTGGCCAGAGAATCCAGGCAGCCATGGAGCCCATCCAACAGCCCTGCTTGGGCGGGGAGCCAAGCCAGAAGCCCTACCAACTGTTGAGCATAGCCTCTGGCCTTGCATAACCAAGGAGCCTGAACAGTGACCTTAGGCATCCTCAGAGCCCAACCTACAACCACACCCAGCCATGGAGCCCAGACTACAGCTCTACTCAGTGGTGGAGTCCACCCAAGGGCCTTGTCTGATTACTGAACACAGCCTGCAACCTTGCCTGGTCAGGAAGCCCAGCCAGTGACCCCGTCCAATTACCAAGCATAGCCTGCGACCCCACCCAAGAAGAAAGCTTAGACAACAGCCCAGCTAGACCATGGCGCACAGTCTCTAGGCCCACTCACTGTGGGATTCAGCTGGCAGGCTCTCCTAACCAGAGAGCCTGACCAGTAATCTTGCCCAACAGGGGAGCACAGCCAGCGGTCTACCTGATGGCAAAGCCTAGACTGTGGCCCTGCCCAACTCCAGGGCACAGCCTGCAGCCCTGCATGATCACAGAGCACAGCCTGAGGCCTCACCTGAACAGAGTCCAGCCAGCAGCACCTTCTGGTCTGGGAGCACAGCCTAAGACCCCATCAAGAGCAATTACAGTGAGACTTCCCTGGTGGTCCAGTGGTAAAGCATCCGCCTTCCAATGCAGGGGACGCGGGTTCGATCCCTGGTCAGGGAACTAAGATCCCACATGCCGCAGGGCAACTAAGCCCGCGCTCCACAGCTACTGAGCTTGCGCACCTCAGCTAGAGAGCCCACGTGCCACAAACTACACAGCCCACGTGCTCTGGATCCTGTGCGCCACAACCAGAGAGAAGCCCACACACCACAGCGAAAGATACTGCGTGCCGCAGCTAAGACCCAACACAGCCAAAAAGAAATTAAATAAATAATAAATAAATAAATATTTTCAAAAAGGCCAATTGCAGAGACCAGCTTGTAGCCCTGCCCAATCACAGGGTCCAACCAGTGGCACTGCCCTGCCAGGGGACGTACCCTGTGACCTCACCCAGTCAGAGGTGACTCTAGGGCCCAGCCAGCAGCACCCCCAGGCCCACCCCAACCTCAGAGCATGGAACGTTTTCCAGGAGAGATTATATGTTAGATCACAAAACTAGTCTTAATAAATTCAAGAAAATGGACGTTGCATCAAGTATCTTTTCCAGCCACAATGATGTGAGACTAGAAATCAATAACAGGAAGAAAGCTGGAAAATTAACAAATACATGGAAATTAAACAACACACTCCTGAACAACCAGTGGATCCAAGAAGAAATCAAAAGAGAAATAAAAAAATATCTGGAGATAAACAAAAAAAGGAACCCAACATACCAAAACTTATGGGATGCAGCAAAAGCAGTTCTAGGAGAAAAGTTTATAGTGATAAATGCTTCCATTAAGAAAAAATAAGGATTTCAAATGAACAGCCTAACTTTATACCTCAAGGAACTAGAAAAAAAATGAAAAAACTAAGCCCAAAGTTGGCAAAAGGAAGGAAATCATAAAAAGTAGAGCAGAAATAATGAAATACAGAATAGGAAAACAACAGAAAAGATGAACGAAACTGAGTTGGTTCTTTGAAATTATAAACAAAATTGACAAACTTTTAGCTAGAGTAATCAATTAAAAAAGAGAGAGGACCAAAATAAATAAAAATTATAAACGAAAGTGGGCACATTACAAGAAATACCAAGGATCATAAGAGACTACTCTGAACAATTATAAGCCAACAATTTGGGCAACCTAGGAGAAGTGGATAATTCCTAGAAGCATACAATCTACCAATATTGAATCATGAAGAAATAGAAAATCTGAGCAGATCAATAATGAAAGGAGGTGGAATCAATAATTTAAAACCTCCCAACAAAGAAAAGTCCAAGACCAGATGGTTTCATAGGTGAACTCTACCAAACATTTACAGCCAATTCATCTCACTCTTCCAACAAATTGAAGGGAAAAGAACATTCTCAAACTCGTTTTATGAGGCCAGCATTACCCTGATACTGAAGCCAGATAAGGACACCATAGGAAAAGAAAACTATCAACCAATATGCCTGATGAATATCGATGCAAAAATTCTCAACAAAGTACTGGCAAACCAAATTCATCAGCACATTAAAAGGATTATACACTGTGATTAAGTTGGATTCGTTCTGGAATGTAAGAATGATTCAACATATGCAAATCAATAAATGTAATATGTTACATTACTAAAATGAAAGATAAAAATCATACAATCATCACAATAGATGCAGAGAAAGCATTTGACAAAATTCAAATGATCATAACTCTCAACAAACTGGGTGCAGAAGGAATGGACCCCAACATAATAAAGGACATATATGACACACCCGCAGCTAACATACTCAATGGTGAAAGATTGAAAGCTTTTCCTCTAAGATCAGAAACAGGACAAGGGTACCCACTCTCACCAATTCGATTCAACATAGCACTAGAAGGCCTAGCCAGAGAACTCAGACAAGAAAAAGAAATAAAAGACATCCAGCTCAGAAAGGAAGATGTAAAAATTGTCTCTGTTTGCAGGTGACATGGTCTTATATATAGAAAAATCCTAAAGACTCCACCAGAAGACTTTTATAACTAATAAATTCAGGAAAGTTGTAGCATACAAATTCAACATACAAACATCACTGTGTTTCCATACACTAACAATGAAGTATCTGGAAAATAAACAAAGAAAACAATCCTATTTACAATAACATTAAAAACAGTAAAATACTTAGGAATAAATTCAACCAAGGAGGTGAAAAATCTGTACTCTGACACAATAAGACATTGATGAAAGACATTGAATAAAACACAAATAAATGGAAAGATATTCCATGTATTGGAAGAATTAATATTGTTAAAATGTGCATACAACCAAAGCAATGTATAGATTCAATGCAATCCCTGTCAAGATTCCAATGGCACTTTTTACAGAAATAGAAAAAAATCCTAAAAGTCATATGGAACCAAAAAAAGACCCCTAATAGCCAAAGCAGTCCTGAGAAAGAAGAACAAAGCTGGAGGCATCATACTTTATGCTTTCAAATTATATTTCAAAACTATAGTAATCAAAACAATATGGTACTGGCATAAAAACAGATACATAGACCAGTGGAACAGAATAGAGAGCCCAGAAATAAACCCACACATACACAGTCAACTAATATTTGACTAATAAGAATACTCGATGGGGAAAAGGTAGTTTTTTCAAAAAATTGTGTTGGAAAAACTGGATATTCACATGCAAAAGAGTTAAACTAGACCTCTATTTTACACAGCTTAGAAAAATTAACTTGAAATGGATTAAAGACTTAAATTTAAGACCTGAAACCTAGAGCAAAACATAGGGAAAAGGCTTCCTGACATTGGTCTTGGCAGTGATTTTTGAAAGCACAACCAACAAAAACAAAAATGAATAGGTG
This sequence comes from Globicephala melas, assembly GCF_963455315.2. Classification (NCBI taxonomy): domain Eukaryota; kingdom Metazoa; phylum Chordata; class Mammalia; order Artiodactyla; family Delphinidae; genus Globicephala; species Globicephala melas. The sequence goes on along the minus strand of NC_083327.1, from coordinate 74,807,443 downwards.
TGACTAAATCAAACTATAAAGCTTCTGCACAGCAAAAGTAATGATCAACCAAATGCAAAGGCAACCTAGGAATGAGAGAAAATGTTTGCAAACCACATATCTGATCAGGGGTTAATATCTAAAATATACAAAGAATTCCTACAAATGAATAGCAAAAAATAAATTATCCAATTTAAAAATGAGCAAACGACCTGAATAGACTTTTTTTTTTTTTTTTTGCGGTACGCGGGCCTCTCACTGTTGTGGCCTCTCCCGTTGTGGAGCACAGGCTCCGGACGCTCAGGCTCAGCGGCCATGGCTCATGGGCCCAGCCACTCCGCGGCATGTGGGATCTTCCTTCCCGGACCAGGGCAGGAACCCGTGTCCCCTGCATGGGCAGGCAGACTCTCAACCACTGTGCCACCAGGGAAGCCCTGAATAGACATTTTTACAAAGAAGATAGTCAAATTGCCAACAGGTACATGAAAAGATGCTCAGCATCACTAATCATCATGGAAATGCAAATAAAAACCACAATGATATATCACCTCACACCTGTTAAAATGGCTATTATCAAAAGACAAGAGATAAAAAGTACTGACAGGGATTTGGAGAAAATGCAACCCTTGTACACTGTTGGTGGGAATGTAAGTTGGTGCAGCCACTATGGAAAACAGTATGGACTTTCTTCAAAAAATTAAAAACAGAACTACCATATATGTTCCAGCAATTCCACTTTTGTATGTATCTGAGGGAAATGAAATCACTATCTTGAAGAAGATATCTCCACCCCCATGTTCACTGCAGCATTATTTACAAGTGAATACATGTAAGCAACCTAAGTATTCATCAACAGGTGAATGATAAACAAGGCATTGAATTTGCCCAGAGTTCTACCATGTGAAATCTTCATATTAACCACATAGAATATAAATGCAAAATGTGCATTATTTTTTCTGTTGAGCTTTTAACTCCATTTACTCAGAGTATTCCATTATTAAAAAGGAGGCCTGTTGGTGTCACGTTTTGCTTGCCCTATTCATCAAGGTCCTCAATGTATTTTCCTTTTCTTTTATACAGTTCTCGAATTTGCCTAGCTTTTCTCTTGATAATTCCTCAACTTACTCAGTTAGCTGGGATTTATATTCTTGTATGTATATTCTTCTTCCTGTTTTTCTCCTTAACACCATGTTCTAATATCTTCTATACAAACTCTGGCTTATTGTTGAATGCAATAACAGTGCCTTTGATTAATTTTGGAGATTTCATAAACTCCATAGACACAAGAAAATAAATTCTGTACAATATTTCTATTTCACTAAACTGTCGTTTCAAATCTCTTGCATAACCTCTCAGTTATATGGAAGTTATCACAGGAATTGCTGGTCTAAAAACATAAAATAAAAATATTAACAAAAATTGAACTTTATTATCATATTTCATATCTTCCTATTTCTGTCCTACATTTAAATTTGCTCACTGAGGAAGCTGCTGATGAGAACGATGCCATACATGACAGAAAACCTAGGTCCCTTCAACCATGGTACCTTTTAATGATGGGGGCATTAACTGTTTAAAACAGTTTGTAGATCTTTGGAGATCAAATCCCAGTTTTTGAGTGCCAGCTCTTAACAGGAGCACATGTATTCCTTTGACTGATTGATCTATGGATTGGAATGGAAGGGAAAATCTGTGAAGTAGAGACTGGGGCAAGATTCATTTTTCTATCACTAAAGAAGCTCATTTTACTCAATACAGTTGACGTAGTCTCTTTTATTTGTTCAGTTGATATTTTGGCTTTGCTCACATAGCTAAAATATTTCTAGATTCATTTTCTCATACTTTTGAGGTTGCGGTATTTTATAAAGGAACTTGAAGAAACTTCATGCATTCAAACAAATGAAATGTTTGTCGAGGTTTTGCCTGAGCATTTCTGAGTCAGTGAATATACTGCTGCGGTTTCTCCCATCTGTACGCAAGCGTTTGAATGAAGCATGTCTCCTTCCCTGCAGGAGCTTCAGAGAGACATAGAGAAACACAGCACGGGTGTGGCCTCTGTCCTCAACCTGTGCGAGGTTCTCCTGCATGACTGTGATGCCTGTGCCACAGATGCCGAGTGCGGGTCCATCCAGCAGGCTACGCGCAACCTGGACCGGCGATGGAGAAATATCTGCGCTGTGTCCATGGAAAGAAGGCTAAAGTAAGCCGGGCTGTGCAAACAGTTGCGAAAGAGGAAGGACCAAAAAACAAAAAATTTACCCAGAGTGTCTACGGTTCACTATTTGCTTTTGGTTGCAATGTCCAAAAATAGCCTTGGTTTCCCAAAGTTGCCATCATCTACGTTTACTTGGGAAAATAAGTACGTATAAAGGTCATATATAAATATAACAAGCCAAGTTACACCTGACCTAACAGTTTAAATATAAGTCAGAGAAATTAAAATACGCCCTTGCTGAACAAATATAATGTTACAGAATTAGTGCTCTGGAAAACTAACATTCTTTCATAGAAAAGGAAATAATAAAACAAAGGACATACCTTTAAGCCCTTTGAAATTCAAGGTGGTAAAAAAAATAGTGATTATGTTAGAAAATTATCACAGTGACTTCAGGCACATAATCTTTGTGGTCTCTGGGGAACTCTTGAAAGGATACTGTTTATCTTGCCATCATTGGTAGATTTTGATTAGGGTAAATTTGACATTGAACTTAAATGGATTTTCAAACCTTAGTATAAGTTCAACGGAAGCTTGGTATGAGTGTGCACTGCAGGCACGGTGTTGCACTTTTTTTTTTTTTTTTTTTTGCGGTACGTGGGCCTCTCACTGTTGTGGCCTCTCCCGTTGCGGAGCACAGGCTCCAGACGCGCAGGCTCAGCGGCCATGGCTCACGGGCCCAGCCGCTCCGCGGCATGTGGGATCCTCCCGGACCGGGGCACGAACCCGCGTCCCCTGCATCGGCAGGCGGACTCTCAGCCACTGCGCCACCAGGGAAGCCCACGGTGTTGCACTTTTAAACTTCCTTGCGTGTACCCAGAACAGTTCACACCATGTGCTTATCTTACTCAGTTTGACTAATTCCAAATCCAGAGCTGCAGGACGTGTGTTTAAACACACACACACACACACACACACACACACACACACGCCCGCACGCACAGCTGTTTCATCTTAGCTCAAACAGTTGTTTCTTTTTCAGTCTGGGCAAGTTTGGCTCAAGGAACGGTTATTTTTTGGCACCCGGTTGCTTGTTTTGGGCACTCTTAGTCCTGTTGCAGGTACCAGACAGGGTTCTGGAGCACAAACAGTCTCAAGCGATCAGATTCTGTTCTTTCATTTCTGTCTTAGAATTGAAGAGACGTGGAGATTGTGGCAGAAGTTTCTGGATGACTTTTCTCGTTTTGAAGATTGGCTGAAATGCTCGGAAAGGGTAGCTGCCTTCCCCAGCTCTTCTGGGGTGCTCTATACAGTTGCCAAGGACGAACTAAAGAAATTTGAGGTGATTTTCGGTTTCAAATATTTCATCTTTATTTTGCTACGAGAGTAGCCAGCTGGTAGTTGGTGTCCCAAGACCTAAACAATCTGTTCACCCACATATTATTTGTTCAAACAGCTAGGTGATGACTTTCTGGCCATCTTTATTATTACCTCATAAGTAGGCAAAGAAGAAGAGAAAGGAAGTTTTTACTTTAAGATTGTCAAGAATTACAAATAAAGTAGTAATGCCCTTCATTACATTATAGAATTATTCAATTCTGTTAGAAAACACGAATCATGATTCCCCCCAAAAGATCTTGGCATTCTTTTGATCTCATAATTTTTTACAGTCAACCTTCTAAGATTCAGATATGATGGTTTTCCATGCCAAAAAAAAATGATCATGAAGAACCTAGGGGCAAGACAGGAACAAAGACACAGACCTCTTAGAGAATGGACTTGAGGATATGGGGAGGGGGAAGGGTAAGCTGGGACAAAGCGAGAGAGTGGCATGCTCATATATACACTACCAAACATAAAACAGCTAGCTAGTGGGAAGCAGCCGCATAGCACAGGGAGATCAGCTCGGTGCTCTGTGACCACCGAGAGGGGTGGGATAGGGAGGGTGGGATGGAGGGAGACACAAGAGGGAAGAGATATGGGGACATATCTGAATCAATAACTGATTCACTTTGTTATGAAGCAGAAACTAACACACCATTGTAAAGCAATTATACTCCAATAAAGATGTTTAAAAAACAAAAACATCTATCTGTCTTTCAATGTATTTTCTTGATTTTTTTTAACCTAACTGGAGCATAGATATATATGTATTTTTTAATCATTGATAAAATAGAATTGGCTCCAGAATTGATCAAATATTTTAAATCATAAACCATCTCTAATTATAAATGAAGAGCAGCGCCATTCTTGAGTCACCAAGATTTTTCAATTTTATAGAGACAAAAATGACAGCAGTATAATTGTATTCATAAACAAAGGAATCATTCAGTAACAGATTCTAGTTCCTTGCCATTCTGGGCAGTCTCGAGGCTTGCTCTGTCGCTGGGACAGGATGAAATCCCAACTTCTCAGCCTCTCATTTTCACAGAGGACCTGACGTAGCCTTAAGCTGACCATTTTTTAATTTGAAGTTTCTTTTCCCATCAATGCCCACTGATCGGCAGTTGTGTTCTCAGCTACGCTGACAGAGAGCAGTTCTGATGCATGGATCTTACAAAAATCATTCTTGGTTGCTAAGTCTGCCCCAAGCTCCCTGAGATATTTTAAACTAAGACTAAAAAAATCCAACCAAATTCAGCTGGATTTATTTTTACCTTGTGATGCCAGTTAACCAGGCATTTTTGGAGGCCTGTTATGAAGTTTATGAACTAAACATGAAGTTTAGTTTTTGTTCTTGTGGAGTTTAAAATCTACGAGTCATAGATGGGCAAGTCATGAATCTATAAAAGTGTTCAAATACTATGTGAAATAAATAAGTTATTCTGATGTCTGAATATGCACTTATATGTAACTATACCACTAAATTCCAGAGAAAAAAAATCCTATCTAAAAGCTTTTCCCTTAGAAAAGTTCTAGTAAAAAGCCACAGTAAATTCTATAGTAGATTTCAGATCATCCCAGTGTGAACCAGTGCTAGTGGAAATACTCTTGTACTGCATCTTATGACACTCAGCTTCATAAAGGTTAAACCTTCTATAGTTGGCTTACACTCCAAAGCAGATTAAGTAAGATCCTTGTTGATGCTATTTTAGACCCTCAGATTTTATAGCAAAGGTTAGCCATGTAGTTAAGCTTCTAATGCTATATAGTTATATAGCTAGTTAAAATGAATGATTTTATTACTTATCTTTGTAGTTAATTTTCTTAAGAGACGGAAATAAATTACAAAAACAAAATTTTGTTTACGGCGGTCTTTGCCTGTTCAATTGCACAAATATTGGGGACAGATCTGGCTGTGCTGGGGTACCCAACCGTGGTGCCCGCGTTCACGCCAGTGAGAAAACATATTCTGTGACTTCCAGTAATGGCAAAAGCTGAACTTTCCTTACCACTTCCTTTTCTGGGGAAATAATATAAAGTTTGTAGAATACAAGGTTGGATTTACTCGGATAAAGGTTCTTAAAGCAACCCTCAGAAGAAAAACCATTTCAGAGGCAGAAGTGTGGTGGCATGTAAATAGTGTGACAAGCCAAAGGAAGCAAAACTTGGGGATTTAGATGAGTACAGTCCAATCAGTTATACAATTTTCTGTCCAATGCCAGGATGAAAATCAGTCATAAATCATACACATAAGTTTGAAATAAAAAAGCTTCATTTTATTTTGACCAAATGATTCTTACGCTAGGGTTATGCTACATTACAGAGACAAAGAAGAGAGAGTATTTTACCTGTGGAAACGCTAAGCTGTGCATGGGGTAACCTCCGAAGTAAATAACTACTACTCTGTAAGGTGTCACATCAGCTCTAAAACGTTTTATGAAAACTGAGTCATTCAGGAGGGCAACAAAAAAGAAACAGAGCATGTTCCACACTTTTTTTACTAAGCTGTTTTTCTTAAAAGTTAATAATAGCTTGCATTTAGAAGACCTTCAGCAAAAGGTAGTTTTATTTTTTTTAACGGACACCAGAATTGAGGCAATTTCTGGATTTCTTAGGAAAGAACATATTTTACAAATTAAAGAGACAGTTCTCTGATATCTTTTCTCAGTGTGGACGTCAGAAACTTTGAACATTTTAAACTCACACTGCAGCATACATACATATTTATGTAATCAGTTTGCTTTATGGGAAAGTTTTTTCAGGCTGTTAATTATTTTAAAAACTATATTATATACGTGTATGTTCTAATGTATATGTTACATACGTGTACATGTTATATGTGTGTATTCTATATATATGTATATATCATGTGTATGTGTGTATGTTCTCTATGTATGTGCATATATTATATTTATATTGTATATGTATTTGTGTATATACATATATTTATTACTGTTTGCCATTTTCTTTCATATTTTTGTTTGATCAACTCCCTTTCCTTAAGCCACACCGATTATATGACTTTACTTTAACAAGTGGAAGTATATGCTGGTTAGAAATTGTCTTTTCCCATTTTGGGGGAAGAGTTGACTTCCTGTTCTGCCTGACATCACAATGTGAAGCCCAGACACCCTTGCTGAGAGCCCTCCGCTGATCTCCCTGTCTGATGTGCCTCTTTGTGGTCTTAGGGTTTCCAGCGACAGGTCCATGAGACCCTGACCCAGCTGGAACTGATCAACAAGCAGTACCGCCGCCTGGCCAGAGAGAACCGCACCGACTCGGCATGCAGCCTGAAACACATGATCCACGAAGGCAACCAGAGATGGGACAACCTGCAGAAGCGCGTCACCTCCATCTTGCGCAGACTCAAGGTCTATACTACGCCTCCTCTGTAGCCTAGAGGCCCGGAGGACAGGATTGGGCCGTTTGTAAACAATGTTAGGACATAGTCTCAGTGACTTTGTAAGACTGGGATGGCAAGAGATTGAGGTATCCAGCATGAATTTATATGGCAAAAAATTGCAGGGTTCTGGTAGCTCGTTGAGAAAATGACTTTCCAGGAGAATGTTGGAATTGGCGGTTCCATCTCAGCACGTGTTTGTGGGCTTTTTCACTGTTATTCTTTTCTTTTCACATCCAGCATTTCATTGGCCAGCGGGAGGAGTTTGAGACTGCACGGGACAGCATCCTGGTGTGGCTGACAGAGATGGATTTGCAGCTCACTAACATTGAGCATTTTTCCGAGTGTGATGTTCAAGCTAAAATAAAGCAACTCAAGGTGATAAATTAGGGGTTTTTTTCAAATTATCAGTGCGAAGAGAGTCTGAAGAGGAAAGGAATTTTTAGATACTTTTGTGAAGAACATACTAAAGAACTGTTCTTTTTTTGTTTTATAAATTTATTTATTTATATATTTTTATTTTGGGCTGCATCGGATCTTTGTTGCTGCGAGCGGGTTTTCTCTAGTTGCAGCAAACGGGGGCTACTCTTCATTGCAGTGCACGGGCTCTAGGCACGCGGGCTTCAGTAGTTGTGGCACGTGGGTTCAGTAGTTGTGGTGCATGGGCTTAGCCACTCTGTGATCTTCCCAGACCAGGGCTTGAACCCATGTCTCCTGCATTGGCAGGTGAACTCCCAACCACTGCGCCACCAGGGAAGTCCAGAAAATTAGTTCTTCTTGATTGAAAACAAATTCAGAAAATAAGAAAGATATTAAAAATGAAATGAAGAGCGTTACCCAGAGATACAACTCCCGTTAACATATACACTTGAATTATTAACTTGATCGCCAGGATTGTTGTTTTTCGTTCTTGTTGTTTTTTCTGATTTGTTTCTAGCACCTTCAAATTGTTTGACTCACATGATCCAGAGCAGTTCAGCTTTCTCGTGTTGGGATTTCATTCCACATAGTCTACACTCTTAGGTGCCAAGTTAGTTTTTAAGCATGTTTGGTATGTTTCAGTATATGACTCAAACACAGTGGCTAGTTAAACATTTTAAATGGGGAGGGATATATATTAGATGTAAGGATTCCCTGAAAGGAAGAGTGTTTAACATCTTGAATAATATGCAGTGCAGCTTGTGAAATTTTCCTCCTAAGATAAGATAGTTTTTTTTTTTTAAAGAATAGTCGTGATGCCCATAACTTTAAGGTTGTTATAATAAAACAAGGAAGTTACTTTTAATCAGTGATTCTCAGGATAAAAAAAATCATAAAATAGCCCTGGTATTCTGCCCAGCCTCTCTCTCTCCATCCCTCCCTTCACCTCAGTTCTTGCAAGTCATTTCACAGGTAAATCAATATTTAAAAGCTTCATTTTCTACCAAGTGGTAGTTGAATCTTTTCTTTTTGGACTCTGACAGGGTCATGGCATTTATTAACACCCTCCTACTCCCTTGGCAGTCTTTTTATTATTGTGCAATTTCAACTATTCCAGAGTTTATTCTTTTTTGGGGGGGGGTGTTGCGTAGGGTCTTAGTTGCGACAGGTGGGCTCCTTGGTTGCGGCTCGCCAGCTCCTTAGTTTTGTCATGCGAACCCTTAGTTGCCGCATGCATGTGGGATCTAGTTCCCTGACCAGGGATCGAACCCAGGCCCCCTGCTTTGGGAGCACGGAGTCTTAACCACCGCGCCACCAGGGAAGTTTCTCCAGAGTTTATTCTTGTGTTGAATTAAAATTTATCCCCTGAAACTTGTCCCCTGTAGCTGAACTGTTTTGAATCATATAGAATGAGTCTAAATAATCCTCCAGAATTACCTTTTTTTCAAATAATTATAATCATGCCTGCTTATGTCCTGAAACAACTTAAAAAAATCATCTGAGAAGAATTTGTGACATTGTCATTCGGATGGCTTTCCTTCATCACGTTTGACATGTCAGGAAATCTAAAATTAAAATATCCAATATAATTCTTTAAAATGCTAAATTTATTGCAGTGGCACTGTATTGCTTACCATTGCTTTTCATCAGGGGCCACCAGTGCTCTCAACTTTATGATGGGTTTGAATGTTTGTTCCTATGATTCTCTTACCCGCACCGTCTGTGGTGGTAAATTTTATTAGCGAAAGGCACCTCTCTGGTCATGGAATGCTAACAATGCCATTTCTGCCTCCCGTTCTGATTTAAAATTTTTATGTTTTACTTTAGAAAGTCATAGCCTCTTGGCTTGTCATTGTCTATGGTAAATTTAATATCCCCTACATGGTTTTTCTAAATATGTATTTTAGAATTACTTCATGTCCAAGTGAGCAATAAAAAATTACATGCCATATGTGCTCCCTAGGCCTTCCAGCAGGAAATCTCATTGAACCACAATAAGATTGAGCAGATAATTGCCCAAGGAGAACAGCTGATAGAAAAGAGTGAACCCCTGGATGCCACGTTCATTGAAGAAGAGTTGGATGAACTCCGACGTTACTGTCAGGAGGTCTTCGGGCGCGTGGAAAGATACCATAAGAAACTGATTCGCCTGCCTGTATGTGACATTGTTTTTTCATTATCATGAAATCTAAAGAGAATTAATAATGTGGACTTAGGTAACATCATTGAGTGGGCAAGAGCCCGGACTCTGGAGCCAGAGTGCCTGGGTTCCAGCCCCAGCTCTGGCTATGTCACCTTGGGCAAGTTACTTCACGTCACTTGCCTTGGTTTCCTCAGTCGTAAAGCTGGTTTAATAACAGTACCTACCTTGTAGAAAGGATTGCTTTGGGCACGATGAGTTAACATATATACATACAAAGAGCTTAGAAACGTACTTGGTACACATCTTCCATGGAAGATAAAGAAGCTTCTAGAAGAAACAAGGGAATGAAAGTGAGCAATGTAAACAGTGGCTCAATTGATGAGGTTGTTTAGTTGAATTTCTTTTTTCTCTTCCATTTCCCTAATTGCTACCATAATCACATCTCATGGTCAAGATGCTATTATTAGAATATTTGGAATCTTCTGTGATAAAATATATTTTGTATCTGGACTATAAGGTATGAAAGGACCAGCTAAGGTTTTATTAGTAATTCCCTTTTGTTCCTGATATGTGCCATTCTGTACTTACTGTGTTGCAGATTAGGTACTAGGTTGCCTTTATTTACATTTTATTTAATCTTATATCAATTCTTTGAAGTAGGTCTTAATATTATTTCCATTTTTCCATGATAAAACTGAGAATTTACTAGATTCATGTATAAGACATTTACAAAAGTTATCAGAAGATACTTATTTATTTGATGATAGGAAGTTTAAAATCACCCCCAGCGAGGTAGGAATGTGGTCCCGATAAGCTTGAGTGCTGAGATTTGGTGAAAGGCGGAGCACAGAGTGGGAAGGGGGTCAGCTGAGCGCTGCGGTAACAGGGCTGGCTTGACTGCGTTTCTAGCTCCCAGATGACGAGCACGACCTCTCTGACCGGGAGCTGGAGCTGGAGGAGGCTGCAGCTCTGTCGGACCTCCACTGGCGCGACACCTCCGCGGACAGCGCGCTCTCCCCCCAGCCTGCCTCCAACCCCTCCCTCTCACTCGCCCAGCCCCTCCAGGGCGAGAGGTCCGGGCGAGACACCCCAGCCAGTGTGGACTCCATCCCTCTGGAGTGGGACCATGACTATGACCTCAGTCGTGACCTGGAGTCTGCTGTGTCCAGAACTCTGCCCTCTGAGGATGAAGAGGGTCAGGAAGATAAAGATTTCTATCTCAGGGGAGCTGTTGGTCTGTCAGGTAAGAAAGAGCTCCTCCTATATGCTAGCTTGAAAGAAAATAAAAAGGAGTGGATACTGTACCGGAAATCCGTGTGCTGAGCAGAATCATCTGCCTTCTCCCATTAGGGGAACTTATACACAAATGAATAATTGGATATTAACATGATTCGCAAATATAAAATTGGCGTTGTGGCCACTGATTTATCCCACATATACTTATGTTCTTATTACACGACAGGCACTTTATAAGTACTGGAAATACACAGTTCCTTTTCTTCTCAAAGAGCTCACACTCTAGTGTGGAACACAGACAAGTAAGAAACGGCTGTGAAATGTTTGGCACTAGGATAGCAACGTACACATGGTGGTGTGGAAGCACAGCCCGGGGATGACTAAGCTGGCGCTTTGAGGAGAGGCTTTAGGGAAGAGGCTTGAGCTGAGACCTGAAGGATGAATAGGAGTTGGTCAGGAGGACACAGCAATGTTCAGAGCAAGAAAGGAAAGCGTGCCCATCTTGGATTTATGATTAGCCTCAGCGCTTCTGGTCACCTGGAGTTTGTCCAGAATGACAAGGCTGTAGACTGGGAGGCATGGAATGAACAAAGAGGAGGTGGAAAGGCAAACCAGGACCTGGTCATAAAGCAACCTGTTCGTCATGGAAAGGAGTTTGGTTTTTATCATGAAGGCCATGGAGAGCCACAGCAGGGCTCTAAGGAGGGAGGCAATGTGATCAAATGCATATTTTCTTTTTTTTTGTTAATACATTTATTTATTTTATTTATTTATTTTTGGCTGCGTTGGGTCTTCGTTGCTGCGCGCAGGCTTTCTCTAGTTGCAGAGAGCGGGGGCTACTCTTCGTTGTGGTACACGGGCTTCTCATTGCGGTGGCTTCTCTTGTTGCGGAGCACGGGCTCTAGGCGCGTGGGCTTCAGTAGTTGTGGCACGCCGCCTTAGTAGTTGTGGCTCATGGGCTTAGTTGCTGCGCGGCATGTGGGATCTTCCCCGGCCAGGGATCGAACCCATGTCCCCTGCATTGGTAGGTGGATTCTTAACCACTGCGCCACCAGGGAAGTCCCGATGCATATTTCCAAAGAACCTGTCTCAATACTATCTAGAGAAGGGCACATTGAAAGAGAGTCCAGAAGGAATTGTTTTACAATCCAGGACACAGATGTGATGGTGGCCTGAACTAAGGAAGCAGCACGGGGAATAGAAAGAATGGAAGAGCTATGAGAAATCATAAGACGGCTCCTCCATAACTGATGGTTGATTGAATTGGGATTGAAGTGATTTTCTGGCTTGGGCACCTTGGTGAAAGATGCAGGTGGTCCTAGACTCGGAGGGCCATGAGCAGGAGAGAATGTTCTGGGTGTCTGTGGAGCCACGGGGGCAGGGCAGTGAGAAAGGGGGAGGTGACGAGTCCCTCTGTGCACATCCTGAACTTGAGATGCTGTAGACTATCCCAGGGGGAAAAGCCAGCAGTAGATGGATGCATGGATCTGAATTTCAGGAACCGGAAATGCCAGTTAGGTAGTTTTCCACATAGTGGTCACCAAGGGAAGGAAGGAGATCGCACAGGAAGAGTGTATGAAGGGATACAAGAAGTATGAAACTTCAAGAAACACATATAGTGAAGGGATGGACAGAGGAAGAGGAGCATTGTAAGGAAGGTGAGTAAAAATAGAATCAATAATCAGAGGCCAATTTGTAGCGCTTGTAAACGCATCTCTCTAAAAGAGAATTTCTGCTTGTTTCTGATGGTTCACATTTGGATCCCCAAGGGTATAACACTGTCTAAAAGGATTTCTCTCGTTTCTATTTTGTTTTTATGGTACAACCTAATAGTTAGGCATTTTGCATCTAAAGCAGAACTGTCCAATATGTAGCCCTCAGCCACGTGTGACAGCTGAACACTGAAATGTGACCATGCAGACTGAGATTTGCTGTGTCAAATGCACTTACACGAATACACAAAATTCAAAAACTTAGCACAAAGGAAAGCATGTAAAATACACATAATACTATTTATGTTGATTACATGTTAGAATTAGGGTATATCGGTTTAGTAAAATTAAGTATTAAAATTATTTTCATCCCTTTCTCGTTACTTTTTCATTGTGGCCCTTAGACTCTTTAAAATAACATACGTGGCTCATCTTATTTCTATTGGACAGTGCTGCTCTAGAACCTGACTGTCTTGGTTGAAATCCCAGTTATGTCACTACTAGCTGTTGAAACTTGGACGAGTAACTTCATTCCCCTGAACCTCAGTTTTCTCATCCATAAAATGAGAATAACACTCCCATGCCCCCTGTAGGGTTTCTGTGAGGATAAATGAGTGCTTAGAACAGCACCTGGTTCATAAAACAATCAACGTGAACCCTTATTATGATTTATTTCAGGAACCCTTTGGTGATTGTACTCAGACTTCTCTGTATGTTCAAGAGTTATCTGCCAAGGATGACTAACTTCCTTTTTTTCCCTAAGAAAGTTATTTTCCTGCCATCCGCGAATCAAGGTTTCCAGACCGTAGCTGTCAACTTAGACTGTGTGCTCTTTTTGCAGATGTAACGATCCCCGAAAGTCCCGAGGCCTATGTTAAACTCACAGAAAGTGCAATCAGAAATCCCTCTGGTAGGCACCAAAAGCTAAAGTGCACCTCTGTCCCTCACCTGTAACAAGCCTCCTTCTCTCCCAGCACATCTACTGTACCTCTCACAGCTCTGTGCCAAAAGCATGTTGAGGCAGCACTTCCTCTCTGACTGCTGTCTCAGAAACGAAAACCAAAACACTTGGTTGATCGACACCAAGAATAACATTCCAATAATCAAGTGCAATAAAACAACTGCTCAGCTTGCTAAATGGTAATCACTCTCAGTACGTGTAACCTGTGATGCCCATTAATGGCAGAAAATAGGAGATGGAAACACTAGTCTTAGCACTGGTGCTTTAGTGCCCTGCTTGGTTGTAGCAGGTCTGGCTGCTTGACTTCGAGGCGGGCTTGCAGACCCACCTCTGGCTGAGGAATCAGGGCTCAAGGATCTGGTCCCAAGTCCACCAGCCTATGTGTGTGACCTCAGGCCCACCATTCATCCTCCTGATCTCAGGGGTCCCATATGAGACAAGGGGTGAAATCAGATATTCAGCTCTAAAATATTATACTTTTAGTTTAATAAGTCTTACCACCCCATAAAGCAATTTGACATGAGAATGTATTCCACAGTATCTTAAGACTTAGATTTTCAAAAAAAAAAAAAAAAAAGAATTAGATTTTCCTTTAAGGACAGAACTATTCCTGAAACAAGAAGGCTTAAAGAAAGGAAAATGGAACCCGTTTTGCTTAATGTTGCTCTAGACAAACTGTAGCTCAGGGTCAGTAATCTGGAGGACATTGGAGAGAAGAGGGTTTGACCACAGTGATAGGATATTGAGTTGTGAGTTTATTAGTTTACACTTTGGTTTTTGCAGAAAAGCAAAGGACAGGAAGTAAGGTAGCATTACTGAAATGGTTACTGCCTGAGTGATTCCCAGTGAGAAACCTCTTCCAGGTGTATTTAGAAGGTCTTTTTTTCCAAAAAACAATTAATAAAGCTTACTAATATTTATTCTGCTTTCACCCTGTGCTAGCTTCACTCTGATGATCAATGTTCTTGTTGAATTCAAAGACTGTAATACACACACACACACACAAACACACACACACACAATAATTTTGCAAAAGGATGTCACATCTCTCAAAGGAGATGAGCTAGAAGTTCTACGCTGTGAGTGAGAACATACCTGGATGGAAATGGTAAAATCTTAGCTTTCTCCTGATTTTTTTTCATTATTAATCTTTTTTTATTTTGCATAATTTTATTTCTTAAAAGCAGTGTAAGTTTTAGAACAAATTTGAGAGGGAGGTACAGAGATTTCCCATACAAAAGCAAGCCGTTGCTAGTTTGGTACCTCCACACGTACCCATCCTGAGCTAGTCTTTTCTTGGTTCCCTTGAAGTCCCACCTTAAGTGAATGAGGCAGCCACCTGGGACTTAAGAGGCACTATCTTCTACTGAGATGCAGAAAGGAAAATGAGAGGGTGTGTCTTTTTCTGTTTGATAAGTGACTGCAGAGGGAGCCTGAGATGTAACTGCCTCCTAGTTACTGGGGAGCAGAAGCCACCACCTGAGGTCTTTAGAACGCTAACAACACGCAGTTTTCAGGGGATGAGCCAGAAGAGGCAGCAGAAGCACGGGCTGCTAGAACCCCCCACAGGCCCCTTTTGCGACACCCAGTCTGCTTGGACTCTTGGTCAAGCACATTCATTGGTCTGGTAATTCGAACCCCTAACCCACCAACAAGTCGGTACTAAATGTGCTTTATGATGACCCACACACGTACCATCTCTCTACTGCCTTAGCTGTAGAATTTCTTAACCATCTCCTTGAATGTCAAGCTTGTAAAGATTCTTATGGTCGACACTGCAGGGGATCCTAGCACCTTGGAGTCACAGATCCAACAACTGGGCAAAGCCCTGGATGACAGCCACTTTCAGATGCAGCAAATGGAGAATATTATCCACAGCAAAACTCCTGCAGGACCAGAGCTAGACTCCAGCTACAGAGGCTATGTGAGTATCCGGACCCTCGTGATCCTGACACATACCTGGTAATCACAATCGTGTGACAAAGAACAGTCCATCTGTGGCACGAGGGCTGTGTCGGCTCTCCACGTACCAAGCTGCCCTTGAACTCGTGTGTGTGCGAAACAAAGCCCTGTTAGTCGATTACCTTTTGAGCAAAACTGGTCTGTGCTCAGACCCACTGATCCACCCTAATGACCAGCCTGGTCCTTTACACGGAGAACTGAGTGAAATCCATTTAATTGAAAGCAACCAAATGCTTTGGCTCTGGAAAGGGATTCGGCATTTTTCCAAATTCAGCTGGTGATTTTCTGACCAAGATATCCTTGGAGCTGCAGATTTTAGCTGGTAGATTACTAACACGGAATTGTTTGAGTTCTCTTCCTAGGTGTCTTGAGTCACTTGATGATCTTGGGACTTTTTTAATGCTCTGTTATTTGTATGTTCATTCTGGAGAAAACGGTTCTGACTAACAAGAGAGATTTGGGGAAAAGATGGCAAGAGATTGTGTGTATTACCAGTTCCATTGTCGAAGCTTTTTGTAAAGTAATAACTTCATTTGCTCTGCTTAGGTTACTGACCGAATAACTTTTCTCGGAGAATTACCTGTTTTCCTACACATACTTACGCAAGAGGATTTGAAAGTAAATCTCTTCTATGCCTCATATCATTTCTTTTCATACCCAAAAGACCGCTCTGTAAAAGGAAAGAAAAATTAATTTCCTTAAGCCTAATGACAGCACCCACGTACTGCTTTTTTGAAACCAGGAGAGAGAACCATTCTAGTTATATCCGCTAACGTTAATATCCTCACAATCACAGAAGACTAATTAATCATGAGCTTACTTCCTGTCCAGTTTGGCCTATTTTACTGACTTCTATCATAGTGAAACCTCTTTTTTAAAAATATAATTTCGCAATGAGCATGCTGACATCACTGAGGTTATACTTAACACCAATCAAAAGCAATCAAAGTAACTTAATAGCAATGTAATTTGTCAAAGGCTTTGAAAGAAAACGTTCTGATCAGTATAGCAGGAGTGTCTTGAAATGATTTGTTCTTTTAATCTTTGAATACTGTGCGTGATATTAAACACGGAGTTGGAAGCTTTTCTTCTGATGTTAGAATTTATTCCCTTAGTATCTATTAACCATTGCTTAAATTTTCTCATGAAACAGCTGGCTTTAATATTGTTTTATTCTTTTAAGTATTTTCATACAAATAAATGTCCCTTTGAGATTTGTGGTAATATTACTCTTCCCGCCCTTCAGTTGAAGAAAAAGGGCAGCTTGCCAAAAACTATATATTGTATTGCCAGCTAGGGGCTCTGAGTGTTAAATCCCAGATCGGTTTAGTCTGTTTTGATTCATAAATTTTAAAAGAAATTTTGGAGACTTATGCAAAACCACGTGTGCCAAGTATATCTTCAAGGCATTGCTTTATGTAAACATGAATGTGTCACATGTTTAAGAAGCATGTTTTTGAACTTGACTTTTTTGTTTTCAGCAGAGTGGGTTACCCTTTATAGAGAAGTAGCGCACAGCTACTGCCCTTTTTGAGGAACTCCAAAGATATTTTCTCCAGGAGTTCTTGCACTCATGACAATTTGAGTATTTTGTGACGGGGGACCTCTTTTCTGTATCTAAACAGATGAAACTGCTGGGTGAATGCAGCGGCAGTATAGACTCAGTGAAAAGACTGGAACACAAACTGACAGAGGAAGAGGAGCATTTTCCAGGCTTTGTTAACCTGAATAGCACCGAAACCCAAACAGCTGGTGAGTGAAATAGAAGATCTCGAAGCACCTCGTTGCCCCCGAGTTCCACTGTGCCACTGACCTCATTCTACACTGGTCTATCCTGAGAACTTTCCTCCATGTTACAATGATCTCTGGGGACAGAGCGGGAGGTGAAAATAATCACAGTGGTTTTTTTCCCATGTCCCATGTATTTTAAGGCACCGTCTCTAATCACTAGTCAGGAATCTTCTGTGTGTGCTCTGTACACTCTCAGAGCTTTCCTGCAGAAGGAAACCAAGAGTTGAATGTTATCTTCACCCACTTTCATGCTTATTACTTCTTAAAGCTCCTTACAATGTTAAATCTTAGGTAGTTAATATGTTTTCTCCATTATCATTAAAAATGCAGATAGAAAAAACACAGCCACCATACTGTTCTTTTTGTTTGTTTTTTTTGTTTTTTTTTTGCGGTATGCGGGCCTCTCACCGTTGTGGCCCCTCCCGTTGCGGAGCACAGGCTCCAGACGCGCAGGCTCAGCGGCCATGGCTCACGGGCCCAGCCGCTCCGCGGCATGTGGGATCTTCCCGGACCGGGACACGAACCCGCATCCCCTGCATCGGCAGGTGGACTCTCAACCACTGCGCCACCAGGGAAGCCCCACCATACTGTTATTTACAGCTGACGGCAACAGAAATGCCCAGAGGCATTACTTTCTTTCTGTTGCTGTTTTAAAGTTAGCCACTCATGTAGGTTTCAAACACTTCCTAAACGTTCTCCGTGGAGGATGATCCCTCGCTATCCTGTGCGTGTGCTGTCTTGCCAGGTGTGATTGACCGCTGGGAGCTCCTCCAGGCGCAGGCCCTGAGCAAGGAGCTGAGGAGGAAACAGAATCCCCAGAGGTGGCAGCAGTTTCACTCGGACCTGAGCCGCGTGCTGACCTGGCTGCAGGAGACGGAGGAGGACCTGGAACAGCTTCAGCGCCGGCAGCGCAGCACTGATATCCAGCCCATCGCGCTTCAGATCAAAAAACTCAAGGTAGCTACCCTTGGCCTTTCCCGCAGCGCTGAACAGAACGCTGCCACGTGGCGTGCCCGGTCAGATGAAACCACTAGCCCTGGCCTGTTGTGCAGCCACACAGCAGCGGGGGAATGTTCAGCACAAACGGACACGAACGCTTCCCCAGCCACCCCAGATCAGAGTGTTTATAGGAAGGCTTGGAAGGGTTGAGAGCTGGACAGCGTTGCAGAACCAGCCCCATGAAAATAGTCATGATTTAATGAATTGGTAGGTAAGAAATGACCAATTAAAGTTTCATGAAACATCCAGGTACCTCTGGGACCTAATTAACCTCTTTTAAAGGAAATACAGCTATGTCCAGGGTCCTACAAGTCTATATCTAGAGCTGGAGAGGAGTCCCCTCCCAGATCGTATACGTGTGAGTTTATGGAGACCCAAGGAAGCCACTTGACATTCTGGAATCAGCAGAACTTCTGAAATAGATTATAATAGTGGCAGAAGCAATTTTCGGTGAAATGAATCCAAGCAAACAAAACCCGTGGAGTCATCGCAGTAGAACACCTAACGTTTGCATTTGATTTTGACCTGGACGGGCGTAGTACACAAGATAACCTCTTTTAACTCCCTCTCTAGATCTTAAAAATCCTTCTCAGCCCAGCTGTTGAAATGCATTGATACGTGGAGACTTTTGTAAACATACTATGGATGGAGAGCTCAGTTTCTTCTTAATAGGTCTCTTGGTCCTGCCTTTTTGTTTGGAGAACGTCAAGCTGTGCTCTTCCTCAGAAGAGGAGGGCTACCGGGCCCTCCAGGCTCAAGGATTAACTGCCTTTGTTTCTCCCTGGTTTCTCTGTATGCTGTTTCTTTTGGGGTGCTGTATTTCTGCCTTGTTTTAGTTGTTTTGTTTTAAATTTTCAAACAGTGAAATGAGTCTTCCCCACAGATGCTCAAACTTCTTTTTTTTTTTTTGCCATACACGGGCCTCTCACTGCCGTGGCCTCTCCCGTTGCGGAGCACAGGCTCCGGACGCGCAGGCTCAGCGGCCATGGCTCACTCACGGGCCCAGGCGCTCCGCGGCATGTGGGATCTTCCTGGACCAGGGCACAAACCCACATCCCCTGCATCAGCAGGCGGACTCTCAACCACTGTGCCACCAGGGAAGCCTTCCCCCACTGTTTCTTAATCCCAATTCCTCAAACCCATGGCAACCATTCTGAAATTTTAACACATATTCTTTTTCCATATATATTCATGAAAAATGTGGATTTGTGTGTGCACATGTGTTTTAAATTACATAAATGCTGTTTTGTCACCCATATAAATCTGTTTCTCTTTCACTTTATACCATATTTTCTGAAGATTCATTCGCATCGTCAAGTACACATCTGATCCATCTCTTTTAGCTACAGTGTGGTTCCCAATGGTGTGCACCCACTGTATCATCCAGCCATCCTGCTAAGGCCGGTGTTAATTAATGGATCTTTTAATTTGGGTGAAGCATGTCCAAAGGTCTTAGACTATTTTTCTTTAGTATTTTTATTGTTATTTTCCTTGTTTGATTGTTCTCCTTTCTCTTTGCAGGAGCTCCAGAAAGCTGTGGACCACCACAAGGCCATCATCCTCTCCATCAACCTGTGCAGCTCCGAGTTCACTCAGACTGGCAGTGAGGAGAGCCAGGATCTGCAGGGTCGCTTGTCCCAGATGAATGGCCGCTGGGACCGCGTGTGCTCCCTGCTGGAGGAATGGCGGGGCCTCCTCCAGGACGCGCTGATGCAGTGTCAGGTCTGTGGGGCTTTGGGCCGGCCATGCTCTGAAGTCAAACATTTCCAGTGTAGCTGAGTCTGTGACTCGATTTATCCAGATCACTAGGGGGATGCAGTTACTCTCCAAAGTCAGTATTTGAGTGAGATAACTTTGTGCCCAAAGTTTTCATTTTACTGGAGAATTTGTACTTGTGACCAGGAGTTCAAAGAGACTATTCCCACACATTTATCTCAGCCTCACCATTCCTCCTTCGACTCATTCTTTATTCAGTATTTTCTGAGCACATAGAAGGACATTTCTTGGACATCCAAGTGAGCATTACAAATATTTACTCATCCATTCAGACCACAATTATTTGCCAGGTGTTTACAGATACTGCACTAGGCAGGCAGGATACAGCCCAGCCTCTGCTTTTGTTGGGGAAGACAGACAATAAAAATGCAAATAAATGTTTAACCAAGCTAATTACAGATGTTGATGATAAGGGTAACAAAAAAAGCACTTTGCAAAGGTGACTGGGGAAGTTCTATGGATGTTTGAGCTGATTCTTGGAAAGATGTTGCCATGAAGGAGGTCAAGCAGATGGCAAGTCCCAGAAGCAGGAAAGGACTTAGTGTCTTCAAAGACAGAAGAAAGGCCAGTGTGATCAGAGAGTAGTCAGAGAGGAAGGAAGGGATGAGAAAGATCTGGGAGGTGGTCAGGAAGCAGATCATGCAGGGCTTGGTGGGTCCTGGCCAGGAGTTTGGGTTATAATCTGAGCAGGATGGGAAGCCTGTTTCCCAGGATTATAGGTGCCCCAGGAGTAATAACAGCTCCTTGAAAGCAGGTACCCAAGCTGTGGTTTCACCCCTGCCCTGCCTCCCAGTACAGCGCCTCCCACGTTGGAGATCTTCTGTAACTATACCTTGAATAAATGAACACTTGGACGCGTGGAGAGATGGGATTGAATTTAGGCCTTCAATGATGGGAAGATTTGAATACAGGAGGAAGATGAAGGAGCAGAGCTGCTTCCCTCTACGTAGTATTATAGCCCTAGAAATAAAGCATTTTGATGCCAATTTTCCTTATGTCTAGTTTTTCCCTCGAGTAATAAATTAGATGCTTTTGGTAAGAGCATGAACTCAGATAATTACGACAGCTCTAGTGCCTTCCTTAGAAAGGAGTTGTGTATAAGATCTTAAAACCAACGGTAGGAATTGTAAAGCATGGATATTTAAGCTATGAGGGAAAGAAAAATATCTCATTCAAAATGATTTTACGCTCCATGTTTTTTTTAGGATTTCCATGAAATGAGTCATGGTTTGCTTCTTATGCTTGAGAACATTGACAGAAGGAAAAATGAAATCGTGCCGGTTGATTCTAACCTTGATGCAGAGATACTTCAGGACCATCTCAAACAGCTTACGGTAAGACGTGTGGACTTGGACAGCATCTGGTTATGTTATAGTTGGTACTACTTATTTACTTTTTACATTATAATCTCTTAGTCTTTCTTTACCCCTCATGATTTCCCATCTCTGTGAAGCAAACATGTACATAGAAGATGATATCTATTAGGTTTAGAATCTGGTTCTAAAGCCATTGCTCATCTAAAAATCTCAGACGGTCTTCATCTTAATTAGCTTGTTTTTATCAAGGCAGCTCTTTGGCAGATTACATTTGTTTTTTTTTGTTTGTTTGTTTCTTTGTTTTTCTGCGGTACGCGGGCCTCTCACTGTTGTGGCCTCTCCCGTTGCAGAGCACAGGCTCCGGACGCGCAGGCTCAGCGGCCATGGCTCACGGGCCCAGCCGCTCCGCGGCATGTGGGATATTCCCAGACCGGGGCACGAACCCGTATCCCCTGCATTAGCAGGCGGACTCTCAACCACTGCGCCACCAGGGAAGCCCTACATTTGTTTTTAATTTAAACTGTATGTGTTGAATCTACATCCCAAGAATATATTGGGTGGCTGATAATTAAAGGAATTAGAATAGAGACCGTTAAGACTTCTTAAGAAGAATTAAGTATACGAATTCAACGCTAACCTGAGCACCAAGTTTTCTGAAAGCTAAGACAACAAGGGAAACGTGAAAAGTTAAATGATTTTTATTACCTGACAAAAAGGAAACAAACCAATTCTCAAGGAGCAAGAAACTTTTTCTAGTATTAAATTCAAAAGGAAATTTACAGGATTTCTGTATAGATTCTTATAAAAAGAACTTTGGACAATATAATGTACAGTGTGCTTAAGTGATTTTATAGAAGATAAAGAAGCATATTTGAGTTCCATTAGGAGAAAATGATTTGCATTTTGTCACTTTCTGTATTTTTAAAATGCTGTTTCTTAACATTTAGCACTCGCACAGACCTAACAGAATTGTCAGCTTTTAGTTCAGTATCATAAAGGTCTTAGAAACCAGGAGGAAATAGCTATGCCGCTGAATTTTTACTAGACTTTTGACCTCAGACCTTAAGTTGTGAGTGATGAATCACTCATATATCTTTTTAAAACTCTTGAAGAGATATCTGAGTATACCTCCACATACTTGAGTTTTTCTATATTTATATGTTAATGTTTTACTTCTCTTTTTAAAAGAATAGTTTATGTCTCATTTGCATAACACTTTATATTTTAAATACTTCAACATACATTCACCAGTTTGAACCTTCCAGTGATACTTACTGTGGACCCGGCAGGAATTAATGTCATCATTTTACCAAATGAGAAAACTGAGATCAGAAAGATTCAGGGGTCTTATAGGATACATTTGGGCAGAGGCAGGATTGGAACAGAGGTCCCTGATTCCCAAATGTCATGGGCTGCTGCATCCGTCCTTGTGTGAGCACAGCATTCTGATGCTCAGGTCTAATTGTCCACTAAGTTAAAGTGATGTCATTGTGCACCTTTGGAACTTTCTCGAATTATTGAAAATTCTTAGAAAAATATTTCTTATGATATTCATAGCAAATAAGGCATGAGCTGTTGGAATCCCAGCTCAAAGTGGCCTCACTGCAAGACATGTCTCGCCAACTATTGGTGAACGCTGAAGGCACAGACTGTTTAGAAGCCAAAGAAAAAGTGCATGTGATTGGAAATCGGCTCAAACTTCTCCTGAAGGAGGTCAGTCATCATATCAAGGAGCTGGAGAAGTTATTAGACATGTCAAGCAGTCAGCAGGTAAGCTCTCAACAGACGTCATTGTGTAGCATGTCCTACAGGAGACCAAACAAGCATCATCTTTATCCATTTTAGAGACTCTGAATGTAGTACTTGTGAGACTAGAGTGTCCCCTCTCAATCACTGCTCTTCTAAGTCTGGCTCAAAATTAAAAAGTAACTCAAAAACTTTTATAATAGGACACTACTTTTGATTCTGTTACATCCAAAAAACCTCCTGTAATTGTTACTGCTAACACTATTACCACCACTACCGTGGCATTTTATCTTACCCAGTTTATTTAAGAATTCATGTGCTTTCAGTAACACTGCGAGAGTAGGTCACAACAAATTGTTGCATATGAGTTTCATATTCAAACCTTAGAAGGTATGAAGTCTCCTTAGCTGGCGGTTAAATCATACAAAATGTTCAGTGTTCACTTTTATTTGTGTATCTATTTATTTGTTTATCTGTTATTTATTTTTAAATTTACTGCATGGTAATATTGTTGGTTTTAAGAAATGCATTTGCAGGTAAGATTGCAAACGTTCAATTGTGAAATCTGTTATGAACACACAAACATGTTGCAGGCAAAAGAACCAGCTACTCACAATAACAGCGGTACCAGCAGCAATACGGTTTCTCTGATGCTAAAAGGCAGGCTCCTGGGTGACTGACAATCTTTTGTTTCTAACGCAAAGGATTTGGTTTCTCTCCCGCCTGAGCGCCCTGCAGCTGTAAGGCAGATTCCTTTACCCCCTTCACTTCAACCCATTCTCCCGTCCATGTCATTAAGAAATAATAAAACTCCAAGCGGCCCAGTAATAACAAAGCTCCGCCTGTATCTTCCAAAAGGGCCAGACTCACAACCTGGAAAGCCCAACGCACCAGAAGTATTAGGTTCTGTTCTTCCTGCGGTCATCTGATTCTGTTTTTCCCAGGGAATGGGTTGAGGGATAGATAGGGATGGGGTGGGAAGTACTTGCAGATCACAAAGCCATCGTGGCTCTGGGACATGGAATCATTAAGAGAATCTATTTCCCACGTAGGATTTGTCTTCCTGGTCTTCTGCTGATGAACTGGACACCTCAGGATCTGTGAGTCCTACATCAGGAAGAAGTAGCCCAAACAGGCAGAAAACGGTAACTTTCCACTGGTCATTTTCAGTTGGCCCACGGGAGGGACCACTGGGGCGTGAGAGTCTTGGTACCTCACGCAGGGTCCACGGGCTCTCCCCTTGCAAAGCAGGAGTCCCCCTACAACGTGGGGTTGTCACACAGTGATGCAGAGAAGCTCTGTTTCCTCAGCCCTGCCTCAAACCCTCCCCACATGTACTCAGGAATGGAAAGAGCAGTTCTGTTTTTCAAAAGAATCAGGTTCAGCGTTTGGTTGGTATGCAGGGAGGCAGATTAGTTTTCGTGCTCGCAGGGCCATCTCTAGAGCAGTGCTCCCTTGTCCCTTTGGTGGCCCCTCCCTTCAAACCCCCTCCGCCACAGTCCACCCAAAAAAATTAGGCTCCACTTAAAAGGGTGCCTCAGCCAGAGGTGGACAAAACTGCAAGCATCTCATGAGACCATTGAGTTTATAAGACAAATGGAGGTTCTGTTGACCCTCAAGCAAAGACACTCCCGAAGGTGGCCTTGAAGGTTTGGGGCGATCGCATTGCCCCCAGAATGGCAACAACTCAAGGTGACTCACCCGCCAGGCCTGTCGGGGGGCTGTCTCACTGGCACACGATGAGGAGAAAAAGACCAATTTGACCCCTGCTACCCTCTCTACCTTGATTTCTCTGTGTAATTAGAAGCTTGTTTTCCGTTTTGTTCCTTTTTTTGGTCTGGCTTTATGATTATATTCATTTTTATTATCATTCCATTTTCCTTAGTTTTTAGAAGTATTGGTTTCATTTGTACTTTTCTTGTTATAAACACTTAAGTTCTATGCTGATAAATGTTATTATCTTTTTAGGATTGTTTTTTACTACATTCACTAGTTTCCTATAGATCCTAGTTTAAGAATGTGAAGGAATACTGGCTTTTCGAGTCCAATTTTAGGCTTCATTTAACTTGAGTGCTTAACTTGTTGGGTCTTCATCACTCTACACAGAATAATCTCACACTGCCGTTATTTTTAATCTACCAAGAATTTTAATATTGTTCTAGAAGATGAAAAATACGTAAGGTGTATTTGAAATACATGGCACGGCATATTGAATTTTATATTTATTATAAGTAAATATACAGAGATCTTTGGCTAGTGTGAAGTCATTTGTGTTTCTACCATGAAAAGTGAGGGAAATACACCCATTGTGGTGTGAATGCGCAAACCGCCGTGTTTCTTCAATGATGTATAATATAGATGTAAATTGATTTCACTTCTTCAACAAAAGAAAAGCCAGTTTCCTTGATTCATGGGTACTGATCATTTCATTTGATTTGTATTTCCTTTGCTGAACTTTTAGTTTAATTTTCATCAGTAGCTTGTCTTTATTTGCCTGGACTGAACATTCTTCTTTCTTTACCCCTGTTCATTGCAAACAGCCACGAGGCAAATGTAGTCTCTCACAGCCTGGACCCTCTGTCAACAGTCCACATAGCAGGTACCTTATTCTCCTGGTTTCCACACTGTTCTAGAACTCCAAGAGGATGATGAAAATTGTCCAGAATGTAGGTAGGCCTGTATCTGGTCTGCCTCAGGGTAGTTGAGAAACTACTCATTTAGGTCCATGCCCTTGCCTAATAAATTGGAAGAGACTTTTCTAAGTGGAAAGTACAAGAAAATCTCAGAGCGTAAAATATTTGGACCCCGTCAAAATTTTGTTTAACTGTGCCTAGGCCATCTGGGACTCTTCATCCAATGGTTTTTTATTCTGTGTGCTCGTTAAGATTCGGTATCACTGATGTCACAGCGCAATTTGATTCATGGCAGAATTTTATCATCCTCTTTATTTCTAGCTTTTACAATAAGTCAGGTAATAGATCAGTGAATTATTTTACCATTCCCAGAACCCACACATCTGAATAAAATATACTAACACCCCCAGCTTTTTATTTTATTTTTGTGTTTTATCCAGATTGTGGGTTTTGGATTCTCAAAATGGCAAGTCCTAATTTGGTATTACTTAAAATTTCTAAGCCCCTTCTCTCTTCTGCTTATCCTAAAATTTCTCTCCGGCCAGCACACTCAGTCACTCACCTTCCTGACACTTGGCGAGCTCTTTTCACTCTGGAAACAAGAGCAGTCAGTGCCCCCGCCCCCCCGGGGACCTCCAGAGAGCCTCACAGCTGCCACTCTGCTTTCTGCCTGGCTTCCAACAATCCCTGTCTCTGCAGTTAGCAGTGCTTTGCCTTCTTCGTTGTCGGTGTGATGTCTGTGCTCCCTGGCCCTTCCACTAATCAGTTCATGTTTCCCAGACAACTTTCTAAAAATGGAAATACTGTCCTTGGAAGCAGCTACCTCACTCCAATCATGAGCAGTTCACTGTTAAAATAGTTTGCCCCTCTGGAAACTTACCACCACTGAGCCGGAATCCCAATTCCTGGAAGGAGGGTGGGGCATGAGAAGTGTAAACAAGCCCTGAGTCATAGTTTTAGCTTTCCAGCTGTGTGAGGAAGGGGCTGGCCTTTGCATCTGGTTTCCACTCAGCTGCAGTAATGCAGAACGGATTTTGATGTGATTTCTGGTTTTAAGCTTCCCTCTACGATGTTTTGCTTTTTTTTTTTTTTTCTTTCCCTTTGGTTTGGTTTGAGGACAATTTTGTGGGGCTTTTTTTTTGTCCATAACAAAATATCAATAATGAAACATGAATGGAGAAAAGGTCACAGGGATTTTTGAAGATAATGATGGGCTTCTCCAGGTGCTCTGATTTTTTTCTTAGCCCCCGACAAGAAAAGACATCGTGTACTATAGGCAGATCACTGCTTTATGTAGTGCGTCTGCTCACCACAAATTGCTGATGTGCCGTGAACAGAGATGGGGCATGTCCCCATAGCGTTCCTTTAAGGACACCAGAGAGCCATTCTGTGGTTGACATAAATGATGGTGATGAGAAGGGAGAAAGCTCTTATGTTGTTATGCGATGTCAATAGCAACCACAGCTCGGTTCCCGGATTTCCCCGATTCTTTCAGACAGTCACACGGCCTTCTGAAATGTCAAAGGCCTCGTTTCTCAGGGCACCAACTGCTTCAATATTGTCTCTTAATGGGGCTTTGCGGCTCGGACAGCCACGTTCTCACTGTGACATCCGCAAGGCGCCTTTCAGCTCCGCTCTGTCCAGCACTGGTTATTAACATCTTTCTGAGCACACAGCATGATGTTCACTTTGCTGCTTACAGGACCTGGAATACAAACGATCTTCACCTGAATGGCCAACTTCGGCAAACAGCTTGGCAGACGGGTTGTGGTTGAACATTCTTGGACTTCTTAACTCCTTGGCACCTCTGTTTGGGGTGCGCCCACGTGGGCAATGACACGGAGAGTCTGCTGGGAAAGAATTAACTTCACTCACAATCCAGGCTGTCACGGTGTTCCTTTACATTGAGACTTGAGATGACCTTGCGTTTGATCTTGCACTGGTCCAGCAAACTTGAAAGGTTATTGCAAAAGCACAAACAGTTGAGAATGTTGACCCCAGCGATCTGCAATGGGAACATTTTAGGCATATATTCTTCCCGAGAGGAAAGAGGCTGAGTTGAAAGAAACTGGGTATTAGTTTGAAGGGAGGGTTCTTATATTTTTTTAGTGGTTTAAAGTCAAATATTAATAATATCAGTTACTTGCCTGTTGTATATTTCATATTGATTCTACAGCTGCCGTTCTGTGTTCTCTTACATAATATTCTAAGTCTACATATGGATTGATGCCAGTGTTTACAGAACACCTACTATGTGTAGACCCTGGGCCCACAAAACTAATACAATATGGTTCCTGTCATAAAAAACTTGCAATATGTCATAATCTAGAGATCCCCTAAATCAATTACAAGGAGCTTCCCAAGACTCCTTAAAATTCTAAACATTTGAAAAACATCTGAAAGTATACGTTCATAATAACTATACACAATTTTTTTTTTTTTTTGCGGTACGCGGGCCTCTTACTGTTGTGGCCTCTCCCGCTGCGGAGCACAGGCTCCGGACGCGCAGGCTCAGCAGCCATGGCTCACGGGCCCAGCCGCTCCGCGACATGTGGGATCTTCCCGGACCGGGGCACGAACCTGTGTCCCGTGAATCGGCAGGCGGACTCTCAACCACTGCGCCACCAGGGAAGCCCCTATCCACAGTTTTTGAGATTAAACTTATTTAAGGTGCATGCTTTTTGAAGCAATGTTTATGATGGCCCAGCTGATACTTTTTCTCTACTTTTGACTTAAAATTGGCTAACCTGATAGCCAATAACTCTTCAAAATTCTACTATAGATTAGTTGAAGTTCACAAATGGGAAGATTTTACTCCAATTTCCAGCAAAGCAAAGGAATAACTGCTCTGTAGTCTGAAGAGAGGGAATTGATAACTTCATTCCAAAGCTGAGAATCGTAAAATGCAAAACCTCTCTGGGTATCTTTAGTCTTTGGTGCCTTCTGCACAAAGAACTGAGACAGAATAAGAAGTGGCAAATGACTGGCTGAAACACTGAAAGGGAGGGAAAAAAGACCTCATTTAAAAATGTGTTCAAGGGAGCCAAGTACATCTAAGCAGGCACAGTGGGGTTTTTGCATGTACACCAGGGCCTAACTCTAAACACCATTCAGTTTCTTGTGGAATTTTTTTTCTAAGTCTTTTCTGTCAAACTCCACCCTGGGGATTTATTTATTCAAAGTTCTCAAAGCACCTCATCCTAAAACAGCCTTGCCCCTGGGGCAGGCTGGACACCCGGGCTGAGGACAGGTATAGGGTAAGGCTCCACTATGTTTCTTTTATATTTTGAGGTCTGCATTCCCAGTTTTTCCCGGGACCAAGTCAGACACCTTAGAAAATGCATCACCTCTTTGAAAACACTGCTATAAATCAGGAATATTTCCTTGGAAGGAAAGGCTGAATCCAGCAAAATCCCTAAGGTTATGAGTCATCACACCCTTTCTTTAATAATACAGATAAATAAGAATGATAAGTTGCTGACATTTATTTAGCACTTAGCGTGTTCTAAGCAGCATGCTAAGCATTGTGTATCTGTTACCTCATTTAACCCTCCCAACGTGTTCATTCCCAATTTTACAGACAAGGACACCAGGGATTAGTGGCATGAAGATGTAGAATTTTTTTTTAATTCAATTTTATTTATTTTTTTATACAGCAGGTTCTTATTAGTCATCCATTTTATACACATCAGTGTATACATGTCAATCCCAATCTCCCAGTTCATCTCACCACCACCACCACCCGCCGCCGCTTTCCCCCCTTGGTGTCCATACGTTTGTTCTCTACATCTGAGTGAAGATGTAGAATTGGAACCCAGGTCTCTCTGACTCTGGATCCTAGCTTGTTAACCACTCCTCCCGACCAAAGGGCTCCTAATGGGTGGGGTACTTTAAACAACAGTTCCAGGGCTTGGGCTACCATGGGTTGCCTGAGATAGCTTAGGACCAGCCAGAATGTTCATCTTGGAATAAAGAGAGGCAAATCCTAAGTGGATCCTGGGAATTTGTCTTCTGAACCACATTTCCAGGGAATAAAGACCATTCACACAGGAACAGGCAACACGATCGTAGACAACCTGATGTTTCCTGACAAAAAATTTCTGTTCTTCTACTGCCAGTGTTTGCTAACAAGTAGCAAAATGAATTGAAAGTGTCTTTTCATTTGTATAAATGGTGTGTGCACAGAATTAACTCATTTCATTTCCTTGATGATGTAAAATTTTTGAGATGAGTCACACTCCACGTGCACACTCTTCAGGCTTCTCACAGCCCTTGGCCAGACTTTCTTTCCTGTGGTGTGTTCGTATGTGCGGCCCCCTCCCCTATAGCCTCCTTCTCCCACAACTGTACGTATTTTAGGAAAGAGATGAAACAGCACCTGGGCAATTATTTACCCCCAAATTTGAATGAGTGAGGGGAGTGAGAAAGATAATAAAATAAATATTCACTTGTAGAGAATAAGCATGTTTTTGCTGGACAGGATTATCTGAAATATCTCCGTTGATTAAGTTCCTTAACTAAGTTCACACATTTAGTTTTCTCTGTCGACACCATCTCTGCTGCATCTATTTGTGGAATAAGGCCATTGGAGAGTGGTGAGTGACGGCTCAGTGAGATGTCTTTGTTCTTCCCCTTGTCAAATTTCCCAAGACTTGAAACTTACATGATTTTAGGTCGTAGATTAAATATTAAAAGTACCCTTTTACTTGGTATCATTAACCTGTTAGTACTAGAAACTCTAGAACAGGTTTACCCTAAGAGGAAGCAACTTTGGGCTTATTGAAACCTTGGTAATTGCCCCAAGCGGGTGGCATTTTTTTTTCAGTAGAACAGTTGGACATTTCCAAGAGCAGTCAACTGCATGGAAGCTCACTAAGAACTGTGTGTTCTCTTTGTCTCTATCTCAGCCCATTATTTCTCCCCAGGTTGGCATTCTTCAACATTAGAAAGCACACGCTAATTAAATTTTAATACGGAATGCTCTGATGCCGTTAAATGCGCCATGTCCTTCGACGGACTCTGCAGCATCTGAGCCCGTATTCCAAGGACGGTGACCTTTCTAGCTTTTCTCAGGAGTGGACTAGTCGGTGTGTAGCCCTTGATCTTTGGCTTTATTGTTCAAAGAAGCTAATAATTGACAAAGAGGGGCTATTCAGCTCTGTCAGTCAGATTGTTACTTTCAATTATATGCATAAATCTGCCCATCACTAATGTCCTTAAGTGTCTCCTAAAGAAAAAGAGTCCGTTAGAAATCTCCCTTGTTTTATTTAAACACCAAATAATAAAGAAACGTGGAGCTCTCTTTTGTGCTTCTGTTATGACTCAGACAGGTGACAGGTGGAGAGGATTGTTTTCCAGGGCATATATTCAGGTCAAGCAAAAGACGTATTGAAGGAAGATTCAATCCAGAGCTCATGGGTAACTATCCCTTCCTTCTCCAGACACTTAAACTGCTGAATTCATAAATTGTTAGAACCAAAACGATTTTATGCTGTTAATGCATCTTCATCTTTTCAAAGGAGAAAACTGAAGGCCAGAGAGACTAAATTACTTTCCCACGATTGTACAACTGCCTCAAAACAAAATGCCCTCGTATCCATATTCTGACTTGATGATCTGTGTCATACTGCAAAGCCTTATGGTTAGAGGCCTTTATTTTAGACATGAGGAAACCACTCACCTTCCAGTATTTTAGGATACAAGTATTGTCTTCTTTGCTTCTATATGTGAGATACGTGTGACATAAATATGACCTGGATGCCCTTCATCTATGTCACCAAACAACAAAACATAACGGAGAGCACAGTAGGCGGGGACTCTGGAGCCCTGAGTTCCTGCTAGAGCTCTTCCTTTAGTGGTGGATTTGGGGCCAGTTTACTCTATTATAAAGCTCAAGTTCTGGGAGTTAAAATACCAGAGCTGAAATCTTCATTTGCCCCTTGCTAGCTGTATAACCTGGAGCTGGTTCCCTTACTTTTCTGTACCTCATTTACATCGGCTCTAAGATGAAGGTGACAGGCACACTGAGGACTGTTGTGGAAATTAAGTGAGAGAACCCAAGACAAATGCTTTTGTGGCCCAGCAGTTAGAGGATCAAATGTGAACTCTCCTTAGCTCTTTACCTACAGAAGTAAAGATGGATTAGATACTCTCTCAGGCCTTATCTCAACACAAATATTTTACAATTAGGTGAACTAGAGAAGTTTCTATTTAACAGGTGTGTGACATAACTTCTTTTATACTTTAATATATCGTCACAAAATATACAGTTTGTCCTGTTCAGCCCTTTGGGAACAACTCATTGGTCTTAGCATAGGGCAGTTAATCAGTGTGACCACTAGATGGTGATTGAACTCTTGTGGCCTCCCAGTTGGCAGACTCTTCACACTGACCAATCAGTAGAAGATGTAAAATGTATAAACAGAACTTGCAAGTTGGAAGACCGTTTAGTCTAATTTGAAGGATTTGAAGAAGAGCTTGTAGCATAGAGGTGAAGTGAGCTGTTCAAGGTTTGTAGACCAGAAAAACACAGTCCCAGTTCAGGCCAGGGATTTGTTTTTTCATCACACTTCGAGCTGTAGTAGAAATAGTATGGTACGCTGCTGCTCAGGGCTTCTCGGGGCCAGTCTAGTCTGTTCGTCTCACATATTTCTTGGTAGTTTAATGAAAGAGTTTTGAGTCGTCCCTCTGTTGCCTTTTAAGGGGATTATGTCTGTTTTTTATTTTAACATTTATTTTCTTTGGTGTCACTCCTTATCCCTCGCTGATACCAGTGTAATCTGTCTTCAGAAATGAATGGCTAATAACGTAGCTGGAGACATAGTGTTTTCTTATGAGAGAAACGTACAGAGTAACCAGTACAGTTTTCACACCTTCGTATTTCTCCAGTGGCCTCACGTTCAATGTTCTTACCATTAAACCATTAGAGAATTCCTACTAGGTGTGGGGCAGTGGGTCCACTGGTACGTGTATTCTTTTTGCTTCTGCAGTGTTGTGCGTGTGTGTGTATATGTACAGAATTCCTCCTGTAGATAACATTGCTTTCCTCATCTTTTCCACTAGTAGCAAAACACTCATGGATGCCCACAAAGAGAAAACAGTGCCCCCTACTGAGAACCTACTTCCATTTTCAACATTTCCCAGACAGTCTTCCTTACGAATTCTGAAATTCATGGTTCATCTCTAAGGCACTGTTTCAACGTAGATGCGGAAATTAAAGTAGATAGAACTTGGAACTTCCCAAATTCACAGAGCTAGGGATAGAAGAGTCAGCCTGGAATGGGTGTCATTCAGCACCAGGGATCTGTAGACTGGCTCCACTGTCATCCTTGTTCTTACAGCTTTGGAACCCACTAATGTCAGGGCCAGTTGCTGATTCAGTGCAAGATGAAACCAGGGTAAACGCTAAGAATAATTCAACTCTGTGGGTCTGTGCAAAATGACCGCAGCTGTTCTTGTCTTGCTGCATGGACCTTGGCACATCCAGGACGGCTAGATGGGAGGGATGCCTTGTATCGTCCCGACAGCAACTAATTTTGCCTGATATTCTTAAACCAAAAACGTA
The DNA here is from genome assembly GCF_963455315.2 of Globicephala melas. Lineage (NCBI taxonomy): Eukaryota > Metazoa > Chordata > Mammalia > Artiodactyla > Delphinidae > Globicephala > Globicephala melas. The sequence continues at coordinate 74,774,267 of NC_083327.1, read as the reverse complement.
CTGCATCAAACACCCACATTTTAATGATCCCGGATGTACTTCATTTATGCTGGTAGAGTGTGTGTGGAGCAGTTTTCTTTGTTGATGGAAAATGTTTTACCAAATTACGGGGTGGAATTTGAACCCAATTAGTTACCTTTAGTTGACTAAATGTCGATTTTTCATCAGTGCATTTTCCAGACAGCGCTTCCTTTGGTGGTGGGGAGATGACCTGGGTTTACTGGCAACTAGTTGCCAGGTTGGGCTGTGTTCAGCCTGACCCTTTAGCTTCCAGGAAGGTGAGGAAGCATAAAGCAGCGTCCATCCAGCATTTGAGATATTTGAGTCATTGATGTCGATTCTTCTCTCAGGTCCATAAAAGGTGGCTCCGATTCCTCCCTTTCTGAGCCTCGGCCAGCCCGGTCCGGCCGAGCCTTCCTGTTCAGAGTCCTCCGAGCGGCTCTTCCTCTTCAGCTTCTCCTGCTGTTCCTCATTGGGCTCGCCTGCCTAGTACCAATGTCACAGGAGGACTACAGTTGCGCCCTCTCCAACAATTTTGCCCGATCATTCCACCCCATGCTCAGATACACAAATGGCCCTCCTCCGCTCTGAGCCAGGCAATGCCATCTGCAGCAGTGCTGGTAGCATGAGGAGATTCGGCCAAGGGCGATCCCAGACTAGCAAAGAGAGGACCTGAATCTCGGCGGATGCCCTCGGTGCGGCAGCTGTAGCGCCCCTCCGTATCCCCTGCGTGCACATCACGGCTTCGGAGGTGATGATAAACAGTGACAGGAAGCGAGCAAGTAGATGCAGAAGGTTTGGAAGATATTCTGTGTGAAACTGAGCCTCAGCACTAAAGAGATTCAGGACCTCCACTGTCGCCTGGACAAGTGACCTCTGGGCCTTTGGTGCATCCTGTGCACACCCAGGGACTTCGAGAGACCATGTGGGCAGCTTCCCCACAGTGCGCTCCGTCCCCTCCATAAACGATGCTACCTGAGCACCATGTCGGCATCCAACAATCTACGCGTCAACCAGTGCTGAAGAGCTTTGAGAACCTTGTAACATACGGTTTTTAAGAGCTTATGTGACAGCTTTTTTACCTTGTTTTTCTTTGGGGCATGATGTTCTAACCTTGCTTTAGAAGCACATGCTGTAAATCTAAAAGGCACTTTTTTTAAAGGTATAAAGAAAAATTGGATGTAATAAAATCATGGGAGGCTTTATGTGGAAAAAAAAGTCGAATGTTATAGTAAAAAAATGATATTTATGTATGTACAGTTTGCTAAAGCCACATTTTGTTTGTATCCATTTCTTTGCATTTATTATAGAGATTATGAAATATTTTGTCTGTGCTTTTTTTCTCCCTAAAGAAATGATTCTAAATTTCCCTATTAAGCAGGCACTTATCAGAACGCAACCTAAATGATCATTTTTGGTGGAATAAATGAAGCTAAAACATAAGCATATATTAAAGGAAAAGGATGAATAGAGGTAGTGTATATTAGACATAGAGGACTCCGGATGATTCCTTCTTCCTTCTCCTTCCACAGCCAGTCACATCTCACAGACTCTTGCTTCCCAGCATCTTTCGTATTCTCCTTTCTTTTCTGTTCTCATTGCACAATTGGAAGAACCTCCTATAATCTCCTGACTGAGGCCCCTTCTCCACTCCATCCCAAGGGTACCAAAAAGCCATGTGAATACCCCTGAAGCATTCTTCTGGTCAGGTCCCTTCTTTGCTCCAAAATCTTCTGTTTTCGTTGTCTAGCAGAGGAAATACAATTGTAGTCAATCATTCGAGTCCAACTACAATCAGATTTTATTCTGTCCCTCCGATCTTGCCAGCTAGGGCCCCTCATGGAATTGTTTGGCGCTCGTGGCATTTTAATCCACCATTTAATAATTGGAGGGAGAGGATTTATATAAAGTCCACGTTTCAGGTTTCTCTTGAGAATGGAAAACTCATGTGTCCTGGACACACATTCCCATGTGACAGTAATTGCTGGAGTGACATGGCGGCTGTTCCTTGAAGAATAGGAGACAGTTAACTACATTTGCATGACTATCCTATCAGCTTCTCTCATCGCCTCTACCAGCCTAACTCCCGGAGGTATTTAGTTTACAAATCCTGCTCTAAATTGAGAATTTAAACCAAACTGGGGTACTCAGAATTACCTGGAACTGCCTTCCATAGTTTCCATGATGTTCATAGCCTGAGTGCGTTCCCAGCCAAGTGTCTCGAGGTTGTTTAAGCTTTCTGATTTCTGGACTCACTGCAGACCTTCTAAGTCAATCTGCTCAGGGAAGATCAGAGTTGATGTTCTTTTCTAAAGACGACAAACCTGTGTGTAACGTTTCCCGTCTTCCTGCTTCTGGAAAGGCTGTGAGCAGTGGTGGAGACTGGAGTTGAAGGATGCCCTGCACCCTCATCTGAGATGGGCCCTCTTCAGGCCTGGCTCTTCCCTCGCTTCCCTGTCACCCCGGCTCCAAATACCTGGAGGTCCTGGTCTTGCTTCTAGAGCAATCCAGCCCTTCAAGAGACACACATTGCCATGTTACGGAAGCCGCCGCACAATGAGACATCGGTCCTGGTGGAGGCCAGCACAAGGACACTTCAGAGCCACTTCTCCACGTGGCAATTAACTGACTATGCATTTCCCATCACTGAAAAATTAAATGTTAAGTGTGGCTGAGAAAACAGCGCGGCTTTGATTAGGAAAAACTCTTAGAGTCCCATTTGTGCCTTTCTAAAACCCCTGTGAAACACTCAACAGAAGGCATCACGTGCATTTCTATTAAATTTTTTGAGGACTTAAACAAAAGAACATTGGAACAGGACAGAAGTAGGAAGCCCCGGTGAGTGTAAGCATTAAAGCCATGAGATACTGGCTTTCCCCAGATGATAACACACAAGTCTAGCGAGGACCGAGCCAGCCACAGAAGAGACTAGGGTTTCTGTCTAGAGCTCACACAGTCTCCTGTGCCTCATGAGGGAAGGGACACGGTACCACTAGGAGCATCCTCGCCTGTGCCTGCAGCTTCCCAGGCAACAGAGAGAGATTGTGGTCAACAGAGGCTTTGTGGACGAGGAGGGGGGTTTGAAAGAATAATCAGAGGCTAAAAGGACACTGATGGCTGTTTAAAAGGCCCTCACTTCCGGGTAAGGGCTGTCCGGAGCCCTGCTGTGGCCTGGAGATAGGGAGTGATGTCCTCAGAGAGTGCTGGGTGAGGAAGGGCGAAGAGACGAAGGGTAGGATTAATAATACCTTGGTAATGAGATTTGCACAAGCAAACAAAAAACATTAGAGAAGCTGAGGAAAGAGAAAATCCATAAAGCTAGGATGGAGAGAAAAAAAAAAAAAAGAGTTGGAAACTAAAAGTAATGATTTACTAAAGAGTCCAGGGAGGAGTGAAAGGTTTTTGTGGAAACTACGCCCGGGGAGCAGGAATGTTGCCTCCTGGAAAATGGCGGGGCGGCAGCTTCCCTTGTTTTTGTGAGAAATGAGAAGAGATGCCTTCAAAAGGCTAGGATGGGTAGTTCAGGAAGCCGAGAGCTGAGATCTACTGTCAAAAGGCAAGTTGGGGTAGGCAGGTTTACAGCCCATACCCTGGGGCCAAATATTAAAAAATTAGAGCTACAAAATTTTATTGGCAAGCCACTTAAGAGATCATAAAGCAAAGAAATGTGGAGCGAATTGATTTATGAGAGCCGATCATGGCTAGAAAAGCAGGGTCTCCAGCGGGTCTGCATGGACCTGAAAGCAGGCCCAGTAGCTGGGTTCTCTGCCCCTGCCCACCAGTCCACCATCACCATCCACAAATGTACCCATAGGGAATCATACGGAAGTAAAATATTCTCAGAGGATATGCTGAATAGGACCAGAAATGCCCGGGAAGTGCGGCATCCACTCAGATCACAAGAATGTATTGAACGCCCACCATGGTGGGGCAGGAACTGCTCGAAACTCTTCCGGCGTCAAGTTTCAGCCGGGATCTCATCCCTTCCCGTTTAATTACCCATTAAAACGTCATCACTGGGCCTTTGATGTATAGGAGCCTCTGTATTTTCCTCCACCAATTACGTCCTGAAACTTGGGGTGAAGGATAATGCGGACACTTGAAGGGAACAAACCGAAACAATCGCTAATTTAGAGGAGAAAAGGGAGATTAAACCTGCTAAGTCTCTTCATTTTCTGTCAGCAAATTTCCCCTCCTTTTAACTTTTGTCACCTGGCTGACGTTATAGAGGGATGCGTTTTCGAAGAGTGTGGAAATGGGGCAGGTGGAGTGGTCTTCACTTTCTGGCTTAGTCACGTGCAGCACGAAGATGTTAATTCGGGTGTTGAGAGCAGGTGTTTCACCAAGAGTGGTCATTTCAGTTTCAGACTTAATAATATATTGTGATAACCATGGCCCATTGTTGTACCTAAAGTAACCCAGAGATGATGCAACTTAAAAGGAGTGACTTTTAGTCTTCGGTTCCTGGCTTCTCACTAACCTCTCCCTCAGAGTTTTAAGATATCCACCAGGAATCCACTGGGGACTGCCACAGAGGGGCCTCACCTGGGGGAGGAGCCTCACCTGGGGGAGGAGCCTCACCTGGGGGAGGGGCCTCACCTGGGGGAGGGGCCTCACCTGGGGGAGGAGCCTCACCTGGGGAGGGGCCTCACCTGGGGGAGGAGACCCCCCCATTCAGGTGAGTAAGTGAAGGAACTGGGGGCACTTCTGGCAGCCTCTGCTAAGCAGCCTTCTCTGCAGGGCAGCAGAGCGCTCCTCAGATGGGGGAGGGTTTCTGTTGGTGATTGGGCAGAAGGTGGGAACCAGAGGAACTCACTTGAACTCTGTGGTCAGTCAGGAGCATCTTGAAAGGCTAAGGAAGTTGGAAAGTTGAAAATGGCTAATGAAAACCAGGGCGATACACTGTAACCCAGGCTGAACAACGAGGAACATTTAATCCGGGGAGCCGAGGAAGCCAGTGGGACTTGGATATAATCTTTCTAAAATATGAAGGTCACAGTAACATGAATCAGACTTGCAATTTTTTTTTTAACCTGTTACCTAATACAGAAGCAGGATCATAACCAAATGTGAAAAGCCCAATTGTATCAGGAGAAGAAAGTCCTTTGTCAGCCGTGCAGCAGATGACTGCATCTGATGCCACAGGTGGTCGAGAAGAAATCCAGAATCTCCCAGAGGAGGTCACGTGAGGGCCTCACAGATGTGCGTTCCCAGCCCAGGCCTACACCCCGCAGGAGACATTCTTGAAGCAGTTGCTGGACTCAGAAGGTGAAGCTGCCAGACAGCTGCCCACATCGAGGACAGTTCAGGCAGCCACCCCAACCGCCAGCCACCTGCACAGCTCACGCCCCACCTCCACACCACACCTCCCCGTGGGCTTTACAGGTTGACCAGAAACTGTAGGCATGATGCGTCATGCTACAAAGCAGTCCGTCCAGACCAGTGGTTCCCAGTGGTTCGCAGTGTGGTCCAGATCGGCAGCATCAGAGTCACCTGGAAACTTGTTAAGGACGTGCCACTTTGGGCTCTAGGGCTGGGTTTCTGAGCCACCGCCTGCCCTGGGTTTCCTCGTTTTGGGACCAGCTGCCACAGTGGCGTGCTATGTAAACAGTCTTCCCCACCGACTTGTAATGTCAGCTTCATTGAATAATAGGTTTCTATATAAAACTGGATTTTTATTCTGGACTCTATCTTGTGTTCTTGATCTATCTTTCCATTGCTGTCTTAATTATAGCAGTATATAGTATAACTGAGTTTAGTAATGATGGATATATGCAATTATATATAAATATAAGCTATATAATAAATAATATTAATAGATGGTATACATAACTATTAATTCACTATAAAGTATAGTAGAGTATATTAGTTACTTTGTTACAAGTTTTCATTCTTCTTAAGAAAAATCCCATTTCTTTCTCTTTTTTATATGTGTCTATTTTAAAGGCTAATTATTAAAAAAAATCAAGTATTTTAATTACAAAAGATTCTCTTCTTTTCTAAAGAAAAATCAACCGTTTCCTACGTCCCTCTCAATTATCTCCCAATTTGATGTTACTTTTCTATGCCTTTTGATTTTCTTATTCAAACAGTGTACACATGTGTTTTTAAAAACTGGATCTATTCTTATTGTTCTGTGACTTGCATTTTTCACCGAACAATACTCCGCAGACATATCTATACATATGTGTCTATCTCCTCTGCATTGGACATCTCAGTATCTTCTTTTCAACAGTTGTTTCCTTCCAGGTTTTTGCTGTTTAAACACTGCTGCGTTAATCATGCTTGTAGGCATATGCATGCATGTCTTTGTGTAGTGCTGCTTTTATTTCCCCCAGTTGCATTGTTCAAGGTGGAATTACTGAATCAAAAAGGTATGTATACTCTAAACTTTAATAAATTCTGCCAGATTATTTTCTAAAAAGGTTAATGATTTACAGTCCCACCCATAATGGAGAAGAGAACCCTTTTCCTCAGACCCTCCCTAAATCTAGAGCAGTGGCTTCCAAATTATGGGAATTCATCCCAAATTATTAATGTTCAAATTCTGTACATTAAAATCTTTCAGGGGGCGTTTAAAAATGTAGAACCCCAGGCCTTACCCCAAACCAATTAAATCATTGGTCTCTGGGTATCAGTATCTGTTTGAAGCTCTCTGGGTGATTCCCTTGTGCCGAAGGTCTGGAATAGATGTTATCCATTTTCTAAAATGTTGCCCAGTTGAGGCAACATTAGCTCATTGTTTTTAAAATGTGCATTTCCATGACCAGTTTATATGACAGGATTGTTCCAGTTGTGTTACCTGTGCGTGAAGCCTGTTTTATTCTCTATTTTTCCACTGTTTTTTCTTTTTTATGCTATTTCTAAGGAACTCTTTGCATATTAGAAAATTAACCCTGTACATCATATCACTTGTCTTGACTTTAGTCACACAAGAAGTTTTAATTTTTTTTATATATTTATTTTTGGCTGTGTTGGGTCTTCGTTTCTGTGCACAGGCTTTCTCTAGTTGTGGCAAGCGGGGGCCACTCTTCATCGCGGTGCGTGGCCCTCTCACTATCGTGGCCTCTCTTGTTGTGGAACACAGGCTCCAGACGCGCAGGCTCAGTAGTTGTGCCTCACGGGCCTAGTTGCTCCACGGCATGTGGGATCTTCCGAGACCAGGGCTTGAACCCATGTCCCCTGCATTGGCAGGCAGATTCTCAACCACTGCGCCACCAGGGAAGTCCAGGAGGTTTTAATTATTATGTCATCAAATCTGACAGGTTCTTTTTCCTTTATAGATTCTGGATAGTGTATATTAAGATGGGCTTTTCCACTCCAAGATTATGCAAATGTTTGCTTGTACTTTCTGCGAGTAGGTCTATAATCTATCTGGAATTATTTATGTAGTTGCTGTGAAGCAGGGAACTACTTTGTCATTTTCCAAATAAATAGATAATTGTCTCAGTGCCAGTCAGGAACAAGACAAGGATACCGCCTGTTATCACTAGTTTTTCGCAACCAAATGTCTGTCAGCACGGGGCTTGCTGAATAAATTATAGTGCATATATAAAGTGTTAACTATAATGCAACTATTTTTAAAAAGTGAGACCAATCTATATTTATTGAGGAAGATGTCTACCACATATTCTTTAAAAAAACGATGTAGAATGGTTTCTATTATATGCCCCCATTTTTAAAAAATTTTATTTTATATTGGAGTATAGTGGATTAACAATGTTGTGTTAGTTTCAGGTATACTGCAAATTGATTCACTTATACATACATTATACATGTATCTATTCTTTTTCAAATTATTTTCCCATTTAGGTTATTAGAATATCGAGCAGAGTTCCCTGTGCTGGTACAGTAGGTCCTTGTTGGTTATCTATTTTAAATATAGCAGTGTGTACATGTCAATACCAAACTCCCTAACTATCCCTCCCCCAAACCCTTGCGTGATTTATTTTTGAGATCCAAATTGCTGCACTAATAATATTACTTTTAAAAGACAAGAAAAAGGTACTTCTGTTCTTTCATGGGGAGACACTTGATTTGCTTTTTAATTAAAAACTTTTTTTTGATATGCCCAAAATAAATGGTGACAGGTCATCTATTGAAAGTGGCAGAATCCTAATGGCTGAGCCCACTCCAAGTGGTCATCCTGGATTTATTGCAGGTTCCAGGACCTGAGAGCAAAGTGGTGAAAGCCCCCGATTTGCGATGAGGGGGCCACCGGACCAGGGGACTTGCCGAATCCCCAGAGAAGAGCCTTCCCGGGAGAGCCGTCCTCCAAATGGAACTCATTTGTTCAGGAAAAAACTCCACTTCCTAAATGACCTCCCACCTCCAGGAGTCACTCTGCTGGCAGGTGAAACCAGTCCATCAGGGACAGCCTGATGGCAGGAAGTGATGGGGGCGGGGACACCGGAAGTCACGGGCAGCTTCCGCTAGTGCCTTGCCTCTCTGGTAGAGGCGCCAGAGATTCACGCTGCTTTACATTTTCCTTGCTCTCTGCTCCTACTGAACAACCTCCTGACCGATTCTCCTCCCGAAAATCGGGCTTGGGAGTGAGGCTCAGTCCCTCCTCTTCCCCCCACCCCCATGGAGTCTGAGATCAGAATAGGAAACTGATAGCAGAACACGAAGCATCTGGACGTTTATATAGTCCTTTTTGTCCAAGTCTTATTAGAGAGGTTCTACGTATAGCAGAGACTCTGGAGTCAAAATACCTGGGCTCAATCCGCAGCTCAGCAATTTCCTAGCTGTGTAACCTGAGCAAGTTACTTAACCTTTCTGTTCCTTAGTTTCCTCCTCTGTAAAACGGGATAATAATAGGACCCACTGCCTGGGGTTGTTATGAGGCGATAACAAGGTATGTGTTGTATAGTACAAGGCAAGTACTAAGGGGCAGTGATGCTGACCAGTTTATTATTGTTCATTCCAGTTTCAAATGGATTTCAGAAATGGCTTTTGAGAAGAGCTTTCCACATCTTCTTCCCACACTCATTTTTACCCTTTTTTTTTTGCCGGGGGGGAAGGAGAAAAGCTTTTAGAAACTTGAAAACCCGAGAATCAGCCAGAGGGACAGAGGAGCGTCTCCGGGTTTGCATTTCCGAGGACCTCCCACTGCCTCACCAGGTGGGGTTCCCTCAGGACATCACCTCCCCAGACTCTCACTGTCTTCTTAGCTGGCTGAGGAAGAGGGGACCTGTGGCCTGATGATGCCTGACAAAGGTCACAAAACTATAGACCAAGACAAATGTCGGCCAACTACAGGTTGTGGCCTGTGTTTGTAGGTCCTTGACCTAGAATGGGTTTCATATTTTTTTAAGGTTGTAAAACAAAAACAGACCAATGAGAAATTATTGCCAGCCACATTAAGTATGACACTTACTCCGGCCCTTTACAGAAAAAGTTAGCTGCCTCAAGAGATAGAGTCGCCCAAGACAAACACCATTAGTGGAGTTGTTCGTGGGAGAGCTGCACTAAGTATGACCTTGAGTCTTTCAGACTCCCTTCTCCTGACTGGACTTCTCAGAACGACATCCCCACCGGCTCGGCTCAGCACTCGATCTACAATCCCTCACCTCAGTGTGGCTGCCATCGGGGAATTCTTCCCCTGAAAACACTTCTGTGGCAGCCATGAAGAATTCTTTCTTTCTTTTATCTCCGCAGTTTTTTGTTGGATTTTGTGGTGTGAGGTGAGGCCAGAGCTGTCAGCTTTGTCTTTGGAATGGAAATGGCATCTTCTTCCACGAGTAATAGGCATAGAGAGTCCTGGCCTCTCAGAAGTTGCGTGTGCAGAGCCCTAGTTGGCGCACCTGCCAGGTCAACCGTCCTCGTTGTTCCCTCAGCTGTGAATGCCGCCATTAGAAAAGTGAAGCTCTGGCCCCTCCGCAGAGCTGCTTTCTCAGGGCTGGGGACTTCCTGTTGGCAGAGAGAGTGTACATGTGGCTTCCCAGAGCTCAGCAGGAATGGGAAGTATGGGACCAGGATGGTGACGTAATTTGGCAGGTGATAAACCTTGTTCGTTAAGAGTTTTGGCTCCTGTTGAGGTCCTGGTGAGGTCCTGGCACCATTCCCCTGGGGGCTTCATCAAGCAGTGTCTTCTCTTGGTGGTCTTTGTGGTACCCAGAGGTCTACTGGCAGCTGCTGCAGGCTTGTGTCTCCAAGGTCACAGAGAGGTGGGAGCTGGAGAATGGGGAGACTCACCTGTCAGAACACTTTAGTGGAAACGGGACACAGGACGTTTGAAAGGGCATCTCTTTTATCTTCCTGCCTCTATGAAACCATAGAAAATAAACGAAAAATTCCCTAGAGTGCTTTAAGCTCTCTGATACAGGCTTTCCTTTACTTTTTCAAACCAAGCCTAAATCTCAGCAGCTTTTCCTACAGGAATAAGCCCAGAGCCACCTGGGGTTCTGTCTTTTCAGGATCCGGGTCTTCCTACTTCCTGGACTCAGGTTCTCGTGATCCTGGGCTAGAAAAAGTTGATACCAATATTGCCAAGTACTGACAACCAACTTCTCTATCCAAGCCTCCTGTCTTTTCATAAACTTGCTAATACTTTCCCTTATATACATTTCTTTTTGCATTCAAGAATACATTGGCTTGTAAGGATTGTTAATGGGTGTTTCTGAATATTTAATAATAAAGTCAGAGATGAATGAATGGGTTCTTAGCTCTTAAATAGCTCTAGCTTTTTAATCCAGTCTTACTGAAGCATCTAGCAACCCCGTTTGGCCCCTTCAGCCCTTCCCCTCATTTTGAAGGAAATGCCTTCTTTGCCATTGTTGAGCCCCAGATTTGTCCCCTCCTTAATCACGCTGTCCTTAAGGGACTGGGAGGGCACGTAGAGCAGCTCCCAGAGGCAGTGGCAGGACCTCCCTCTGCTGACTGTGCTGTTCCCTTGTCCCTGCCGCCCCTCCAGCCTGTGGTCTGGTGCCCTGGGTATTGACACGTGCTCTTTCTGGTTATAAATCTGGGAGTACTGAGGAATCTTTGCAGCTTACACCCCATTGAACCTGAATTCATGCAGCCGGTGAAATGTTTCTTTCTCTGGCCTTTCCCACAATTACTGATTTCTCAATGAAAAGACATCTGACGACAGGTTGCGCGGCTGCGGAAGGGGCTAGCGGAGTGCTGAGTCTGGGAAGGCACCCAGAGCACTGTCTATTCCAGGGCCTTCTGGGGGACTGGCTCTTGGCAAAGTCTGGAGCTGGACGCTTCAGAGTCCCTCCTCTGCTCCTAGCTGGCCTGGCCTCTGACGTTATCCCACCCCGTTTCGAAATCACTTTTAAAAATATTTGCCTCCAGGGCTTCCTTGCTGCAGTTTTTTATGTGTGTGTGTTTTTTGTTGTTGTTGTTGTTTTCACCTTCATCTAGTTAGGATGAAAGCTCCTATTTTGTCAGTTCTACACAGATACCAAGTGCCTGAGACGTGGGCCATGGTCCTGTTCCAGGGCTGTGAGCTAGGAGCTGGTCTTGGGGCAAGGGAAGGGCGTGAGCCTGGCCCAGGTACTGTCACACTGAAACAGGCCCTGCTGCCAGTGAGGGTGCCACTGCCTCTGACTTCAGTGTCTCAGGTCAGCAGCTAGAAATAGAGCTGCTCCTGGTGCCAAGGGACAGATGAAAATCACTCTTCAGCTCACCCACTGTTCCTGGCAGAAACCAGGGACAGGAAGGGTGCCTGGGTGACCTCAGAAACCAGGAACACTGGCACCTAGTTCCAGGGGCGTTAGCAGAAGAAATGTTTCTCAAACTTTCCTACTCAAGGTCCACCCACTAGCGAGAGAGGGGGACACATTTCTCCAGAAGTCGGAGGGCATAACATGAAGCATCCTGCCCAAGTGCCGTATTTCTAAGAGTCACATTTTGCCTTAAAAGTTCGTGGGAATTTTTCTTTCTACTCATAAAATGTGAAAGCTTGTTTAAATACAAAAATTAACACTTTCTCTGATCTTGAGTACAATTTCATATGTACTCTGTGACTTTTAAGTAACCCCTAGGAAGCCCAAACCCCAGTTTAGAAAGTGCCAATCATGTTTCAGGTCAGGAGGACTGATCCACTGTCCGCCATTCAAGAGATGTCTGATCTTGGGAAACTTACGTAACTGTATGAATGCTCAGTTTCCTCATCTGTAAAATAAAAATGATAATATATCTACCCTCATATCACAGCTGTAAGGATGACCTGCAAAAATGTGTATGAAGCTGTTATCTGGTGTAGTGAAGCCCCCCAAAAATGGCACTTGTGTGTGTGTGACCCTGCACGTGTTGTGACTCGGGGTTGAAAGGAAAATCAAAGATCATTCCATCTGCTGCGATCATTCCATCAACATTTGGCTTGGAGGTTATCCAGTCCATGCAGGGATGTTTCCCGCTGTAAGGAATTCACCCCACCCATACCTTCCACCAGGTGTCCCAGATTATCTGTAGACAGTTCTGTCAGAAAATGTATCTCTCTCTTGAATGAACGTCTCTCCCCTGGCCTTAGTGCTCGTCTTTTGGTGGTAGCTACAAATATTGCACTCTTACGCAACCATGAATGTGAACATAAAACTAGCTTTGTAAGGCACGTAGTCCAAATAATAAAAGTTACGAAAATTTGCTGCCCCGAGGTATCCATTCTGTATTTTTTGAGAAGCAAATCTAAATATGGCGGTTCGCGGGAATTCTCTGACGGTCCAGTGGTTAGGACTCTGCACGTCCACTGCAGGGGGGCCTGGGTTCCATCCCTGGTTGGGGAACTAAGATCCCACGAGCTGTGTGGTGTGGCCAAAATAAATAAATAAAATTAATTAAATAAATAAATATGGCAATTCTGAATGCAAATGTCCCCAAAGGCTTAAGAATATGTCACACTGGAGAGTGTGATCTGGAGCCAGTGTGTGAGTGGATCTAGTCCCAGTCAGGCACTCCAACTTTGACAAACTCCCACAGATAGATTTAAAAGTTCCACAGATTGCTAAACGTTCTCCCAAAGCTGGCTGAGTACTGGAAATAAACACACGGCACCTCTAGACAGCTCTGTTCCTTAGTAGCCCCAGAAGGATAAGACAACACACGGGGTATGTGGAGAGGGGCGCTTCCAGGGATGGCCCAGTGAGGAGACTGGTAAATCCTTGCTCCAAAAAGCAACTATAAAGCTGAACAAAACTGACAAACACAACCATTTCAGCACTCTGCGAAGTGGCCAAAGGCACACAGCAATATGAGAAATGTTTACTCTTAAAAAAGTGCTGAGATGGGCTTCCCTGGTGGCGCAGTGGTTGAGAGTCCACCTGCCGATGCAGGGGACACGGGTTCTTGCCCCGGTCCGGGAAGATCCCACATACCGCGGAGCGGCTGGGCCCGTGAGCCATGGCCGCTGAGCCTGCACGTCCGGAGCCTTGCTCCACAACGGGAGAGGCCACAATGGTGAGAGCCCCGTGTACCGGAAAAAAAAAAAAAAAGTGCTGAGCATTGGGTGAGTGCAGGGGCTTCTCCCATCCCCCACCCATGGTCGCAGGTGGCTCACTTGATTTGGTGGATGAGCAGGGAAGACCGAGGCTCTAATAGCCCCAGGTTGTTGCTGTGGTTATAGCAGGTGCCTTCCTGGCTGAGGCTGCAGACATGTGTAGCAGAGGCTGGAAAGTGCCCAGCTTCCCCCAGCACTCCGGTCTGACCCTGCAGGCAAAAAGCTGGGTCAGACTTGAAAACAGCCTGAAAACTAAATGTGCTCCCCAGTCCACATGCAGGTTCATCAGCCAAGGATGAAAGTCCTCCTGGCTCCAGGTGCTGGGAAAGGTCTGTTCAGTCATTAGATAATCATGAAGCTATACAGACACAGGGGCAGCTCCTCGGAAGTCAGACTCGAAAACCAAAATGAGAAGAATAATCTAAGAACCTAGCAGAAATATCTGAGGCCAATGACTGCTGGAGAGACAAATTTCACCATTTTAACCCAGGTGAGTTACTAAACACAGAAACAAGCAACAGTGGAACACAGCACCAATAGCAAACCACTTTAAGGGGATCTGAACCTGGAGTTGCGATGACATAGTGTCTAAAGCATTCAGCTTTCAATAAAAAAAATTATGGGATATGCGAAGGAACTGGATAATGTGACCTATGCTCAGGGACTAAAGAGGTCAAAAGAAACAGTTTATGTGTCTCCCCTGATGCTGGATTTAACTGACAGTGACTCCAAGCAGCTATTATGAATGCATTAATATATCTAACAGAGATCATGTTTAAAGAGTTAAGGTATGACAACAGTGAATCAACAAATAGGGGTTCTCAATAAAAGATCGAATTTATAAGAAAAAAGGACTCAAGTTTTATGCTGGAGCTGAAATGGACAATAACTGAAATTCACTGAAGGAGCTCAACCTCAGAGTCAAGATGTGGCAGACGAAAAAAATCAATTCCCCTGAAGATGGGTAAATAGAAATTGCCCAATTTGAAGAGCAGAGAGAGGAAAAAGGGATTAGAGAAAAATGAACAGAGCCTCAGAAACCTGTGGAACAACATCAAATGTACTGACCTGTATTTAATGAGAGTCACAGAGGAGAGGGGAGAGGTGAAGAGAGAGAAAAATTATTTGAAAAAATAACGACTGAAAACTTCCCAAACCTGATGAAAAGCATCAATCTACACATCCAAGAAGCTCAGTGAATCCTAAGCAGGATACACACAGAAAGATCTACACTTAAACACATCATAGTCATGCTGTTCAATGAAGATAAAGAGAAAATCTTGAAAGTAGCAAAGAAGAGCTGACTCATCAGATACAGGTGAGCATCTGAAGGTTTGAAGCGATGGAGGCCAGAAGGCAGTGGGATGATACGTGCTCAAGACAAAACAAAGCAAAACTGATGACCAAGAATTCTATATCCAGAAAAATGTTTCAAAAATGGTGAGGGCTTCCCTGGTGGCGCAGTGGCTGAGAGTCCACCTGCCGATGCAGGGGACACAGGTTCGTGCCCCGGTCCGCGAAGATCCCACATGCTGCGGAGCGGCTGGGCCCGTGAGCCATGGCCGCTGAGCCTGCGCGTCCGGAGCCTGTGCTCCGCAACGGGAGAGGCCGCAACAGTGAGAGGCCCGCGTACCGCAAAAAAAAAAAAAAAAAAAAAAAAAAAAAAAGAAGAAGGTGAAATAAATACATTACCAGAGAAAAACAGAGAATTCATTGCTAGTAGATTTGCCCTACAAGAAACACTCTAAGAATTTCTTCAGACTGAAAAAAATGACACCAGACATGTGAATCCACAGGAGGAAACGAAGAGCCCTGAAAATGGTAAATATGTTGATTAATATTAAAAAGTCTATAAATATATATATTTTCTCACTTCTTGTCTTCTGTAAAAGATACAAAGTTGTGTAAGCCAACACATATAACATTTTATTGTTGGGTTTATAACATATATAGATATGTATGACAATATTAATAATGTGAAGGAGAAGTAGAGAATGGAGCTATATTGGAGCAAAGAGTTCTATTTTATCATATCAAATTTAAGTTAGTGTTAATCTAAAATAGACTGTGATAGGTTAAGATGCATAGTGTAAGAGTAACCACTAAGAAAATAATTGTAAAATAGTAAAACAAATCAACAAAAATTAAAATATTACCCTAAAGATATTTATTTAACCAAAACAAAGGAGGGGCCAGTAAGGAGGAATAGAGGAATGAAAAAGACAGGAGACATGTGCAAAGCAGCAATAACGAAATGGCAAATGTAAATCCAATCCTATCAATGATTCCGTTCAATGCAAATGCTCACAGAGCATAATAACCATTATAATAATGATGGCTAACATGTATTGAGAGCTTTCTATGGGCAGGTCCTATACCAGGCACTTGAGACATTTATCTCTTTTGATCTTCATAATAACCCTATGAAGTGGGTATTGTTCTTATTTACATTTTAGATATGAGGAAACCAAGGAAAATCTGGACTGAAGAACTTGTGCAGGGATAATAGAACAAGAAAACAAAATAAGCTTCTTGGAAACCAAATGACTCAAACAATGAAAAACCTAAACTCATCCTAATAATGAAGAGAGTGCAGACACTCAGCTGGAGAGGACTCAGGAAAGGGAGCAGTGCCAGCGGCTGTCCTTAAATGCTCTCTGTGAATTAACCCGTGTAGTCGTCACAGCAACACTTCCAGGCAGGTGGCACTATTAGCCATCTTTACAGGTGAAGAAATTGAGGCACAGGGAAATTACCTTGCCCAAAGTCACACAATAAATGGTAGAATGAGGATTCAAACTGACTAATCTAGCTGCAGAGCCTATGTGCGAATTATGTTGCCTCTCAGTTAGTCACATTATCTCCTCCACCCCCACACTGCCAATTCAGCAGTTAAATCACAGAGAAAATGGGGAAAAGAGAATAAGCAGGTATCTCTCTCTGCAAAGGGAAGGGAGTCGTGAAATGGAAACCAGAGGTGGGATGGGGTGGGGATGAACCACTTTCCTGCTTCACGTGCATGATGGGGGAGAGGTTTCCGAGCAACTATGTAAGTTTCAGATCATTCATTTATCCATTCACTCGTTCTTTCTTCTTCCCCGCAAAGAAGGGGTTGGGATCAAGCATTAGATAACAACTACTATTTTAATGAGCACCTCATATAATCTTCACAATTGCCCTGTGAATTAGGTGTTACTATCACCATTTTGTTGATAAGGAAGCCGAGGCTCTGAAAATTCATGACCAACGGTCATAAACCTTGTATGTGCCGGAGGCAAGAAGTATGGCCAGGGCTGCCTGATTCTAAGGGCCACACATTCCCTTCTGTGCCTGGGTTGGGGTGGGGGTGGGTAGGTGGGGTTGGAAGGGAGCCTGGCATCAGACGGTTCATCCGAATTCACTGTGCTCTACAGATGCATGTCACCACCTTGATCCTTGATCTTGGGCAGCCGGTGCTGAACCACTAGCGAGAAGGGAGCTGACAAAAAAACCAAACGTCTTTCATTTAGGTCTTTATTTGAACACCAAATAGGTAGAGAAAATTGTTTAAGGTGCTTGAGCATCCCACTGGATTCTTTACTTTCTTTAAGGTGCAAAAGAGGTTTACAAGTGTGTTTCATTGAACGAAGCAAAGCTGCAACAAAACAATCACATCAATAATAGTATATGCGTCGGCGAAAGGGCATATTAATCCGTCACACACAATTCGGCATTTGAGCTTTTCCCCATAAAACAAGAGCTCTACACTGAAGAACTTGTAGTGCACAAAAAGCATTGTTTATAAGCTGTGAGAGAACATAAACTGGCATAATGTCACTTATTAATTCAAGTCTCTATGACCAATGACCTCTCTGTGAATGCAAAGGGGTCCGTGCCTCAGGCACCTGCTCATGGGGCTGTATGTGGTTTCCAGGGTACACAGCTCTGTAAAAACACACTGAAGATGGGTTTGAAACATGGCAGCATTTACATATTTAAAAAGTTCAGGCACATTTGGATGCAAAAAAAAAAAAAAAAAAAATAGAAATTTTTCTTGAATCTCTGAAAGACAGTGCAAATTGAAGTACCCTAATAGAGGCAGCAGGTACTTAGGAAACAATTTTAAGTGACTTAGAAAGAGGCCACACTCACTTTAATCCAAATGGAAAGGAACTGCAGTTAGAAACAGAGATAACACTAATGAAAAGGTGGATATTTGGGACCACAGTTAAAGTCATTTGCTCCAGCTGAGAGTAAATGTTCAGGGAGTTCATCCCGGAGGTGTGCAGTGTCATCTGAATCATCCTCCCAAGACTTGCACCAAAGAGAATCACGGTTGTCTCAGAAGCTATGTATGACTCTGTTTGTCTTTCCAATAACCAGCTTCCTGAAGCAAATTTGCCTGTGAATATCAGGCATTACTGTGGTCCTAGTGATCACTCCCGGTATCCACAGTCCAACTCAGAGTTGGGAAGGGATTTGGAATTGGTTTCATGAACCAGTGGCCTAAATCAACGGCCATTTCAGTGTATAAGATTTTAACGCAAGAACATCTTAATGGGATCAGAAGTAAATTATCAGTAAGTCCTTTATTTGTTCAGCCCCCAAAAGGCATAGGATATGGCATGGTTAAACATAGTTGTAAGGTTAATAGGGAAATCTAATCAACGACTACACTTCCTTAGGGGCTGGATTTTGCAACCTACGTAGGGTCTTCTCTTTGGATGAACTAGCCTCTCTGATTGTTGCATGACAGCATTGCAGAATCATTACCGCAAGCCTGGAGCTAGGCAATGGCTAAAAGAAACACAGACCACTAGGTATTCCTTGGACTGTACTGCAGATGCCACTAGTTCTTCCCTAGAACTCAAGCTGCCATTATATCTGAATGGCTGTCAGATACAGCTATTTATTTGTGGTTAACAGGGCACAAGTGAAATACTGAACCCTGGTGCATACCCCGGGTGCCAGTATTGATCTGCTTCAAAATACTTTCAAGACTCTTATTACGATATTTCCCATTCTTCAAATTCCTAAACCCACGTCCCCACCCTACCCTCACCCACCCACCCCACCCCGATCCACCATGGCTTTCAAACTTTAAATTGTCTCAGAGCGGGGGGGGGGGGGAATACAGCATGTTCCCTACACCCAAGAGTAATGTCAGCGGCAAAGTACCAGCTGTCCATTAGTGGCACTTGAAATAAGAAGAGACTTTAAAAATTACTTGAAACTCCCGGGCTAACATACCAACCATCTGGTGTTCTCTGCCCCATTTCAAACGTAGTAGTAGCTTAACATGAATACAAACATCTCAGATGAATAATGTAAAACCCTTCACTGGATTATTGTTTGGATTTAGCTGGTATTACATCACCTATAGTCCTAGAATTTTTTTTGTTGTTTTTATTTTTTTTAAAAGAAAATCTAAGTATAAACATTAAAAAGAACCCACTGACCCATTCACTACTGTCCAAAAATATTACTACTTATATTTTGGTAAAGCAAAATTAGCTGCCCTGAATAATTTTCCTTTTCAGGCATAATCTCTGCTACATATGATTGTCTATCATTCAGGATCCAACAATAGGCATCTGGATTAGTGCTATTTTGTCTACTGTGGATATAAAAGTTGATATGAAATGTGATCTTCATTTAAATGAATAATCACCAGGCCTTAGGCATCAATGACTACATCACAAGGTAGTAATACAAAAAAAGTAAACATTTTTCCTTGGTTTTGAATGTTAACCCAGTCAAATTAAATCCAGAACAGAATTACTACATTCAATTGTCTGACAAACAAGCATTGCAATTTCAAAAAAATATATATTATACTATATAAGGTGCTTCTTAAACAAAAACAACAGAAGAATTATGTTCTAAACATTCTTACTGCAGATACTGATACATAAAATTGCCCCCCAATTTAGATGCACTTGTGAAAACAACTGTTTTTTTTTCTTGGCCCTCCCAGGTTCCCAGTCCTTTGGTGATCACTGATTGGGTCATTGGAAATGGATGAAATCCACTTTTGAAACAGGCATCCCAAGAGAAGCCCTAGAAGTTTGGCTGGGTTGTTGGCTAACGCATTGCCTATCACTGGGGTTTGAGTTAACAGACGATGCGGTCACCAGAGGAAACCAAACTTTCTTTTTAGCTGAAAAGGGGAAATAATCCATAATTGCTTTAGAGAAGCAAAGACCCAGGGAAATCTGCCCTGTGGCTGGAGCAGGCCTCTCTTGTTTAGCCTATAGGTTTAAGGATTCCTATGGCCCAATTCTGGTCTTGCCCTCCTGGCTCATGAAGGTTAATGAAATAGACTCTAGGGAAGTTTGTTTGTTTGTTTTTCCCTCAAGGCCAAACCCTGATTTTTGGATGAGCTCTAAACAACCAAGGGCAGGTGTGGTCTGACCAGGCCCCAGGCAGCCTGAGTTCAGAGCGCTCCAGTCCTGGCCCAGAGTGTGCCTCCAACCTGGGCCATGCGGGGAAATGAGGAAGAGAAGGACTGCCCCATGGACCCCAGGGCAGCCCCGCAGTGCAGTATGGGGTCTGCCAGTAGCACTCCTAAGTGGCTGCAGCCTGTGGTAGGGCCACCCCGAGCCTCACAGTTTTATCCAGTTTCTGCCCTGCTTTCCTCTTTGGTCTCTAGTACCTGCAAGAATCATGCACGTTTACTATTAAGCCCACTGCTCCAGGGCTAAAAGTGTCACCAGGGTGCCTGCTCATTTAAACTGCCCTTGGTCATAGCCTGGGCACTACCCCTAATTCACCTTGTAAGTTACACACCAGGAAGAGCCGAGCAGAGCGCCCTCTGCTGATAAGAGTGAGATCACACCAGAACAGGTCCTGAAGCCCATTTACTGCAAGTTCTGGGGGGTAAGGGCTTTCTTTTATAAAATGGAAAAAAAACCAAAAAACAAGAACTTATCTCTCACAAAGGAACTGGTGTATGTGGAGGTGACTTAACTGGGATCAACTTGCTGTTTTCCATGGGTCCATGGGAAGCAAGAATTGGAACCCATGACCTATACCTAGTGCTCTCAAAAGCTAATGGTAAAGCATTCAGCAAATCTGAAGGTGCAGTGTATTTAGTTGACAAAGTGTTGACAGTTAGGGGCTCTTCCTTCCCTGTGTGCATCTTGTATTCCTATAGGGGAAGTGGGTGCACAGTCACCAGATATTCTGCTACAGCCATGCAACAGAGCAGAAGCTTTAAGGTCTGACTTTACTAAAATGATATGTTACTATAGGAATACAAGAGGATGTTATAATGAACCCTGGACCTAGCTTTCTCCAAGTCAGCAATTAAAGGAGCCACTTTCAATTCTTTCCTGTGGCTTACGCTTCAATAAGATCCATTAAAAAGTGCTTCACATTCACGGAGGTGAAATGTCCACTCTCCAGGCCTTGGGTCACAAGTAGCTAAAGTGCACAGTCATCTGAGCCCAGCTCGCAGACGGAGCTCAGTCATGAAACGCTAAGGGAATCCTCATGCTGAGTAAGGTAGCAAAGGGAGAGAGAGAGAGCTGTTAACAAAGAAAGTAGCCCTGGAATAATCCCTTTGGCTGTTCCCAAAAGAAGGTGTGCCACTTAGAACTGAGCAAGCAAATGAATGGCCACCCATATTAGAAAGCCAGCGCTGGGTGCATGCCAGAGTGTGTGCAGGGGCAGAAGTCGGCTAGAGTGATGCACGATGTGGATAAAGTGCGACAGGGATTCTCAGAGCCCTGGGGGAGCCGCGGAGCTCTCAGATTGTGGTGGGGAAATTCTCTGCCTCCCCCGTGATGTAATACGTTTGCAAGGAATGTGATGAAGTTGAGCCGGCGGTGGCCAGCTGGCTCTGGTTCACGTCCTCCGTGGGTGCGCTCCCGAAATTGGCTGGGGCGTGCAGGCGGTGGGCGTCCAGCATCTCCAGCAGCAGGTCATAGAGAGGCACCACATTCTTGCACTTCATGCTGTACAGATGCTCCATGCCTTTGTTACTGTGGGCGGGAAGACACAGACAGGACCGCTTTAGACCATCCCCAGATCCAGGACTGCTGAAATGCCGAGGAAGGGCAAGTGAGAAAAACCCCAGCGACACTGATATGCCAACCTTTCTTCCTATTTAAAGAGCCAGTTTAGGGTTTACTATGCAGGTGAATTTCTTTCCCTCTATCACAATTACATCTAAAAAGAGAACAGATGAGATAGGCTACCAGGTAGGAAAGAGTTTTTATTTTTTAATTTAATTAATTAATTAATTTTTAAATTGTTATTTTACTTTATTTTTTATTAATTTTTCTTGGAGTATAGTTGCTTTACAATGCTGTGTTAGTTTCTGCTGTACAGCAAAGTGAATCAGTTACGTATACATATATCCCCTCTTTTTTAGATTTCCAGGAAAGAGCTTTTTAAACGTGCAATAAACCGTTCAAGAAGTTCCCTTGCTTCAAACTGTTCAGTTGCTTCCCGTGTAACTCAGAATAAAATCTAAATTTCTGTCCGTGCTATGCAAGATCCAACTGACATGGCTTGTCCTGCCCCTCTCCCTAACCCACTCCCTTTAACCACCCTAGTTTTCATGCTGGCCCTAAAGAAACAAAGCAAGACTTCCAGACTCAGGGTATCTGCCCTTGCTGTCCCCCCACCTGCATGAACTTCCCCCAGATCTTCGAATGCCACCTGCTCTGAAAGGCCTTCCACGACCCCAGTGGCATTCGGCTCAAGACCCTGCAGGTTTAGCGGTTGGCTTTCATGTTACTGTTTTTCTCCCAGCACTATGACAACCTGACCTTCTCCTATGAATGTATGTCTTGTATGTATGTTTATTCTTGTTCCATAAGCATGTGCACACACACACACACTGCCAACCTGCATCCCAACACACACTGTGCAAGTTCAGTGAGGGGCTGCAATTTGTCCATCCCGTAGGTCTCCAACAGTGGCAAGAACTGGTAAATGCTCAGAAAATATGGGCTGGACGGACCTAGGGAAATGCATGTAAATGGTGCTTCTCCTCTTACCGCTCTTCCCCCGACCCCCAGCCCCGTCCTCCACCAGCTACATCTCTGCTCTGTCCCCACAACACTACCACCAGGAAAAAAAAAAAAACAACTATTCTCTAGATTGACATTTCTTTAAAAAGAATCATGGATCATGAGTAGACAGACCAAGAACATCCTAAAAAATATTTGCATTTTCAGTAGGGAAAGTCAGCCCTAGCTGGAGACGCGCCATGGAAACATAGCATCAAAGTGATTTGGGCCATATGACACAACCACCTAAATTACGTTTTCCAGTGGGATTTTGTTTTCTTCTTTTTGTTTTAATTTAAAATGCTGTTCAAGTTGAATGCCCCTGGATCTGACACCGTCTTCCTCTTGCAACCTAATGAATCACATTTACCATCCGATGAAATCTGGTGTTAAATGCTCTGAATAACAACATATGGCTGGGGCCAAGCTTAACACAACAGAGTTCCGTGATTCAGATTGGCTGTAATGAGGCACCATAATATTGTTGTTGGTATGTGGGTGTGGGTGTGTGTGTGTGAGAGTGAGAGAGAGAAAGCTCAAAGCTTGCAATAGAATAGCAACTTCTCTCCAGCTCGTCACACAATACAAACAGGAACTCTTGCCGCCGTGGCCCTTGGCCATGTGTTGCCAGTAAAACTAGCAAGGCCTGTATGTGCAGTGCAAATATACTTGGTATTAACTAATTAGGCTGGCTAATGCTGACAAGCAGTTAATGGATTTGAAAATCCAGCAATTCCTACCAACAAAAAAAGACCCTTCATCTGTGATACATGGTTTCTACATCAGTGAAATTCCTAGCTTGGAGTAGAGCTAATACATTTTCTTCAAGGGGAAGGTTACTCTCTCGGTCAGGAAATTTGGTAGGGGATTATGTTATTCTGATCTATCCCCCTCTTCCCTATGTGTAATATTCATCAAAAGAAATGGATGGGAAAGGACTGAAAATGTGTACTCCAAATGCAGTCACCTACTCAACTTGGCCAATGTGAGGCCTTCATCTGTGACACAGGGATTCTTGGGGACTCCCTAAGAACAGAGACTGCAGTCACTTTCTCCCCAACTTTGGCAAGTGAAAGCCATCATTTGTGAATTTCAAATTCATAGGAAAAACCTCAGGTAATTTGTTCATTCATTCATTTATTCACTCATTCACTCAGTAATAATGTTGTGAGCATATACGACATGTAAGACTTCATATACGGCACTGTGGGACATACAAAGAACGAAAGATACATTTATTTTCTCAAGAAGCTAACAGTTGGCAAAGTTATCTCCAGAAAAGGAGGCACCTGGGACTTTGATGGGATGAACTTCTTGCCATTTGACTCAGTCTCAAGGTCTGAAGACCCCTTAAAAATTAATCGAACTCTTTCTAGACACCTTGGCCCTTCCCTCATAGCCACTAAGAAACAGAATCTCTTTTTCATTCCTGGGGTTCTGGTGTAAGCCCAAGGTCATAGAGACTTCATCATGCAGGAGTGTCATCACTTCACCTCACTGTTGTGGCCTTTCTGGAGTAAAGAATCCGATACTTTCTTCATCTCTTCCCTGCAGGCTGGGTTCTGTTCACGGGAATGGTACCCACTAAGCCTCTGGCCAGCCATTTAGAATGGAAACAAGGCCACTTTTACCTTCTGGCACAGAAAGACTCTATTTCCTCTGCTATCGTCCTTCTATAGAAAATATTTATTGAGTAGTTACTACGTGCCAAGCCCTATGCTAGGTGGTGCTGGGTACACAGAGTAAGCAAAATGGGTTGTGATAACTGCCTCACAGAGTTTACAGTCTAATGGTGCTGAAAGATAAAAAATGAGCAGTAACAATGAGGAAGGACAGGGTATAAATCTCACCTAGGTGTTAAGGGTCAGGAGATGCTTCCTGCAAGGAGTCACATCTAAGCTATGATAGATTAGCTTACCGTTCAGGAAGATTCACTCTCTGTGCCATGTGTCCATGATCCTTGACTTTGGGCTGTATCATGTGACTTGCTTGGCCAATGGAATGTTCGTGGACATGACTTAACTAAAAGATTAAAATGCACTTCTCCAAACAGACTCACTTTCTCGTGTCTCTGCCATCAATATGAGAACATGTCCCAGCTCTCCTGGGGCTACAAGGAGGGCAAGAGGCACACGGGGTAGTCACCTGGCCAACCTTCAGGCCTGCAGCTAGATGCAGAGTCTCCCAGCTGTGCCCTGCTTCCATCAGCTGACCCACAAATGTGTGCGTGAGCCCAGCGGAGGGAAACAGCTGCGCAGCCCATCTGCAGCCTGCAGCGGAAGTCCCCCTTGACTCAGAGAACAGCTGATTAGGGCTACAGCCCAGACTACCAGGAAGTCCTGAAAGTTAAGTAAGGCTAGAGCATAAGAAGGAATATAAGCAAAATAAATGGATTTATACTTTCATCTAAAAGCAATGGGAAGCCATTTCAAGGCTTTAAGTAGGAAAGCAATGTGATAAGATTTGGTATCAGAATGATCACACTGGCTCTACTGTGGAGAATGGATTAGAAAGGCTCTGAGTTGAAGACAGGGAGACAGGTTAGGCAGCTGGGGCAGAAATCCAGGAGGAGATGATGGTGGCTTGGGCGAGGGTAATGGCAACGGGGGTGACAAGAATGGATTGAGAGGGATGGAGGAGTCAACGTTGACCATCCACAAGGTGTTTGGACCCAGAGTCTCTCATTTAGAATTTCCACTTGTTAAGTAAGGAGAGTGCGACACAGGAACAGTAATGGATGTGCGCAGTGCTTTCCGAGGACGAGTGTGTTCGCGGACTTCCCCTGATTGGCTGGGGCCGAGTGAACAACCAGACGGGACCCTCCTCCCCTGAGCTGCACGCGGCACACTCTTCCCCGGCTTAGGATCTTGCGCATGCGCCAAACTGAGCGAAAGTATCATCTCTCTGCAGGCTTCTCTGACACCCGCCCACACCCCAGACTGAGTTACTGCCTCCCTCTGCTCTCCTCCCACAGCCTTTATGCTATGTGCCGGGAACTGTCCCCAGTGTGTTATCTGTTCTCAGACGTCAGCCCTTCCTGGGCCAGCCGTAGCATATTGTTGGGGGCTTGACTGCTTTACGTCTCTCCCATGGGAAACCCAAGGACGCCTCACCTCATGTGCCTGATGTGAGAGAGGATGAGGAGGAGCTGGGCCAGACGCCGGTGCTGTTGCTGCAGAGTCAGGCCCGCTTTGGCCATCAGATGGATCAAGGTGTCTGTGATCTTGTCCAGGACACGGTGGATATGGTCCTTCTCTTCCAGAGACTTCAGGGTGCTGGACAGAAATGTGTACACTCCTGAATGTGCAGAGAGAGAGTGAGAGAGAGAAACTCAAAGAGGATGAGGTCCGGGAAGCTGGGCATGTGCGTGGGACGTAAGACTGAGCCAGTGCCCCTCCCCCCACCCTGCCCCCGCCCGGCAACGGGGAAGTTCGGGATCTATTCGGTCCAGGCAACCATGCAAAATTCCTTAGGAATATACGTGGGTGAGAGCACACGTTTAGGAAACTCATGTGGCCTCCTGTGTGGGAGCCAGTTTCCAGGATTTGTCATCAAGATTCCCTGGAAAGGCACTGTTCGCCTTGGGGCCATGGTGGTTGACACCAGCCACCTCTCCTCTGACACGCCTGTCACCAACGCTATCCTGTTAACGCTGATGACAGCTCCACGAAGGAGGCATTATTGTTCCTTTTCACATGAAGAAAGCGGAGGGCAGAGAGCTGCATTAACCTGCTGAGCGAACTCGACAGGATGGAGCAGAGTTGAGAACGAGCCAGTGTGCTGACTCTACATCCGGTTTTATAACGGAGACGCTAAGTTAGAGACACGTGACCTCTCGGTGAGGTGCACAGAGAGAGCAAAAGTGATTTGCTAAGTGACTGACAGGCAATTTTTAATTTGCTGTTACAGTTCAGGTCAGCTGTGGGGCCTTCGTACTTTTCATCCTCAGCTGAAAGGTTTATGATGCGAGGGTAGAGAGGCCCCCGGGAACTGCTGTATTTCACTGCCAGGCATGTTTTTTTTTTTTTTTTTTTCCCCTCTTGCCTTTTTTCTGGTAATAAATCCCGCTCTCGGGGCCACAGGTAGACTCAAGGCTGAAATTAGACAATCAGGTCACTCTATCCTTTTGGATAGTATTAGCCCTGAGATAGACAATCAAAGCTTTTTGTGAGTTTGCATATGGAAGTTGTGGGCGGAAGTTCCTTCCTCTAGGGTGGAGGCACTGGGAGTATGAGAATGTGGGACCTGTAAGCGCCATCTTCCAGGTACGTAGAGCTCCCCCTGCAGAATGGAGCCCAGCGACGACCAGCAGAGGTGATAGTTACGTGGGGGAGGCAGGAGGGGGGAGGGGAGGGAAGGGAGAAATCCTGGTTCCTGTCATAAGGTCCTGGTTCTTACTTTTTTCATTTGACCTTAGAGCTTCCATAATGTCCTTTCTAACACATGAATCCATAAATCCCCTGTTTGCTTAAGATAGTGTTAGTTGGGTTTCTGTCACTTGCAACTGAAAGAATCCTGACTCTTTGACTTAAGTTGCGAGCTCAGCCCAAGGAGCAGAGGAAGGTGAATGATTAAGAGGTGAGAAGTACTGAAAGCAAAAGGAGGGCAGGATGGAGTATTCTTGTCTTGGGACCACAACGATGGCTGTTCTATCAAGTAAACACTGCAGAAATCAGCTCCTCCTACCCAAATGCATCATCTCGCAGGGCGCAGATGACGCGGTATTTTTCTCAAGATATACGTCTATTTAGCAACATTTTTTTTGGTCTTATGAGCCCACTGGCCCACCCGTAAGTATATTTCTTCTCCTCCCCTCCCCCCATCCTCACTGGTATTTTCAAGTTAAAGGCCCCCAAGTTTATGAATCCCCGACTTTGTACTTGTAACGCAGTGACGAGTTACTGCTCACACAGCAGCCTGTAGGTCGGGAATGGGGAAAACACCCACACAGAGGAACTTACAGTACATACAGTTGTAATTGCCTGGAATGGAAAAGGGCTAATATTTAAAACAAATACAACAACAGCAGAACCAGAATGGTCAGGCTCTGGGCTTACAGGCAGTAGAATAGAATAATGTAGTTTTGATACCCGGAGGCACTCTGATACAGAGGAAATTGAGCACAGAATGAGTAAGCAGCGGACAGGCAGTGGGATAAGAAAGAAATTGCTGGATTACTTATGTTCCACGTGGGCTTCTGATAAAGACTGTGTCCACTAGAAAAATGGGCAAATGTCTAGTGGCCTTGGTGTTGGCCGGGAGGTAACGGATGGCAAGGGAGGTGTATGCCAGTGGGCTGGGGGGGTCAGGGGCAGCCTCTCCAGAGCCCCACGGCCACGCCTCTCCCTGCCCTCATGTCATCACACACATTCTAGCCTCGCGTCTCTCAGAGGCCCTGCGTCTGGCTGGATGTCCTGGGAACCTGCCCAGGCCACAGAACTGAGTTAATCCAACTTGGATGCTGTGTTTTCTACCAAATTCCTTTTTTGTTACCACCCAGGATGCTGGCCTCGTTCATCAATAATCCCATTCTTGTTCGTGGAAACCACAGAACCAAGGAGCTTCCATGTCCCCGCGTGGGAAGGTGACGCTCAGCGGCACCTACGTGTGTGCACAGGGTGAGGGCACCCTGTGCAGAATCACGGGCGTCCTGAGGGCCCGCGTTGCACTCTGCCCTCTCCTGTGGAGGTAAGAGCCTTGGCACTCAGGCTCTGGGGAGTGTGGTTTTCCCTTGTGCCGCTGGTTCCCCATCCTCCCGTGGGCTCCCCCCTCCCGCATGCTCTCATTGAGAACCTACTGTGTGCGGACGGTGTGTCACGAGATAGGGATTCCAGGCCTTATTTTCTTTTAAGCATTAATGTCTTAAGAGCAGCTATTGCCTGTGGAGGAAGGATTGTCTTCACACTGTCTCTCAGGATGCAAGCCACTCTCAGAACAAGCCTGTTTTTCTAGTCCTGTTTTGGCACCAACACAGCTTATCATCTCATCCTTGCGAGATGCTTCCTAGCCGTGCAAATATACTTCGAAATAAATATACAGTCCTGTAGAAATGCCAATAATTGACAACTGCAGCCATCTTCCTTTGGGGCTTTTCTGGCAAAACATGTGGTCCGTGTTTGCTGCCTTTTGCCCCTAAGGGGCCGGTGGAGAGAAACAACAGAAATCCGAACTCCCAGAATGCCTCAGGTGCTCTGGCAAAAGCCAAACAGGGTTCCCGGTAATTTCCATATCCCAGGTGGTCCCTGCCACCCTGGACAGCTGCGCCAGTGTTCCCAGCAGCACGGAGCCAGTGATCAGACAGTGCAAGCCTTCAGAAAGAGTCTTACAACAAGGCAGGCTTT
This sequence comes from Globicephala melas, assembly GCF_963455315.2. NCBI lineage: Eukaryota > Metazoa > Chordata > Mammalia > Artiodactyla > Delphinidae > Globicephala > Globicephala melas. The sequence continues at coordinate 74,745,483 of NC_083327.1, read as the reverse complement.
TGCAACTCCCCAGGCTGCTCCAAATCCCAAAGATGGAAAAAAACAATCTGTATGTCATTATCCAGTCTTGAAGTGCTATTGGCAGATCTGAGCCTCTACATATTCTGAATCTTGCAGCCAACATTGGGAGCTTTTAGGAAGAGCCTATGGAGAAAGTGGGTGGCAGAAAAGAACGGGGAGTGGGACTGCATGGTCCCCCCATAGACACGAGATGTCAGCCTCTCTCCCTCTCTGGCTCTCAGTGACCGTTGCCCTTGCTCTCTCCCTCCTTCTCTTTCTCTGCTTGGACACTCTCTTCCTTCTTTCCTCCTTTTTGCTCCATCCCACAGGAACACCCTTGCTACCCCTCATCACTTCTCCAGATGATGGAGTCTTCTGGAGGCTGGAAGAATGCAGATATGGACACGGTAGTGCATGTGTGCATGTGACTGTGTCCAGAGGAAACAGTAGCACAGCCCAGGGTCCTGCTCGCCCAGCCACTGAGCTCCACTGAGGGGCACACCTCACTGCTCCCGGAGAAGTGGGGAAGGCTGAGGCTCACCAGATGCTTGAGGACAAAGTTTCAAGTAAGGCCATTTTCTTTTTTGTCTTTTCCAGAAGGAAGAATGTGACAACGGACCCTGGGACAGTCATTCCATCTATAGCAGCTTGACCAGAAAAGCAGAGGGAATGACTCAAAGGAAAAAGAGAGGGAAGAAAACTCCTCAAACCCACGGCTGTAAGTGGTCCAGGCCAGAAAGCTGCCGCTCAGCTGGAGTAAAAGAGAGCTGCTTTCTGGATCTGGCTCACGGACGACCCAGGGATTCATCGGCAGGTCAGCCTTGAAGGTGGGCCGCTGGGAATGGCTTCCACAGCCAGACGGTGTGCGCTCATAACTGCCTTCAAGGCTGAGTTTCATGAGCACTGCGTCCGTTTTAGCCTTCACCTCTGACTGCGGCTTCTCCTCCTGGGGTTGCTGGTCCTGGTGGGGTGTTGGACAGCTCGTGGCCGCTGAAGCCACTTAGTGGGAAGGGCTGAGCTGGATGTCCTACAATGCGCGGGACAGTCCCAAACAATGAAGGATTTTTTTTTTTTTTTGCGGTACGCGGGCCTCTCACTGTTGTGGCCTCTCCCATTGCGGAGCACAGGCTCCGGACGCGCAGGCTCAGCGGCCATGGCTCACGGGCCTAGCCGCTCCTCGGCATGTGGGATCTTCCCGGACCGGGGCACGAACCCGCGTCCCGTGCATCGGCAGGCGGACTCTCAACCACTGCGCCACCAGGGAAGCCCAGGAGCCTTCTTTTTGTTAATTATGTCTGTAATATATTAAGAAACAGCCAGGGTTCTGATTTTCCTATTCTTCAGTCAATTACTACCTTTCTGAGGTCAAGAAGACAGTCTGAAGAGACACGTGATGGAAAATGTGCAGCGCATGTAATACGAAGGGGTTTGTTCACAAGGTTCCACGCGGAACTCCTAGTGCAGGTGAGCTAGCCTGGTCTCAGGAGGCCTTGAGGGTTTCACTTTTTTCCCAGAAAAGGCAGGTTAAAACATTCTGGCTGAATTTGTTTCCCTGCATCTCACCTTTTCTCACGGGGCATTTCAAAGACAACGGAGCAACAGTGCAGAGCAGGGAGTGGCTCTTTACACAGGTTGGGGCAGATTTATTTTCCAAAAATGATCACAACAGTATCTCCCATCCGACATGTGTCTCTACGACGTGATCTTGGCAGACCTGTCATGGAGACGTGCGGGTTATGGCCCTCCCTTGAGTCTGGGTGGACCCATAACTTGCTTGCCATCAACAGAATGGAATAGAAGTGACGCCACCTGGCTTCTAAGGTATGACATGCCTGTCATACAAGGCAGAGAGCTTCTGCCTGTCATCTGGGACACTTGCTTCTGGAGCCCTCACCGCCTTGTAAGGGGTACAGTGCAACAGGTAGTGAAGAAGCCAAGGCCACAGATAAGCATCCCAGTGGACAGCTCCAGCTGATGTCCCAGCCAACAGCCAGCATCAATCGTCAGCGTGGGAATAAAGTCCTTTAAGATGTCTCTGGCCCACGACTATCAAATTACTCCCAGTGGATGACCCTCACCTGCGGCCCCAGACATGGTGGAGAAGAAACAGTCCATGCCCTCTGTGCTCTATCCAAATCCGTGATTAATAGAATCCAAACCTTTTTTTCCTTCTTTTGGCCATTAAGTTTTGGGGTAACTTATTACACAGCAGCAGTACAGAAAGCACACCTGGATATCTGCGCCAGACATTCAGGGAGGAAATGACCCAGAACCAGCAAGTTGGAGACTAGACTCCTGATGCGGAACATCATGAGATGAAACAGCATTTGAATACTTCCTGCTCCACGTTATGAATCCTACTGTGTCTCAATGCCTTGGCCCAGCCCTGACCTTCACTCTTGTCAGTATAATGGTCAGGGCTCAAGCTCATCCTATCAGACCCTGTACACAGTTAACAATTTTCATAGGAGGCCTTTATCCCTAACAACTGCCCAGCTGATTATCAAAATATATGGATCTTCCCTTAACGGGCAACCTCAAATATCTGCACCCTACTTTCTTATCAGAGAATAAAACACTCAAGTTCTGGGCTTCCCTGGTGGCGCAGTGGTTGAGAGTCCGCCTGCCGATGCAGGGGACACGGGTTCGTGCCCCGGTCCGGGAAGATCCCACATGCCGCGGAGCGGCTGGGCCCGTGAGCCATGGCCGCTGAGCCTGTGTGTCCGGAGCCTGTGCTCCGCAACGGGAGAGGCCACAACAGTGAGAGGCCCGCGTACTGCAAAAACAAAAACAAAACAAAACAAAAAAAAAACACTCGAATTCTCAGTTGCATAATCTTTATCGAGTGCTGGTTGTGAGAAATAGTCCTTGTCGAGATGTGCCTAAAGGAGAGATTTTATGTGGAACAACTAGTCTATTTTATTTTATTTTTATTAAAAGCCAGTGGAGCTTATAATAGAATGTGTTCCCTTTGCTTTGGCCCAGCAAAGGAAACTGAGAGCCAAATTTGTGGCCCACTCCTAGCAACCGTACAGATGGACTACTGTGTGCTAATCTGACTCCTGAATTTATTATTTTCTTCACATTATTTTCCTTTTTTTCAGATTGGGTTAATTACTGCCTTACTCCCTTTGCATCACATGAAATTTAGTAAGCCATTTCTAATCCTCTGTGGAATAGGCAATGTATAAACAAAATAATGAACCGGACGCCCCTCCCTCCTCTGCCTAGTTAATAAACTGAGTTAGTGTGAATACAGGTGTTTATAAAACATCCTTAAACGTTCATCTGAATTAACTGCGAAGCCAGAAAAAATGACATACGACCTAAGAATATATAGTTGGTTGAATGCACATGTTCACATCATCCTGAGTTGAACAGCACTATTTAAAAACCCTGTGATGAGCAACGCTGGCCACTGTGAAGTGACACCTTCTTGTGTGACTGTAAAGTCCACCCCTTCTTGGTGCTGGTTTGCATGTTTATCTCCAGAACCACAAAGATTCATATACACTTTTTCCCCCTTTTTCCTACATAGAAAATCAAAATGGCAAAATGGCTGATAGTCTCGCTGATTATTTTGAAAAAGATAATTAGTGTCCAAAATGACTATTTCAGAAAGATAAGTGGACATGCAGATGATACCTATTCTTTAGACGTATCAGTTCCATCATTTCAAGTGAGCTCTACAGTAGATAAAAATTGTGGTGAAAAAGTATCACATGACTGTGACAGGCTTATCTCATTTCTCCTTAATAGAGTCTTGGGAAAGGACGTATTACATTGCAAAAAGGAGACACAGAATTTCAGAATTATGGATTTAAGTTCAGTGTTTTTCAAACCATTCTGAGAATCAAAATCCTTTTAAAAGAGTGAACTTCATGTGAAACATTCACATAGTTTATAAACGGAAAGAAGTCAAACTTCTCTGATTAAAGTGGGAGAAAGGGAGAGGGGGAGACTGGAGCCTGCTCACTCAGCCCCCCCTCCTCAGCCTCATGTCCCCATCCTCTGGTGAGCAGAGGCACCTTCTGAAACATGAGGCTCTAGCAGAAGATTTCAAAAGCACTGATCTCGGGACGATGCAAAGTCAAGCCACAGACTGGGAGAAAATATTTGCAAAAGACACCTTTGCTAAAGGACTCTTAGCAAAATATTCAAAGAACTTGAAACTCAACAAAAAGAAAACCAACAACCCGATTAAAAAATGGGCAAAAGACCTGACACCTCACCGAAGAAGATATAGAAATGGAAAATAAGTATATGAAAAGATGCTTCACATCATATGTCAGTAGAGAACTGAAAACTGGAACAACAATGAGATACTGCTACACGTCTATTAAAATGGCCGAAATCTAAAACACTGACATCAGCAAATGCTGGCAAGGATGTGGAGCAACAGGAACTCTCACTCATTGCCGGTAGAAATGAAAAATGGTGTAGCCACTTTGGAAGACAGTTCGGCAGACTTTTACAAAACTAAACATACCCTTTCTATATAAGCCAGCAATCATGCTCCTTGGTATTTACCCAAATGAGTTGAACATTTATGTCCACACAAAAACCTGCACATGGATACTTATAGCACCATTAATCATAATTGCCAAAACTTGGAGGCAAGATGTCCTATAGTAGGTGAATGGATAAACTCTGGTACCTCCAGACAATGGAATATTATTCAGTGCTAGGAAGAAATGACGCCACAACTTCTGAAGCCCGCATGCTGCAACTACTGACGCCAGCGCACCGAGAGCCTGTGCTCCACAACAAGAGAAGCCACCGCAATGAGAAGCCCGTGCACTGCCACAAAGGGTAGGCCCCACTCACCACAACTACAGAAAGCCCGCTCACAGCAACGAAGACCCAATGCAGCCAAAAAAAAAAGGAAAAAAGAAACGAGCTATCAAGCCATCAGAAGACATGGAAAAATCTTAAATTCATATTACTGACTGAAAGGAGCCAATCTGAAAAGACTACATAATATATGTTTCCAACTACATGACATTCTAGAAAAGACAAAACTAAGAAGACAGTAAAAAAAAATACCAGTGGTTTTCAGGGGTTAGGGAAATGGGTGGGTTGAATAGTCAGACCACAAAGGATTTTTAGGGCAGAATGTCCTAAATAACATACAGAGTGGAAACTCCTCTGTACATACTATACTGATGGATACATGTCATTTCACAGTTTTTAAAACCCATAGAATGTACAACATCAAGAGTGACCCTTAATGTAAACTATAAACTTTAGGTGATAAAGATATCTAAACGTTAAGTTCATCGATTCTAACAAATATACCTCTCTGGTGTGGGATTTTGATAATGAGGGAGACTGGGGGTGGCGTGGAGGGGGGCAGGTTACATGGAAAATCTCTGTACCTTTCCCTCAGCTTTGCTATGAACCTAAAACTGCTCTAAAAAATAAATTCTACATATAAATAAACAATTTTGTTAATTTTTAAAATTGAAGGCTAGTTGATTTACAATGTTGTGCCGATCTCTGCTGTGCAGCAAAGTGACTCAGTTATACATATAGACATTCTTTAAGTAAATAATTTTTAATGTGAAAAGGCCCCCTACTGATCCAGTCATTAATTTACTTGTTGGGAAACAGAGGCTCAGAGAGGTTAAGGAACTGGGGCTATTGGATGCTACTGCTGGGAGGGTCTTCAGACAGAACAGCAAGGCTGGACTTGCCTGAGGTCACCCTGTGGGTAAATAAAGGTCAGAGTTGGAACGAGCACCCAAATACCCCTCACTCCCGGCAGTACTGAAAGGCTACACAAAGAATTTCCTAACTTCAAGGTTTGTGAGAAACTAGAAATGACCGCCAATAACCTTGCCTCCAGAGATATTTGAGAAAACTAATAATTTTCCTGGAATAATTTAGGAGCACTCCAGATTTTCCAAACAAGGTGCAAGATGGTGTGGAGAAGAGGTGCTGGTGGACCCAGGCACCTTCTAAGAGTCTCTTTAATTAAGAACATTTACCAAAACGTTAACAATGATTACTTTTGTGCAGTGAAATTATGATGACTTGGGAGATATTTTTCTTGGTGGCTTTTCTGTATTTTCCAAGCTCTCTGCCTCAGGCATGTATGCCTTTCGTAATCTGGTAGAAGAAAATGCTATTGAAAATACAAAATCACAGTGCCTTTCATTTCTATTACTTCACAAGCTTTGTCAATGCCTGGACTGATGAGAGGGAAACAGAGCTGGTGATGGATATTCCAAGGACTAAGGAGCTTGCTGTAGGGATATTACTTATTACTATTTTCATAATATTGCTATCATCCCTAAGCCTGTTCGCATTTCTGAAACTCTTCAAGGTTTGCCATTTCGGCAGAAAAGGGAACTAACAAATTTGTTACTAAAGCTTCGGAGAAAATTTTTCTTAGTTGGAAATACCTGCGACGTGTCATCAGTAACCTGAGCTACTTATCTAAGTACAGAAAAGATCAGCTTTGTCCCACGAGGACTGGCAAGTTGGAACGCAAAGGAAGCAGAGCATTAAGGTCTTACTAGAAGGTGCTGAGTGCTTGGCTTTCACTGAACGCGAAGGTTATATTATCTCACTCAGAGTAACAGCCGCTCTACCAAAAGTAAGGGCTTCACCATCAAGATGAAAAAGGAAAGGTCGTGTCAGTCACACAAAGTCCCAGAACCCAGAGCAAATGAAATCTTTGGAGGAGGCAGGTTGTCCTTCCCGAGATGAGTTTTTAAAGGGAGGTTCACTTACAGCCATTCAACCTCTTGTCTTTCTTTTTATAAATATCCCTCAGTAAAAACAGTGGCAAAGGGACCAAAGGCAGAGGGTAAGATACTAAATGCCAACCCTCTGTGCATCCTGACTGCTTAGAATAAGAGCAGTTCACCAGCACAGTGTCTGTGCAAGTCATAAAATTTAAAAATGACATAATAAGCGCCTATATAGATAATAGGTAATAAAATAAACAACATTCTCTGAAGCGATAATTTGCTTCCAAAGGAGTGAGCTTGGGATGTTTGTAATATGATGTTTATAACATGTCCTGTGTAGAAATTCCTGCCTGGGAATTTCACAGCTGAGGGCAGTAGCTGGGCTGCAGGGAGCTGTCTGCATCGCTGCCTCTGAGGCGGATGCACCCACGTCTGTCTTCCACATGCATGAAAAGGTTACATTTATGTAAAAGTGTAATTTGATAAAGTTTTCTGGGGCAGTAGGCAATATGTATCAAGAGACAATGATACTTACGCTCTTTCACCCAGCAAATCCACTTCGCGAAACATTATCCAAAGTAATGATCGCAAGCAGGCAAAAGACAATTATAAGAACGCAAAAGATGCGTTGTTTATAATAACAAAAGCGAGAAGTCACTTGTGTTTAACGATATCAGATTCGTTAAATAAATGATCTTATATCTTCATGAATGATTATAGCAGCCATTTAAAGTCTTATTTTTGTTAATTTATTTATTTTTATTTTTTATTTTTGGCCGTGCGGCTTGCGGGATCCTAGCTCCCCGACCAGTGATTGAAACTGCACCCTTGGCAGTGAAAGCTCAGAGTCCTAACCACAGGACAGCCAGGGAATTCCCTAAAATCTTATTTTTAAAGAGAGTACATGTGTATGATCCTAATTAACATGGGTAAACCTAAAGATGAATATATATACACACAGTACGAAAAGAAAACAGTTTTGAACACAAATTAAGTGTTAGTCTGAAGTAGGCACTGTATTGTAAAAGCTAATCTGTATTAACAGGTAGGCACTATTAAGCTCGCCATTTCACGGACCAGGGAATAGGAGCTCAAAGCGTTTAAGTAACTTGTCCAAAGTCATACTACTAAATAGCAGAAAGGGGATTTGAACTTGGAACTAGAGTCCCTTGCTCTTAACCCTTATCCTCTATTGCAGTAAGAGCCATCAGAACGTCCACATGGTTGGTTAACCTCACGTGGTTATTTCCTTAATTATACATTTTGTTATTCTAAAATTATCTAAATTTAACATATTTTTTGTAATCATAATTTCATTTTTAAAAAGAACAGTTCTGAAGTCAGAAAGAGAAAAACATATACCGTATTCTAACGCATATATATGGAATCTAAAAAAAAAAATGGTACTGATGATTCTAGTTGCAGGGCAGGAATAAAGAGATAGACATAGAGAATGGACTTGAGGACACGGGGTGGGAGGGGGAAACTGGGGCGAAGTGAGAGTAGCATCGACATATATACGCTACCAAAGGTAAAACAGATAGCTAGTGGGAAGCAGCCGCATAGCACAGGGAGATCAGCTTGGTGCTTTGTGACCACCTAGAGGGGTGGGATAGGGAGGGTGGGAGGGAGACGCAAGAGGGAGGGGATATGGGGACATATGTATGCATATGGCTGATTCACTTTGGTGTACAACAGAAACTAACACAGTATTGTGAAGCAATTATAATCCAATAAAGATCTATTAAAAAAAAAGAACAATTCTCTTTTTATATCTGTCTTTATCTTAAGATCGTGCCGTCCCTGAGGTCGAAACTGCCTCACTAATCACTGCTACTGTAATCACTACTGGTATGACCAGGGGGTCACTTTGATGGAGCATCCCGAGGGTCCAGGGAGCAGTCCACATGGCTCACTTTATGCAAACTAGTATGTAGGAACTACTACCACCTCCCATTTTACAGATGAGGCAACTAGAGGCAACTTTTCCTTTCCAGCATTTAATGCCTGGAAAAGTAGTAAATGCTCAATAAATGGTAGTGAAGCTAACATAAATCCATGGACATCACTCAGTTCAGCGGGGGTATTGCTGTCTGTCTTATATGCCAGAGAAAAACAAAACCTAAAAAGCAGATCTAAAGTAAAAACTCAGAGAAAATAGAACCGAGGCAACCTCAAGCTACCTCAACATACAAAAGTAGCCGTACCCCCTGGGGGAAAGTGCTGAAGGAGTCTGAGGCTGATGTGGTGCTCAAGGACCAGGACCCCATGGGAGAGGCAGGGAGTTTGTTTTTCCACCTTTCTTTCAACCCAAGAGAAGCAGTCAGATGTAGCCGTGGGCCCACACATGAAAGGCTAGGCCCAGAAGTAGGTCTTCCAACTAAGTGTAGGGGTGTTTGGTTTAGACTGAAAACTTGACAGTCTGACTTTCCATTTAAATGTTTCAGGAAGCAAACATATTCCAACACGGCTTTTACTTGTTCAATGAGTATCATGCAGGAAAGGAAAACCCCATTAAAAAGCAATATGTTATTTCACTTCTGAGCTCAAGAAATGAATGGGATTTTGTTGCTGTTTTCTCATGGTCTTCTTCAGTTCAAGTGTCAACACACAGTTAGATTTATAGTTCAATGTGCCAGGCATGAGGGCAGAGAGAGGGCATCTATGGCCCTTCCAAATATAGGGCCTGAGTGTAATTCTTGTCCTATGATTAGAACAGGGAGATCGTGACACCAAAGTCTCTGCAGGATATTAGATCACATAATATTTTCCCCCTAAAAAAACAACAGATTATAATAGTAATGATGATATTAGCTCATATTTTTAAGTTATCTTGTTATGTCATGACAAACCTTTGGGTTAACAGGACAGTTTAGAATTATTTCTATTTTATAGTTGAGGAGACCAGTGAAGAGTGGTCCAGTGGCTTGATGAGACCCTGTTAGTTTAATGGTGGAGCCAGAACGTTCCCTCTTGCCTTCTGACTCCAGCCAAGTCCAACTCACCCTAATGACTCAGTTGAAGCATCGGTGCTCAGGTAAGGACCCTGCTGTCCATCTCTGCGGACACTCTGCTTCCCTTCATCATGACATTCTCTTATCTCATGACATTGACATGATCTGTTAATTGCCTGTGTCCCCTGCCCAAGCCAATGTGTGAAAGACAGGCCTCCATTTCCTGTCCCCAGTGCTGGGCAATGTTCTTTCTGAGCACCAGCAGTTTTTCCCCACAGTTTGCAGAATGGTTCACTTTATAATGTACTAGAGAACTAGTTTAACTTAGCAGACATTTCATCACCTACAGCAGTAGTGTTCAAACTAATTTCCACACATTACTGAGAATTAAAAGAGGATTCTCAAAGGTCCTTAAACTGTCTCCTGGCCTTTTAAAATTGTGCGCTTTTATCTTAACGATATTCTAAACAATATCATTAAGACATTAATTTCAGAATGTTCTATGTCAGTTAGATCAAGAGTTCTCAGTCCTGGTGAGACTGAAGTCTTTGTGGGAGCTTTAAACAAATACCGATATTCACGGTTAACGATATTGGAATCTCTGGGAAGGGTCCCCGCAACAGAATTTTTTCAGAGACCCCCAGAGGATGGAAACGTGTGGAGTATTGAGATGGACCCATCTAAATAATCCATATCATCTTTGACTGTTTCCTAAGTTACATATTTTTCACCCGTGCTCATGATGGCCTCAAGTCTAACAGTTATGTCTTAAGTATCTCAGAAAAATAAATGCAGAAGCAAACAAAATACATAAATGACGTGTTCTTGCCAAAACAGGGTGCTACAGAAGCAAAGCTTTTGCCATCCTTCTGAACACAGACAAGGGGGGAGAACAGGGTCCTCCCAAGAGGCTCGGTAGACTAGCAGACAGAGATCTGCCCCAGCAGGCTGCAAAAAGCAACTCAGTTTCTGCCAAAACATTATTACCAGTTTGCCTTTCAGTCTGTATTTAATTTGTGAATTTGTTTTGGTTTTGTATGTATATAAGAGCTATGAACATGGAGTTTACACTCATTCATTTACATAATGTGATTATTCATATTTAAGCAACATACAAAGAGCTTTTTTTTTTTGCGGTACGCGGGTCTCTCACTGTTGTGGCCTCTCCCGTTGCGGAGCACAGGCTCCGGACGCGCAGGCTCAGCGGCCATGGCTCACGGGCCCAGCCGCTCTGCGGCATGTGGGATCTTCCCGGACCGGGGCACAAACCCGCGTCCCCTGCATCGGCAGGCGGACTCTCAACCACTGCACCACCAGGGAAGCCCCAAAGAGCATTTTAAGTCAGCAGTGGGGTAGTCTGGGGCATTTTTCTTTTTTTTTTAACGGTCCCGTATATTATTCAAACTTAAGAATACAGACAGGTAATTTCTGGGCCCTAGAGAATGTGGATGAAAGTGGTGGTTGAATCAAGGACCTAGGAGACAGCTTCCCCCTGTGTCCATGCTCCTTGGAGCATAAAAGGATGGGCAGCTGCTCCTCCCTCTGAGGTTCTTGAATATGAATGGATAACTGCTCCTAATCTCAGGATCATCGGAAGGATTTCCAGTCTCCCAATGGCTCCTGCCTTTGCCCCGTCCAAAGAGTTAAGACCCCCAAGTCTTCCCCAGGTTACAGGCACTTAGCTGGTTCCCCCAGTTCATTACAAGTTCCAAGAAGTCTCTGCAAGAAGACGCAGGACCCAATCCACCCCTTCTGGGGCCTGGGACTATTCCACTCACGAGAAGGACATCTTTGCCGTGAGAATGCAATTTTTTTTAACCCCAAATGACCTGCGTGAAATCCCACTTCAGAATTCCCAGGCAGGAAGTTATGTATCATCTGCTAAGAAAAACGTGCCGGGGTTTTTGTATTTGGAGAGTCTGCAGACTGACATTTATGTGCACATAGTACGCGCCAGGCAGTAGGTGGTCATGGTTTCAATAGTCACAACCATTCTGTGTGTTAGGTATCATTATTTCCATTTTACACACGAGGCTCAGGGAAGTGGCTTAGCAAAGGGCATCCGTCACCGCCTAAGGAAGTGCCCGAGCTGCTTCTCTTGCATGCCTGGGCTCTCTAAGACAAAGTCCACGCGGCGCCCAGTGTTCAAGAAATTAACGGAGGCCGAGAGGCTTCAGGCCACACCATTAGGTGGGAGCAAGGAAAGACTCCAAGAGCTGTCGACTGTCTCCAGAACCCATCAGCCGGTGAGGAGACAGTGAGCCACTTAGTAACTATCAAGGGCCGTTTAGCTCAAAGTTACCACAATAAGCAGGGGCTCCCTGGAGAGGAAGCTTGGCATTATAAAGAACCCAAGAGAGAATACAATCAAATCTTCTCCACTGTGACAGCAATGGGCAAACCTGACAATGTGTCTGTCTGAGATTCCAAGGCTTGTTCCCATCAGGAACCTTCAACTGTTAAGAATGAATGATCCTTAATGTTTGCAGTCAACATATCTACAGTATGTTTTTAAAATGTTTTTTCATCTAAATATAGGGACGCTGAATCATTGTCTAACTTCTACACTTAAAAATATCCGGGCATCCCTGGTGGCGCAGTGGTTGAGAGTCCGCCTGCCGATGCAGGGGACACGGGTTCGTGCCCCGGTGTGGGAAGATCCCACGTGCCGCGGAGCAGCTGGGCCCGTGAGCCATGGCCGCTGAGCCTGCGCGTCCGGAGTCTGTGCTCCGCAACGGGAGGGGCCGCGACAGTGAGAGGCCCGCGTACCGCAAAAAAAAAAAACCAATGCAGTGAATAATTGTCTAATAATTAGCAGAGAGAAAGCAAAGAATTCAGCTCCGAGAGAGGAAATAGTCTTTGTGATGGGAGCCTGTTATAATTAATCATGATTACAAATGCTTCTCTGACGAGATTGCAGCCTCTGGTGAACATATACAAAGCAAATGGATGTCACCAGCTTCAGCCTCAGATGTTTCATCAAGACATCAAGATGACAAGATACGCCATGATTAACAAAGCAGAACTAGGTGACAGACAAGAGCTGGTACCATGTTTATGTTTACATTTAATGTATATGCACCCGTGGCATATTCCATATCCTTTTTTCTTTAAATGAACACGGGGATACACACGTTAGAGATGTTGTCATAATTCTTCCTTCCTGGCATTTTACTTTCCTTTAACTTTCCACCTCGGGTTTTTAGCCCCAGTGGTTTTGGCTCCTTATTCTTCTTTAATACTCCATCAATTGAAAGAGACATGTTGTCTGAAGATCAGCTTTGGATGAACAGGTAATCAAGGGTACAACATTTTTACAGCAGAAGACTTTCCAGGAGTAACAAACGTGCCTGCCAATGGTAACACCGGGATCCAGCGGGCAAAGAGTCGGAGTAATTGGAATTAGTTTGTGGATAAGGAGAGAAAAGAAGATCCACTGTAACACAGAGGGCAGAGGAGCTGCAGTCAGGGGTCTGACAGGCTCTCCAGGGAGCCAGTTGGATAAAGTTACCTGGGAGTGAAGTACGTGAGGCTCTTCAGAATTACTGAGGCATATAAAGCATTGTGGTCAGAAAGATGTTCAGAAAATGGGGAGAAATAATTATTAAATCGATCTTGAAGGCCAAACCCAACGTTCATTAGAGACGGTAGATTTATACGTATTAAGCTTTGACTCATGAATTTTTCCGAGTCTTGGAAAACACTTCCTAAATGGGTGGTGTTCTGAATGAGGGTGGATTCTGAAGGCTTTATGAGGACCACACAGATGGGGAAAGAGGATGAGAAGAAGCAGAGTCAACTGATGGTGAATGGGGACACCACAGAGTTTTCATTAAGGTCCGTCAAAATTAAGGTTCAAATAACAATCAATTACTATCCATGAGATAATCTTGCTCTAAAGTTTCTCTAAATAAAATTAAACAGCACAATTAACAAAGCCTCAGGAGAAGAGTTACAATCTCCATTGTTATTATCACCCTCCTGTCCTTGCATACTTTTTTAAGCCTAGCGGAAGGCAGGCCTTTAAACTAAAAGCACTTAATTTTATTGAAAAAAAAACTGACTCCGTTTAAGCCAGAGATTCTCATGAGTGATGATGACAGTTGTCACTGATTGAGGACGTACTATGTTCCAGGAACTGCATTAGACACTTTATACACAGTTTCCCCTTGATCTCACAATAACCCAAGGAGATGGGCATTATTTTTTTCCCATTAATAGTCTGACATTATCTAGATCTATAGTACACTGAAAAAGATGATATGTTTCATCATGGTGGGAACAGCATGGGAAAGATGGGGACTTTCTAGGTGCTTTTGGTCATGTCCAGCAAATACGCGTCTATTAAATGACTGAAGGGTCTAATACTTGTTGGCAGTTCACAGGCTGTGAGGAATAAAAAAAATTAATAGTTTATAGGGAAATTAGGACATACACGCATAAAGAACCCATCCAGGCTAAAATAAAACACTGAAAACCCAAAACCAAAGAATGATGTCATTCACTTTCATATATTTGGCTTACATTTCATGGTGGGAATTCCATAACTGATGAGTTATTGAATAAATTAATGAAATTATTGCATCAATTATTGAAATCAGTGCACCAACTGTCCAAATGCTAGATTGTGAGGTACTGGCTCTAAGAACTAAAATAGTCTGGAGAAGAAAATCTCATTATGGACTTGGGTTGTAGCAAGATTTCCTGAATGAGGTGAGGTCTGAACCGGACCTGAAGAATTTGAAATATTGGAGTTACAAAGAAGAACTGAAGTCATGCTGGGTAGCAGGAATACAGTAACCGGGCACAGAACCTCCCTCCCGGTCCCCCTCTGTAGCTCCAGCTCCCTCCTCCTCTCCCACTGCTGCTGCCTCCCAGCCTTTTGCCCTGAGCTCACCTGCTCTGTTCGCATTTGCCCTACCTTGAGCCCCGTCCAGCTAGTTCTCAGAATGCCTTGACACTAGCATTGATTTGGCTAGGGCGTCTTTGGATTAACTAGCAACGCCTCTGTCCTTTGGTGGGGAGAATAAAAACAAACAGTGTTTGTCCTGTGGATATTAGAAGCTTTTGCAAGCAAACTAATAAATTATTCTGTCTCAGAAATGATGAATCCCTCCCCCTCGCAAACAGCTGTGAAGAGGGCTTCCCCTGGAAATGTTGGCATTTGGGAGACCTTCTCAAGGCTTCCAGAAAGACATTCCTAACAGGTCCTCATAACAACCTTTCAACTCCCCTTGTGTCTCGACCCCAAAGTCAAGGCCAATGTAAACACACTCTTCTCAGACTTTGTCGACAGGGGCTCAGCCCAAAACGCAGGGTTCCTCCATACACTGAGGTCTTGTTTCCCAGGGACCAGAAAAGCATCTTCTAGTGAAGGTTTCCTGAATCATTTCTAGCTTGGCTTCCGTCAGAGATTCCAGGAATTAGAGTCACTTTGTATTTTGTCTCATGACAGGTGAAGAGCTGCCCCTGATCAGAGCAAGGAATTGGTTGGATTTTTAGAAAAGTCCATACCTCCAGTTGCGGGAAAAACCTGTTGATCGTCGTGGTGACCCTCATATGACTGATCACTTTTTGACTCTGAAAAAGGCCCTGAGCTCCACACCACTGTGTTTAGGAGTCATGTTTTTTTTTATTCTGTTTTTCAGGAACAATATGAGACACCAGGAGCTGTGCTCAGCGGCAGATCCGCTTTTCCAAAACAGAGCTCACTTTTGGAGTGGAAAGAGCGATTCCACTTTTCCCAAGTGGAGAGACGGCTTCTGTTTTGCTACAGCGCGTGAGCCAACAGTGCCGTCCTTACAAGAAAAGATGAGCTGCTGGTATCTCATGAAAAAGACAACTATAAACTCTGTCAGTAAAACAGTGCCTCGTATTTCCAAAATAGCGTTCCAACCCTCCCGGCGCAAGGGAGCTCACAGAAGATCCTGAGAAAGGGGTAAAAGAACAAGGATAGAGCAGGAAAGTTTAACTGGTGTCAGGGGGTAGCAGGTGGAGGTCCAAATCCTGCGGTGGGAAATACTGTTTGGAGATGCTGGTGTCAGTCTTTAATAAATACTTTCTTGTGAGGGCTTAAAGTTTTTCCTCTGGGATTTAAAATACTTAGGTCTATAAATCCAATATTTTGATGGCAAAAGTCCTGCCTTTTTTATTACATAATATGAAAAAAAACACCCTCCTATAGGAACAGACCAGTAATGAAGGAAAAAACTCTGCAGATCTGAAGGATATAGTTTTGATTACCAAGATCAGAGCAGCTCCTTTTGTTGATTTTATAACTCCAGCTAATTTTACTTCCTGTCCGGGGTATTATTTCCTGGTAAAGGTAGGAAGAAAGTCCCAGCACTTGACAGGCCTGCCTTCCCTGAAATTAACAGATTGCCCACACGAGAGACGTCGGCGTGTGCCAGCCCTCCAACGAAGAAGGAGCAGGTTCAGGACCTGGCACTGTGCAGCCGAGTGGCACTGCTCCCAGAACTCTCATCCAATAAAGAGCCATTATGGGATCTGGACCCTTCAACATACAGGACAAATGACTCAAATGAAAAGCACAATACACGTTGAGTGGAACCTGAAACTTGAATGGAGTGGTAATCACTTCCTTAGTAGAGACCACATTATTTTTCATGCAACTTCATTCTGTAATTCAGTCCCTGCCTAGTGTAATAGTACAGATTTCCATTTATCACTTAAGTGAGAATGATTACTATGACAACCATTAAGCAATATAGGTTACTAGCACTGGTGGGGAAGAGAAGTGGAAAATTGTTAGGGGATATGGGAAGGGATTGGCATTCAACAGGAAGAAACAAAACATCTCAAAACACAAGGGAGTGCCGACGCTTTCCATATGGGATCAACACAAACTGTAGTTCAGCTACTGGGAACTTTGAGACCGTACCGAATGATGTAAGAAACTAAATCTAAAATTGGGTCCAGGGCTTCCAAACAGTTGTGGTTTGTATGTGAGAATGAGGTCTCCGGCATGAGGTAGGCCTGAGGCTGGGGGACTAAGGTCCAGATTAAGGGCATCTAGGTGCAGGTGGCACCCCACTGTTAAGCTTCAGGTGGTGCAGACTGGGGATCTAGTGCTTAGACTCAACTACCAAGGAGTCTGGGACGAGTCAGGGTGCTGATTCAGGCTGAGCCATAGTTTCCATCTGGGTGACCTGGAGTGACTCATTATGCAACAGTCAACCTCACCACCAAAAAAAAAAACAGATGCCACTCTCAGCTAAGCTTTCTCAAATGAATACATAGGAGGGGACAGTTGAATTAGACACCATGGATCAAATGAAAACCACTCTTCCAGCTGGACCAACGTACCGAACTCCACGTTCCTCAGTTTTAGAACTAGGTTTTTCTATCTCTGAGCCAATTATATATTTCAACTAATCAATTTTGACCAGAAACATGGTCTGTCTCAAATAAGCCTCTTTGCTTATGATCTGGAACTTAGAATTGGTCACACTATCCTAACAGGGTCACTCGCTCTACTTACTTTCTGACATATACAACTAACAACAGACTTATGTCCACATACATGTACCACTTTAATAAAAACATCCCCAATATCTGTGAGAGGATAAAAGTATTTCAACAGAAAGGCCATTGGATTCAATGTTCGATTTTTGGTTTTCATTCATCATTTTTGACCAGCATGGTTTCACCTCCATAAGTAATTTAAAAAGAAGATAGGCATTTTATTTATTTTTTTATTTTAAATGTGTTAACTGTTTCTATCAATTTGTGATTATGTCTTGGTAGTAGGTAGCTTGTACCTGGTTGAAAGTACAAATAACTATTTCTTCCAGTAACCAGCATTAAATTTTCCCATGTTATCCACTCACCAGAATTAAGCAAAATGATGGATTTGAGGCACACAAACTCCTCTCCCTGGAGATTCATCATACGGAACCGAGACGATGTAGCCAGCAACATGTCAAAGATCTCCACCATGCCCTCAACACATTTTCCCTGGTTCCTATGAAAACACAGGAAAAAGGAATTAAAGAACGGGAAAGCTTCCAGAAGACATGATAAGGTTCACATTCATAAAAATTTACTGGCTCCAAATCTGTAACAAAAAACCACAGCCCATTCTCTTCATAGAGCATGAACATTCATTTGAATTCTAGAAGGCAAGATGAAGAAAGATTTTCCATCAATAAAACATTTTCATTTCAAATTCTTAGAAGAGATGTATTATTCAATCCCCAAATCTGTCACGCTGAATATGAAGTTCTTCAACCTATGGGTAATTAAAAATGATTCGAATTCAGATAAATAATTTTTCTAATAAATATTTATCAAACTGCTACTATATTCTAGACGTTGTGGTAGTAATGAGAATAAAAATAGGGCCTCTAATCTCAATATGCTCACGACATGAAATAATATAATCAGTTTTAATAGACTTATATAAAACGCTTTTGAAATACAGGACAAACTATGAAAACCATGAGCTGTAGTTGTGCTGGAACCATCGGTGTTGCCTAGGATGACAGGTAAAGATTTGCCGAGTGGGTGGCATTTGAGCTGACATTTTAAGAAAATGTAAATAGGATTTCATTGAGCTGAGGTGTGAAAGCATCATTGGAAGAGGCCCTAAACATGGAAAGGAGGAACAGTGTGAAAGAACTTGGAGCAGTGTGCTATAAGCAGAAGGAGATAGGAGAGTAAGCTGGGAAAGAAGGACAATGTCGGTTGATGAAGGATGTCCTACATCATTATATAAGAAGTTTAGGCTTTTTCCCTGTACAACAGAGCTTTGGCATCAAGGATTTAGCATTAATAGTTGCAACTACTGAATAAGCAAACTCAAAGGTTCAAAACGTGTAATATTTTCAAAATAAAGTATTAGTATCTTTTCCGTAGGGTTGGTGCAAAAATTAAATGCAGAGATAGATGATACATGTGAAAGGAATTCATTCATCTTGTTATTCATGAGCTGAATTTTGGGCATGACGGGTTTGGGGGGCTAGAAAGAAGCTAGGATATTTTATGCGTATGCAAACATATGTTTGTGCAATATATAAAAATTTAAAACATGAACAGTAAACACATTGTCCAGCACCTTGTTTTGTTTTTAATTGATATATTTTGGGGTTCTTCATCAACGGTTTTTAAGAGCTGCATAATTTTTCACTAAACAAAATGCTATTATTTCTCTAACTACTTCTTTGTTGGTTGATATTTAGTTTGATTTCAAGTATTGTGCTGTTACAAACATTTCATGCAATGACTATACTTATGTTTATGTCTAGACACATGTATAAATAGCTATAGAATAAATTCCTAGAAGCCAAATTGCTAGATTGGAGGACTTATGTATTCTTAATTTGGACAAATAGTTCAAATATTGCTTCTAAAGAGCTTGTACCATTAGGCTGTTGGTTGGAGAATATATTGGTATAAGCTCTTCCTCTGAGCTGCCTGCTTTTGTACTTTGCCCATATTTTTGGTCATTTTCACATTGATTCTTAAGAGCTCTTTATATATTACAGTAATTAGCCTTTTGTTCTATGTGCTTTTAATTATTTTCTCACTATTTGTCATATTTTTCTTTTGATTTTGTTTCTAGTATTTTCTTCTGCAAAATATTCAATTATTAAATAATCAAATTTATCAAACTTTCATTTATGGCTTTAGAACAGTATGTCTTGCTTGAAAAGGTCATTCTCTCTTCCAATAACATATTAAAAACTACCTTATGTTTCCTTCTAATACAGTTCCATGTCTTTACACTTAAATCTTTGATCTTCTGGGATTTATTTTTATAACCATTTTATTGAGATATAATATATCATATCATTCACCCATTTAAAGTGTACAATTCAATGGATTTTAGTATATTTATAGAGTTGTGCAATCATCATTTGAGATTTCCTTTGGTGTAAGATGCGAGACAGGGATTCAGCTTCGTATTTTTCCAGGCAGCTACTTAGTTTTCTTAACACCATTTATGGAATAAGCCATCTTTTTTCACAGTGACTTAAATATGCTAGGTGGGGCATCCCTGGTGGCGCAGTGGTTGGGAGTCTGCCTGCCGATGCAGGGGGCGCGGGTTCATGCCCCGGTCCAGGAGGGTTCCGCGTGCCGCGGGGCGGCTGGGCCTGTGGGCCGTGGCCGCTGGGCCTGCGTGTCCAGAGCCTGTGCTCCACGGCGGGAGAGGCCACGGCGGTGAGAGGCCCGCATACCGCAAAAAAAAAAAAAAAAAAAAAAAAAATATATATATATATATATATATGCTAGGCACTTTTGATAAATTCATTTACTTCTTACAACTGCCCTTAAAGGTTAGTATTATTTTCCCTATTTTCCAAATGAGGAAATTAGGACTCAGACTTGTTAAGTCAAACCACACTGCCTACCAACCAAAAGAAAGTATTCCAACAATAAGATTTTCTTTGTCTTCCTTTCTTGCTCTACTTTAATTCATTCAAAAAGACTTATTGAGGGCCCCTTATATATCAGGCTTTGTGCTAACATTAGGGGACAGAGAAGAAAGCCATGGCCTTTGTTAATGAAGAGATCAGGATGGGTGGAGGGGGTGAGATAAATTAGGAGTTTGGAATTAGCAGATACACACTACTATACATAAAATAGATAAACAACAAGATCCTACTATATAGCACAGGGAACTATATTCAATATCTTGTGATAAACTATAATGCAAAAGAACCTGAAAAAGAATATATATATATGTGTATGTATGTATATATAAATAAAATATATATATATATATATAACTGAATAACTTTGCTATATACCAGAAACTAATACAACATTGTATATCAACTATACTTCAATAAAAATTTTAAATAAATAAAGAGATCCAGAACAGGGGCAAACAGACAAGAAAAAGATGAGTGCAATACAACAGGATACATTCCCCAGAAGAGGTATAGAAAGAGTCTTATATCTAATGTCAGTCTCCACAGATTTACCCCAGATCAATATTGAAGCAATTGTCATAGAATTCTCCGATAAAGGTAAAAAGAGTTTTTATGTAAAATGCTTAGAATGGCATGTAGCACACCGTAGGGGCCATATTTAAGTCTTAGCTACAGACGTATTGATAAATAGGTAGATCCATAGGTATCTGGGTGGAGGTTGGCCTTTTTACCTGAAGTATCCAGAAAACAATTGCCACAGTGCATTTTGCTTTGTGGAAGTCCAGGTGCATGAGAGCTTGACATAAGCAGAGAGGAATCTTTAAAAGCTATATTGGCAAGGCGGACCTTCAAGATGGCGGAGGAGTAAGACGTGGAGATCACCTTCCTCCCCACAAATACATCAAAAATATATCTACATGTGGAACAACTCCTACAGAACACCTACTGAACGCTGGTAGAAAACCTCAGACTTCCCAAAAGGCAAGAAAATCCCCATGTGCCTGGGTAAGGCAAAAGAAAAAAGAAAAAACAGAGACAAAGGAATAGGGACAGGACCTGCATCTCTGGGAGGGAGCTGTGAAGGAGGAAAAGTTTCCACACACTAGGGAGCCCCTTCACTGGTGGAGACTGCGGGCGGGAGGGAGGGAAGCTTCGGAGCCACGGAGGAGACCACAGCAACAGGTGTGCAGAGGGCAAAGCGAAGAGATTTCCGCACAGAGGATCAGGGCTGACTGGCACTCACCAGCCTGAGAGGCTTGTCTGCTCACCCGCTGGGGTGGGTGGGGGCTGGGAGCTGAGGCTCGGGCTTCGGAGGTCAGATCCCAGGGAGAGGACTGGGGTTGGCTGCATGAATACAGCCTGAAGGGGGCTAGTGCACCATAGCTAGCTGGGAGGGAGTCCGGGAAATGTCTGGAACTGCCTAAGAGGCAAGAGACCATTGTTTCAGGGTGCGCAAGGAGAGGGGATTCCTTCCCTGTCTGCCCACAGAAGGCAGAGCACTGCCTAAACGAGCTCCAGAGATGGCTGTGAGCTGTGGCTATCAGCACAGACACCAGAGACAGGGACGAAACACTAACGCTGCTGATGCAGCCACCAAGAATCCTGTGTGCAAGCACAGGTCACTATCCACACCCCTCCCCCACGGGGAGCCCATGCAGCCTGCAACTGACAGGGTCCCGTGATCCAGGGACAACTTCCCTGGGAGAACACACAGCGCGCTTCAGGCTGTTGAAACGTCACACCGGCGTCTGCCACTGCAGGCTCATCCTGCATTCCAATTATAACTACTGTACCCCTCCTTCCCCCAGGCATGAGTGACCCAGAGCCCCCTAATCAGCCGCTGCTTTAACCCTCTCCTGTGTGGGCGGGGAACACTACACGCAGAGGCGGGGCCAAATCCAAAGCTGAACCCCAGGAGCTGTGCAAACAAAGAAGAGAAAGGGAAATCTCTCCTGGCAGCCTCAGAAGCAGCAGATTACATCCCCACAATCAAGTTGATGTACCCTGCATCTGTGGAATACCTGAATAGACAATGAATAAACCCAAAATTGAGGCGGTGGACTTTGGGAGGAGCTGTAGACTTGGGGTTTTCTGTCTGCAACTGACTTCTTTCTGATTTTTATGTTTATCTTAGTAGTTTTTAGCACTTGTTATCACTGGTGGATATGTTTATTGATTTGGTTGCTCTCTTCTTTTTTTTTAATTACTTTTTTATTTTAATAATTTTTTTATTTTAATAATTTCATTTCATTTTTATTTTCTTTCTTTTTTTCTCCCATTTCTTCTGAGCTGTGTGGCTGACAGGGTCTTGGTGCTACGGCCTGGTGTCAGGCCTGAGCCTCTGAGGTGGGAGAGCTAAGTTCAGGACATTGGACCACCAGAGACCTCCTGGCCCCATGTAATATCAATTGTCGAGAGCTCTACCAGATATCTCCATCTCAATGCTAAGACCCAGCTCCAACCAACGGCCAGCAAGCTCCAGTGCTGGATGCCCCATAAAAAACAACTAGCAAGACAGGAACACAACACCACCCATTAGCAGAGAGGCTGTCTAAAATCATACTAAGTTCACAGACACCCCAAAACACACCACCGGATGCAGCCCTGCCCACCAGAACACAGGCACCAGTCCCCTCCACCAGGAAGCCTACACAAGCCACTGAACCAACCTTACCTACTGGGGACAGACACCAAAAATAACAGGAACTACGAACCTGCAGCCTGTGAAAAGGAGACCCCAAACACAGTAAGTTAAACAAAATGAAAAGACAGAGAAATATGTAGCAGATGAAGGAGCAAGTTAAAAACGGACCAGAACAAACTAATGAAGAGGAAATAGGCAGTCTACCTGAAAGAGAATTCAGAGTAATGATAGTAAAGATGATGCAAAATCTTGGAAATAGAATGGAGAGAATATAAGAAATGTTTAACAAGGACCTGGAAGAACTAAAGAGCGAACAAACAATGATGAACAACACAATAAATGAAATTAAAAATTCTCTAGAAGGAATCAATAGCAGAATAACTGAGGCAGAAGAACGGATAAGTGACCTGGAAGGTAAAATAGTGGAAATAACTACCACAGAGCAGAATAAAGAAAAAAGAATGAAAAGAATTGAAGACAGTCTAAGAGACCTCTGGGACAACACTAAATGCACCAACATTCGAATTATAGGGGTCCCAGAAGAAAAAGAGTAAAAAAAGGGTCTGAGAAAATATTTGAAGAGATTATAGTTGAAAACTTCCCTAACATGGGAAAGAAATAGTCAGTCAAGTCCAGGAAGCACAGAGAGTCCCATATAGGATAAATCCAAGGAGAAACATGCCAAGACATATTAATCAAACTATCAAAAATTAAATACAAAGAAAAAATGTTAAAAGCAGCAAGGGAAAAGCAACAAATATAATACAAAGGAATCCCCATAAGGTTAACAGCTGATCTTTTGGCAGAAACTCTGCAAGCCAGAGGGAGTGGGAGGACATATTTAAAGTGATGAAAGGGAAAAACCTACAACCAATATTCTCCACCCAGCAAGGATCTCATTCAGATTCGATGGAGAAATTAAAACCTTTATAGACAAGCAAAAGTTAAGAGAATTCAGCACCACCAAACCAGCTTTACAACAAATGCTAAAGGAACTTCTCTAGGCAGGAAACACAAGATAAGGAAAAGACTGACAATAACAAACCCCCCAAAAGTAAGAAAACAGTAATAGGAACATACATATTGATAATTACCTTAAATGTAAATGGATTAAATGCTCCAACCAAAAGACACAGACTGGCTGAAGAGATACAAGAAAAAGACCCATATATATATGCTGTCTACAAAGACCAACTTCAGACCTAGGGACACATACAGACTGAAAGTGAGGGGATGGAAAAAGATATTCCATGCAAATTGAAATCAAAAGAAAGCTGGAGTAGCAATTCTCATATCAGACAAAATGGGCTTTAAAATAAAGCCTATTACAAGAGACAAAGAAGGACACTACATAATGATCAAGTGATCAATCCAAGAAGAAGATATAACAATTGTAAATATTTATGCACCCAACATAGGAGCACCTCAATACATAAGGCAAATGCTAACAGCCATAAAAGGGGAAATCGACAGTTTAACACAATAATAGTAGGTGACTTTAACACCCCACTTTCACCAATGGACTGATCATCCAAAATGAAAATAAATAAGGAAACATAAGCTTTAAATGACGCATTAAACAAGATGGACTTATGTGATATTTATAGGACATTCCATCCAAAAACAACAGAATACACTTTCTTCTCAAGTGCTCATGGAACATTCTCCAGGATAGATCATACCTTGGGTCACAAATCAAGCCTTGGTAAATTTATGAACATTGAAATTGTATCAAGTATCTTTTCCAACCACAATGCTATGAGACTAGATATCAATTACAGGAAAAAACTGTAAAAACTACAAACACATGGAGGCTAAACAATACACTGCTAAATAACGAAGAGATCACTGAAGAAATCAGAAAGAAATCAAAAAATGCTTAGAAACAAATGACGATGAAAACACAATGACCCAAAACCTATGGGATGCAGCAAAAGCAGTTCTAAGAGGGAAGTTTATAGCAATACAAGCCTACCTCCAGAAACAAGAAAAATCTCAAATAAACAACGTAACCTTACACCTAAAGCAGTTAGAAAAAGAAGAACAAAAAAACCTAAAGTTAGCAGAAGGAAAGAAATCAGATCAGAAATAAATGAAAAAGAAATGAAGGAAACAAAAGCAAAAATTAACAAAAGTAAAAGCTGGTTCTTTGAGAAGATAAACAAAATTGATAAACCACTAGGCAGCCTCATCAAGCAAAAAATGGGGAAGACTCAAATCAACAGAAGTAGAAATGAAAAAGGAGAAGTAACAACTGACCCTGCAGAAATACAAAGAATTGTGAGGGATTAATACAAGCAACTCTATGCCAATAGAATGGACAACCTGAAGGAATGGACAAATTCTTAGAAAAGCACAACCTTCAGAGACTGAACCAGGAAGAAACAGAAAACATAAACAGACCAATCACAAGGACTGAAATTGAAACTGTGATTAAAAATCTTCCAACAAACAGAAGCCCAGGACCAGATGGATTCACAGGCAAATTCTACCAAACATTTAGAGAAGAGCTAATACCCATCCTTCTCAAACTCTTCCAAAATATAGCAGAGGGAGGAAAACTCCCAAATTCATTCTATGAGGCCACCATCACCCTGATACCAAAACCAGACAAAGATGTCACAAAAAAAAGAAAACTACAGGCCAGTATCACTGATGAACATAGATGCAAAAATCCTCAACAAAATACTAGCAAACAGAATCCAACAGCACATTAAAAGGATCATACACCATGATCAAGTGGGGTTTATCCCAGGAATGCAAGGATTCTTCGATATAGGCAAATCAATGAATGTGATACACCATATTAACAAACAGAAGGATAAAAACCATTTGATAATCTCAGTAGATGCAGAAAAAGCTTTTGACAAAATTCAACACCTATTTATCATAAAAACTCTCCAGAAAGTAGGCATAGAGGGAACTTACCTCAACATAATAAAGGCCATATATGACAAGCCCACAGCCAACATCATTCTCATATGGTGAAAAACTGAAACCATTTCCTCTAAAATCAGGAACAAGACAAGGATGCCCACTCTCACCACTATTATTCAACATAGTTTTGGAAGATTTAGCTATAGCAATCAGAGAAGAAACAGAAATAAAAGGAATACAAATCAGAAAAGAAGAAGTAAAGCTGTCACTGTTTGCAGATGACATGATACTATACATAGAGAATCCTAAAGATGCTACCAGAAAACTACTAGAGCTAATCAGTGAATCGGGTAAAGTAGCAAGATACAAAATTAATGCACAGAAATCTTGTGCATTCCGATACACTAATGATGAAAAATTTGAAAGAGAAATTAAGGAAACACCCCCATGTACCATTGCAACAAAAAGAATAACATACCTAGGAATAAACCTACCTAAGGAGACAAAAGACCTGTGTTCAGAAAACTATAAGACACTGATGAAAAAAATTAAAGATGATACAAACAGATGGAGAAATATACCATGTTCTTGGATTGGAAGAATCTACATTGTGAAAATGACTATACTACCCAAAGCAATCCACAGATTCAGTGCAATCCCTATCAAACTACCAATGGCATTTTTCACAGAACTAGAACAAAAAATTTCACAGTTTGCATGGAAACACAAAAGACCACTAATAGCCAAAGCAATCTTGAGAAAAAAAAATGGAGGTGGAGAAATCAGGCTCCCTGACTTCAGACAATACTACAAAGCTACAGTAATCAAGACAGTATGGTACTGGCACAAAAACAGAAATACAGATCAATGGAACAGGATAGGAACCCCGAGATAAATCCACGTAAATATGGTCACCTTATCTTTGATAAAGGAGGCAAGAATATACAATGGAGAAAGGACAGCCTCTTCAATAAATGGTGCTAGGAAAACTGGACAGCTACATGGAAAATAATGAAATTAGAACACTGCCTAATACCATACACACACACACAAAAAATTCAAAATGGATTAAAGACCTAAATGTAAGGCCAGACACTATAAAACTATTAGAGGAAAACATAGGCAGAACACTCTATGACATACATCACAGCAAGATCCTTTTTGACCCACCTCCTAGTGAAATGGAAATAAAAACAAAAATAAACAAATGGGACCTACTGAAACTTAAATGCTTTTGCACAGCAAAGGAAACCATAAATAAGACGAAAAGACAACCTTCAGAATGGGATAAAATATTTGCAAATGAAGCAACTGACAAAGGATTAATTTCCAAAATATAGAAGCAGCTCATTCAGCTGAATATCAAAAAAACAAACAACCCAATCCAAAAATGGACAGAAGATCTAAATAGAAATTTCTCCAAAGGAGATATATAGATTGCCAACAAACACATGATAGGATGCTCAACATCACTAATTATTAGAGAAATACAAATCAAAACTACAATGAGGTATCACCTCACACTGGTCAGAATGGCCATCATCTAAAAATCTACAAAAAATAAATGCTGGAGAGGGTGTGGAGAAAAGGAACCCTCTTGCACTGTTGGTGGGAATGTAAATTGATACAGCCACTATGGAGAACAGTATGGAGGTTCCTTAAAAAACTAAAAATACAACTACCATATGACCCAGCAATCCCACTACTGGGCATATACCCTGAAAAAACCATAATTCAAAAGAAGTCATGAACCACAATGTTCATTGCAGCACTATTTACAATAGCCAGGACATGGAAGCAACCTAAGTGTCCATCAACAGATGAATTGATAAAGAAGATGTAGCACATATATACAATGGAATATTACTCATCCATAAAAGGAATAGAAATTGAGTTATTTGTAGTGAGATGGATGGACCTAGAGTCTGTCATACAGAGTGAAGTAAGTCAGAAAGAGAAAAACAAATATCATATGCTAACTCATATATATGGAATCTAAAAAAAAAAAAATGGTTCTGAAGAACCTAGGGGCAGGACAGGAATAAAAACGCAGATGTAGAGAGTGGACTTGACGACATGGGGAGTGGGAAGGTTAAGTTGGGACGAAGAGAGAGAGTGACATGGACATATATACACTACCAAACGTAAAATAGATAGCTAGTGGGAAGCAGCCACATAGCACAGGGATATTAGCTCGGTGCTTTGTGTCCACCTAGAGGGGTGGGATAGGGAGGGTGGGAGGGAGATGCAAGAGGGAGGGGATATGGGGACATATGTATACATATAGCTGATACACTTTGTTATACAGTGGAAACTAACACACCATTGTAAAGCAATTATACTCCAATAAAGATGTTAAAGAAAAAAAAAAAGAAAGCAAGCTATATTGGCTCCTCGAGGGGATGAGCTGGTGATCACACCAAAAGGTGAGTTGGCCTTAAGCCCTAGTGAGCCTTAAACTAGAAGTGGCCTTAATCTAGAAGTGAGCTTTTCTTGTCCTGTAGTTGAATTTTTTTAAGTGGCACATTTTCTTTCTGGTGAAAAAATAAACAAGGAGAGGGGCAAATGTTTGGAGGATAAAGCTTTAAAAGTAACAACTCACAGCCAAAATAGTGAAATGTTCCTTTCTCAGTATAAAGTCTTTGTTTACTTAACAGACTGCACACCGGCAGGGGAGGACATCTCTGTGTGGGAGGGAGCCTGTGTTCACCTGCTGTGAGCAAAAGTTCAGATCAGAAACTGAGAAAGTGGAGTCTTAACAATTCTCTTCTCATCCCCTTTCAATAGTCTCCCACATTTTCCCATGAGGAGCTTGTTCTGTACTCTTCCAGAGAGAGTGTGTTCTTCTCAGCCCCTTCTCACTGGATATCCTGCTATTTCTAAGCAGCAATTATTATCTGGCCACAGCACAGTGCTGACACTTCAGCACACAGTAGGACTGAGCCCTCGGCCATGGCACACACCCACAACTCTCAATTCAGTTCTCGCTATGCGTGTGTGTGCGTGTGTGTGTTTTACTTCAGAGGACGTGGAGGGAGCATATGTTAAGTATAAATCATTGAGACAATATGATAGAAGGACCCTGGGGCTTACCTTCCGTACAAACAGAAGAGCTTCATATTTGCTGGTGGGGGTCTCAAATTTGAGGGCTCTTGGGGGAATATTCACTGCAGTGAAGCTGCAATTTTCTAAGCAATGCTCTAAGAGTCTGGAAGAACTTTACGCTGATGACTCCAAAAGAATGAACACACTACCTTTCAATGGGAAAAACTCACTTGGTCTAAACACTTCAGCCAATCCATTATTTGTGTAATAAATTAAAAGTGTGTACTTTGATGGCCCTGATGATATTTTCAGTAAATCACTAGAATGTTGCCTGCATGGAAATGACTGATTACGTGGTATGTGAGGGTCTCTCACCGGCATTACCACCAGGTGAAAATGCTTGCCATGTGAGCTAGTGGACAGGTGATTTGTCACCGTAAGTTCAGGTACAAATCTATGTGGACTTGGAAGGTTAACTGACACTTGTCACCTGCCCGACACAAAGGAACCCTTTACTGTCCACTGAGGTCATTACACATTGGGGTCAGGGCTTCATTTTCAAAGCCCTGTCGAAATATCCTACACTAACTTCAAGGAGCCAGTCAGGCTAGCACATTTAACTCAATTTCAGGGGACCCGATGAATCAATGCCTCAGAGATGGGGTCATGGTTAAGAATCGGGAGGTAACCTGTCTATGATAAGACAAGATTAGTCTAAATCCATGAGGTACTCTTGAGGCTGTGAGACACATGGGGCTTGGAAGAACAAGATTTATTTTTAAAAGAAGCACAGCTTCAGGCATAGAGCAGGAGTAGTTTACCAAGCAGACCAGCCCATGACTCCCACTGTGAGACACGTCAGCCTGCAGTGATGAATTCCACCGATCACGTCAGTCTGGCATTCAGAGCACCTCAGAACCACCTCATTCTGCTCCTTACCCTCTGCCAGTGAAGTCCAACTGCACTTAAGTCATGGGAGAAGAAACAGGTTTGAAAAGAACATTTGCTCATGGAAGTTTCTCCTCTATAGAAACGAGCACCTGTTTTTCAGAAGCCCTTAGGTACCTATTGCTCCACGTGGGAAATAAAGAGCTCTAATGAGGGTGTGCAGATCAAACCTGCTTGTATACCTTCAAAAATAATTTTACAAAGTGTAAAATTACCCCCTAGCCTCTCTTTGTATAAATGGATATTGATAGATGGAAACCGAAAACCCCCAGGGGATCAACAGAAGACATTCAATTTAGCTGTCCTGAAAAAATTTACAGTAGAGTTAGAAAAAAAGCTAAGAATTAAGAGGCTGTTTAATATCAATAGTGGCAGGTTTCGTTGTATTTAAAGAGCTTCTGTATCTTCGATGCTACAGAATCTCTCAGCACATGCTCTGATATGCTGTGACTCCATAACTCTTTGTATGATCAAGAGGTTTACATATACAACCCACTGATGTGTGGGACAAAATGCTGAAGAGGGCAAATTGGAAGTGATATACCTTGAAAGATGCAAAATTTGAATGGTTGTATCTCAAAGCTGATTACTTGAGAGGAAAGTGGGTTAAGATTCTGGAATCCAACGGCCTGGGTCCAAATCTTCATACGACTATTTACCAATTATGTGATCTTGAACCAATTACTTAAACTCTTGTGTGCCTGAATGAGCATATACCCACACTGGTAGGTTGAATAAGAAATAAATAAGTTGGTAGCCTATGTGGATCAATAAAGAAATTGGTCCTGAGAGTGGGCTACTAACATCAAAAATATTTACCCCCTTAAGGCCAAGTAACAAGAAACAGACATAGCAAGCTAGAGAGCCCTGTTACAACATTGCAAAATGTCTGGTAAAACCATGGTCTGAAAGAAATTGGAAGGCAGACCACTCACCTGGAGATGTGGACAGAAGGAGTCAGAGTGATGGTGTGTGGTTACCTGTACAAAAAAGAAGTGAACGCAAGCCAAGAATTGAATGGTTCTCAAGCAGAAACTGAAAGGAATGGGGAAATCCCAAAGATAAACAGTCTGACAAGTTTGGAAAAGCCAAATGCTTCTGGCTATGAAATATTAAAGAGATGAAGTTAAAAAGTGTTCTGCGTTTAAAGGCCAGTAAGCCTTCTCCATTTACAAGGTAACTCAGTGTTCAGAGAGACAGAGAGAGGGAGGAAATTGGGGAGCGACAGCATCTCTGGCATTGGAGCCAGAGTGGAACCAGTCAAAAGGAGTAGTGGTAAGAGAAGTGGCAGATTAGGAGGGACCAAGATGTTGAAGGTTAGAAGGTCAAAAGGAAAAGGCAAGCAATGGGATGAACTAAAGGCAGGGACTGAGAGAGGGAGGGAAGGAGAGAAAGATGGAATTTTTATAGATGAGTACAGACTCAATATCATCATAGGAGCAGGAATGCCTTTTTCTAACTCAAGAATAAGAGAAGAAACAGTGTCAAAACAGGGAAATTCTGGGCTTCCCTGGTGGCGCAGTGGTTGAGAGTCCGCCTGCCGATGCACGGGACGTGGGTTCATGCCCCGGTCCGGGAAGATCCCACATGCCGTGGAGCGGCTGGGCCCGTGAGCCATGGCCGCTGAGCCTGCACGTCTGGAGCCTGTGCTCCGCAACGGGAGAGGCCACAACAGTGAGAGGCCCGCGTACCACAAAAAAACAAACAAACAGGGAAATTCTGAGAATTTAGTGTTAGAAATAATATCACCTCAAATTGCTTAGGAAATGGGACGTAATATTATTTGCAGAAAACATGGGAAGGTAGATTGAGGCTGGAGACTTCAGGACATGGGAGGAAACCGTAAAAGTTGTTGGGGGCCTGGGACCAGACAACGCTCAAGAATGCCCTTGGATTTCTGGCCCTCGCCCAGTCTTCTCAAGTCCATGTCTTACTGCCTACCTTATAATTTATGCTGCACGACACTTGTGAACAGATGCAAATTACCCATAGCACTCACTCCTGTTAAGGTTTTCACCTCTACCCCACCGCATCCTGCTCTTGGATGTCTCTTTCTCATCTTTCAAGGTTCAGGTACGTATTTCCTCTTCCAGCAGGCCTTCCTTGACAGACCAGCATTCTCTATCCCTTGGGTTATATACTTTTCCTCTGTCCTCTGAGACTATCCTTTACATCAGTAATCAGCAATTTTTTTTTCTGTATAAGACCAGAGGGTAAATATTTTAGGCTTTGAGAGTAATATAGTTTCTGTTGCATCTACTCAACTCTGACATTTTGTGGTGAAAGCAGCCATAGACAATATGTAACCAATGAGCATGACTATGTTTCAATAAAACTTTATTTACAAAAATAGTACCAGACTCGATTTGGCCTCTGGGCCATGCTTTACTCCTGCTGTATACATTGTTCTATATTCAAAAAACGTATTGAGCACCAACTATGTGCCCATGTTGGGTGAAAAGAATGTAATGATGAGCAAGACAGGAATGTGCCTGCTTCAAAAAGAACTACCAGGGCTTCCCTGGTGGCGCAGTGGTTGGGAGTCCGCCTGCCGATGCAGGGGACGCGGGTTCGTGCCCCGGTCCGGGAAGATCCCACATGCCGCGGAGCGGCTGGGCCCGTGAGCCATGGCCGCTGAGCCTGCGCGTCCGGAGCCTGTGCTCCGCAACGGGAGGGGCCGCGACAGTGAGAGGCCCGCGTACCGCAAAAAAAAAAAAAAAAAAAAAAAAGGAACTACCAATCTCTTTGGGAGACAGATAGTGAAAAGAAAACAGACGAGAAGAGAGGGAAGGGAAGGGAAGGGAAGGAAAGGGAAGGGTAGAAAAAAGGAATAATTAAAGTTGTAATTAGTGGCAGAAGGAAAAATACTAGGCTCTGTGGAGGAGAAGTTTGAGATGCCCGCGGGATATCCAAATAACTCTTAGAGATCTGGAACTCAGAAAAACCTTTGCACCTGGAGATTCAGCTTTGGGAGCTGCCAAGAGAGAGTGTTTCAGTGCAGAAGGAGAGAAACAGACAGCATCTCAGGGGAATCCAGCCTAAAAGGAAGATGAAGTTGCCCAAGAGGGGCAGTGGAAGAGACGAAGAGGAACCAGGAAGGAGGCGGACAAGAAGCACAGAATGATGTCCAAATGGAGGCTAGAGACGCCAAGAAGAGAAACAGAAATCTGTGGGCCAGACCAAGATGATATTCCAGCTTCAGAAAAAGTATTGAGTAGCCCGGGAATGGAAGTGATGAAAGTAGACGGTGGATGTGGCCCGAGGATGAAGACTGATTCTTTAGGCAGAGAGAAGAGTCGAGGGGAGAGAGATTTAGAGGTGACTGATTACAGGGCTTAGGATGAACCAGGAGGAAAACGAGATCAGAAAACTGTAATCAAAGAATAGGAGGAGTTAAGTGTCAAAGATAAAGAGTAGGTCCAGTAGGAATAAAGGAGCGAGGAAGTAGAGGCTACAGAAGCTATACTCCTGGAGAGGGAGGTTCCAATTTAAGATACTACTGGTGGTACAATCCCCAGGGGTGGCATCCACTAAAAGAGAGAAGAAACCAAATAACTGAAACGTAGAACCTTACGAACACTGAGACCAAGTTTCCTATCATTATAACAAAGCAGGATATTAAGTGACTGGCTTTAGAGTTGACCAAAAGTCTCAGTGTTTTGAAAAATTACCCAGGGCTCTTTTGTTTCTGCAAGAATGGGCTCAATGAACTCACTAAAAGGAGAACATATCTCTCTCATGCTCAGCCTTCCCTCTGTGCACCTGTGAACATGTAAACTTCGTGGCTTTGGGTCAAAGTCTGTGCTTCATGTGTGAGTGTACTTTAACTATCACAGGCTATATGTCAAGGCAAATGAGCTAAGAACACATAATTATAACTAGTAAAAATGTCATTCCTCTTAGAAAGGACAGTGTTTAGGTAGAGAAAACTGGAATATAATGAAAACCAATAGGGAAAATTTTAAGAATATGGCCAAAAGACCATCTTCTTAGACTTATTCTGAGGAAACGGAGATAAAAACCATGTTGTATGATTCATTTGGAAGAACTGGATTTCAAGTGGAAATAACTTGTGGTCCATTATCTTGAGAAGAGTTGCTATGAGACTGAAAGCCAGTGCTGTCTTCATTGCGAGTTGGGGGAATAAATGCATGGAGCGATTTAGGAGCATTCTGGAATGTAAAGTCCTCAGAAGGCACACTCCAAGTCAAGCAGACCTTGCTGAAGAAGTAGGGAAGTGTGACAGTAGGAAGAAGGTTTTCAACTCTGCTTTTCTCAGCTTCAATCCATATGTAGCATTGTTGCTATTGTTTTCCTTTGAAACATAAGGGAATCTACCAAGAGAAGCCAATCAACATTGGTGCCCAGTAAATGGACTTCCAATAAATGGAGAAAAAAGCCAAAAAGATTCTTTCGGCATGAGGAGGTCCATGCTCATTGAAATCACAGAAAGGAGTGAGGCTTTCTTTCAGGCAGTGACCTCAGGATATGTTCAGCTCAAGAAAAAGTCATTCTCCTTCAGAGAGGCATTAACTCACTGATGACTGAAGTGTTGGAATGGCTGCCACAGGATGCCAGGCCATCAACACATATCTAGGCATATATCCAATCCCTTCCAGAATGAGGACCCTACTCATGTCCCCTCAATCATGCCCTGACACAAGGCCAAGAGGACTCCCAGCCCCCGCTCCTCTCTCTTCATTGCAGTCTCTAAGGGTGGACTTCAGCCTTGCAAGAGTTGCTGGGAGCCTACCTCCCATCTTGGCAACAGAGTACAGATAATTGATATGCCTATTACTCACCCAGAAGGATCCAGACCCTTTTTGTTCATACCGGTGCAAATGGTTGTCATGAAAATTACACAGGAAGCATTACAGTGACCTATCTGAAAGATGGTCTGTGTATTAGCTTCAAACACTTAGTCATCTAATATCCAATTATCTTTATTAAGCCACCTGTCACCTAGGAGTAAGACTGTAGGGAATTCGTTGCTATTTACTTTTCTCACATCAGTAGGTTGATAGTCAAAAGAGCTTTGAAGCCAAGAGATATTTTCTAATAAACAGAAAATGCCTTAACATGTAGTCTTTTCATATACTTTAGGATGCTAAAGTAGCAAGAAAGGAGGTTACAGCTGGCTGTTATAGGTGCTTCTGTCAGAATGTGTAAAACATACTTCTGGGTCTGAATCGTTTGCCAAAGGGAGAAGGAATTCTGCACTTCTATAGATAACGATCCACTTGAGTTTGCTTGTTCAGTGTATACAGTTTAAGAGCTAAAGTAAGTGCCTAGAAGAAAATTCTCTAATGGTTGCATCTATTCAAATATCCAGTTGAAAGGGAGCTGGTCAATCATTTAAGATGCCTGCATCAAGTATGGAAAACATCAGGGAGAATGCCTCTGGTTATTCACTTACCATTTGGATGTGTTGGAATTACACAGAGCAGTTAAGTAGTTTTTCTCCCATGTACTTAGATGAGCAGATTCTCTTAACTGGAATGAAGGTAAATGAATGAACAGAGAGAGAGTGGTCTGTATGAGAGCAAGTTTCTATTTTTGATAAACCAATAATTGTTTCTCTGTGGATGATAAACACTTCACTTCTTCATTAACTTGATTTTAGTTATACACTATGTTTTAGTCTCTTATATATGCCAGATTCAGTGCTAGACACTAGGAACTCAAAGATCAATTTTATTCATTCATTCCTTTATTCATTCAGTGAATATTTACTGAGTGAGAATCTATTATGCTCTGGGCACTAAATTACGTGTTGAGGGTTTAACAATGAGCGAAACAATGCCCTCCTGCAGCGTAAATTTAGTAAGGTAGACAGGCATTAAATACACACACACACACACACAAAACAATAAAATAAGTAAAACTATTAATTGTAATCAGTGCCAAGAAGGGAGAGTACAGGGTCTTACGAAAGACAGTAACAAGAGGACTACCTTAGATCGGGGGAAAAGGGGGTGTCAGAGAAGGCCTTTTTGAGGAGGTGACACAATCTGAAACCTAAAAACTAGGAATCAGATAGGAAAAGACTTGGGAAGAGTGAACCAAGGAGAGAGCTGTGTATGTAGGTTTTAGAAGAAAAAAAAATACTTGATGAGTTTAAGAAACTAAAAGAAGGTCAGCCTTTGGACCTCTGGAACTCCGTGATCCCTGGCACAGTGGTCCTGGATGAGGCTGGCAAGGCAGCCACAGAAACGAGGCCCTCAGGCTTTGATCGGGAGGGCAATCTTCAGCACTCGGCCAAGAGAGGCCATTGAAGTATTAAAAGAATTCCGGGGAGAACTTAAGAGTGACCAAGATTTCCGTTTTTCAAAGATCAGACTCACAGGGGGTGTATTTCCTCCAGTCTCTATAGCAGGAAGAAAATAAAATTCACATTTCTTAACCTGGCCATTCTAATTGCAAAAGTTTTTACACACAAAAAAACAAAACCAAAATGCACCACCAAATGCTGTTTTGTGGTACAGAAAGAAAATGCAACCAAAATGCAGTCTACCAAAAATAAAATAGATAGCTAGTGGGAAGCAGCCGCATAGCACAGGGAGATCAGCTCGGTGCTTTGTGACCACCTAGAGGGGTGGGATAGGGAGGGTGGGAGGGAGGGAGACGCAAGAGGGAAGAGTTATGGGAACATATGTATATGTATAACTGATTCACTTTGTTATAAAGCAGAAACTAACACACCATTGTAAAGCAATTATACTCCAATAAGATGTTAAAAAAAATAAAAACACAGTCAATTACAGCCATTGAAATGTCTGAAGAAGAAGCAATTCCTTTCTTACCCTCTTTCTTTTATAGAAAACCTTAATCCGTTCACTATCCTTTAAGACAAATAACACATATCCAATACAGAATATCATGATTCTAAGCACTAAACTAATGACCTAGGAATTCTCAGGGGAATTCTAGAATCATTCATTCAATTAGGATTTATCAAGCTCTTATTTAGATCCCAAACACTTTGCAAGATATTCAAGGTCCCTACTTTCCTGGAGCTTCCACTCAAATGGTAAAGGCAGATAAAGAAAAGTCAACACACAAGTAAGATAATCTCGAATTGTGACAAGGGCTTTTATAGGAAATAAAACAAGGAGCAGCAGGCTGTGTGGTAGATGGCAAATTCAGCTAGCCTGTCCTCCAGGAGGTGACATCTGACCTGAGGCCTGAGTGACAAGATGTTTTGAGATAACCCAGACTCCATTTGCCGAAGAGAAAATTTTCAAGTGTTTTTTTCATTAGGATAAGAAACAAGCTAGTCATTTTAATGGTTGGTTTGAAGGCTCACAAGAAGTATTCTGGTTTTGAAATCAAATAGGGTAGATCAACACATGCAAAGCATGGTGCCAAACAATCCAAGAAACTGGAATTGAAAAAGGAGAATTAAAAGTGGCCAGAAAAACCACCAGTCCCTCTCATCAGGAAAATTGCACAAGCCTCTTAGATAGCCGCATCTACCAGAGGGCAGACAGCAGAAGCAAGAAGAACTACAGTCCTGCAGCCTGTGGAACAAAAACCACATTCACAGAAAGATACACAAGATGAAAAGGCAGAGGGCTATGGACCAGATGAAGGAACAAGATAAAACCCCAGAAAAACAACTAAATGAAGTGGAGATAGGCACCCTTCCAGAAGAATTCAGAAAAATGATAGTGAAGATGATCGAGGAACTCCGAAAAAGAATGGAGGCAAAGATCGGGAAGATGCAAGAAATGCTTAACAAAGACCCAGAAGAATTAAAGAACAAACAAATAGAGATGAACAATACAATAACTGAAATGAAAACTACACTAGAAGGAATCAATAGCAGAATAACTGAGGCAGAAGAACGGATAAGTGACCTGGAAGGCAGAATGGTGGAATTCACTGCTGCGGAACAGAATAAAGAAAAAAGAGTGAAAAGAAATGAAGACAGCTTAAGAGACCTCTGGGACAACATTAAACACAACAACATTCGCATTATAGGGGTCCCAGAAGGAGAAGAGAGAGAGGAAGGACCCAAGAAAATATTTGAAGAGATTATAGTCGAGAACTTCCCTAACATGGGAAAGGAAATAGCCACCCAAGTCCAGGAAGCACAGAGAGTCCCATACAGGAAAAACCCAAGGAGAAACACGCCAAGACACATAGTAATCACATTGGCAAAAATTAAAGACAAAGAAAAATTATTGAAACCAACAAGGGAAAAACGACATATAATATACAAGGGAACTCCCATAAGGTTAACCGCTGAGTTCTCAGCAGAAACTCTACAAGCCAGAAGGGAGTGGCATGACATATTTAAAGTGATGAAAGGGAAGAACCTACAACAAAGATTACTCTACCCGACAAGGATCTCATTCAGATTTGATGGAGAAATCAAAAGCCTTCCAGACAAGCAAAAGCTAAGAGAATTCAGCACCACCAAACCAGCTCTACAACAAATGCTAAAGGAACTTCTCTAAGTGGGAAACACAAGAGAAGAAAAGGATCTACAAAAACAAACCCAAAACAATTAACAAAATGGTCATAGGAACATACATATCGATAATTACCTTAAACGTGAATGGATTAAATGCTCCAACCAAAAGACACAGGCTCACTCAATGGATACAAAAACAAGACCCATATATATGCTGTCTACAAGAGACCCACTTCAGACCTAAGGACACATACAGACTGCAAGTGAGGGGATGGAAAAAGATATTCCATACAAATGGAAATCAAAAGAAAGCTGGAGTAGCAATACTCATAGCAGATAAAATAGACTTTAAAATGAAGAATGTTACAAGAGACAGGAAGGACACTACATAATGATCAAGGGAACAATCCAGTAAGAAGGTATGACAGTTATAAATATATATGCACCCAACATAGGAGCAACTCAATACATAAGGCAACTGCTAACAGCTATAAAAGAGGAAATAGACAGTAACACAAAAATAGTGGGGGACTTTAACACCTCACTTACACCAATGGACAGATCATCCAAACAGAAAATTAATAAGGAAACACAAGCTTTAATGGACACAATAGACCAGATAGATTTAATTGATATTTATAGGACATTCCATCAAAAACAGCAGATTACACTTTCTTCTGAAGTGCGCACGGAGCATTCTCCAGGATAGATCACATCTTGGGTCACAAATCAAGCCTCAGTAAATTTAAGAAAACTGAAATCATATCAAGCATCTTTTCTGACCACAACTCTATGAGATTAGAAATCAATTACACGGAAAAAAACGTAAAAAACACAAACACATGGAGGCTAAACAACACATTACTAAATAACCAAGAGTTCACTGAAGAAATCAATGAGGAAATCAAAAAATA
This sequence comes from Globicephala melas, assembly GCF_963455315.2. Taxonomy (NCBI): domain Eukaryota; kingdom Metazoa; phylum Chordata; class Mammalia; order Artiodactyla; family Delphinidae; genus Globicephala; species Globicephala melas. The sequence continues at coordinate 74,706,587 of NC_083327.1, read as the reverse complement.
CCTAGAAACAAGTGACAATGAAAACACGACGATCCAAAACCTATGGGATGCAGCAAAAGCCGTTCTAAGAGGGAAGTTTATAGCAATACAAGCCTACCTCAAGAAACAAGAAACATCTCAAATAAACAATCTAACCTTACACCTAGAGGAACTAGAGAAAGAAGAACAAACAAAACCCAAAGTTAGCAGAAGGAAAGAAATCATAAAGATCAGAGCAGAAATAAATGTAATAGAAACAAAGAGAACAATAGCAAAGATCAAGAAAACTAGAAGCTGGTCCTTTGGGAAGATAAACAACATTGATAAACCATTAGCCAGACTCATCAAGAAAAAGAGGGAGAGGACTCAAATCAATAAAATTAGAAATTAAAAAGGAGAAGTTACAACAGACACCGCAGAAATACAAAGCATCCTAAGAGACTACTACAGGCAACTCTATGCCAATAAAATGGACAACGTGGAAGAAATTGACAAATTCTTAGAAAGGTATAACCTTCCAAGACTGAACCAGGAAGAAATAGAAAATATGAACAGACCAATCACAAGTAATGAAATTGAAACTGTGATTAAAAATTCTCCAACAAACAAACGTCCAGGACCAGATGGCTTCACAGGTGAATTCTATCAAATATTCAGAGAATAGCTGATACCCATCCTTCACAAACTCGTCCAAAAAATTGCAGAGGAAGGAACACTCCCAAACTCATTCTATGAGGCCAACCTCACCCTGACACCAAAACCAGAAAAAGATACTACAAAAAAAGAAAATTACAAACCACTGTCACTGATGAATATAGATGCAAAAATCCTCAAAAAAATACTAGCAAACAGAATCCAACAACAGATTAAAAGGATCATACACCATGATCAAGTGGGATTTATCCCAGGGATGCAAGGATTCTTCAATATAAGCAAATCAATCTATGTGATATGCCATATTAACAAATTGAAGAATAAAAACCATATGATCATCTCCATAGATGCAGAAAAGGTTTTTGATAAAATTCAACATCAATTTATGGTAAAAACTCTCCAGAAAGTGGGCATAGAGGGAAACTACCTCAACAAAATGAAGGTCATATATGACACACCCACAGCAAACATCATTCTGAATGGTGAAAAACTGAAAGCATTTCCTCTAAGATCAGGAACAAGACAAGGATGTCCACCCTCACCACTGTTATTCAACATAGTTTTGGAAGTACTAGCCATGGCAATCAGAGAAGAAAATGAAATAAAAGGAATACAAATTGGAAAAGAAGAAGTAAAACTGTCACTGTTTGCAGATGACTTGATACTATGTGTAGAGAATTCTAAAGATGCCACCAGAAAACTACTAGAGCTAATTGATGCATTTGGTAAAGTTGCAGGATACAAAATTAATGCACAGAAATCTCTTGCATTCCTATACACTAATGATGAAACATCTGAAAGAGAAATGAAGGAAACACTCCCATTTAGCATTGCAACAAAAAGAATAAAATACCTCAGAATAAACCTACCTAGGGAGACAAAAGACCTGTATGCAGAAAACTATAAGACACTGATGAAAGAAATTAAAGATCATACAAACAGATGGAGAGATATACCATGTTCTTGGATTGGAAGAATCAATATTGTGAAAATGACTATACTACCCAAAGCAGTCTACAGATTCAATGCAATCTCTATCAAATTACCAAAGGCATTTTTTACAGAACTAGAACAAAATATTTTAACATTTCTATGGAGACACAAAAGAGACCCCGAATAGCCAAAGCAGTCTTGAGGGAAAAAAACGGAGCTGGAGGAATCAGACTCCCTGACTTCAGACTATACTACAAAGCTACAGTAATCAAGACAAATATGGTACTGGCACAAAAATAGAAATACAGATCAACGGAACAGGATAGAAAGCCCAGAGATAAACCCACACACCTATGGTCAACTAATCTATGACAAAGGAGGCAAGGATATACAATGAAGAAAAGACAGTCTTTTCAATAAGTGGTGCTGGGAAAACTGGACAGCTGCAAGTAAAAGAATAAAATTAGAACACTCCCTAACACCGTACAGAAAAATAAACTCAAAATGGATTAGAGACCTAAATGTAAGACTGGACACTATAAAACTCCTAGAGGAAAACATAGGGAGAACACTCTTTGATGTAAATCACAGCAAGATCTTTTCTGATCCACTTCCTAGAGTAATGGAAATAAAAACAAAAATAAACAAATGGGACCTAACAAAATTTAAAAGTTTTTGCACAGCAAAGGAAACTACAAACAAGACGAAAAGACAATCCTCAAAATGGGAGAAAATATTTGCAAATTAATCAATGGACAAAAGATTGATCTCCAAAATATATAACACCTCATGTAGCTTAATATTAAAAAAACAAAGAACCCAATCCAAAAATAGGCAGAAGACCTAAACAGACATTTCTCCAGAGAAGACATACAGATTGCCAAGAAGCACATGAAAAGCTGCTCAACATCACTAATTATTAGTGAAATGCAAATCAAAACTACAATGAGGTATCACCTCACACCAGTTAGAATGGGCATCATCAGAAAATCTACAAAGAACAAATGCTGGAGAGGGTGTGCAGAAAAGGGAACCCTCTTGCACTGTTGGTGGGAATGTAAATTGACAGAGCCACTATGGAGAACAGTACGGAGGTTCCTTAAAAAACTAAAAATAGAATTACCATATGACCCAGCAATCCCACTACTGGGCAAATACCCAAAAAAAACCATAATTCAAAAAGACACATGCACCCCAATGTTCATTACAACACTATTTACAATAGCCAGGACATGGAAGCAACCTAAATGCCCATTCACAGAAGAATGGATAAAGATGATGTGGTACATATATACAATGGATTATTACTCAGCCATAAAAAGGAACGCAATTGGGTCATTGGTAAGACATGGATGGATCTAGGGACTCATACAGAGTGAGGTAAGTCAGAAAGAAAAAAAAAATCATATATTAACACATATATGTGGAAGCTAGAGAAATGGTACAGATGAACCAGTTTGAAGGACAGCAATTGAGAAACAGATGTAGAGAACAAATGTATGGACACCAAGGCGGGAAAGTGGAGGGGCGGGGGTGGTGGTGTGATGAATTGGGAGGTTGAGAGTGACATATATACACTAATATGTATAAAATGGATGACTAATAAGAACCTGCTGTATAAAAAAAATAAATAAAATTCAAAAATTCCAAAAAAATAAAAAATAAAAATAATGGCGGAACACTGCCTTCCTCTAAGAATCTCCAGTCTTTTCATGCTAAAGTTGGACCTACAACCATTAGGAGAATAACGGCTTTCCCTGGAAGCCAGTTCACAAACTCGGCCCATGAGCAGTCCACAGAAGATGGCAGTATTTCTTAGCTTACATTGGAAACAACCCTCTTTGATGGAATACATCTTTCTTTAATATTTACAACTGTTGTGGAGTTCTTTTGTTTCCTTCATTTTTAAAATTTTGTCTTTTATTATGTATGATCCCTGCCTCACTGTACCATATAATATCTACTCTCTAACTTCATTTCATACATCTCAATCTACGGTTTAGCCAAATAAAAACACGAATATAAAACATTAATTTGAAGAAGGGTAATTGACACTGAAAGCTGTTACACACCCATAGACAGCACCCACCACCTCTGTCCCTCACTTAGCTACTTTTTATTGACACATTTTAAGCTTTGTCTGTTCATGTAACTATCTTACTACTTCCCCCACCCCTAATAGGTTATATGCTATCAGAGGACAGGCTTGTGTCTTATTTTTCTCTATATTTCTAATGCCCAGGAAAATGTTGATATTATTAATCAATATCACTCATTAATGGTGGAGCGAAAGAACATTGATGCTGGAGTGAGGAGTCTTGATTCCTGCCACTAAGGAGCCTTACAATCGTAAGCAGATACATTAATAGCTATAACCTCATTTTCCCAGAGGAAAGATGAGCATTATGATGTCTATCTTAATATCCTGAAAGAGCTGTTTCAAGGATAATGACAGAATGTGGAGGGTAGTACATTATAAACCGCAAATATGACACATTGTAGAATTACTGTCATTACTTAAAACTTAGCCTTCTTTTCTACAAGGGTTGTTTCTGAGGCTTTTTTGAAGCAATGCAATCTAGGAGAGGGAAAGGTTATAGCTCACAAATGCTTATTAGAAACTGAAATTAAAATTAAGAAAAATGCACTGAGTTTCATTAACAGCAAGGTTCAACATCATCAAAGTGACCTCAAAGGCCAGATGAACTGGTTCTCCTCCACCCAGAGCTACATGTACTGGCATTTTCAGGAGAGAAATAAGAAATTATCTACATCTCCTTTATGGATGAGTGTGTCTTTCTCAGCATCCCTACCGTAAAGGGCAAGGTTTTGTTTTTTGTTTTGTTGTTCATTTGTTTTTATGATACTCTTTTCTCATTTACTGTCTCTCTCCCTTTATTAAATATTCCCAAGTCTTCAGGCTGCAGTACACGGGAGAAATTATATATTTCAACTGACAGAGTAACACTAAACTGGGCCAATACCATCACTCTAATTTACCAAGGACTTCTTGAAGAAACTAAAGCAGGGATTGAAGTTTAATCCTACCATTTCATCAGTGATTGGCACTACAATATATTGTTCTGGAAACAATTGGTAAACAAAACTGGAGCCCATTTCTGGGCTTTTAGAAAAACATTTTTATCTTTTCTTTCCCTTCCTGGTGTAGTCCCAAGGACTTCGTGCTGCACTCTGACCCCTCAGGCCTCAATGATGATTAAAATTGATTCTGAACCAAGGTAAACAGGGTTCCTCCCAATGGCCTGGAGAGCTCCAGTCGGCAGAAGCTAATGAAGCCCTTGAAGCAGGCTGCTCCTCTTCCACCCACACTTTATTGAAATGCTTTTGAGTCTTATTGTGTTGTAATTACATACTATAGAAAACTCAACCATCATCTATGTCTAGGATTGGACCCATGACTCTTACTAAAACATTTCAATTCCATTTTCCTGAACATACCATCTCTAAATGCACCTGTGAGGGCCCTCCACAAGTATTTCCATTTCACATTTCAGAAAACTTAGAGTGATGCAGGTTCCTGACTGAGCTGATGATGGATGTAAAGGGACAGCCATTCTGAGCTGTTTAAGTTGTTCTCTCTTTCCTTACTTCATTTTCTGTCTAATATTTGATTCATACAAAAGAATTGTGATCATATATATGTATTTTATAAAGCATAATAAAAAAATAAATACCCATTTCTCCAGCGACCCACCTTCTTTTATTTTTTTTTAATAAAAGTTGTTCATTTTAGAGAGATCAACTTTAGCAATATTTCTTTTAGGGTTAGAACTTTTTTGTGCCCCGTTTAAGACATCATTCTCGAAACTGAGATGGATATTTTCCTAGAAAACGTTTAATTTTATCTCTCAATTAAATCCTTCATCTGGAGTTAATTTTTTCACATGCTATGAAATAAAACCAGATTTCTTTTTTTCTTTGTAAATAACAATGGTCTCAGGACCATTAATGTAATGCTTCTTTCTTTCCCTCCCAATCTCAATGCTCTATCAGAGGTCAATTTTTCATAAATGTCAGTTTCTGAACTCTCTTTTCTATTTCATTAGTCAATGTGCTTATTTCTATGTGATTACCACACTGTCAATTATAATAGCCTTATGAATTTATAACTTAATTATTATAGTTTTTAACCTAATCTCCCCACCTTAATTTCAGTCTTCAGAAATATTTGGCTATACTCGGTCTTTGACCTCTATCATATAAATTTTAGAATTAACTCAAGATTTTGATTGGAAATGCACTGAATTTATAGATCAATTTGTGGAGAATTGGTATATTTTCAGTAAAGGATCTTCCTAGTCATAAACATGGTATAGCTTTCTTTTTAAGGCTTTATGCTTTTAATGTCTTTCAATAGAATTTTCTAATTGTCTCTACAGAACTCCTGCAATTTCTTTATTAAATTTATTCCAAAATACATTATAGTTTCTGTTACTACTGTAAACGTATATATAATGATATAAAGCATTTATATAATTATATTTAATTGTGTTTTATATTTATTGCTGGTATATAGAAATAGATTTAGTTTTTATATATTGATTAACTAAACATTCTTCTCAACATTCTGATGGGACTGAATATCAGAAACATAGCAAGGGAAGTTCTTGTCTAAGAGTATTTTAAACCAGATATATCAAGTCTGTCTAAATTGCTCATGATTAAACAAAAAACCTGGAATTTTTAATTTTAATGGGAGGCAGCTGCTAGAGAATGGAAGTTAATCTCATAGGCTTTCTTTCTGCCTGACTAACAAAATATAAAAACTGCGTAGCTTGAAATCTAAATGGCTTCTTTTGAGTGAACTTATACCACGTACATAGCAGTCTATTGCTCCCAAAATCAAAACACACTTCAGTGATGAAAAAGGGTCTTTTGAAAGCTCCATTTGATGGTTCTGAGTCCTTCTAATGAAGGATGAATTTGTGTTTGTTTAATGCCCATTTTTAGCATGTATCTTTGCTAGTTGTTAGTAAAAACCTGGTGTGGTTGAGACCTATGATTCATTGGGGTCTGCTTTGACAATTCAGCTCTTCCAGGTACTGCTATCCACAAAGGAGATGAAAACTGTAGCCTAATATATCAGAATAAGTTAAAAATAATGAAGAAAATGGTCAAAGCTTTGAAAGAGTTGTACATTTCAGAAACAGAAAATACAGAAATGATATGATCAGGCAACAGAAAAAAATAAACAAGAACTGAGACATTTTGGAAATAAATTTTAAAATAAAGAAAAAACATTCAGAAACACAGACTAAATTAGACAGGATGTAAGAGCAAATAGACTCCATGGACAGCATAGTGAGGGGAATAAAGGATGGAAAGATAAAGAGTAAAGAAAAAGAATAAAAAGATTTAGGAGAAAGTCATAAATATAGAATACAGGTAAAGAGTACCCATTGTATGTACAAATGGGCCCCTAAAGAAGCAAACCAAAGCAATATAGCAAAGCAATTACTTAAAACTATAAATCAGGAGAGTCGAGAAGTAAAGAAGATTTCAATCTATGTAGTCAAAAGACACACCATGCACTTGGGAAAACTGACTTAAAATGGTCAACACAGAGACATATCTTAATAAAACTACTGAAATTTAAGTCCATGAAAAAACAAACAAACCCTGTAAGTATTCAGACAAAAAGTCCAAATCACTAACAAGGGAAAGAAAGTCAGACTGCCATCCAACTTCTTGACCACAACATTTCATACTAAAAAACTAAGGAGCAATTGTTTAAAATTACTTGAGAAAAATGTAAGACAACGACTTTGTATACAGCCAAACTTTCCACATAAAGGACACAGAAAAATAATTATAAACGTTCTAAAACTAAAAAAAAAAAAATTTGATAAGTGGTCTCATGAATGTTTCCTGATAATAGAAGCTCCAGACAACCAGAAAAGATTAGAGAACCATCAGCATATGGTGTGAAGGTGGACATTAAATATATTTAATGATAGAGTTAACACTAATATTTGGGGTTGGGGCGACAAAAAAGAGCATCTAAGTGTTATTGGCACTAACTCTGCACAAAAATACAATAAATAAAAATAAGATGAGAAAGGAAGAGTCATAGAAATTACTATTAGCTTATGATTATTTCATAGGTAATAACTGAATAAATTAATATCATTTGATTCTGACAAATCAAGTAGTAGAAGCATAAGTACATTTAACACTTTCACAAAGTTTAACACTAAAATAATGTTATGGGCTTAAATTGGAGGGAGGTTGAGGAATGTTAAATGTCCAGCTTCTTAGTAACTCATAGTAGGTGCTCATAGCAGGAAATGAACAGTTTCTAAAGGAAGAATTGACTAAATAGACATAAATTTAACAACCAGAACAAAAATACAAAATATCTAAAAACAAACAAACAAAAAATTAAAAATAGCAAAAAAAAAGAGATAGGCAGATAATATTTTACCTTCTATCTTAATAACAGTAAATAAACATTCATATCAAGCATATATTAAACATTTAGAAAAACTGAAATTATATTAGTCTACAAAGAAAATGTAAATAAATTGCAAAAATAATTGAAGTAGTGTAAGCAGTATTCTCTGATTCCAAAGCAAAAAATGTTTATTAATAACAAAAAATGCCCTTCAAACCTGGAAATTAAACTGTTTATTAAACAACTCTTGAATGAAAGGGAAAATAAAATATGAAATTGCTGAATTAAAAAAATAAGGATAATGAAAGCAAGTATATCAGAATCTATGGGACATAACGAAGACAGAGCTCTGAGAAAATTCTTTGCATTAATTACCCATATTATAAAGTGAAAATAAATAAATTAAATATCAACTCAAAAAGCTAGAGAAAGAATTACAAACTTAACTGACTGAAAGCAAAAGGAAGGACTTAATAAATCTAAAAATATAACAATGAGTTAGAAAGTAAAAACCAGTAGAACTAATAAAAAAAAAATAAGGGTAAAAGAATTGACAAAATAGAGAAACCACTAGCTGACCTAAGTTCTAAAAAAAGATAAACACATAAAATAAATTATAAGGGTGGAAGTAATCATCAACCCAGAGAAAAAATTTTTTTAATCATCAGAAACTACTTTGTCCAACTCAATGCAATAAATTTGAAAACTTAGATGAAATGGATAACTTTATCAGAAGATTTATATACCAAAACTGACTCCAGAAGATATAGTCTACAGACTAATTACTACAGAAGAATTAAAGTTTCCAGAAAGCTCCCCTCTGAGGGAGCCACCAGGTCCAGATGGTTTCAAAAGGGAACTCTACCAACATTTAAAATTTTAAAGATTAAGTAATCCCAATGCTACTCAAACTTTCCAGAGCATAGAAAAGTAAAGAAAAATTCCAAACTAGTTTTATGAGGCATGTGTAGCATTGATAACAAAAACTTGTAAAGACTACACAAAGAGAAAATTTCATAACAAACTTTCATATGAATTTTGATGCAAAAATGACAATAACCTTCATTCCTAATAAAAACATCTAATAATACAGAAATCTATAGAACCTCTTGTAACATGAATATACAAGAACAAGGAAATGGTGCCCACTATTGCTACTATTTTTATATGGTATTAGAGTTATTATTCAATGCAACTAGATAAGAAAAAATATTTTGATGCTTAGGGATAGGAAGAGGTAAAACAATCTCTATTCGCAGGTGATGTGATTGTATATTAGAAACTCCATGGAAATTAGTGGAAACACTAAACAATAAGAGACTTTAGTAAAGTAGTAATCTATTAAAATAATATGCAAATATCAATTATCTACATACAGACAATATACATATTTATTTATACTTATATATTATATCTACATATATATTAGCTAGGTATGATCTTTATAATATGTGCAAAATATATATAAGGGTATTTGAAAACACTTCTGAAAGACACAAAGATGTAAACACAAATGAAAAGGCACAACTTGTTCTTAGATAGGAAGATTCAACACCATAAAGATGTTAATACTCCCCAAGCCAATTTATATTTAACATGATCCCAATAAAATTACCAACAAAGCTTCTTATGGAGCTAAACAAGTTAATTCTAAAGATCACATAAAAAAAGGAACAAGGAAGAATCACCTATAAAACCCTTAAAAATCAAAAGGCAACATTAGAGAGATAGCCCAACAAGAATTAAAACACAATTTGGAGCTACCATAAATAAAGCTAGGTGATGTTGATTCATAAAGAGATAAACCTTAGCAGGTAATTAAAATTTCATGAAGAGACAAGTTTATAAAGACATTCAGTATGTAATTAAGAAGAAAATATTGATTTTTTAAAATAAATGGTGTTGGGAAAACTGCAAAGCCATCTGGGAAAATATAAAAGTCAATCTTTATTTCACACTGTTGTATCAGGATAAATTCCAAATGGACTCAAGGTATGAGAGTAGAAAGTACTAGAAGCAGGCAGAGTGAATATAATTATAATTGGGGAGCAGAGGAACCCTTTAATAAAATAAAAGATTAATATATTTCTGCTGTATAACTTAATATGCAAACGTTTTTGCATAGCAAAATCCTCCATAAGCAGTTTAAATACAGATGAGAAATTGAGAAAATATGTTGACAATTTACACTGAGAACAGCTACTCTATCTCTAACATATACAGAGCTCCTAAAAAATTTTTTAAAAAAACACAAGCTAATACTAAATGGACAGAAATATGAATAGACAATTCACAGAAGATGAAATGAAAGGCTCTAAATGTAAATAAGATGCTCAATTTTATTCATAAATAAAAGGAAATGTACTTAAAACCATTCTAATATACTTCTTACCCATCAGATTGGCAAAAATCCAAAAGTTTGACAACATATTCTGTTGGAGAGGCTGTGGAGAAACAGGCCCTCTTATACATGGCTGGTGAGAAAGCACAATGACACAATATCATTGGTAGTAAATTTTCCAGTATCTACTAAAATTATGTATGCATGCACCTTTTGACCCAGTAACTCCACGTCCAGGAATCTATCACAAAGATAGACTAAGGAAAATACAAAATGACTTACTCACAAAGTTGATTATGGTTGCCTTCATTCTGTTGTTGTTTATTGCATAAAATCGGAAAGAACCTACATGCCCATCAATAAGGGATCCACACAATGGAATATAAAATAATCATGAACAGGAATAAGGAAGATCTTTACACACATACATGTAGTAACCTCCAAAGCAATATGCAGAATTATATATCATATGTTACTTTTGTGTATGGGGTGCAGATATGACTACATACGAGCACACATACATATGTATATCCACCTCCCTTCTAATCTTAATTCAAACTTGACATTATAGGGAACACCCAGTGGAGAGGTTAGTAGTGCAAGTTAGACTCTGAATACACCTGGTTATAAAGTTTTGACTTTGGAAACAAATATTTTACATATTCAAACAATTAAATTAAAAATATAAAAATGAAAATCAAGTTGAAATGAATGATTCTTACTCTATATCAAGGTGGCAACATAACTTCAGAGAGAAAGGTTACAACTAGTGTCTGCAAAATATAATATTTTGACTTTCCATTCTCAGTGGAACATAGTTCAAAGACAAACTAAGCTACTTAGAAATCTTCAACTACATTCAATGGTCTAATTGTTAGCTATATCCTAATTTTATCCATTGAAAAGGTCAAGAAGCAATGGCAACTCTAAAGCAGTGAACACACCAAGTGCCAAGACTGAGTTCTAAATACCATTTTCCCTGAAACAAGTGCCCCTTGTAGAAATGGTTGATTCCAGCTCTGGGGCAGGAAATATGAGGTTGGGAGATGTTATTGTGCTATTCTGTAAGGAGGCATCGAAGATTAATGGCTTATGTCAAAATGACACAAACGTCGACATGATAACTCTATTAGCCAAAGATGGGAAACCTCGAGCAACAAAAGAGGACAATAAATCAATCGATTGACACACACTGAAAAAAACAAGCCTCATAATGCAACTAAAAACTTTCTCATTGGACATCACTGGATTGACCTAGGACACCTGCCCCCTTGATGCTGTGCTATCAAGAACTAGAGATCCACCGCCTTTCGCTACCAAACATCTGAAAAAGCTAGTTTGTATTCCCTTTCTCTAATTTTCCCTACCTATGTTCTCTTTCATACATTATACTTACACTTAACCATTTACACTCTTGTTTTATTTCCCCTACCTCTTTACATTTTTACTAAAAATGCTCTCCTCTCTTTAAGGACAAGAATTATCCCCTACTTATCAAATCCTTAGTCCCCTCCTTCTTACTCCTGCCTACCCCTCTCTAGTATTTGGCGTAATTCACCACCCTTTTTCTTTTGAAAGCCATCACTCCCTTGGAATCAGAGACTTTGTGCTCCTACTTCTCAAACAACTCAATCCCAGGCTGGGATTCTTTTCTACTTGTAACTCCTAAGTGTCAGCCTTTTAAGAGGTCTTTCCTCAGCCCTTTGGACACCACTTTCTCCATTGTCTTGCCTACTTATCACATTCATCCCATGCTTTTAACTAAGGAGATGACTCAAATCTTTTATCTCCAGCTTTTAATCTCCATCTCTCTTCTGGGCTCCAACTTTCTGCAGGACATAGCCTTGAGTATATCCTCCCTGTACCTTAAGCCCAACATATATAAGGAAAAATTCATCAGATTTTCCCAACACCTACTCTTTCTTCTGTCTTCCTATCAACAGCATTGCCATCCTTTCAATTGCCAAGACTACAAGTCTTGAACCCTTCTTCATCTCTGCATTTCATGCCACACCCACACTGAATTAAGTGCTCTCTCAGGCTCTGCTCTCCTCAGAGGCTAAGATGGATCCAGTCACAGGCTCAACTTCACAAAGTATTAAGCTTGTCCTATCAAACTTGGAGATACAGAAGAAGCCCTTTTCTTATCAGGGGTATGACTAACCTTTCCTTATTATTGTAACATGTCTGTGGCATCATATTTTCCAATGATAAAGTCATGATGGATCTTAGAATCTGTGCCAATGGAGAGTGGCCAATATATAAACAGATTAAGAAACTGATTCTCTGCTGTGGTATTATAAGACCAAAGAAAATACTGACTGTGTGTTTTTCATTTCTCTTGCATTTGATAAAATAGAAAAACAGGTAAAATAATGAATAAGAATATATAATGACTTAGAAGTGCCTCTTGAAACATCACAAGAGAAATATGATCCTAGTATTTGGATTAGGAGCCTACAAGGAGAAGTCAATAATAGCAAAGAAGAGGTTGGAATTCAATTACAGATCATAAGGGCATATAACCATGACACTAATAATAAAGAGAATTGTAACTTTACATAAGAAATGGAAATAGATATACTAACTTCATTTACTTTGAAGTGAAATTCCAAACCTCTATCCAGTCATAAAATTAAAAGCTGTAATCATAGAAAAATATCCAAGCAGTACTAATACCTTGTCAGAAATAATATTTCAAAAATACGTAACTTTTGGTCATCTACCACAGAGGCTTAAGAAATCTCTGCTAAAACCCCCTGCTGCCCTCCTGCCAGACCCAAAAGACCAACATATGGAATGATCTTTTAGAGTTATCTATATTAGCATGCACTTTTAAGCAGGATAAATGTATAATGAGTATAGTTAGTTATGCTGGCATGGAAATGTCAAGAATGAACCAGTTTATAAATGTAAGTATAAACCAGGGTTTGATTTTCCCTTACATAGACATTAGAAAGTGAAAGAGGTACAGTTGATACAACAGAAATACAAAGAATCATAAGAGACTACTGTGAACAATTATATGCCAACAAATTGGAGAATCTAGAAGAAATGGATAAATTCCTAGAAACATACAACCTACCAAGACTGAATCATGAAGAAATAGAAAATCTGGACAAACCAATTACTAGTAAGGAGATTAAATCAGTAATCAAAAACATACCAATAAAGAAAGGGACCAGATATCTTCACTGGTGAATTCTACCAAACATTTAAAGACAGATTAATACGAAACTGTCATGAACTCTTCCAAAAAATAGAAGAGGAAGGAATAATTCCAAATTCACTTTACGAGGTCAGCTTCACCCTGATACCAAAACCAAAGACACTCTAGAAAAGAAAATTACAGGCTAGTATCCCTGATGAACAGAGATGCAAAAGTCCTCAAAAAATATTAGCAAACCAAATTCAATAATACATTAAAAGAATCATATACCATGATCAAGTGGGATTTACTCCAGGGATGCAAGGATGGTTCAACATTTGCGTATCAATCAATATAGTACACCACATTAAAAAAATGAAGGATAAAAATTATGTGATCATCTCAGTAGATGCAGAAAAAGCTTTTGACAAAATTCAATATTCATTTATGATTAAAACTCTCAACAAAGTGGGTATAGTACCTCAACATAATAAAGGCCATATATGACAAGCCCACAGCTAACATCATACTCAATGGTGAAAAGCTGAAGCTTTTCCTCTAAGATCAGCAATAAGAAAAGGATGCTTTCATCACTTTTATTCAACGTAGTATTGAAAGTCCTAGCCAGAGCAATTAGGCAAGAAAAAGAAATAAAAAGTATCCAAATCAGGAAGGAAGAAGTAAAACTGTCACTATTTTCAGATGACATGATATATAAAACCCTAAAGACCAAAAAACTGTTAGAATAAATGAATTCTGTAAAGTTGCAGGATTCAAATGCAATATACAAAAAGCAGTTGCGTTTCTCTATGTTAATAAGGAACTATTAACATATAGCTCCTTATTAACGTATATTATGATGCATTTACAATTGCATCAAAAAGAATAAAATACCTAAGAATAAATTTAGCCAAGGAGGTGAAAGACCTGTACACTGAAAACTATAAGATGCTGATGAATGGAATCGAAGAAGACACAAATAGCTAAAACTATATCTCATGCTCATGGACTGGAAGAATTAATATTGTTAAAATGTCCATACTAACTAAAGCAATCCACAGATTCAATGCAATCCCTATCAAAGTTCCAATGGCATTTTTCACAGAAAGAGAACAAATAATCCTAAAATTTGTATTAAACCACAGAAGACCCCAAATAGTCAAAGCAATCTTGAGAAAGAAGAACAAAGCTGGAAGCATCACGCTCCCTGATTTCAATCTATATTACAAAGCCATAGTAACCAAGACAGCATGGTATCGGCATAGAAATAGACACATAGATCAAGGGAACAGAACAGACAGCCCAGAAGTAAACCCACACATATGTGGTCAATTAATTTATAACAAAGGAGCCAAAAATATACAATGGGGAAAGGACAGTCTCTTTAATAAATGATGCTGAGAAAATTAAACAGCCACTTGCAAAAGAATTAAACTGGATCACTATCTTATACCATACACAAAAGTTAACTCAAAACAGATTAAAGACTTGAACATAAGACTGAAACTATAAAACTCCTAGAAGAAAACATAGGTGGTAAGCTCCTTGACATTGGTCTTGGCAATGGTTTTTTTGGATTTGACACCATAGCAAAGGGAACAAAAGCAAAAATAAATGAGTGGGAGTACCTCAAACTAAAAAGCTTTCATACAGCAAAGGAAACTATGAACAAAATGAAAAAGCAACCTACCAAATGGCAGAAAATATTTTCAAATCATATATCTGATATGGAGGTAATATCCAAAATGTATAAACAATTCATACAATTCAATAGCAAAAAACCAAACAATCTGATTAAAAAATAGGTACAGGATGTAAACAGACATTTTTCCAAAGAAGATATACCAATGGACAACAAGTACATGAAAACGTGCTCAAACACCACTAATCATCAGGGAAATGCAAATCAAAACCAGGAGATATCACCTCACACCTGTCAGAATGGCTATTATCAAAACGAGAAGAAACAGGAGATTGGTTCGAGGTGGCAGAGTAGAAGGACGTGCTCTCACTCCCTCTTGCGAGAGCCCCGGAATCACAACCAACTGCTGAACAACCATCAACAGGAAGACACTGGAATTCACCAAAAAAGATACCCCACATCCAAAGAAGGAGAAGCCACAATGAGATGGTAGCAGGGGCACAATCACAATAAAATCAAATGCCATAACCACTGGGTGGGTGACTCACAAACTGGAGAACACTTACACCACAGAAGTCCATCCACTGGAGTGAAGGTTCTGAGCCCCACGTCAGGCTTCCCAAACTGGGGGTCTGGCACAGGAGGAGGAATTCCTAGAGAATCAGACTTTAAAGGCTAGCGGGGTTTCATTGCAGGACTTCGACAGGAATAGGGGAAGCAGAGACTCTACTCTTGGAGGGCACACACAAAGTAGTGTGCACATCGGGACCCAGGGGAAGGAGCAGTGATGCCATAGGAGACTGAACCAGGCCTACCTGCAAGTGCTGGAGGGTCTCCTGCAGAGGCAGAGGGTGGCTGTGTCTCCCCATGAGGACAAGGACACTGGCAGCAGAAATTCTGGGAAGTACTCCTTGGTGTAAGCCCTCCCAGAGTCCGCCATTAGCCCCACCAAAGAGCCCAGGTAGGCTCCAGTGTTGGGTTGCCTCAGGCGAAACAACCAACAGGGAGGGAACCCAGCCCCAGCATCAGCAGACAAGTGGATTAAAGTTTTAATGAGCTCTGCCAGCTCTACCCACCACCAGTCCCTCCCATCAGGAAACTTGCTCAAGCCCCTTAGATAGCCTCATCCATCAAAGGGCAGACAGCAGAAGCAAGAAGAACTACAATCCTGCAGCCTGTGGAACAAAAACCACATTCACAGAAAGACAGACAAGATGAAAAGGCAGAGGGCTATGGACCAGATGAAGGAACAAGATAAAACCCCAGAAAAATAACTAAATGAAGTGGAGATAGGCAACCTTCCAGAAAAAGAATTCAGAATAATGATAGTGAAGATGATCCAGGACCTCGGAAAAAGAATGGAGGCAAAGATCGAGAAGAGCAAGAAATGTTGAACAAAGACCTAGAAGAATTCAAGAACAAACAAACAGAGATGAACAATAAAATAACTGAAATGAAAACTACACTAGAAGGAATCAATAGCAGAATAACTGAGGCAGAAGAACGGATAAGTGACCTGGAAGGCAGAATGGTGGAATTCACTGCTGTGGAACAGAATAAAGAAAAAAGAATGAAAAGAAATGAAGACAGCCTAAGAGACCTCTGGGACAAAATTAAACACAACAACATTCGCATTATAGGGGTCCCAGAAGGAGAAGAGAGAGAGGAAGGACCCAAGAAAATATTTGAAGAGATTATAGTCGAGAACTTCCCTAACATGGGAAAGGAAATAGCCACCCAAGTCCAGGAAGCACAGAGAGTCCCATACAGGAAAAACCCAAGGAGAAACACGCCAAGACACATAGTAATCACATTGGCAAAAATTAAAGACAAAGAAAAATTATTGAAACCAACAAGGGAAAAACGACATATAATATACAAGGGAACTCCCATAAGGTTAACCGCTGAGTTCTCAGCAGAAACTCTACAAGCCAGAAGGGAGTGGCATGACATATTTAAAGTGATGAAAGGGAAGAACCTACAACAAAGATTACTCTACCCGACAAGGATATCATTCAGATTTGATGGAGAAATCAAAAGCCTTCCAGACAAGCAAAAGCTAAGAGAATTCAGCACCACCAAACCAGCTCTACAACAAATGCTAAAGGAACTTCTCTAAGTGGGAAACACAAGAGAAGAAAAGGATCTACAAAAACAAACCCAAAACAATTAACAAAATGGTCATAGGAACATACATATCGATAATTACCTTAAACGTGAATGGATTAAATGCTCCAACCAAAAGACACAGGCTCACTCAATGGATACAAAAACAAGACCCATATATATGCTGTCTACAAGAGACCCACTTCAGACCTAAGGACACATACAGACTGCAAGTGAGGGGATGGAAAAAGATATTCCATACAAATGGAAATCAAAAGAAAGCTGGAGTAGCAATACTCATAGCAGATAAAATAGACTTTAAAATGAAGAATGTTACAAGAGACAGGAAGGACACTACATAATGATCAAGGGAACAATCCAGTAAGAAGGTATGACAGTTATAAATATATATGCACCCAACATAGGAGCAACTCAATACATAAGGCAACTGCTAACAGCTATAAAAGAGGAAATAGACAGTAACACAAAAATAGTGGGGGACTTTAACACCTCACTTACACCAATGGACAGATCATCCAAACAGAAAATTAATAAGGAAACACAAGCTTTAATGGACACAATAGACCAGATAGATTTAATTGATATTTATAGGACATTCCATCAAAAACAGCAGATTACACTTTCTTCTGAAGTGCGCACGGAGCATTCTCCAGGATAGATCACATCTTGGGTCACAAATCAAGCCTCAGTAAATTTAAGAAAACTGAAATCATATCAAGCATCTTTTCTGACCACAACTCTATGAGATTAGAAATCAATTACACGGAAAAAAACGTAAAAAACACAAACACATGGAGGCTAAACAACACATTACTAAATAACCAAGAGTTCACTGAAGAAATCAATGAGGAAATCAAAAAATACCTAGAAACAAGTGACAATGAAAACACGACGATCCAAAACCTATGGGATGCAGCAAAAGCCGTTCTAAGAGGGAAGTTTATAGCAATACAAGCCTACCTCAAGAAACAAGAAACATCTCAAATAAACAATCTAACCTTACACCTAGAGGAACTAGAGAAAGAAGAACAAACAAAACCCAAAGTTAGCAGAAGGAAAGAAATCATAAAGATCAGAGCAGAAATAAATGTAATAGAAACAAAGAGAACAATAGCAAAGATCAAGAAAACTAGAAGCTGGTCCTTTGGGAAGATAAACAACATTGATAAACCATTAGCCAGACTCATCAAGAAAAAGAGGGAGAGGACTCAAATCAATAAAATTAGAAATTAAAAAGGAGAAGTTACAACAGACACCGCAGAAATACAAAGCATCCTAAGAGACTACTACAGGCAACTCTATGCCAATAAAATGGACAACGTGGAAGAAATTGACAAATTCTTAGAAAGGTATAACCTTCCAAGACTGAACCAGGAAGAAATAGAAAATATGAACAGACCAATCACAAGTAATGAAATTGAAACTGTGATTAAAAATTCTCCAACAAACAAACGTCCAGGACCAGATGGCTTCACAGGTGAATTCTATCAAATATTCAGAGAATAGCTGATACCCATCCTTCACAAACTCGTCCAAAAAATTGCAGAGGAAGGAACACTCCCAAACTCATTCTATGAGGCCAACCTCACCCTGACACCAAAACCAGAAAAAGATACTACAAAAAAAGAAAATTACAAACCACTGTCACTGATGAATATAGATGCAAAAATCCTCAAAAAAATACTAGCAAACAGAATCCAACAACAGATTAAAAGGATCATACACCATGATCAAGTGGGATTTATCCCAGGGATGCAAGGATTCTTCAATATAAGCAAATCAATCTATGTGATATGCCATATTAACAAATTGAAGAATAAAAACCATATGATCATCTCCATAGATGCAGAAAAGGCTTTTGATAAAATTCAACATCAATTTATGGTAAAAACTCTCCAGAAAGTGGGCATAGAGGGAAACTACCTCAACAAAATGAAGGTCATATATGACACACCCACAGCAAACATCATTCTGAATGGTGAAAAACTGAAAGCATTTCCTCTAAGATCAGGAACAAGACAAGGATGTCCACCCTCACCACTGTTATTCAACATAGTTTTGGAAGTACTAGCCATGGCAATCAGAGAAGAAAATGAAATAAAAGGAATACAAATTGGAAAAGAAGAAGTAAAACTGTCACTGTTTGCAGATGACTTGATACTATGTGTAGAGAATTCTAAAGATGCCACCAGAAAACTACTAGAGCTAATTGATGCATTTGGTAAAGTTGCAGGATACAAAATTAATGCACAGAAATCTCTTGCATTCCTATACACTAATGATGGAACATCTGAAAGAGAAATCAAGGACACACTCCCATTTAGCATTGCAACAAAAAGAATAAAATACCTCAGAGTAAACCTACCTAGGGAGACAAAAGACCTGTATGCGGAAAACTATAAGACACTGATGAAAGAAATTAAAGATCATACAAACAGATGGAGAGATATACCATGTTCTTGGATTGGAAGAATCAATATTGTGAAAATGACTATACTACCCAAAGCAGTCTACAGATTCAATGCAATCCCTATCAAATTACCAAAGGCATTTTTTACAGAACTAGAACAAAATATTTTAAAATTTCTGTGGAAACACAAAAGAGACCCCAAATAGCCAAAGCAGTCTTGAGGGAAAAAAACGGAGCTGGAGGAATCAGACTCCCTGACTTCAGACTATACTACAATGCTACAGTAATCAAGACAATACGGTTCTGGCACAAAAACAGAAATATAGATCAATGGAACAGGATAGAAGCCCAGAGATAAACCCACGCACCTACGGTCAACTAATCTATGACAAAGGAGGCAAGGATATACAATGAAGAAAAGACAGTCTCTTCAGTAAGCGGTGTTGGGAAAATTGGACAGCTGCATGTAAAAGAATAAAATTAGAACACTCCCTAACACCGTACACAAAAATAAACTCAAAATGGACTAGAGACCTAAATGTAAGACCGGACATTATAAAACTCTTAGAGGAAAACATAGGAAGAACACTCTTTGACATAAATCACAGCAAGACGTTTTTTGATCCACCTACTAGAGTAATGGAAATAAAAACAAAAATAAACAAATGGGACCTAATGAAACTTAAAAGCTTTTGCACAGCAAAGGAAACTACAAATAAGATAAAAAGACAACCCTCAGAATGGGAGAAAATATTTGCAAATGAATCAATGGACAAAGGATTAATCTCCAAAATATATAAACAGCTCATGCAGCTCAATATTAAAAAAACAAACAACCCAATCCAAAAATGGGCAGAAGACCTAAAAAGACATTCCTCCAGAGAAGACATACAGATTGCCAAGAAGCACATGAAAAGCTGCTCAACATCACTAATTATTAGAGAAATGCAAATCAAAACTATAGTGAGGTATCACCTCACACCAGTTAGAATGGGCATCATCAGAAAATCTACAAACAATAAATGCTGGAGAGGGTGTGGAGAAAATGGAACCCTCTTGCACTGTTGGTGGGAATGTAAATTGATAGAGCCACTATGGAGAACAGTATGGAGGTTCCTTACAGAACTAAAAATAGAATTACCATATGACCCAGCAATCCCACTACTGGGCATATACCCAGAGAAAGCCATAGTTCAAACAGACACATGCACCCTAATATTCATTGCAGCACTATTTACAATAGCCAGGTCATGGAAGCAATCTAAATGCCCATTGACAGATGAATGGGTAAAGAAGATGTGGTACATATATACAATGGAACATTACTCAGCCATAAAAAGGAATGAAATTGGGTCATTTGTAGAGACGTGGATGAATCTAGAGACTGTCATACAGAGTGAAGTAAGTCAGAAAGAGAGAAACAAATATCGTACATTAACGCATATATGTGGAACCTAGAAAAATGGTACAGATGAACTCGTTTGCAGGGTAGAAGTTGAGATATAGATGTAGAGAACCAACATATTGTCACCAAAGGGCAAAAGTGGCGGGGGGTTGGGGGCTGGGGGGATGAATTGAGAGATTGGGATTGACATATATACACTAATATGTATAAAATGGATAACTAAAATGAACCTACTGTACAAAATAATTAATTAAATAAAATTCAAAAAAAAAGAGAAGAAATAACATGTGTTGGTGAGGATGTGGAGAAAAGGGAACCCTTTTGTGCACTGTTGGTAAGAATGTAAATTGGGCGGCCGCTATGGAACACAGGATGGAGGTTCCTCAAAAATTTAAGAATAGAACTACCATATGATCCAGAAATTCCTCTTCTGGGCATTTATCCAAAGAAAATGAAAACACTAATTTGAAAAGATATCTGCACTTCCATGTTCATTGCAGCATTATTTACAATAGCCAAGGCATGGAAGTAACCTAAGTGTCCATCAATGGATGAATAGATAAAGAAAAAGTTTATATATATACATATATATAATGAAATATTATTCAGCCATAAAAAGACGGAAATCCTGCCGTTTGTGATAATATGGATGGACTTTGAGGGCCTTATGCTAAGTGAAATGAGTCAGACAGTGAGAGACACATCGCAGTATGATATCACTTATATGTGGAATCTTAGAAAAAAACAAATCCACCAGGCTCAAAGATACAGAGAACAAATTGGTGGTTGCCAGAGGAGGATGGTGGGCAAAATGGGTGAAGATAGTGAAAAGGTACAAACTTTCAGTTATAAGATAAATAAGTTCTGGGGATGGTAATGTACAGCCTCGTGACTACAGTTAATAAAACTTTACTGTATATTTGAAAGCTGGTAAGAGAGTAGACCTTAAAATTTCTCGTCGTAGGAAAATATATAAGTATTTGTGGTGATGGATGTTAACTCGACTTACTGTGGTGATCATTTTATAATATCTACATATATCAACTCATACGTTGTATACATGTGTTGTACAATATAATGTTATGTCAATTGTATCTCAATTTTTAACACAGTGATGGAGGAAGCTAAACTAGACATGAATGATGTGGGGTGTGATGGAGGCTTGCTTATAATGTCTTGCTTTTGCCTGCATTCATTTGTACACCAATATTACTCGACCACTAGACAGTGAGTTCCCTGAGGACAGGTCTGCCTCTTACACATTTTTTTCATATCCTCCAGTATCAGGCAGAATAGAGACATGGACATACTCAATAAATATCTACTGAGTTGACTTAAACTGAATCCTAACTAACACAGACTTGAAGTTGTGTTATCTCCCTTTATCAATGGATTTTAATTGCACTCATTAAACAAATGAGGATCTTTCCAATTCCGACTATGGAAAAGCAGCTGCGATTAAAGCAGATATGAGAGAGGGATTACGTGATTACCTCTATGTAGCATGTGTGACTTAAATAATATCAAGATATTTTAGAACTGTCAAAAATATTATGATGATTGTATTTTAAATCAATTAGCAAGTTTAATTGTTAACAATTTATGGCAAATGCAAAAATAATGTGGTAGGTAAACATGTAAGAAAAGTTAAATTAATCTCTTACACAGGATTAATTCTTTGGTTGGAATTATGCCTTTTCCTCTGGGGCAATTTTATATTAAGTGGATCCTTACTGTTTATAGGCTTATTCCTCTTGAGGAGTTAAAGACTTGTGGCTTAGTAGCCTTTATAACATAGCACTGCTTAATTGCTTTGCTTTTAAGGAGAAATTTTGATTTGAATGTTTTGTTTTTTACCTTTTTCCAGTAGAACCCCTACAGGCGCTTTCATGATTGAAGGTCTTGTTGGTCAAATTGACTTTTTCCAAAACTCCAATATGTGTGTGTGTGTGTTTAGTATTTTTATTGAGATATAATTCACATATCACATAATTGACCCACTTAAAGTGTGTCATGAAATTGGGTTTTAGTCCAATAGATATTTTGATACCTTTTCAATCAGAGATAGCAGTAATATTAGCAGCTTGGCTAATTTCTCTCTTCTTTGGGCCTCAATTTTTCTCCTCTGCAGTTTACAGTTTCATATTCCCAGGATTTGTCATAACTCTGCACCAAAGACTTTAAAGAATCAATCAGTTGGCATCTGCTGTTGAGGAATTAAGGACTCAGAACTGGAAAGAACCAACGGATCCAGCGCCAACAATACAAGCTGGTAAAACCCTTTGCTACCTGTATTCTCACATAATGAATAAAATATAGTATAGAAGACAACCCAACACACTACTGTACAGATTAAAGAGGTTACATAAAGGTTGGCTTCCTTTCTTTTCTTTCCTCATCCAATTCTATAAGGTAGAGCAAAAAAAAAAAGTTATGAACAAAGTTCTTGGGATATGAATGGGCCATATAGGGATGCAAACCAACACAAGCCTGGAAAGTTATGAGGGGATCCAGCAAAGCCACTGGAGTAATCGAAACTGTCTCCTGCCCAGGACTGACTTTGCTGAGGAGCTGATCACTCCCCCACCCACCTGCTGCCCCTGCTATTATAACATCCCCCTTCAGTAGAGCATATATTTTTCAGAGAGAAGAAATCTAAAAAGGGAATATAAAGGGAGGTCCTTCTTTTTATGCCCAAGAAACCTTTAAACAAATTACATTCTGAATTTATCAACTTACTTCTGAACTTTCTTTTTTCACTCTTCCAAGTGAAAAAAATCTGCAAAGAATTTACATCAAATTTTACACACGAAAAAAATTTAAAAGGCCAATTAAAAAAAGGCCAGTAAAAGCATTTGCTGGAAGCATTGTTTCATTTGCATGTTTTTATCTGCATGTTTTTTTCTGAAATATTTACAATAAATAACTTGAAATGAGCATGCTCTTGCTTCTAGAAAATGACTTTTTTTTTTTTCAGTTTAAAGTGAATTTATGGTCTGAAAACAGTCAGCTATTTAGTAGAAGAAGCAAAATGTTCTCTCCAGTGCAACAACCTGTTTTTCTCTTACGGAAGAGAACTTATTCCTATTCCATGCCTACAAGTCAAAGAACTTTCTGTTGTCCAATATTATTTCCTACAGACAGAGCCTCCTGATGCAGGAGCGATGGAAAGAGCTAGATCAACAACCCTCTGGCCAGACGCTTGGTAGAGGGAATATTCTCCTTGTCGAGTTAAGCTTTGCTTTCAAATGGATGAATAGTTTTTTTTTTTCTCTGAGAGTGAATAGGAATCGAAAGAGAGTGCTTTGGCTTCACTGAGAAATCCGCAAATATTTCTCAGAATTTGTTAGCATGGATGGCGCCAGCAAAACAGAATTTAGACAGTGCTCTGGGAACTGGATAGTCTCAGCGAACTGGCAATTCACACTGTGTCCTCTAACATCACATCTGCCTTCCAGCGATAGCAAACTTTACTCCTGCGAAAACAAAGCGATCCCACAAGGAATGACTTATATTGAACACTTTTGCTTCTGTTTTCCGTCTCTGTTTTTCCAGGGTGAGCACTCAAGCAGGACTAAACGAAGAGGTGCATTCCTAGTTGACACAGGGGACATATTTTGTGTTTTCTGGTGCCAAAACACACCAAGGGATTAGGTGCTAGAATGGAAAATGAGTTTTCTCCATTTCCTGATTACTTTCACAGGTGTTCTTATTATCTTTAACTTCCCTCTTATAAAATACACACACACACTGAGAGAAATTACTGGGTTCTCTACTAATACCTGTTAATAAGCTTTATTTCTTGGTTTTCACAGGAAGAGAAGACTGCATTAAGTGCTTGGAACTCACTGCTGCAAGATACAGGGAAGAACTGGAAACTGTGGGTAAGCTAAGTGGCAAGGATAACATTACCCTTCAAGCATATGACTACCAGGAAAGCTATAAACTACCAGAATCAAGATATCATGGGTTATCATCGGGAGTAAATCAAGCAATAACTATTTTGAAACGGATGCTAGATAGGAAATACAGTCCTCTGCTCACAAGTGTGGGATGGTAATCCAGCAATTTTTTTATATTCCTATAATCACTAAACCCCACTTGCCAATACTAACATTTGAGTAATTACAAGGGAAGACTGAGGTATATTCTATCCTCTTGATAGCCTTGGAAAGCAAGGCTGGATTTGCAAAGAAGGCTTAAGAAAACAGGATATCATTGTAATCTATCGCAGATAAACCCTTGTCTCTAGTTAGCAACGTTGATAATCCCTGGGTGACAGGACTCCTTGGGACTTCCCTTGTCCCCAGGTCTATGCAGATGTAAACACCCTACGGAGGCCGACTTTGCAAAGGTAGTATCACCAACCCTGAGATAAAATAAAAATGATGCAGCTAACACTCATCTTTTGCTTACCAGCTCTCAAATACTTGGCTTTAAAACTCATGGATTTCTACATTTTGTTACAAAAAATGTTTACAATGTGCAAAAGGATGGGAAAAGAGCAAAACAGAGATCAAGGTGACTGATGTTAATCAGAAAGCTGAATGTTATCAAAAGGGTTGGGAGCCTGCAAGGCGAAAACATAAACAGTGCTCTCAACTATCACTCAAAAGTCATCTTCCAGATGTATAAAATTTCAAATGGGTTGCTGGTCACAATATTTTTTACTGTTATACATATATCAATGTCATCAAAAGCAGTTATCTTCTAATACCAAGAGAGTAATTTAATAATATTGAAATTTTATAATATTTAGGTACATGTTAATAATTAGAAAAATATAGAAAATTATATACTATAGACCATATTTAAAAAATAATATTATTTATATATTTTTCTAATCATTAACATGATTAGAAATGTATGTATGTAAATGTTCTTAAACATATTAAGACCTGGAGGATTTTACTCCATAGTGGGTCTAGTGATGGAAGAAAAATAAGATCCTCTGTTTATCTTCATTCGGAATTTAACAGGTTTGTGGAATATAAGCAGAAGTATAAGCATAAGACAAATGCACTTAGTAATTTTAAAAATCCTTTCGAAACAGATGTATCTTAATTTCTTCAAAGTCTAGAAGGGTCTAAGCCAGGAATTAAGTAGCCCTGAACAAGAAGTGAGTGAGTTTGATGACAAGAACAGTTGAAATGACCATCAGAAGACGTGGCTTCTCCTGACTCTGCCATGAGCCACCGGGGGACCCTGGCCAGTGCAATTAACACACACTTATCAGGGATCATGGAAGACTTTGTTCATTGGAGGGAACAAAAAGGCGAACAAGATCTGGTTCCTGCCTGCGTGAAGTTCATGAGCTGAAAGGGAAGATAAGACATACAGTCATAACTTACAGGTGGCAGAAGGAGAATAAGAGAAGCAGAAACCAAACCCCATGAGAACATAGACAAAGAAAAGGCTACTTTCTGGCTAAAGAGGAGAGAGTTTGGAGGAAGGTTTTCTGGAAGAGTAACATCTGAAATGGCCTTAAAGAAGGTCCCAAGATTCTGACAATGAATCCTAAAGGTACAGGGCCTTTCAGACGCAGTGGAAAAAAACCTTGAAGAGTGAAGTCAAGTTCGTGGCTCTCAGGCTGCAGTCAGGGCCCAGGTGTTTGTTAGCCTGGAAAAGAGCCCACCAGGCTCACTTAATCCCCAGAACTCCGTTTTGGACTCAAAGCCACTGGCCTTCCTCATTACATCATCTGACCCGCTCTGCTGATGTCTGTGTCTGTGACACTTGCAACAGGGATTCATAATTATCAAGGTAAGAAGTCTAGACGGAACTTTCTAAACAAGGCAGAGAGCCAATGGAAGCTGAATCAGGAAGCATCAGGATCGCAGCTGTGCCTTAGAAGGAAGCCTCTGGCAGCCCTGTGGGAAGAGACTGAAGGAAAGAGGGCCGGTGGCCGAGAGACAGCACTGGAGAGGCAAGCCTGTGGGGAGGGCTGACTTGGACCTGTGCTAGGGGAGGAATGGCGACAAAGCGGAGGTGTGGATTTCAGAAACAGGGCAGGAAGGATTTGACAGTTAACTGGATAATCTGGTGGGGGAAGTGGAATCCATGGTTAACTTGAACTTGACAGCTTCAGTGTCTAGGTGAATGCCACTAATAGAAAAAAAGAAAAGGAACAAACGTGGTGAGGAAGATAATGTATTCAATCCTGTGAGTCTGAAGAGCTTATAGGATTTTGAAATGGGAAAATCTAGAGTAGTGGTTCTCAACCAGGGACAATTCTGTGCCTCCCTTCCCCCCGCCACCCCCCACAGGGGACATTTAGAAATGTCTGGAGACATTTGGGGTTGTCATCTCTGGGGAAAGGGATGCTGCTACGAGAGCATCTAATAGGTTAAGTCCAGGAATGCTGCTAAACATCCTAAAATACACAGGACAGTCCCCCCACAAGAAAGAATAATCCAACCAAAAATGTCAATAGTGCAGAAGTTGAGAAATCCCGGTCTAGAGGTAGTAGGAACTTCCTATCTGGAATTTTAGAAGGTAGGAATGGAGAGAAATGAGAACTCTTAGTCACTGACACTGCAGTGAGAAACATGGGAGAAAATTAAGCACACTGACAGTGTGTGGAAAAGAAAGGCAGGTGGTTGGTAAGATCCTAAACAATATCACCTTGCTGGCAAAATGAGTTTCATCGGGGCGAGGTGATGTCACAAACACTTTCGTATCTAAAATGCAATGACTGATGATTGCTCTCAGGAAGTGTGTACCTAAGAAGGTAAACATGGATGAGGAAGTAAATCAAGGGACACATCAATTCAGTCAGGAATGTCCCCAATATCCTAAACCCTGAAGACACCTTCCAGTCTACTGTGGAGAAACGCTGTATGTGGTCTATGATTTTCATCTGCAAATTTATTATAACTTGGTCATGGAACGACATGACTGTAACAGAAAAAATTGAAAAGCAGCAGAAGAAAAAGGAGAAGGAGGAAGAGGAGATAGGCCAAAAAAAAAAGAAGGAAAGAGGAAAGCGAAGGAAAACAGGAAAAAAGAGGTGGAAGGGAAAAATGACAAGAGAAACAAGGGAAGGGAAGGGAAGGGAAAGGAAGGAAAAGAAGTGAAGAAGCACTGTAGAGACATCCTCTAAAAGGCAGGCTAAATACCGTGCGAGGGCAGTTCTACGGAACCAGACAAGTGGCCGCTCTCGATCAGTCCACAGAACTGTGATACGGGACTATATTCCATGGAAAGAAAGAGCTGCTTCTTGAACAGCGTCATCACTGTTGATGACGCTATAATAACACAAAATGATGAAAGAGTAACCAATACGTATACAATTCTCCAGTATTTAAATAAGTAAATGTTGCCAGAACTCTGTTCCAGGTGGCTTGGCAGGTGTAGGAAAGGAAGCCAGAGCAGGACAGGAGATGAGGGGGCAGCGTGGTGCTCCGAAAGGAAGGAAAGCCCAAAGATGCGTCGCGTGCAACCTGGCAGCCTTGGACTGATGAGCAGAGGCAAAAAAAGTCTGCAAGGAACAACTAGAAGATGGATTTTTCCCATTCAAATGATTATGTCGTCCGTAAAGACAAGGTACATCTGGTAACAAAAGGTCACAGTAGCAGACCAGAGAAGGCATTGCTGATGAGGAAGGAGTGTGAAGGACGTGTGCACAGGGCAGGAGCCAACATGAGTGTGCCAGAGACAGACAGATCTTGAATTCCAATCCTGGCTCCACCATCGGCTAGCTCAACGCTCTTTGCAAGTAGCAGAATGTCTCTGAAACTTAGCATCATTTCTGGTAAAACGTGAATGATAAGGCTTCCCAAGAGTGCTGTGATGATTAAATGAGATCGTGTATGTAAAGTATTCAGCACAGCAGCTGGTGCTGGGTAGGGACTCTGTTAGTGGTAGCTGCTGTTAACTAATGTCTACATTCGATTACTCTAAGCGATGACTGAATAAGAAAGAACAGGACCCACATTACAAGGCAACCCAAATAGAATACATGAAATAAGGTGGCACATTTGAAAACTGAAATCTTCATTTTCTAAAATAAGCAAGTTAACTTGTATGAATTCATAAAACTGGAAGTGGCCTTCAGAACTCTGTTCAAATTTCTTCATTTACTGATGGCAAAATTGGAAAAGGAAATGAAAAGACTATTGTGGTTTGGATGTACATGAGGCAAAAAAAGATTTTAATTAAAGGAAAGTTACTCATCATTCTTTTATATAACACAAGATGAAGGTGACGTTAGAAAATTACAGTTCACAATTTTGTAAATACACACAAATACATATGTGTATATATATTGATACATACATATGTGTATATATATTGATACATGCATATATGTATATATAAATATACACACACATATACAATATACATGTATATTTTAGAAATGAGAGAGCTAATCTGGGGAGCCATCAGGCAGACAGTTATCCTTAGCCTTCTGTGAACTCGACTACCCTCCATCACCCGAATCCACCCATTTGTGAATATATCTGATAAAGTTCTTGGAAGCTTCGTGCAATGCTGAATAAAGGAGCTTCAGGATGAAACTGGTGATTATAAAGAACGTGCTTCCCCCAAACTACAGCGAGGTCACTCACCTGTCCAGGAGCAAGTTAGGAGCAAACAGGAGCTTCCCTGGGTGCTCCATGGAGCGCCAGACAAGACCAATCATGAGAATCTCTAGCCAGGCACATTCCAGAAGGTGGACCTGATCATGGAGGGTCAAATCCACAAATCCTGAAACAAGACAAGAAAACCCTGCTGACTCAAATGAAAAGTAATGCAACCAGGGATTTGAAGTGGTAGGGTCTATTTTTTATTAGATGGGAAAACATAAATTAAAAGCACACAGTAGGAAAGTCAAGTAACTATTTTTTAAACCTAGCATATCAATGAACTTTACTGTGGCATTTTTTTAATGTCTTAGTGTCATATCTACAGAAATATACTAACTTAAGCAACCCACTTAGTTCTCTGTAACGTTCTGAACTTAGTGTTAAAATGTGTATGCTTTTTACTTAGACATTTCTAATAGCCCTATGTGATCATTACATTTCATTTCTGTTTCAGCTGAAGATATTTAGGTGCAGGAAATTTAAATTACTAGCCCTAAACCAAATAGGAATTGGAGCACAGGCAGGACCAAAGTCACTAAATTTCTACCTCTTTGCTTCATCACTAAGCCATGCTCTTTTTTTCACACCATGGAAAAGAAAGACTAATGCAGTAGAATGTGTAAATAAATCACTCGGGAGAGAATGAGTCAGATGAATAAAAGTGACATTATGGTTACTTCTGGTAATAAACACTAAAAAGTGCCCGTGTTTTCCAATGGCGTATTGGGAGAGTAAAGGTTTCTCCAATCATCACTGACAATACGGTGGATGCCTAATAGTAATAATAATAGTGAGAAGAAGGAGGGGGAGAAGGAGAAGAAGGGGAAAGAAGAGGAAGATCAATTGATTGAGCCTTTACTATGGGTTAGAAGCGATGCTAAGTACTTCCCATACCAATTTTTAAAGTATTTATTAACACAATAATTCTCAGAGGTAGGAACTCACGGGGATATCATTTTACAGATAAGGAAACAGATGTTCAGAGAGCTTATATACTAGTTAAGGTCAGAGATGGAAATATAATCTCCAGAACCTATGTCCTTGACCACAAGTGACAGTGCTTGTTATGTGCTGCAATTGATTGTAGACTTTGGATCAAGTGACTAAATAAATCTAACCACACAAATTAAGACATGCCAGAGTGACAAGGGCATTGCATAAACAAGATGTCCATAAAGTTTGCTCCTTTCCAAATCGGTTCCCTGTTCTTTTGTCCTGAGGTACCCCCATCACATTTCCTTCCTCTCTCTCTCTGCCCTCAACCCTTTGTTCTCTCTTATCCATGAGATGGGTCTAGGAATCCCATTTTTCTTTGTCCTCTTCTTTAATTTTTTCTCACTAGTATTATACTTTTATTAGTTATCTATACTTGTATTTACTAAAAAGCCAAAATGTAAGTTTATTTTCCTTAAGCAGTAGTAGCGATGGTTTGCCTACTGAATGTTTCTTCTTGGGGGTGTTGATTAAAGAATCAGCATGAAACAATTAGCTCATCATTTCTTATATACTTAAGTGCCATCTTTCATATAATCCTTACCACCAAGTAGATGATGATCCACATAGAGAAACCCAAGGTGGAGAAAGACCTCAGAGTGTAAGCCCCCGCTAGCCACCATCCCATAACCAAGCCTCATTAACCCTATCTTTGAAGTAACCATAAAATTATTTTTCTCCTTTCTATATTTCCACCATTACTGCATTTATTTAATTCTCCAAGAGTCTCTCATCTTTTTGCCTTCTTTAACTCAGCATAATTATTTTAAGACTTACCTATGTTGTTACGTGTATAACTAGTTGATTCTTTTCATTGCTGAGTGGTATTCCACTCAGCAATAAAGAACAGTTGATTCTTTTTATTGGATATAGCCAATAAATAAATACAATTTATCCTTTCATTGGATATTTGATTAACTTCAGGCTATTACAAATAAAATTGCCATGAGCAATCTATGTACAATTGTTTGTATGGACATATGCTTTCATTTCTCCTGGGTAAATATTTAAGTGTACTATGGCTGGATTATAAGGTAGGTATATAGTAGGTATATGTTTAACTTTTTAAGAAACTGCTAAACTGTCTTCAAAAGTGATTGTTCCATTTTACAACCCCGACAGCAATGGATGATAGTACCAGTCTCGCCACATCTTCAGCCAATACTTAGTATGGTCAGTCTTTTTCATGTTAGACATTCTAGTAGATGTACAGAGGTATCACACTGGCACTGTGATTTTAATTTGCATTTCCCTAATGACTAATGATATTGAGCATCTTTTCATGTGCTTCTAACAGATCATTATCTTACACTATATTCACATTAATTATGCATGTGTCTGTAAATCCTTCTAGACTATGTACTCATTAGAAGCACAAAATGCATAATTCTATCAAATTCTGCTTTTTTCACATCTACATTTAGTGCACCTTCTGCTACACCATTCAGCCATGCCAAGGCCAATTAACAGTGTAGCATTTATCAGAGCAAGTGTCTTCCCACTGGAAAGGGTGGGTTTCAGTCACACAAAGCAGGACTTGCAACTGGAGAGAAAATGGGCAGTTCTGTTCATAAGAAAAACTAAGGGACTAAAAAACAGTGACTGGGTTTCAGGACTCCTGGGAAGAAAAAGGAACAGATATCCCTACACCTTGGAACTGTTTACCTATAGCATGCTTTGGGTCAAATGGACTAGCCTTGCTCTGGAAGAAGCACTGCCGAAGGCAGCAAGAAAGGCTTCTCTTTCTCAGTAGTCAACGTCTAATGGGATAAACCATCTCCAGTGAGCAGTGTTTATAAGGAAAACTCACAGGCAAGTTTTAATTCTTTAAGATTTCATCCCAATTTTTCAGATAGTCTCATAATAGCAATATAAACCTACCCTATAAATCAAACTCACTTTCAGAAATGTTAACATTTGAGAGGTATTTTCTCTCTTCTCATGACATTCCCTGTTTGATGTGGGAAAAAAATGTAACCCTGTGATAATGTCACCCATAATGAAACCTACACAATGTAATTCAATACCCTCCATGAGCCCCAAACAATCACGCAGGATGACATTTAGAGGGTATCTCGAGAGAGAACTGCAGCCATGTAACCAATCAATTTTGGAAAACCAAAGGAGCACTTTCTGGTAGCAACCTTACATATTAAACTGAATCATACTTTTTAATTCTCACGTCAAAACTTCAGTGCTATTTAAGTCGGACAGTTTTAGTGGTTTTTGGGGAGTCTCAGAAGCTCACCATAACCATTTGTACCACAGAGGTCTGGTGATTATGAAATCTGTCTGAAGTATGTCTGTTAGTGACAGTTTTCAGTCTGAATCCAGCAGAATTGCTGGGTCCTTCTGTTGAAATGATGTAGATCTCTCAAAAAGGAATAGTCTCTTTAATTATCTCTCCCAGCTGTGCATATTGGCTGCAGACAAGGGTTATTGTGTCTCTTCCAAAGTGTCCTCTGCAAGTTCCTGGGGCAGGGCTGCAGGGAGTGTGCAAAAACTGTCAATTAACCTTCTCAGTGAACGGGAGGGCTACTGAAGGAAGTTACTGGATGGAGTGTCTCTTCCAATATACTGATCTCAATATTATTTTAACCATACAGGAGCTGCATGCTCTTTTGGTGTAGAATAAATGTCCTTTAATACTCTCAATTCATATACAGTGAAGAAAAATAATGTAATAAATCCCAAACAAAATTACACTGGGCCAACTATCTATAGACACCGAGTTTCAACCCTTTGGCTTCTTTTCCTTCGAAACAGGAAGAATAATCTATTATGCAACTTCAGCTGAATCTATCATAACTTAGAGGCATGCAGCAATGCCTTTCTTGAACACTTGAAAGTGTGGCCAGTATGAAGGTGGGAGCTAGCAGCATCTAGGGGATGTGAATAGAGGCATCAGTGACAGAACTTCTTACAGGTGACACAGTGAGACATGATTTACCCCCCATCACTTAGGGACTCTCATTTAGTGCCAGTGGCAAGGGGTCTTCAGGGCTGTGGAATCCACACCAGTGGGGTAGAATGCATACCTCAAAAGTAGTAACAGTAGTTTATTGAGACCAAGTGAAATCAGCTGCAAGGAAATCTCACTTTATAAAATAAAATTTTAAGAGAAAGCGAACATGAGCCTTTTTCTCTAGTCTGCACTTACAGGTCTAGTAATAGAGTATCCAGAGATAGGATATACTGGAAACAGACAGAAACGCTTCAAGTCCTGTTCGCCACCTGTTATGTGGGCAGGGATCTGATGAAGTTGAGGAAGGCCTCTTTCAGAGAAAAAGAGTCTCTCCATACAGACAAGCAGCTTGTTATTTCCAGTCTCATCACCAAGTAAAGATATTTCTGCCTTCTTTCTTCGTTATAAGGTAACTGTTTTGCCTCCAAGATTTTCCACTGCGTTTTGACTGTGAAAGGAGCTCGTGGCATGTCTTCCCCGCTCCCTTGGGCCTCATGAGATCCTAAGCCCTCTTCCCCACTCTGCTAGGGACTGCCATACTAACTGCTTAATTTGCCTTGGCACACAGGAGATACTTAAAGCCTTACCCACTCTTACTGGGTGTGGCAAGACACGGCAAAGTGTGCCGAGAGCCTGAGGCAAAATGACTAATATAATATGAATGCCCCTTAAGTTCTGCAGTGCTGTTGAGTAAAAGAGAAACCAGAGTGGGTCTTCAGTAGAGGCATGAGAAAAAAAATGAGGGCTACAGTAATTGTATTTCTTATTTCCATGGAATACAATCTATATGTTATAGATGCAAAACAAAGCAGAATCTCTGTGAAGAAAAAAGCAACTTTTTCCTGGGGAGCAGTTGTCTCAAAACTAGAAGCCAGGTGGTTGGTTCCCTTAGTAAATCCACTGGAAAAATATTAGTTTCCTGACCTTCAAAAAATTAATCATGTTCTCAGTCATATGATGACCCCAGTGTTCTCCAAAATGTCAGTTATGTTGCCCATTGCATTCTTTCTGTTTTGCCTTAACTCAGTGAAAGAAGATTTAAATAATTCATCTATTTTCCCCTTGATGCCAAAATAAAATAAGCGTTTTTTAAAAAAAAAAAAGAAAGAAAGAACATATGGAACATGAGATTGTAGCATAAATCAGCTACAAACTGAATAAAACTTGGGATTTCTGAGAGAAAGCCTATAGAACAGATAATGTTGGAACAACCTAGATCCCAGCTCAAATGCTAAGCAGTCTTCACATCCTCCATTTTGTTGTTGTTGTTTTTTTTCTTTTTATCCACAAGATAGTAACTTAATGCCATACTACGAACCATGTACCTCATGGTATAGTTGACTATAACCTCCCTCCTCCAAATAAAAATATGGAATCTCCTTCATATGCAGCCTCATTATAGAGAGACCCATTAGAACTGTGATTCTCATTCTCTAACGCTTTAAGATGTCTCCGTAACATATAAGCATTGAAAAATTCTTTTCTAAGAAATGAGTTTAATCCATTTAAATAAATAATGTAATATACCACTCTTACCAAATATGTACCACTGTTATAGAATAAAATGGGATGAGACTATCACTTGTTTAGACATCCTGAACCACAGTGCAAGAACATGGGCCTCCTACCAAGCCTGCCCCACATCACACCCCTGTGTATTCTGGCTTCCCTCCGCTATAATAAAAGGAAGTGTTCCCAGGCCCCCTCTGGCAAACATCACCTATCCAAAGCCCTTATGCAAACACCGTACTCAATATCCACCTTGCCAATACCAAGCGGACACTTTCCAGAGGCTACAACAGCCTCACCCTCAGGCCTGATTATTAGGTATTTCCAAGTCACTTCCCAAGATGTAACTCTTTGGAAGGTACACACCCTCCCTTCTCCCCCAACAGAATGAGGAGGACAGAAGTAATTAAAAGACAATGAACCGAAAAGACACGTAGACCTGGCTTGAAATTATTCCGTGGCCCACGGTCAGTTACTTAAGGTCTCTGAAAGCTCTTCCCATCTGTAAAATAATCACTTTGGGTTATTGTAAAAATTAAGGAGTTAGCAGATGTCTCAGTACCAGAGTGGCTACTCAATGAACATTTGTACTCTTCCCTACTTCATCCCAACAGGCTGGAACTTCTGTCCAGTAGAAGGGAAGACCACTTTTGCAACGTACCAAGAGAAATGTTTGGTTTTAAAATATTGGAGATTTAGAACTTCAAACTTAAATAGAGCACTTTGTGTTTGCCCTAAATCATGACGTCATGTTGTGTTTTCTGTTTATTTTTTCTTTTTATTTATATGTAAAAAATAACCTAATAAAAAGGATAAAAGACTTCCTGGACATCAAACAGTTCTTACAAAACAACATTTTCATGATTTAAAAGTGGAGGGAACATGAGCATGTGGGTTATATTTCTCCTAAAATACATATGTGAAAAAATGAAAAAAGAAAGCACGTTTGGGCTTTTATTATACTCAAAGCATTTCAAGATGTTTAGCAAATCCAGAATGCAGCTGTCCTCATGCACCCCTCCCCGACCAGCCCCAATATAAGTGGCCCATGGCTTTCTATTGAACTCAGCAGACCTCCACTGAGGTCCTTTGTTGCTCCTTATTTGCCTTGGGGTAGAGAGAATGAATCTTACCCTGAGGTGACTGCATGCGTTGGGAAATAAAGTGGTATTCTCAAGGCAATGCTAAGCAATAAAAACCAGTGGTAAGTGAAGAACTGAATGTGACAAAGTTGACGTTTTTAAAATCTGTCACGTTTAGCATAGTTGACAGCCAAATTAATTTGAGTAAAGATCGAAGAACTCAGTCCAGAGGTTTTAAAATAAACAAAGATACTGCCTTTAAAATTACTGGAGCGTCCTTCAAACACCCCTTACTTAGAAGACCATACGTTGAAAGAATTACAGATGATGAAAGTCATGATATCTATATAGATCCACGAACTTTCCAATCTTGACTCTGCAAACTGACAAGAGTGTCATGTTTTAGCTGACACTGTATGATGAAGACGCTATGACATCATTACTAATCCCTTCAGAACAGTGCAGCAAGAGCTTAACACATTTTACTCTGTGACTTATTTTTACGTGTACAGATTCAAAGGTAGAGTTTCTAAGGCATATCCAAAAGAAAAACCAACACCCCTGTCTGTGGTTATTCTCCTTCTTCCCCAGTTTTATCTGAATGAAAGACAAACAACAGAGAGCTTGCTTGGGAGGATCTGAGATATTTCCCAGACATCTCTCTTATAATGCATATATGAGAGGTAAACTAAATGCAGAAAATTGTCCTTCCTCTGAAAAGATCTTAGGTATAATGAGTAGATTACTCACTGAGAAAGGATATCCAAAGACAACACTGGCTTCAAGTTTGCTCAATTGTTGCTTGGTGTTTTTTTTTTTTTTTTTTGCGGTACACAGGCCTCTCACTGTTGTGGCCTCTCCCGTTGCGGAGCACAGGCTCCGGACGCGCAGCCTCAGCGGTTATGGCTCACGGGCCCAGCCGCTCCGCGGCATGTGGGATCTTCCTGGACCGGGGCACGAACCCGTGTCCCCTGCATCGGCAGGCGGATTCCCAACCACTGCGCCACCAGGGAAGCCCCTGTTGCTTGGTTTTAAACACCCTCCCAGAACTATATTCAAGGAACCACGCTCCTTATAATGCTTCTTTGAAAAATTGTTAGACTTTCCCACAAAAATGTATTCAGAGTCTACTTCAAAAATTTTCTAGAAGATTTTCCTCGCTTCAGACATCAGCCCACATTTATTGTTTAGTCATCGTACATGTCTCTGGATGTGCATCTGTGTGTGTGAACTATTGCGGTTACATTTTACTCAACAACCAGTATTTGACTATGTTTACACATCAATGTATAGGAAAAAAAAAAAAAGAAGAAGAAAGTGTACGGAAATAAATTACCTCTGATCTAGAGAGGTAATTGTAGAACTTCTCTGATTAGAAAGAAAAAATGGAGCACCTCAAGACTTTAAGTTTAGAATTACATATTGTAGCATATGTAAAATAATTTTAATACAAAGAAGGAAGTATTCTTGACTTAAAAGCTGAACTTCATAAAGTATTTCCCTTAACCTTTATTTAGTGATTTAGTTTACCACACTCCTTTAAATGGCTAGATACGTATTTTCTTATTTTTCAAAGATTCGGTATGTCTTAATTCTGATCACAGCATGTGTGAACTTGTGAAATGCTGACTATATCCCTTTAAAAAATTAGGTTCTCAATTTTTGTAGTAGGTGGATGTGAGAAAATGTCACTGCATCTTTGGTAAAGGAGTGGATAAAAGGTATTGAGCTGCATCCCGCATGTAAGCAATCATTTATCTGGCAAATTTCTCTCGAAATGTAGTAACAGGAAAAGGTTTTCCTCTCCTAAAGAATTAATGCGCTCCTTTTCGTTGGAAAATAAGAACACCAGAGTTTCTTACAGACTGCACAAAGCCCTCCCATCAAGAAGCACAGACATTAATACAATGTTCAAAAGCAGTAATAGTTTTCCCTGTTTCCTGGGAAAATTATTGCCTGAGTCCTGCTTTTTCTGATCTTTTTTTTTTTTTTTTTTTTTTTTTGCGGTACGCAGGCCTCTCACTGTTGTGGCCTCTCCCGTTGCGGAGCACAGGCTCCGGACGCGCAGGCTCAGCGGCCATGGCCCACGGGCCCAGACGCTCCGCGGCATGTGGGATCTTCCCGGACCGGGGAACGAAC
Organism: Globicephala melas; assembly: GCF_963455315.2. Classification (NCBI taxonomy): domain Eukaryota; kingdom Metazoa; phylum Chordata; class Mammalia; order Artiodactyla; family Delphinidae; genus Globicephala; species Globicephala melas. The sequence goes on along the minus strand of NC_083327.1, from coordinate 74,668,257 downwards.
CCGTGTTCCCTGCATCGGCAGGCGGACTCTCAACCACTGTGCCAGCAGGGAAGCCCTGATCTCACTTTTGCCTGTACTGTTGAATTACTAGGCACCTTGTATCAGACTTTGCAAAGTAGATAGAGGAATAAATCATTAAAATATGTATACTTGTTTTCACACACACATAATTATCCTTTTTTTCCCCTCCTTTTAGCAATAAGTAAGGTATGTGATGACAGATAAAGTCAGGAGAAAAGAACTAATCTCACAACTATATCTGACTCTAGAAAGAAAAATAGGTCAGGACTTTCAGGTATGAAGATCATACCTGGGGATCAAAAAAAATGTCCCTCAGAGAAAACAAAGCAGATGGCAACTCTACCTTGTTACCAAGCCCATCTGTATTACACTCGGGGCCTTGGTTCATGAAGAGATGGTTGTCATGACAATAAGCATTTGAGAAGAGTTCTGGAGAAGCTGATGGATTTGAGAGTGTCTCCTAGCTTCCCAATTTTCCAAACACACACAAAAATCCCATCCCCCCACCCCATCCTCCAAATAAACAATTCTATTACTTCTTGTGTTGGCTACAATTATCCTATATTGATGTTATAAAATTTTGCACTCTCATGTCAAAATCCTCCTTGGAGGTACAGAACAGCTCTTTACGCTGATACAGCACAGCTTGAAAGTAAACTGGTCTTTTATTTTTATTCAGCAAAGCAACTGTATTAACTACAGCTTAATTTTTTTCTTTCCAAGCTCAGAAAGAAATCAATTTCAGCTTAAATGAGAAAGGGGAAAAAAGTAAAAGAAATTATTTTCCAGTTTCTGAGAGTAGATGGCAAACTAAAGAAGGAAAAAAATTAATAAACTATAAAGTGCTTAAGACTGTCCTTTGACATGCTTGTCAAATGGACAGGAAGGCCAGCACTGCGGAGCGATTCTGAGATCTCTGATAAGGAGCACGGGCTGGCTGCGTTTAAAAGTCAACAAGCACTTGTACCTTGGAACATACATTTTTTCCTGTGTACCTCATAGCAGACCTACAGAAGCATTTCAAATACTATTGTCATCAGTCTGAGTTTTCTGGGTACCTGCGTGCTCCCCGTAAACACTACAAATGTCATCAACACAAAGATTGAAGGAGAAGCGGACAATCTCCTTTTAGAGCAAGTTCCCCAAACAACTGAAAAATGATGATTTCTTCCTACCCCCACCCAGCTAAAGTCCCTTAATGAAACCAAAATTGATGACTATCTTATAATTTTAGAGAGTGTTTCCACACACACATACACACACACACACACACACACACACACACTTGATTTAAAAGCTAGAGGAACACCTGTTGTTGCCAATTACCCAAGGACATCTCGTTCTAGAATGAATTAGGAGCAAAAAAAAGAGGCTTATTCTCCCTTTCCTATAGTTAAATTCAGAAGGTTAAAATGGGAGTTTTGCAAGCGAAAATCATCAAGAAGTAACAGAAATGCTGAGTAAAAAGTCACATAACAACACCTCTCCTGAGAAACCAGAGGACAAGATACAGGGCCCCACACCAAGAAGAGGCAGGGCCACAAGTCTGGGGCGGTGGAGGCCTGCGGGTCTCACAAGCACATGGGGATTTATTTTGAAAAGTTTGCTTCCTCTGTTCCAGGCGTCCCATAGTGCCCCACTTCCCACATTCTTTCCATTATCCTACACAAATTTCAGCCCCAGAGAGGACAAGCAACAAAAGGATGGAGAAAGAAATATTTCAGCCTCTTCCACCCCAGATCTGAAGTCAATGAACACTGACCTTATATACACCATTGCTGAGAGGCCATAAGGAGATTAGAAAGCCAGAGACTATATTTCTTTCATCCATGGTGGATCCTTTTATAAGCATAGCAGTTCCTGCCAGGCCATTAAATAGCCACTCTAAAAATAAAGTGGGTAGCTAAGCAAACCTCAAAGAGAGATTCTCTAAGTACCAATTACCTTCAAAGCAAGAACTATTCCATTTGTTCGCTAACTCAACACGGCCCGTGGCTTGGTATTGGGTCCCATCAGTAATGCTGACTACCTAAGGTTTACAACAGGAGTTACAATGATATTTCCTCATAAAAGTAGAGAGTAGCTGTATTAGTTTCGTAGGGCTGCCATAACAAAGTACCACAAAGTGGGTGGCTTAGAAAAACAGGAAACAACAGTTCTGGAAGCTAGAAGTCTGAACTCAAAGTTTCAGCAGGGCCACGCTCTCTCTGAAGACTCTAGGATAGAGTCTGTTCCATGCCTTTCTCTTAGCTTCTGGGGTCGCTGGCAATCCTTAGCATTCCTTGGCTTGTAGATAGATGCATCATTCCAATCTCTCCTCCATAATCACATGGTTTTCTCTGTGTCTCTTCTCTTTTTGTAAGGACAGCAGTCATATGAGATTAGGGTCCACACTAATCAAGTACGACCTCATCTTCTTCTTCTTTTTTCCTTATTTTTTTTTGGCTGCGTCGGGTCTTAGTTGCAGCACACGGGATCTTTGTTGAGGTATGCGGGATCTTTTCATTACCCCACGTGTTCTGCTCAGGCTTCTCTCTAGTTGTGGTGTGCAGGTTTTCTCTCTCTAGTTGTGGTGCGCAGGCTCCAGGGTGTGTGGGCTCTGTAGTTTGCTGCACGCAGGCTCTAGTTGAGGCACACAAGCTCACTAGTTGTGGCACGTGGGCTTAGTTGCCCCACGGCATGTGGGATCTTAGTTCCCCGACCAGGGATCGAACTCGCATCCCGTGCACTGGAAGCCAGGTTCTTTACCACTGGACCACCAGGGAAGTCCCAAGTACGACCTCATCCTAACTTGATTATATCTGCAAAGACTAGTTCCAAATAAGTTCATACTCACAGGTGCTGGGGGTTAGAACTTCAACATATCTTTTGGGGGTGTGCAATTCAATCCATAACAGTAAGAAACTGTAAACATTTTACCGCTGACATGTCATGTTCAATATTCACCAAATATTTCTTGAGTATCTCCAATATATATATAAACCTGGCATGAGGCTGGGTACTATCGGTACAGAGATGGGACAATGTTCTCATTCTCAAAAAGCTCCTAGTCTATAGGGGAAGCAGAGAAAATGGACATATGATAACAATGACAGGTGTTAAGTGCCAAAATATAGAAAAATATCTGTGGAGCAGACACCTTAATCTCTGAGGCTGGAGCAAAGGTTATTCCTTGGGCTACTGCATACGCCTTCCCTTCTTCCCAGAACACTCTTCCAAGGACTTCAGCGCTCACAGCATCAAGATCAAGTTCTCATTCCTAGGGTAGCTCTTAACTGTGTGAATGCCTATGTGCTCATTAGCATCACTCACCAGAAAGGAAACAGACTGAGCACAGGGACTATGTCTTGATGACATTATGCCTACAGTACTTAATGCAGTGCCTGGCTGAGAAAAGACCCTTAATAAACACTTCTCTTAATGAATGAGATGATGAGTGTAAGTGAATTATCTTCTTGTAGTAGGTGCAGCAATTTGAAGGACTTCTTATAAGAAGGTATCCAGTTTCTCTGGGAAGAAGGAGGAGAGCTCCTTTCTTGGGAAGGAGAAGGAGGTGATAGGTAGGGAGTTAAGAGTAGCAAAGGAGGGGACTGAAATTGTCACTGTGGGAATAGAAAGAAAGCGAGAGTGAGAGGAAGAGAGACAGAGAGAAAGGGAGAGAGAACACGCTAAAGAGGCAACAAGAATATTCGGAAAACTTAGCTGTTAGACCCTCCAATCTCTAAAAATTATTCTAAATGTGGTCATAGATTAAAATAGGAATATATCTTTCCCTTTAACTGGGCTATTGTCCTTTTGAGTATAGTGTTGCTTAAGTCTTAAAAATTCAGTAAAATCTATGCATAAACCCAACTTTTTAAGGAGCAAGATGTGAAATTTAAATACCCAACCTTCCCATTAAAAAAAAAATCAACAATACTCACAAATACAGTATTCTTTGGAGTACTTAAAAGCATAAATTAGTTACAGAAAAATTAATTTCTTCACTATTTTGAACACCTACCATGTGTCAGGAACAATACTGATGTTACGGACAAAAAATTTTAATATGTCTTGGTCTCTGACATCAAAGCTAAGGGAAAAGAGAGTCCAATTTAAAAAAAGATTGTAATCACTACTATATGTAAAATAGATAAACAAGGACCTACTGGGAACTATATTCAATATCTTATAACAACCTATAATGGAAAAGAATCTGAAAAAGTATACAAATATATATATTTATATATGCATGCTTATATATAACTGGATCATTTGCTGTACACTTTGCTGTACACCTGAAACTAACACAACATTGTAAATTAACTATACCTCAATTAAAAGTGTTTAAAAAATAAAATAAAATAAAATAAAAAAGATTGCAAAGTACTATCTAAGACCACGTTGGAGGTCTGTGCAGGGCTCACTGGAGGCACACAGGACCGGCAGCTATAGTCCAAAGTGGCAAGACTCATATTTCTGATTTGAGTCTGGATGGCATACTTGATGGAAAGGGAGGCAAAGCTACAGAGGGACCAGAGAGGATGGCACGTTCCTGAAACTGTCCCTAGACCAGACAGAAAGCAGGGCGGGCGTGGTCAGAAATGGGGCCAGAGAAGGAAGCTGGGGCCAGGTGGCTTCACCCAGAGGCAAAGAGGAGTCACTGAAGGATTTTAAAGCGAGGAGTATTAACTAGTTAAGTTCATTCTCCACTAGGAGAATGAACCAAAGGAGAGCCACTGATGAGATATTAAGGAAGGTGAATGAAAGGAATTTACCAACTGATGAGATGAAAAAAGGGGGAGAAAAAGCCAAGGATCTCCCGAGTGTCTGGGTGGTAGAGCTGTGGCCACTGTGATGGGCAGACAGAAGCAAGAGGGGGTTCACAGGGGAAGGCAGTGAGTGCCGGGTGGAACATGTTTAGTCTAAGCTTCATGTCACGCCACTGCGTAGAAACGTCTGGTGGTTTTGCTGAAACAAGGGTCTGAGGCTGAGAAGCCTGGAAGGCAGGTCGAAATCAAAGATTTGGGTTTTATCAGGAACTAGGTGAGAACTGAATTCATGGGATTGCAGTATCAATTTGAAGGAATGTGCAGAGAAAAAAAGACACCAAGATGCCATGAAAAATGCCAACGCATCAAAATGATAACATTTTTCCCATACTGGAAACAATGACTTGATAACTTTAAAAAAAAAAAAGAAAAAATAGAGCATGGGGCTGGCATATGCTTTCCTTTCTTTGTACTCATTATGTCCAAAGTTGTTAAACAGATGTCCAGAAAGGGAAAAATACACATCTGTTATTTACTGATTCTAAAAAAAAAAGAAAAAAGAAAAAACCAACTCTGGCCATGTTTGTGACTTTTTATCAAAATACTTTCAATAATAAGAATTCAAAAACGGCATCAAATACATTGCTTCTTGATCATTGCTGGCTGGGATGCAACACTTCCATCCACTTTCTCACATTAGGAGATGAACATGAAAAGATCACATGTGTTCTTTTTCTTTAACCCCAAAGGGATCCTGAGGGCAGACAGGGTCCCAGCCTCAAGGAGCCAGCTGCAGCTGTGTTCTCCCTCCCCCAGGACCTTGGGAAGGTCCACTTAGGCAGCAAATGCAGCCCTGGCTTATGCAATGATGTCACCTCGTGCCTCCCAGGAGACCTTGCACCAGATTTCTCTTTGGGGAGAGGCTGGATGGCCTGACTGCACTGAGGGTGCCAGCCTTGGAGCTATCCACTGCTCATCCCAGAGGGGAGCAGGCAGAGATGATGGGATAATTTTTTCTTACAAACCTGCCAGGCAAGGTATCAACCTGTAATGAAACTTGAGGAAAATGAAACTCGAAACTGCTTTGTCCATTTTGAATTCTTGGAACTAAAAATATTTTGAACATAATTATTTTTTCTTCTTATGGAGAAGTTGTCTTTTATTTTTACAAGTTAAAATTAAAGAGAATATCCATGCCCACTAATGTTGGATTAGTCAGATTTCCAACCTATATTCCACTGTCATAAACCCAAAGGAAAGGATTTCTTTTCTTTTTTTTTTTTTTTTCTTTTCCCTTCCGACCACCTATGAAGCAGATAGGAAATCCTCCAGGGCACAATGGGCTAAAACTCCTAATCACACTTTCAATTGCTGTCAGTGTCAAGGTCAGCTTCTCAAATCAGCTTCCAATCTGGAAAGAGGAGCTAAGCCAGAACTGGAGATGGCATGAAGTGGCTCTTTTGATTCCAAGAAATTGTGCTTATCATCATAAACCTGGCTTACATTTCCTAATGAAAATATAATCTGTCTTCAAGACTGCAAGGTCTCTTCTACGTATTTCAGACCACAAATGAGAAAATCATGGGATCACTAAAACAACAAAACCATTCCTCCACACCTTTCCCTCACCACCACACACAAACCAATGGTACATGCACCAAATTAGAGGCAAGATTTATGACTATTTAGCAAGGCAGAGGAGTAGATGTCTTTTCTTGAATACAAAGACATACAGATGCCATCTCTGAAAACGACATAAATTTTTATTCTGTCTCATGATGACAAGACTAGTGATGGTTCTAGAAGAGAATGAACTTATTTTAGGAAATCTCTGTTTGGGCTCTGGTTTGCTCAGGCAATGCTAGAACAAAGCAAAGCATGAGCAGAATTACTACTTTGGGGACTTCCCTGAAGGCACAGAGATTAAGAATCTGCCTGCCAAGGCAGGGGACATGGATTCGAGCCCTGGTCCGGGAAGATCCCACATGCCGCGGAGCAACTAAGCCCGTGCGCCACAACTACTGAGCCCGTGAGCCACAACTACTGAGCCTGCTCACCTAGAGCCCGTGCTCTGCAATAAGAGAAGTCACCACAATGAGAAGCCTGCACACCACAACGGAGAGTAGCCCCCACTCGCCACAACTAGAGAAAGCCCGTGTGCAGCAACAAAGACCCAACACAGCCAAAAATAAATAATAAATTTTTTAAAAAAAGAATTACTACTTTGCAGGAAGATCTAATTATGTTTCATATTTATACAAAGAGAATATCTGTTGGCTACCTTCTTAGAGTTCTGTGTTTCTCAATAGGATTTTTAACTTTTCCAATGTAGAATGAGATATTATGAAGATGCAATGTGTGATGGGAGGGACAGTGGGCTTTGCTGAGTTCAGCTTCGCCACTTCCTAGTGATGTGACCTTGGGTGAATTATTTCATCCCTGATGCCTAGCACAATGTCTGCTCGTAATGTATACTCTATGAGTATTTTTTAAATAAATGAATTGCTCTGGGCTTCAGTTATTTCACCTACAAAATGGGAATGATAACAATATCCCTACAGTATATTGCGGTGAAAAATAAAAAGTATCACGTTGCCTGGAAAACACTGGTAGTTGACAAATAAGTGATAGCTATCATTGCTTTAGTTCCTTTTTAATGATCAAAAGTGCCAAGAATATTATGACCAATTTTCTTCTGACACCCTGACCATGAGTTTCATCATCTATAATTTGTAGGTTGAAATACATTTATGACAGGGTTCTTAAACATTTTGCTCAATTTGGAAGTCTGATGAAGTCTATGGACCCTTCTCAGAATGGAATTCTAGATGCACAAAAGCAGATATTTTAAAAATCACAAAATAAAACCAATTATACTGAAATTCAATTATATTTTTTAAGAACTCTGTGTGTCCATGGACCCCAGGTTAAGAACCCCTTGTCGGGGAAGGCTAGAAGTCAATGACTTCCCAGATAATCAGAGGCTGCTGGTAATTTCATGCACATCGCATTACAACAGGGAAGTCCTCTTCCAGCCCCTACTTTTCTTGGAATGCTCTCAAGACATTATTGAAGAGCAATGAGAATATTATTAACTATTGGAATGCTTTGTGTATACGAGACAAAGAGATCTGAAAAAAAAAAAGAAGGTTGTAATACAGATCTAGTAAAAAAAACCAACTGCTCCTTAAGAGCATGTACAGGAGTTGGCCTTAATGACTCACATTCGATGACTCACCTCATAAGCTATTAAGGGAAATTGTTCCTACCCTTATTTAACTAAAGAATGTCTGTGAAAATTCATCAGGATTTAAAGAGTACAGGTAAATGGCAGGTCTTATAATAAAGATAATTGAATGAATTATAAAATGACTGAGATATCAAAAAACACATTTTATTTACTTTTAAGAGATAGCAAAATCTACTAATAAGAATTTACACATGAAATAGATGGGCAAAACCTCAAAAATACATGCTTCTCAACTTTCACATCTCTTATAAAGATATGTCAGATGTGTGAGGTTTTTATTTATTTTTTTGCGGTACATGGGCCTCTCACTGTTGTGGCCTCTCCCGTTGCGGAGCACAGGCTCCGGACGCGCAGGCTCAGCGGCCATGGCTCACGGGCCCAGCCGCTGCACGGCATGTGGGATCTTCCCGGACCGGGGCACGAACCCGTGTCCCCTGCATCAGCAGGCAGACTCTCAACCACTGCGCCACCAGGGAAGCCCTGTGTGAGGTTTTTAAATGGCCAGCTGAGAACTGGCCAGGAGGACAAAGTCATTAGCTTTGACATGACCATGATGAGGAGTGGCCAGAATGGATGAGGGCAGAAATGGCCACCCAGCCCACTTTGAAGAACTTCTACGTATTCTGTCCAAGGCATCTTAGACACCAATAAATATCAAATTTTAGGACTAGAAATTGATAGCCAGGCCCAATAGTCTGAAACCCATGCAGATGTGTGAAAAGACGTTGCTTTAGATAGAATAAGAATGTGAAGAATACCTAAACTTCAGAATGTAAGCTGGCAGGAAGGATAGTCATAAATACGTGAAGGATCCTTAGTCTTACGAGAATTGATTATACTTGGTTAAGTAGATCAGTGATATCATCTTGATCTGGAGTTTACAAGACTGTGCATGATTAATGACATGTTTTCAGAAAAATGTAACTGATTGACCGAAAAAGGTTTCTGATCCTTTCTCTCATCCTTTCCTCAGCCTAGAAGATATTACCCCTCCAATGCATGGACTTAGTAGAGAGGAAGACACAGGCTCACTCATCTTTGCTTTCCCCAAAGAACCCAGAACAGTGCTTTTCATGAAACTTAATATCCAAAAAGATTCTGACTAAATGTTTGCAAGGGTCTAGAAATTAATATAAAAAAAATAATGCTGATTTTATTGGCAACTATAATATCCTAATGGTGGAGTCTCCTAAGCTAGGCCTCATTATCTTTGTGGCTATGTGTAAATGGCATGTTTACATATACATTTTACCTAGCCATTTACTATACCCCTAATTGGAATGATTCAGAGAAATAACAAAGAGAAAGATAAGAGATAATGAATAGTCTTAACACAGAAAATATAAAAGCAATAAATCTAAAAGCAAATAATCTTCCAAATAACAAGTTCTAGCAAATACCAAGGAGGGCTGGGATCCCCTCATCACTTCGGGAAGACTTCAGGAACACCTCCAAATGCTCTTTCCCTCCCCTTGGCTTTCAGTGGCCTGTTTTCTAATCTTTTCAGGATGGTGGCACTCTAAAGCTTTTTCATTCCCTTTTCTTTTATTTCTATGTTTTTCTCTTCTGCTACTCCATTCAGTGGAATTTTAGCAAAGTGAACTTGATTTTAATTTTGAACTCCAACAAAAATCTCAAATCACTTTGCCCTGCTAAAAGCACAATGTCAAGAAAGAGGCAGAAAGTGGAACGATGGTTTGTTGAAAAATAACTTAGATTTCTGGTTCTATCAGCTTCCGGCAATCACAGCCATTCTGCACCTTACTTCTCAGGAGGTATTTTTCTCCCGATATATCAGTATTAGCAGTTGTAATGGGTTATACTTGTCCATTTGAAGTTCTTACAGCTATAATGTTAACCCTCTGGGATACTTTTTGTCTTCTGTCTCATTTTGCAACACTGAGACTGAGATTGAAAAAAAAAACACACACTTTTTTTGGATCAGAGTGTAAAAGGATTCCAAATCTCCTAAGGTTGCTACCAAAAAAAAAAAAAAGATCATGTAATTTGAGCACAACAATTTGGGTTTGCAGTTATCTAATGTCTCAATTTCTATTTCTTGAATGGGCTACCACAGATCCTTTCATTTACTAGCTGATTGGTAAATTACATGTTAATTGAATGGACAAAAAAATAAGTAAGTATATTATGAGAAAATTCCAAAGCCAAATATATATCAATACTGATTTCCCCCAAAGACTGACCAGATCTAGTCCTATCAACCACGGTTGGGCAAAACAATAAACCCCGGTGAGATGCTCTTCACATCGTCTTTTAGTTTTATTTTGCCATTTTGTTCTTCTTTCGGCCAGGACTAGGAAGGGCATTTATATAGGGAGGGAGAGTACCTGCTTATGAAAGAGTCTCATTTGTCCCATTTTGTCACCTGGGATCAAGTATTAAAATAATACCCATGGATGGGCTGAAAACCTTGCCACTCAAATCTCTTTTGTCTTTAATAGGGAGTGCTATTGTTACTGCTATCTGTTACAATACACTTTATTCCATAAAGAGAAAGAAACAAGAAAGCCTCTTTACTTACTTTGAGATAGCTTCCTGGACTCGCTTTTGATGAAGGGCTTTTGATACTGCCCACTGTCACACATGGAGTAACAAGTGGGAGAGGGTTTGTCACCCACAGGTTCTGGGTCAATGGCATGAGGAGTGTGTTAGGACTTCAGCAGGCCCGTATGCTTTGCCTTGGCTTTATCGGGAGGACTATTTTGCAACTTAATTGAACAAGTTTTTATTGAGTATATATGTGCCTAAGGTTGCTTGTGCTCATCCATCCATCCAACCACCTATCTATCCATCAATCCATCCATCTAAGATTTATGGAGCACTTATGTGCTGGAAAGTAGCTGGGAGACACAAAAGAGAGTTGTACGCAATTCTTCAGGAGCATAAACTCATAATTAAGAAAAATGAGAATCCTTCCCTGTAGGAAAGATGGGCAGGCAGCTACTCTTACCTATCTTCTTCCTGAACTAACCTGTCTGACAAAATAGCCCCAAGCACATGCATAAAACACACAAGCACATGCACACACACACAAGCACATGCACACACACTTGTGCATGAAACAAAAATTGAAGGGTGGAGAAAGAGGAAGGGGGAAGGAATAGAACAAATGATCTATATTCTTCATCTTCCACTGCAGGAAGTCAGAACTTTCCGCTTGCCGTGAGAGACGGCAAATCATTTAAAATTTGGCGATAGCCACTGGGAGAACTAGTGCATTAACGAAGGATTGAAGAGAAGGCAGGAAGGGACTCTTACATTTTAAAAATTTAATACCCACATGCACTTTAATGTTTTGCCTTTTACATTATGCCTAACAAGCTTTTCAAAACTAGGTTTTCTAAAGATAACTAGTTAGTCCACAAAATGTGCAATGTATCTATTTAAATTCACTTTTAATCATAGAAATAGTACTTGCAAATAGTAGCCCACCAGCGCTCAGAAAACTACAACCAAGAGTGGACAGGTACTGAATCAGACTGTTTGCTCAAGCATAGCTAGAGTTTAACAACAGAGGTAAAAATCACTTTGTGTGAAAACTTCTGCATTTGTACATATAGGTGCCATAAGTCTAGCTTAGCTTCAAATGCCAGAACTGATTACCAAATTTTTTATTTCTAGTGTTTTTGTTCCCAGATTGAATCCTACTTGGATATTTTAATTCCTCACAGTTGGGTTTGAATATCACTTCAACCCACATTTCTCAGAAAATAAGAGAATTGTATTACTGATGGGAAGTAGCCATATTAAAGATGTCCAATGAGAAAACAGACATATGGATTAGATTCTAGGAAAAGCTTCCTATAACTAGAAGGATTATGAGATACTAAAAAACATAATCAAGGATGGCGGCAAAAGTCTCTTTTACTGAATATTTTAAGGAGTAGACAATTATCTTGTAGAAAATAGTCTTTCTTGAGAATCTTTCTAGATATACTAGGCTGTTCTTGGCTGTTTTGCTTTGGTCTTGCTTTTTGGTTTGTTTCTTTCTTTTTTTTTTTTTGGCCTACTCTTCAGGGAGAGTTGGTGAAAACAAAGCAACAGGCAAAATCTACACAGAGTCAACTGAATAGTTGGAAGTTTACTTGATCCTTTCTAGGGACTCAGAATTGCAAAATAAGCAAGGTACTGATGACTCTATGAGGGTGTTAGTTAGCAGCAGTAATGAGTCATCTGAATCTAAACCATCTGCTGTTTGTCTCAAGGAGAGGTCCAACATCCCAGACAGGTGACAGAAGAGCAACCACTCCCACCACTGCCCCAGGTATTCAAGTAAAAGAGCCGAAGACAGGAATGAAATCTGTCCCACCCAAGAGCTGACAGTTGAAATGCCAATAAGCAAATGACTACTAGACCCGAGATGCCACAGGAAACCTTCAGTACGGCCATGCCAACCACAAGCAATAATAAAACAATAACAACAACAAAACAAAAAAGCAAACAAAACAAAAAACAGCAATGAATAAGCAAAGTAAATTTGCCTACAGCTTAAAAAAGTATTATTCACAGGGAAATCTTGAAGGGGACAAGCTAAGATTTCTGAGCTACAGAAGCAAAGGCATTTTGGCACACCCAAGATGACACTAATATCCACCTCTCTGGAAAATAGGCCCGTGAATCATAGTTAGACTCTAAGCTACTTAAGCTCAAGGACCATGTCTATCTAACTGAAGCCCCAATACCTAGCCCCGACATCTCACATAATGCATGTTCAATTACTCAGTTAAATGATTAAATGAGCCTACTATTGCTACTTCACATGCTTCCACGAGATCACATCAAAGTGTTTTCCTTCCTCCTATCTCCTTGGTAAGTTTCTATTGGGTTTTCAAGATCCACTTCACGGATTCCTTTCTTAACTTTCTAGAGCTCTCTGCTCACGCCTCTGCTATAGCACTTATCTTGTTGTTATTCTTGAGCTGCTCTATCCAATATGATAGCCACTAGCCTCCTAAGGCTGTTGAGCACGTAAAATGTTAGTGTGACTAAGGACCAGAATTATAAATTTTATTAATTTTAATTAGCTTAAATTTTTAAACTGATACTCAATTCAGTTTAAAAAAAAACTTTTAAGTATATTCAGAACTAATTGGGTATGTGAACCTACTTTTTCTCCACCCTAAAGTTTATAAAATCCAAACACAGATTCAAATACTCTCAATGAAAAGTTAACATCCAACTCGAGGTGCTTTACATGTAAAATACAAACCAGATTTCAAAGACTTACTACAAAACAAAGAATGTAAACTAGCTGATTAATAATATTTTATATTAATTACATGTTTAAAAGCTAATATTTTGGACATATTGAATTAAATAAAGGATATCATCAAAATTAATTTCATCGGGCTTCCCTGGTGGCGCAGTGGTTAAGAATCCACCTGCCAATGCAGGGGACATGGGTTCCAGCCCTGGGCTGGGAAGATTCCACATGCCGCGGAGCAGCTAAGCCCATGCGCCACAACTACTGAGCCTGCGCTCTAGAGCCCGCGAGCCACAACTACTGAGCCCGTGAGCCACAACTACTGAAGCCCACGCACCTAGAGCCCGTGCTCCGCAACAAGAGAAGCCACTGCAATGAGAAGCTTGCGCACCGCAACAAAGAGTAGCCCCCGCTCGCCGCAGCTAGAGAAAGCCCTCGCACAGCAACAAAGACCCAACACAGCCAAAATAAATATAATTAATTAATTTTAAAAAAATTAATTTCATCTGTTTCTTTTTACCTTTTTAATGTGGCTACTAGAAAATTTTAAGTTACATATGTGGCCTAAATTTCATTTCTATTGGATAAGCATCGCTCTAGACATTCTATGAACACATTGCTATTCACTAAGATAAGCAATTTATATGTTAACCCTGTTTTACCAGTAAGGAAACAGAGGCTCCTAACCAAAAGTTATGTAACATGCCCAGGAGTGCAGTTAAAGTGGGATTAGACCCAGGTCTCCACGGCTTCTGAGTTCCAACCCTCAGCTCCTCTTTGTTCCTGGTGTGTACATGGTAGCCTGCCCATTCGGCTATGAGCTCTTCCAGAGCACAGACCCTGCCTTAATCATATTTATGTCTTCCTCAACTGGTACACAGCAGGCAGCCAGTGAATGCTTGTTGACTGAATGAAACACAAAGTGAATGAATTAAATGGGATTATCTAGGTAAATATATTTGTAACACATTAAAAAATCTACATAATGTTAAGCTCAAGTTTAACAATATAAAGAGGGTGAAGACACATCTGATTTGTCTGGAAACACTGCAGAACTCGTTAGTTTTGATGCTTACATTTACCCAAAGACATACAATCCTTTTGAGGAAAACATGTTCGCTATGAACATGAAGAGTTTAGCCTAATCACAGATGGATAAGCTGCTGGGAAACCAAGTTGGGCAAATGTCTACCAAGGGAGCAAGGGATACTAAAAGATTGCACACATCTGAATTTTTAAGTTCAATATGGTTGAAACTGCTCAAGCTAGAGCAGCAGTAACTTTGTGTGAACAAAGAGAACAATCTTATATTCTTAGGTTTATATTTCACAACAGACTTTTTAATAAACGTTCTACACATATTTCTCAAGTTCATTCTGTTGGCCTTGATCTGTCACGAAGGAATGTCTTATGCTTAAATGAAGATTTGTTTTACAAGGTAAAAATTAATGATCTATAAGAAGAAGGAGAATACAGAAATTTTAGTCTTGATGTTTCCCTTAGATTGAAAGTTTCTGTAATACTATTTTCTTTACTGTCATTTACTCTACAAAAAATTCAATTCAATCCCACAAAAATCATCCAAATGCCTCGTGGGTGCTAGCTGCTGGTTATTAAAAAGTGAGTAAAGCCATGAATAAGAAACTTCTCCAGATCACTGGTTTTATCATTTCTTTCCCTTCTTACCCACTACTGAAAATTTGTCATTACTTTAGGAATGGCAATATAGAAGTAAAAATAAAACAAGTTTGTAAAGAAACAAGGAAAGGTAGAATACCTCTAAACCTTAAAATGCACATATTGAGTGAACAAGAAGACTAGAACCACTGTACAATTACAGACAGAAACTGCTCAGAACATCCTGTGCGGGACATGAGAAATGCAGCATAACCCTAGAGTTCATGGTCTGGTCATTCTTTCTAATCATTAGAAAATAAAATTAGTCTCCCACTAAGACACCTGCAGCCATTTTAAAGCTTCAGATGGCTCCAGTTTGCAAAGCTCATCTATCTGAATTTCTTTTGGGCAAGATAACCTAGACATGTCGGATGTTACCGACTGTTGGTCTAATTCTGTCCTTAATGGCTACCCCGAAGAGAAAAAATCTCTATAATAGTCAACTATGCAAATTAGTAATCTATGTTTTGTCACCTCTCTAGAAAAATGTTTGAGACTATTTAGACAAAAATAGTTTTTGTCTCCTATTTAAGAAAAAATATATATTCTTTCCTTCATTGCTTCTCCCCCTCCTCAGAGTAAAGAAATTGTCCTTGAGCAAATGCCAGATGCGGAAAATTATTCAAAGCATTATAGTGACACATCAAAGAGAGAAGAGACCAGGAAACTAATTGCAACAATTTCTTTTGAACACTCTAAAAACTTCTTTAACTGGTGTGTAGGAGTGTCAAAGTCCAAGAATGCCAAAGGGGAGGACTTTTAGAAGAATACAAATTGGAATGTAGCTGACCATTTGAATTTATTTTCTTGTCTAGTAAAATTAGCAAGCAACATGTTCCAAGAAACCCATCACTTACTAACCATCTAAAGGGCTGTTATTTTTCCTAAGAATCCTTTCCAAAATGTGACAACCAAAAGTGCATTGTTTGTTTGAATCTTTCAACTTCAGGCAAGCAAATACTGAATAAAATGGCTGTCATTAAAAAAATTATGTGCAATTAACTAGGCAATAACATTATGCAATTTGGGAAATCTGTTCTTCTGATTATTTTTAAGGTTCTTATATGACCCACTGTGTTACACAATAAAATGTTTCTTATTGAAAATCCAACAGTGAACAAAGATTATGGATTATGCCTATTGAGATTACAGCGCTAAAAGCTCATTAAGTTTTAATTCCATGTGCAATTTGGTATTTAGAAAGCAAATGTGTCCAAGATTTATGTTCCATTGTCTAGAAATAAACCCAGATTAATCAAGAGAAGCAATATTGCAAATAATACTGAAGAAGAGGAATATTCACCCTAGTTAAAACAGATTATTTTCAAGAACTTTAGAACTATGTAATTAATTTTTAATTGTCAATTGCTCATGAAAGCAGGTTTCACACTCTGCTTTCTTAATCTGAGTCACCATACATTCTTGAAAGTCAATTAAAATATGATTTCTTATGATGCTATTCCTTAGAAATGATAGCTTTACAACACTAAGTAAGGAGCAGGTAACTGAGTTATGATTATGAGCCTTTTGTTTATTGTACTGAGTTTTTAAAACATGTCAAGTCATTAATAAAATCAAAAAGGAGGAGAGCTGGTATATTTAATATTCATTTTTTCTAAAATCATCTTAGGTTAAATAGCCAAGTTCAATCCTCCAAAATAACTTTGGTCTCTTCCTCTTCCAGAAGACAGGATTTTACTACAAAAGTTGCATGGTTACAGGCTGAATGGTGTCCCTCCCAAAATCATATCTTCAAGTCCTGCCCCCCAGTCCTTCAGAATATGACTGCTTTTGGAGATAAGGCTTTTAAAGTGGTGATTAAGTGAAAATGAGGCCATTAGGGGGGGACCTAATCCAATCTGAGTGGTATCCTTAAAAGAAGAGGAAATTTGGACACAGAAGAGATACCAGGGACACAAAGTTCATGGACCACTTCAAGTCCCATCATCCCCCTTCCAACTTAGATATTATTATGGTCCCATATTTTAGTTCTACTTAAATATTTAACCTTCAAATTAGACATTATCATTGCTTCATTAGTCAATGCTTATTTTTATTTACTCACATATTTCTCAATATTTTACTCACAATCTCTTTTTGCATATCAAACGTTTTTTCTAGAGTCTTATTTCTTAGGATTGCAAACTGTAGGCTTCTGAATCTGAGGACCAGCGTCTTTCAACATTTCTGGACGATTTTCGGCCATTATATTTCTTGAATGTTGTACGTTTCCATTCCTCTTTAATCCTGGCTGAACTTTATTACACCTTCATACTCTGTTCTCCGTGTCTCTTAAACTGAAGTTCATACTTGTCATCTATCTATCTCCTTAAGCTTCATTCCTGATCAACTGTCTGAATATATTTTTCGGTTCACTAAACGTCTGCTAAATCCATACTGTTTAAACCGTCTAACAATTATTTCACTATAATCATTATACTTTTATTTGCAGAAGTTCTATTAGGTTCCGTTTTAAAATTTGTGTCATCATTTTTTATAGCTTCTTACTACTTGCTAATATTTCCAATCCTCTTTTACTTCTTAAAGAGATTTAACATACATCCTTTGTATTAGGTGTCTAAATCTCCAATATACGAAGTCTCTGAGTCTGATTCTATTGTCTTTTTTTTTTTCCCCCTGCTGGCTTACTCATAGTGGTTTGTTTCTGGCAGAGGTGGGTGTTTGGTGATTTCTGAGTGTGGGTACAGATTCTTTGAAATATTTTAGTGGGAATTCTTTGAGGCCCAACTTGAAATTCCATTCCCCCGTGAGGATTGGTGTTTCCTTTTCCCAGTGCCCTGTGGTCACTATCAACCTGGGTCCAAATTAAAGAACAAAGTCTGGCTGTGGTTCTTTTGGACTACAATCCTGGCTGAAAGCTCACATGAGGGCCAGCTTGTGGTTATCGTTTCACAGGGAAGATATTTTCCTTTCCTCTCTCCAGAACCAATGTTTTGTCAGGCAAGTTTTGTTACTGTTCTTTCTGCAGAGATAGCTGTTTTCTCATTCATCCTAACACTGAGGGTATATATTTTGGAATCCCAGATTTATGTGGGAATCTTCTGTTGGACTACGTGCAGGTCAAAATGGAAACCTGAGGTCCTTGGGTTTCATAAATATCTTCAGGCTTGCTTACATTCCAAGATTCCTGCTTTCACTTTCATTTGTTCTCTATAATGTCATACTTTCTAGCCAGCTCAGTGATGCATTTTGAAAGATATTATTTAACATGTAATCCAGCATTTATAGTTGTTTTCAATAGGTTATCCAGGATATCTAGTCACTATGTTACCAGAAAAGGAAGTCTCTACGTACATTTTTAAAGACTTCAAAAAGCCTCAACTGAAAATTCTCTTATTATTTTCAGCGGTAGATTTAATTTTAACTATATATTTATATAGTTATGTCTACTTTATACATAGATACATATAAAAATTTTGGAGCATCTGTGAGTGCTGAAAGGAAAAAAATCATCATAACTTTACACTGTTAAAGGACTATTCAAGTACAGAAGAAAGCACTACCAAAAAGGTAAACTACTTAAAACATTAGGTGAGGATGACTAACAAAAGGTAATTTAATTTCTATCAAAGAGTAAAATTTTGCTTTTTGAATTTTATTAGTTCTATGCTGTGTTTGTCTGAATAGGAAATAAAAGCTAAATGTGAGAGAGTTATTACTCTTATGGTATTTCTGAATTAATCCAAATCAGGACATAATGAAACAGCATAAGAAATATAATTCTCATAAGTTACTTTACTGTATTTTCCAGATAAGCAGGACCTATAGAACCAAAAAGACTCTGTAAGTGCCATAATGGGTAAGGAGATTGAATCAGTAATCAAAAACCTCCCAACAAACCAGATGGCTTCACTGGTGAATTTTACCAAACGTTTAAAAAGGAATTAATGCCAATCCTTCTCAAACTCTTCCAAAAAATTGAAGAGGAGGGAACACCTCCAAACATTTCATAAGTCCAGCATTAGCCTCTTACCAAAGCCAAAGACACTACAAGAAAAGAAAACTATAGGCCAATACCCCAGATGAATATAAATGCAAAAAATTTCAACAAAATACTAGCAAATTGAATTCAATAGTACATTAAAAGTATCATACACCATGACCAAATGGAATTTATATCTGGGATACAAGGATGGTTCATAATATGCAAATCAGTGTGTGACATACCACATTAATAGGAATGAAAGATAAAAACAATATGATCATCTCAATAGATGCAGAAAAATCATTTGACAAAATTCAACAATCTTTCATGATAAAAACTCTCAAAAACTGGATATGGAAGGAACATACCTCAACATAATAAAGGTCATATATGACAAGCATACACAACTAACATCATACTCAACAGAGAAAGGTTGAAAGTTTTTCCTCTAACATCAGAAGCAAGACAAGGGTACACACTCTCACCACTCCTATTCAACATCATACCGGAAGTCCTAGCCAGAGCAATCATGCAAGAAAAAGAAATAAAAGATGTTCAAATTAAATCAGAAAGAAGAAGTAAAATTGTTTCTGTTTGTAGATGACATGATCTTATATTTAGAAAATCCTAAAGGCTCTATACCAAAAACTGTAAGAACTAATAAACAAATTCAGTGAAGTTGCAGGATACAAGATCAACATACAAAAATCAGTTGTGTTTCTATACATTAACAACAAACTATCTGAAAAATAAATATGTGAAACAATCTAATTTACAATTGCATCAAAAACAATAAAATACTTAGTAATAAATTTAGTCAAGGAGGTGTAAAATGTCTAACACTGAAAGCTGTTAGACATTGATGAAAGAAATGAAAAAAGATACAAATAAATGGAAAGATATCCTGTGTTTATGAATTGGAAGAATTAATATTGTTAAAATGTCTGTAGTACCCAAAGCCATCTATAGAGTCAATGCAATTCCTATCAATATTCCAATGGCATTTTTTACAGAAATAGAACAAACAACCCTAAAATTTACATGGAACCACAAAAGACCCCAAAGAGCCTAAGCAATCCCAAGATATAAGAACAAAGCTGGAGGCATCATATGTCATGATTTCAAACCATATTACAAATCTATAGTAATCAAAACAGTATGGTACTGGCATAAAAATAGACACACAGACCAATGGAATAAAATTGAGAGCCCAGAAATGAATCCATGCATATACGTCAACTAATATTGACAAGGGAGCCAAGAATACTCAATGGAGAAAGGATAGTTTCTTCAATTAATGGCTCTGGGAAAACTGAATTGTCACATGCAAAAGAATAAAATTGGACCCCTATTTTACACCACTCAGAAAAGTTAACTCAAATGTATTAAAACAATATATGTGTGTGTATATACAATATACACGTGTGTGTATCTATATATGAATATTAGCCATAAAAAGAAGAAAATCCTCACATTTGCAACAAATTGGATGGACTTTGAAGGCATTATATTATATGAAATAAGTCAAACAGAGAAAAGACAAATACTGTGTGATCTCACACGTGGAATCTGAAAAAGTCGAACTCATAGAAACAAAGAATAGAATGATGGTTACCAAGGCTGAGGAATGAGGGAAATCAAGAAATATTGGTCAAAGGGCACAACTTTCCAGTTATAAGATGAATAAGTTCTGACGAATCTAATGTGTAGTATGGTGATTATAGTTAACAATATTTGAAAGTTGCTAAGACAATAGATCTTAAATGTACTCACCACAAAAAAATTGTAATTATGTAAGGTGATGGAAGTGTTAATTAACCTTATTGTGGTAATTATTTCACAATAGATACATGTATCAAATCATCCCATTATATACTTTTAACTTACACAATGTTATATGTAAATTATATTTTAAGAAAGTTGGGAAAAAAAGATGGGAAAGTTTTATAATTTTCTGAAGTCATGTAAAATGGAGCAATTTTCATTCACATAAAAATCAGTTTCATTTTTTAATATAAAAATTATTTTTATATTTTTTATATAATTTTCATAAAATTTTTATATGTTTTACAATTTTATATCTCAAATGACTGATTTTTATTTTTTACTCAACTGTACATTTGAAAAGACAAACCTTTAGCTATTACTGTTGGAACTATTATTGTTAGAGTTATTATGCATGTAGAAATATACATTCAAACAGTGTAGAAGGTACAAATTAAAAGTGAAAACCTCCTACTTCCATTCCTCAGAGATATTATACTCGATTATGTCCATTTCTAGTTCTCATGGTTATTCACACTGCATCTACATTGTTTATTTACCTCAGAAAGGGCACACATTTTGAATGCTTATTAAAAGCTTGAACTGTGTACAAAATGGTGTGGCATACTGTGTTACTAAGAGATATTGTCCCCACCATAGCTTTTCAAGCAGACTTTATTGACATTTTCAGCATAGAGCTCTAAAATGTTGATATTTAATGTAAAAGTTGTCTTTAGTACCTAATACGACCATGAATAGCTTCACTGCAACCATTACCAAACAGACATTAAAATATCCATGTAAATTCTATTTGAATAGATTTCATGCCTTGTAAAATCTGAAGAATCTTTTAAATTGATGTGGTGTTAGAATGTTTCAAGAAATAAATTGCATTTAATACCAGATTTATCAGAATCTATGAAGGTTATACTGTGGCATAAATGAATGTCCTATAAATGCCGGGGGGACAAAAAGAAAACAATCTAAGAATGGATAAATTCCCATTGGATGTGCTGTTACCGGTTTATTATTCTGAGATAACTATGAAAGCATTTGCTAACATTGTCTGTTCTAACTTTTCAAGCACATAGTTGAATTCAATCAGAACATGATTTTCCAACTAGACAGCCACTAAAAGTAAGAATTCAGATAAGAGGAAGAAAAGGTTCTATAAGTAATTATGGTACCAAAATTAGCAACTGATTAAATCAAGTTGCTGTGAAAACTTTAAGTTAAATAGTTGGCTTAGTGTGTGTTAAACTCCCCTCCCCTACGAAAATGTAACTGGTTGATGGACTTACTTTATTTTGCAACTAGTATAGATAGTAACAACTCAGGCAAAATTCCTTGGAAGCAAAACAGAATCTCTTAGGTGAAAACAAAGTTATGATGCTATCAGATAGCAGGCAATCACACTTCTGTAGACTATCTCCTTTCCCCCATTTTTTAAAATGAAAGAATGAAGCTTATTTTATTGAGCATTAAAAAATCTAAATCTTAAACAGAAAAAAAAAAGAACAAGCTCTTTACAGTTCTTGGACTGGTAAAAATAATAAACACATCAACATCTTCATCCTTGACAAAAGTTCTTTGAAATTAATCAGTGTGATATTATATGCTTGAAGCCAAACTACTAGTTGGTAGAACCTACTAGTTGGGTGAACTGTAGAGGCAAGGACACTGCAGATATGTCTTGTTGCCTCTGACTTAAGAAGAGGTTCCTTGATCTCAGCATTCCATAGAAATGCTGGTTCAGAATGACCAGCATTTCTCTCTACTTCCAGTTTACAAGTAGGCTATAATGACAGGTTATGATACCAAACATGATGGCTAACTTTATGTGTCAACTGGGTTAAACTATGGTGCACAGCTATTTGGTCAAACACTAGTCTAGATGTTGCTGTGAATGTATTTTTTAGATGTGATTAACATTTACAATCAGGAAAGTAAAGTAGATTATCCTCCATAATGTGGATGGACTTTGTCCAATTAGCTGAAGGACTTAAGAGCAAAGAGTGAGGTTTCCCCATGAAGGCATTCTGCCACAAGACAGCAACCCTCCCTGAGTTTCCACCATGCTGGCCTGCACTACAGACGTCAGAGTTGCCAGCATCCACAGTCCCAAGAGCCAATTCTTTAAAAATAAGTATTGCTCTGTAGATAGGTAGATAGATGATGGATACACAGATACAAAGATACATAGATCCTGTTGGTTCATTTCCCTGGAGACTCCTGACTAATACACCAAATTAATATAGACATCTGTTACATAAAGAGCTAGTAAAAGAGAGCTGAGGAAAAACTAAAGGGGGAATTTACTAAGCACAATATTGTGAAGGAATAGCTTGGGTGGAAAAAGGAGCAGCATTTAAGGTTACCTCAATTCTTTTACTTTGTGATTTTTTTCAGATGAGGAGATGTGCACCATTCCATCCCTGTGAGTCAGTTAGTAACATCTGGCCAGAGGCTGTGAGGACGGGAAGGAAGGCATTGGGAAAGGGGTGCCTCAGAACTGTATCAGCCAAATCAATCTTTAACAAGACATGGTTAAATTGGAATCACACATTTGAACTCTATAAAAACATAACTATATTTTATGAGCCCTTTGACCTCTTTCTTTGCATCCCAGCCTCACGTCTACCCTCCCTATGTCCACCCAGCCTAAGTGATTTAGGAAAAGCCCTTTGAAAACAGTTTACTCTTGCTCAACAGAGTAAAGGAGTGAGAGAATGAATGGTACACCTTTCCTTCATAGCAGAGAGGGACGTAGATATATAAAAACAAACACCCAGAAAAGGTGAGTGCTCTAGGGCTGGGAGAGATCAAGAAGAAAAACAGTGACGATGGCTTTAGGTGTCAACACCCTGATAACCCTCTTATGGGTTCAAGAATTCCACTGCCTTTCTTAAAAATTTCTACTTTTTACTACACATTAAAAAAAAAAAGACTAAGATTGTTTTCTGTCTATGAGTCTGTTTCTGTTTTGTAATAAGTTCATTTGTACTATTTTTTAGATTCCACATATACGTGATATCATATTTGTCTTTCTCTGCAGAGGGGTGGTGGGAGGGGTAACTTGGGAGTATGGTATTAACAGATGCTCACTATTATATATAAAATAGATAACAAGGATTTATTGTATAGCACAGGGAACTATATTCACTATCTTGTAATAAACTATAATGGGAAGGAATCAAAAAAAAGAATACAGATATATACATAGATATATGTGTAACCAAATCACTTTGTGGTACACCTGAAACTAACACAATAATGTAAATTAACTACACTTCAATAAAAAAGACTAAGATTTATCCAAATGACAGACTAATAACTAACAATTATATAGTGTTTACAGTTTGTAAAGCACATTCACATACTTTTTTATCCTCCCAGCTGTCTCTAGGGTTGGAAGAACAAGTTCTATTATTATTCCCCTTTTATAAGTGGGAAAACTGAGGCTCAGCCTTAACGTAATTTGCCATGGAATAAAGTTGGAGTGTGAACCAGATTTCCGATTGTAAGGCCTATCTCAGTTTAGTATCATTAGTACCTGTGTAGGTGCTCATGAATCCTGAAATCAGTCCACCTGTATCAATATATTGGCGACATGTAACCCCGGCAGGCTCTCTGTGACTCAGTTTTCTTGGCTGTACATGAAGATAATAATAGCACTTGCTTTATAAATAATATAAAGCATGTAAAGTGCTTAGCAAATTGCCTGACATGTAGCAAACACTCATTACGTGTGAGATGCTATTAATCTCAATGATTAAATTAGATGGTTGTGTCATCAATTTAGTCATTTCCTGCCCAGTAAATTTTAGAAAAATATAGAAAACACAGACTCAAACACGGTAGCATCTAATAAGCATAGCACATTTCAAATCAGGGGTCGGAAAGCTACAACCCAGGCTGATCCCCTCATTTTTTCCAATAAAGTCGGATTTGACCACAGCCATGCCCCTCGTTCACAGATTGTCTATGGCCGCTTTCCTGTCTATGGCAGAGTTGAGTGGGTGTGACACTGACTAAATAGCCCACAGGGCTGAAAATATTTACGATCTGGCCCTTTACAGAAAAAAATTTGCCAACCTCTGCTTTAAATCAATAATGAAAATTCAAACAAAACCAAACAAGTAAACAACTCTGCTAGGTATCCAACAGAAGGTAAAGGGAATTACGGAAATGGGAAGGCTCTATGAACCGCCTGTGAATCAAGAAAGGCAGGGAGCGGTGTTTTTCCAGTCCTGTCTCTATTCAGGAAACATCCACTGAGTGTTCATAGTACTCAAAGCTTTACTTTCTACCAAAAGATGCAATCATTGGCCCTCTGATGAACTTCTGTTTGTTTCCAAAAGCATCTGGAAAGTTACGGTAAATTACACAACGACTTTCTCAGTTCCGGCTTCTAGCAAAGTGGAGGAGGGAAGGGGGCCGGTGGGGCTGGTGCTCGTAGCATGATGGGCGTTCAGGAAATGGTAACATTGACAGCGTAGTAACAGTTTGGGGCATCCCAAACACTCAGTGCAGAAAGTCACTCACTCAGGGGAAGTCCCCCTTGTTGATCTTGCAGTACGGTGAGCCAAGCTATCAAAATGGGAGTAGACTGAAAAGCCAGCTATATTCTTTAGTTTGTCTACAATTCAGACAATAATAAACCAGCACATCTCAAACACAGACAGAACACAGTGGCTCTACTCTTTTCTACCAGCTGTGTATCCTTGGCAAGTTATTCAACTTCTCCAAGCCTGTTTCCTTTCCAGTAAAATGAAAATAAATACCTACTTCACCGAGTTGTCATAAGGTTAAATGAGATAATCTTACTGTTGTTATCACTATCTATTTTTCCATGAAGGCTATTAGCCACGTTTAAAAATTAACGATAGACATTCTCCCACAGATTAAAACCTCTACTATCCAGGACACACAAATGATGCCAATTTAATATAAATCCATTCCACAAGATCTATGGATCACCTGTGTTGTACAAGGTACTATGCTAGGTACTATGTGGAATACAAGAATAAATGAAATACATTGAGTCTGGAAGAAATAAAGCATGTGCATCAAAAAATCTGATATAGGGGGCTTCCCTGGTGGCGCAGTGGTTGAGAGTCCGCCTGCCGATGCAGGGGACATGGGTTCGTGCCCCGGTCCGGGAAGATCCCACATGCCGCGGAGCGGCTGGGCCCGTGAGCCATGGCCGCTGAGCCCGCGCATCCGGAGCCTGTGCTCCGCAACACGAGAGGCCACAACAGTGAGAGGCCCGCGTACCGCAAAAAAAAAAAAAAAAAAAAAAAAAAAATCTGATATAGGTAAACTATACTATAATAAACATGTAAACAAACAGCTAGATGGAACCAAAGGCTTCTATTGGGATGGGGGTGAGGAATGTCATAGAAGAAAAGTAGCATTTAAGCTTGTTTTAGAGGATCTGACAAGCAGAGATCGGCACTCGACGGGGAGAGAATGGTGTGGGAAAGACACAGAAGAAGGAAAATGGAGTGAGCTCAACAGGACAGGAAGTCGCCCTGTTGGGCAGAACAGAGAGTGTGGGTGAGCCAATGCATGAGGCTGACTGCCTTGCTAAGTGCAGACACTTCATTTCTTCAACTGCAGGGTTTCTGGGTCAGCTGTCCAGTGTTTCCCCATGTAATCAGTTACTAGTAATAAACTGTGAATAATCCCTTTACAATATGAATTCGAGGAGCTCCACGGCACTTCCTGTAGTAACACTGCTTTCATTATCTTGGATCTGCTTTCTAGAGTAGGAGAGAAAGAGGCCCACTTCCTGTAAGTACCAAGGCTGGGACTGCTCCGTAACCAGGCTTTTATCTTCAGGAAGCCCAGAAAGAAGCAGCCCTGGTGGGGTTTTCTTCCCTACAAATTTTTATCTGTTTCTATAAAATATGGGTATGCTCCTGAGAAGGCTTCTTATACGGGAGTGTTCTTGGCCAGGCATGTCATGACAGGAAGACTGAGAGATGTGAGGGGCCAGTGGTGGAGAAGGCATAGGGAAGGGGTAGCAACAGAGGACTGCAAGCCGTCATTAACCTCCATCCTCTGCCAGCTGTGTATCCCTGGTCTTCATTAACCTTAGGGACTGAACGCCAAGCATCATGGTGAGCATGTGGAGGACAGAGAGGGAATCAAACAGGGATACTATCTTTGCAAAGTGTCTAATCTGGTCATCATCAGAGCCATGCATTGGAAGGGCCTCTCTGGAGGCAAAGGTAGAAATAATGGAAAGGAGAAACAACTAAAAGGCAGAAGGTCAGCAGAGCCTAGCGCAAGAGTCCAGGACTACGGGGACTGCACCATAATGATGTCATTAGAAAGGAGAAGACTCATAGAGGTGACAATGGATAAACTAAAATTAGGGTATGTTTCAAAAGGAAAGTCAAGTGGGGAGGGAAAGCGCCACTTACAAAGACACATAGAACAGGATTGGGGGAGTGGGGAGAGACCATGAGTTTCATTTGGTTTCAGGAGTTCCAGCATCCTGAAATAAAGTCTCTAAGGTGTTTGTGGCTCACAGTGGACCCAGGCTAAGCAAATCAACAGAACCTGCCTCCACTACTGTTTGGGGGAGTTGTCAGCTGCAAGAGAAGAGGGAAGTGGGAGGGAAAGTCATATCCCGATGACTCAATATTTTACTCCTATTGTCGATACGGCTGGCTCCTGCACACATTCCTGCCAGAGCCACTGGCACTGCAAATGGTGAAACTCCTACCACCAGCCACCACTCAGCTGCCTGTGTCTGCTGGAACAGTTAGATGAGAGGAGACATGGAGAAATGGTGTGTGTGTGTGTGTGTGTGTGTTCATACGCAGATGTACACACTCTTTTGCAGGGACTCACACCAGCTGTATACCTGAATGACTCATTTAGAAAAACGTTTCAAAACATTTGGGAATACTCAACTTCATTTTAGTCTGCTCCCTCCTTCCACATGAAAATAAACGCTCTTTTTTAAAATTATAGGCTGATAAAGGTTTGACTCTGGACCCAAACACTGATAAGCTACAATAATAAAGTTCATGAGTCTGTAAAAATACAAAATCTTATTTAAAAATAAATCAGAAGGGCTTCTGGTTCAGGGAAAGGGACAGAGCACACCCACGTGTCTCCCCTCCCTTCCTACCCCTTCAAGGTAGGAAGCAGATGCAATGAACTGGCACAGAAATCAGAGCAGAGGTAACACACCAGAGGTAAAGGAGTTCTTCCTAGAAGCCAGAAGTTCACAAATGCAAAGCGCCTTGGAGCAATTATCAGAGTAGTTCATTAAAGAACTGCATTCAGAAAAGCGTGGAAAACCATGTACGTCCCACCTCTTGCCCAATAAGCTTGAGCCTTTTAGCCTCCACCCAAAGCCTGAGCTCTGTTTACTGAAAATGTGGGTGATCTGTATGAAGAAGAATCCAGCTAGGGGTTTTGATGCCAGAGAAAGCCTAAGAAACTCTAGATCTCAACTGTAGACAGGAAGAAGAAAAAATAAATCAAGAAGGCAGCTCTGCCCAGGACCATGCACAGAGGAAGTCTTCTCTAGCTTGGCCTTTTTCCAGCCTGTCTCCCTGCTTGCTCCCCTCCATCAGCCTGGAAGTATGCCTGCAAGAAGAAATGGTCCATTCATTGACCCAGAACCAGATCAGCTTGCCCAGTGTGGGGAGAGGTATGGCGGGGGAACAGATTCCCACACCCACAGTGAAATCACTGACCAGCTGCCTGTTCCAACCTTGACTCTAACTAATAAATGTGAACACAACAAACAGACCACCATGGACCACCGGATGTTTGAGGAAAACCAAGAGCAAGAAAGAGAGGACATAAGACAAACAAATGAAATTAATGAGCCATGAAAAAAATAAAATAGAGATGATTCTGGGAATAAAAGAGTACTTTTAAAATTCTCTTCTCCATTCTCAGAGAGATGTACAACAGGTTATTTCATCCATAAAATGAGAGAAGATTGCAATGAAAAAGGAGTATAGGGGGATTGAATTCATCTCCCTTCACAGCTATTATTTTTCTCACCTCACTTTAAATAAGGGAATGCAAAGCAGTACTGACAATGCAGGTTTGAGGGATGACAGCATGAAATGGAAGTCTGCTGGTCCCAGTACAAAGAGTGATAGCAAAATGAAAATTGGAATTTAGCGATGTGGTGAGGGGTAGAGAAAAAGAGAGAAAAGGATGTTGAGGGAGGTGATAATATATAGGCATTGGGGAGACCTGAAGACAGTAACAAAAGGTTTGCCCCACAATATTCTGCACTCAGAGTGTACTCCTAATCAGCTACGAATAAGAGTAAGTTCTTTCTAGGTATTGTGGAATGTAAAAGTAGGGTTTCAGGAAAAGGTAGAATACAAACAACCAATACTTAGAAATTAAAAATATAGTTACCAAAATTGAAATTAAAAATTCAAACACAGATTTACTAATAAAATTGACATAACTGAAGATCTAATAGGTGGTGTCCCAAAGTGAAAGAGTATTCTAAATGTAGTGTAAAAAAAAACAAAGATATAAAAATATGAGATAATCTCAAAGACATGGAAGAGCGAGATAGGGAATCCAATATATCAAAAAGGCCTTCAAGAAGGAGAGAAGAGAGACAATAAAGGGGAAGAAGAAAACCAAAACTTAACAGATGAAAATTTTGCCAAGCTGAAGAAAGATGAGACTTTAATTGAAAGGCCTTTTGAATATCTAAAGGACTAAACAAAAGAAACACTCACACCTAGAGACATGATAGAAAAGTTTCATCGGTCAGAGGATAAATAACAGTTTCCTAGAAGAAACAGTCAGGTGACCTCAAAGAAATGTCTCAGACTGACACCAGAATTTCTCATTAGCAGCAACAGATTCTAAACCACAGTTGGGCAGTATCTTCAAAGTTCTAAGGGCGAAAGAATTTGAACCTAGAAGTTGATATTCAATCAAACTGCTAGCAAATATGAAGGCAAGATTTTTGAACATATGAGAGGTCAGAAAGTTTATAACCCTCATACCTATTCTGAAAAATTACTCAAGGATATCCTCCAGTCAAAAGAAAAGGGATCCAAGAAAGATTGATCCAAAGTAAATGACCTCTCTGCGGAGTAAATTCTTCTTTGAGAATTTTATTATTATTTTATTAAATATTATTATTTTATATAAATAAATACATTTTATAACTACAGAGTATTAATTATTATAAATCTTGACAATCTTAAAGCAGTAATATAGCAAAAAAATTGGGAGGTCTAAGAAATAAACAAAGATGTAAGTAAGTAATCAATTTACACACACATATGTATATAAAGAAATTAAAATGTTTAAAAACTATAGCAGTTTCAAAAACATTTTAGAGATACATGTCATGGCTTGGAAAGACGGCCACAGCATGTTAAGTGAAAAACAGCAAGTTGCAGATCAGATGATATATGATCCCAACTGTATAAAAATTAATTAGGGGCTTCCCTGGTGGCGCAGTGGTTGAGAGTCCGCCTGCCGATGCAGGGGACACGGGTTCGTGCCCTGGTCTGGGAGGATCCCACATGCCGCGGAGCGGCTGGGCCCGTGAGCCATGGCCGCTGAGCCTATGCGTCCGGAGCCTGTGCTCCACAACGGGAGAGGCCACAACAGTGAGAGGCCTGCGTACCGCAAAAAAAAAAAAAAAAAAATTAACTAGGTGTGTAAGTATGTGAAAATGCCTAGAAAATATCTGGAGACAGTTTCATAACACTGTTCAGCAGTTTATCTACTAAGGAGTGCTTTTGGAAAAGTAAGACAACACAGCTTTTGCTTCTTAATTTATAAGCTTTTTCATCACTTACGTTTTTTTCAGCAAACCAGTATATACCACATAATTAAGAAAATAGTTAGAGAATATGATCTATTACTCCTAAACAAAGAACGTTCTCCACATTAGTATAAAAAGCCCTACAACAGCACATGATTTAATTATTAGGTTAACATTAACATAGTGATTGGCAAAACAACATTTATCTCTAAATGGATAGCATTGATTGCACGTTATCAAGGGCCTTAACAATTTCATAAGTAACAAGCTACTCTGTTTATTGTAAGAAAAAAACTAAATTGCAGCTGTAAATTATCTTCTTTGCAGATTATTTACACATTTTTTGTCCTATCACCTAAAATTCCTAGCTTAAATAGACACCCAGTGGTTCAATGTGTTAGAGGTTGCAAGAGAATATGTCTAATTCATTTCACATCGCTTTCTATAAGAGCCATAAATGATCTGAGGATCCTGTCTTCATCAAGGTAAACAATACATCTCTCTTCTACTAATGAGTTTAATCAAGAGATAAGACTATCTAGTGGGAATATCGTGCCACAAGTTCAATTTCTGAAAATCAAAACTCAGGGGCCTGCCTGAAAAGAAAATGGCAATATGTTGATTTCAAAATTTGTCTCGAACAAAACTAATTATAAAATTTTATGTCAAGCCTTATACAAGTTGGCTGGTGGGGAGAAGGGTAGCAGGAATAGAATCAGTGATAGATCAGCTAAAAATGCCTCAAAAAGAAACGTAACCAAATAACCACAAGTTATTCTAACCACTCAACCATAATGAGTTATTCTAGAAAATGCTCAGGACAAAAGGATTCCCTGCACTGACTCTGACAAATATCCGAATTCTCTACGGATTCTATTTGCTTAAGCTCACTTAGGTTATTGGCTATTAGTCATATGGCAAAAACTATAGCTTAAACTTTAAATGGTTATAAAAATCACTTTTTTTATATATAGCAGAGCAAAAAGTGAAAAAGTATTTTATCACAGTCAATTGTTATGCAAATAAAAATCTGGTTAACTAGGTCCCTTATACCATTTTAGGGACCATAAAAACAGCAACATAACGATGTGTGAGGCTTACAAGTTGGGTCTAAGAGAAATTTTAGAATACTTTCTACAGTATTTTGAGAAATGCAGCATTACTCTCAGGTGTAGAGTTGCTCACGTAGAGTTGAAGGGCAACTTTCATTTGAAAGCATGGTTTTGACATTTGTTTTTTAAAAATGGAAGTTTCTTCACATTCTGGTACAGATTCATGTATGAAAAAGAGCATTTAAAACATAAAAATTCACTCTGAAAAATATTATCAGGGAGAGATAATTTTGACACATAATACTATACTTCAAGCTTGTAGCACTTTTTAAACCTGAAAACAGAAACCAAAAGGATTTAGAAACCCTATGGCCACCGGCTCTGCTCTGTGTCCAGTCATAAGAGAACTCTTCCAGCAGGCAGACACCTTCCCCCAGGGCGAGGCAGTTCCACTGGAAAGGTGGAAAGAGGTTTAATCAGAAGGAAAAAAATCTAAAAGAAAATTACCTTTATTTTCTGTATTGGGGAAGAGTCTAAAATTCAGCTTCTAAAATCATTTCATCTTTTAGAGATAACACAAGGGGTAGAGGATGGAAAAGGATATCAGTGAGAATCAAGGCAATGGCCCCTCAGGATCCCAGAACAACTCAGAGGGATAAAGTGGCTAAGATGTCAGAGAAACTGGTGGAAAATCTGTATAATAGGTTAAACTAACAGGCCCCCATCCTACTTATCAACATCAGGCTTCACATTTTTACTCTCTATCCCTATCCCCCAAATCCCTGTCAAAATACTTGAATTTTATTTTCTGGAGAAAGATAATTAATAGTTTCATACTTTGGAATTCCAAGCATGATGGGGGTCGGGGAGGTCTAAGGACTGAAGACAAGCAAATTAATGAATCTACATTCTGATTAGGGGATCACTCTACCCTCATTTTCACTTCCATACAACAGGCAACTAGGCTTTCACTTCCTGAAAAGGAGACTGGAAAATTATAGATTTGGAGAAACTAATCAGTCCCAGAGAAATGCTTGTATTGAACCCCACTGAGTTTCACTCAGTGCATTTTTGGTTCCTCGTGGTTAAAAATGAATGAATGGTCAAATATTTTGTGATAAACCTCCAAAATCAAGAGCAAGAGAAAAAGAAGGAAGGAGAGAGGGAGAGAGGGAAGGAGGAAGGGAGGGAGGAAGGAAATAAGGAAGAGAGGAAGGGACGGAGGAAGGAAGGAGAAAAGAGATAATTCAGGGACCAGAAGAAAAGTGTTTTTAAAATACCTATAACTGTAATTATGTAACATGATAGACGTGCTAATTGTCACTACAATGGCAATCATATTACAATATATAAATATATCAAATTAACATGCTGTACACCTTAAGTTTACACAATGTCATATATCTAATACATTTCACTAAAAAAGAAAGTTAAATATAAAAATTAAAAAACTGAACTCAGAAAATACCTATAACTAACATTCACAGGGAGATAAAAAGGTAACACAGTAACAATGAACCAAAATCTATATAAAATATATGTATATATTATAGCTTTTATATATTTCTAAAAGAAAGCTTTAGAAGACAAAGAGTAGCCCCTGGAAATTTAAAATAGTTCAGACATAATTTTTTTTTAATTTATTGGACGAATTGGAAGATAAGGTTGAAGAAATTTTTTAAAGTAACCCTTCCCCACAAAATTCCCAAAACCCAAAAGGGTCCACTGAGTGTGTGTACCCAGCACAGTGAATGAAAAGGCCACATAATTATGAAATTACAGAACACTAGATATAAAAGAGCCACAATGCTTGGGTGAGAAAGGGGGCTGTGGTAAAAAAGACACATACAAATAATGAGTGATAAGATTACCATCAGACTACTCAATAGTAATAAGGATCTTTAGAAAACAATGGATAAATGTCTTCTAAATAATAAAGGAAAATTCCATACCCAGACGAATTATCATTTAGATGGAAGAATAAGAAAAAAGACATTTTCAGACATGCAAGAACTTCAAAAAATTTAGCTAACGTGTCCTTTCTTAGGAAGTTCCTCAAGGATTTGCTCCATAAATGAGGCAAGGAAATAAACCAAAAAAGAAGATGATGTAGGATTTCAATTTGAACCAAAGACAGAAGATGCTGTCAGGTATAACTCCAGGGGGAAAACTTGTAACTTTGTATTTCAGCATATTTGTGTAGGTATACTAGACAAATGTTGAACTATCTGGAAAAAATAAAGCTTAAAAACTGGGCAGTGGAAAATATGAAGTAATTATTAACCTCAAGAAAAATGAAAGATTTGTTCAAAAAGAAAAATGTGGCCATAATTCCCTATGTGGCTTAGCAATGCACAATATTTACATATCACAGTAATGATTTAATCAGTACTTGTGATGTAATTATATTGGGGGGAAGGAAGAAAGCAAAACTTGCGTTGATGAGGGATAGCTAAATTATTTTTCTCCTTGTGAGCCAACAGCAGATCAGTCAAGAAATATCTGCATAAACAGATAACTAATAAGGATCTATTGTATAGCACAGGGAACTCTACTCAATACTCTGTAATGACCTGTGTGGGAAAAGAATCAAAAAAGAGTGGATATATGTATAATTGATTCACTTTGCAGAAGCTAACACAACATTGCAAATCAACTATACTCCAACAAAAATTTTTTTAAAAAGAAGAAATATCTGCATAAGCAACATGGATAGATGTAGAGATTATCATACTAAGCTAAGTACATCAGAAAAAGAAAGACAAATACTATATGATATCACTTATATGTGGAATCTAAAATATGACACAAATGAACGTACCTACAAAACAGAAACAGCACATAGATATACAGAAGACTTGTGGTTGCCAAGGGGTAGGGTGGTGAGAGAGGGAAGGATTGGGAGTTTGGGATTAGCAGATGAAAACTATTATATATAAAATGGATAAACAACAATGTCCTGGGACTTCCCTGGTGGTGCAGTGGTTAAGAATCTGCCTGCCAATGCAGGGGACACGGGTTCAAGCTCTGGCTGGGGAAGATCCCACATGCTGCGGAGCAGCTAAGCCTGTGTGCCACAACTACTGAGGCTGTGCTCTAGAGACTGCGAGCCACAACTACTGAGCCCACGTGTCACAACTACTGAAGCCCTTGCACCTAGAGCCCGTGCTCCGCAACAACAAGCCACCACAAGAAGCCTGCGCACCGCAACAAAGAGTAGCCCCTGCTCTCTACAACTAGAGAAAGCCCGTGCACAACAATGAAGACCCAACGCAGCCAAAGGCATGGGATAGGGAGGGTGGGAGGGAGGGAGACGCAAGAGGGAAGAGATATGGGGACGTATGTGTATGTATAACTGATTCACCTTGTTATAAAGCAGAAACTAACACACCACTGTAGAGCAATTATACTCCAATAAAGATGTTTAAAAAATAAATAATAAATTTATAAAAAACAAAACAAATCAAGGTCCTACTGTATAACACAGGGAACTATATTCAATATCCTTTGACAAACCATAATGGAAGTGAATATGAAAAAGAATATATATATATATATATAAAACTGAATCACTTTGTTGTACAGTAGAAATTAACACAACATTGTAAATCAACCAAACTTCAATAAATTTTTTTTAAAAAGATATATCTGGGGCTTCCCTGGTGGCGCAGTGGTTGAGAGTCCTCCTGCTGATGCAGGGGACACGACGGGTTCGTGCCCCGGTCCGGGAAGATGCCGTGGAGCGGCTGGGCCCGTGAGCCATGGCTGCTGAGCCTGCGCGTCCGGAGCCTGTGCTCCGCAACGGGAGAGGCCACAACGGTGAGAGGCCCACGTACCACAAAAAAAAAAAAAAAAAAAAAAAAGATATATCTGCATAAGCGCATAATTTCCACGTTACTGTAGCTGTTGATACCAGGGAAATGGCAAAGCCAAGCGGAAACTTTTTTCTGAGGTGTGGTTCTTGAGATGATTGTTAGCTATCACAAGCCTTATTATGGTACCAGACTTTTATAACTAAGTATATGCATTGTCTCAATTAATCCTTCCAACCCCTTCCAACCTTATGAGATGTACACTAGTAGAGAAGTTTTGAGAGACTAATTCAACCAAGAATAAGCAGCTAATTAGTAGCAAAGCTAGCCTTTAAACCAGGATCTGTCGAACCAAGTTTGAGTGCTTCACCAGTGCTCAACCAGCTTCAGACAGGCTGCTTCTGACCACCTCTGAAAGGACTGTGGTAAAAGCTTTGCCCAAAGTCTCTGCTCAAATCTATGAACCATTTGTCCAGATCCATTTCGGTAGTTTTCCCCAGGCATGTGACACTGTGATGGCAGAGTTCATCGATAACACAGCTAAACAGAAAAATCATCTTTGCTCATTTTTTTTCTGCTTAGGGGTAGAAAAAGATCTCTGCACATCTTCCCTTGCAGAAAATCGAAAATTATCATGTGGTTTCATTTAGAATAGTCATTTAAAACCATGTCCTTTACTTTCTAATAATAAATCCTTATGGCCTGGAAAAGTCTCCTGGGTAAAACATTACTGGTGAAGAAGACAATAAATTTACATTAGTAGCTGCTTTTGAGTACGTAAGCTGCAGATTTTTATTTATAAGAATTTTGAGTGCTTTGTCTCAAACATTGAGGGGACTATTTCAGTTTCTGGCATTAAAATGGTCTTTGCTTTTTCCTTTGCTTATTTTAGGTTTCTTTTCTTCTACTTTAGTTTTGGTTTTGGTTTGCAAAGGAAAGACAACTCAATCACGATTTCATTCCTTGCTGGATTGCTATAGTACAAGATTCTATTTGAAAAGGAATTAGATCAACTAGGAGCCCTACATCACACCGGAGGATACGTGCTGAAGGCTGTGATCACACCAAAGCAGGTGGGAGGCTATCAGAGCAGAAAATTCATTTCAGGAGGCTCTGGGGGCTCCTCACAGGGTGGATCTGGTATGGGCTGAGGTAACCCACTTCGGTTTCAAGCAACCACAGACATTCTGCCATTGGAGTCTCCTGAAGGGCCTCTGGACTCTGGATAAGGTTACACAGAATGCAGGTCTTCCAAACACACTTCTGGGAAGATTTCAAAGCATCCATGAAGAACCCGACTTCAGAGACTTCCGTGAAGCAGCAGAGCTCCTGGGAGATGCAAGCTCTCGACCCTAATTATAAAGGACAGGCAGCATGCTTGGGGTCCCACTCCCCTTTCACCGTCCCCTACCCACTCAGCATCTACATTCCTGCCTCACCTGCACCATTTTTATTCATTAGAATCCCTGGTCCCTCTCTTGATTCATCATACAGAACTACTGCCCTGTTACATTCATGCCAGCTCCCCATGCAGCTGAACTGACTGAAGAGAAACACACAACCACACCTTCATGACCCAAACGTCAAGTGGGCCTGTCACGTAGCCCGACAACCTTACTCTTCTGCCCTGATCCATCCACTCTCCCTCTCATCTCTCCTGTTTCCAATTCCTTTCCTCCCAATTTCTCATGAACTCACTCCAATTAGGCCTTCACCACAACCATTCTATAAAACTGCGCTTGACAAGGTCACCAGTGACCTCCAAGTCTCTGACTACAATGACCAGCTATCAATTCTCAGTGTGCTTGACTTAAGAGTAACAGCTGATACAACTGATCATTTTTCTCCCTGTATTTTCTTCATTTGTCTTTCAAGATGCTACAGTGAGGACCCCATTTCCATCTCCTTTGACAGGCCCTCCTCTTCACTCTGACATAATGTCTGAGTGTCCCAAGGCTCAGCCTTTGGTCTCCTTTTTTTTTTTCAACCTTGTTAAAATAACCTTTCTTTTCAACCTTGATGAATCTAGGCAACTAGTGGTAACTAAAACTATCAGAATGAAGGGTTGACAGGAGACGATAGCAGATAAACTGTTCACCCTGGAATCACTGATTAATCTTAACATCTCTAAAAGTGGTGTTTCCAGATCTTATCACATCCTGATGCAATTCCACAGTGTTCTTACCAATGATATTGAACAGGAATATAATCAAGCCTTAAAATCCATTAACACGTAACAATAAAGAGAGTAGAGGAGATTATGGTAAAGGTCATCAGAAAGATTCAATTGGCCACCTCCAAACTGCAGAATATTTTACAGGGTATATTTCCTGTTTCTTCAGTAAACAAATGGCAAGAAAAAAAAAAGGGGAGGGTCACACCAACCAAGTGCATGGTTTGGACACTGGATCCAAATCAAATGTAAATAGACATTTTGAATGGAATGGCTGGGGAAAACTAGGAATTTGATATTTAAAAATTATCATTTATTTGCCTGTTAAATATAGTTATGATATGGGGCTCTATTTTTAACAGTCCTTCTCTAGTAGAGATATACACTAAGGTATTAATATTTATGGGTGCAAAAATATAGTGTCTGAAGTTTTCTTTAAAATACACATACATACACAAGTGTTTTGGAGGGAACTGTACCATTGTTTCCACTTTTTTTTTCAGATGTTTGAAAATTTCTAGATGTGAAGAAAAAGTGGCATAATCTAACGATAGAGTAGATATATAAGATAAAGAAAAAGGAATATGAAAACACCCATCTCCTTCTCTTTTTTCTTATACTCACTTCCTTGGTGATTTCAATCATCTCTATGCTGGGGACTCATGACATTATATCAAGTCCAGACCCACTTCCAAATCCCAGGACATCTCTGCTTGGATTGTCTGAAAATATTTCAAAACTGAACTGATTACCCGCCCCAGAAAACACTACGTGTAGACTTCTCCATATCAGTTGCTGACAAGTCCACCTTCTAACTATTCAGGCCAAAATAACCGGAGCCATCCTTGACACTGTCCTTTCTCTCACACTCTACACCCAGCCCATGAGGAAAACCCTGTCAGCTCCTCCTTAAGAGATATTCAAGGTGTGACCACCCCTCACTGCCACTCTCACCACCCCTGTCAGAGCCGCCATCAGCCCTTATTCCTCACCTACTCACTGTCGTAGTCTCTCAACTGCTCTCCCTGCCTCGACCCTTGGTCCTCTTTGGGGCTTTTCTCAAACCAGCAAGCCACAGTGAACCCTTGTAATGTAAGTCATATGTCCCTCAAAATCCTGCATGAGACCCCATTTCCCTCCAAATAAAAGCCAAAATCTTAGTTGCTACAGGGACTCACATGAGCCCCCATTCCTCCCCTCTCAGGCCACGTCTTCTCCTAACTGGCTCCTGCCTCCTTCTGCTCTTGTCCTCCTTCCTGTTCCTAGAATGTTCCAGAACTGATCTTGCTCCGAGGCCTCTGCACTCCCTTTGCCTGGAATGCTGTTCCCTCCACATGACTAACCAACTCTCTCACCTCCTCCTTGAAGTGTTGCACAAATGCTCTCTCCGAGAGTTTTATTCTGACCCACCCCCTCCCCCTTCCCCACTCCTGGTCCCCTGTCTCCCTCTCTCCTTTTCCTTTGTCCACTGTCATCTTCCAAAAATAGATAGTTAACTTGTTCATCACGTTGGGTTTTTTTCGTCTCCTCCACTAGACTGTAAGCACCAGGGAGGCGGGGCTTGATGTATCCCAAGCAACCAGAACAGTACCGGGCCTGTAGCATCCTCAATGAAAATTGCTAAGTGAACAAAATCATCAATAAATTATGAGCCGCCATCTCCAACCATACTCCGGGCTCCTTAAGGCAGTGTTTCTCCACTTTTTAAAGTGCAGAGACTCCATCGGAACATCAGTAGAGTCTGAGGACCTACCCCAACCCCCTTCCCCTAAGCACACACATTAATGTCCTTTTAGTGAGTGTTGGCTGAGAAAATGTATAATAAGCAAAAAATACTGAGATCAGTAATGTACAGACTGAATCTGTATTTTATTGATCATGCAACTGTCAACAAACAGTTAATAAGCGCTTACTATGTTCCAGGTACCGTTCTAGAAACTGGAGATAGTAACAGTAAACACGATGGATAAAAAAAAACTATTCTCACAGAACTTAAAATCTACTGGCTCCATGGGTCTATAAGTACTTGAGAACACAGTCCATACATGTGTAAGACATATTATTCAATGTTTTGTGCTCATATGGAGTAGTGGATCTCTTATATTAATGCATCTGTTCTCATCAGGGACAATTATTATCTCTGACAAGGGAAAACTTAGATCTGGGGGATCAAAAAATCTTGGCTATAACAATGGTCTGTGGTCTTCCAAAGCTGCGGGTACCTGATAAAGTCCTATTCTGTAGTATCTGATAGTCCTCTAAATTAAATTACATTAAATTTTTCTACTTGGGGTAGCAATAATGAACAAAAAGGTTGAGGTACACTGTGATAAGGCAGTAGGCCTCCTGGGTTTGCGGGTCTCAGATTCACCGCCCGTGCTCCAGGAATCCCCCCAGCCCAGCTTTGCAACCTCTGAGGGTTGCAGGTCCCTCAAAAGCTGGTCCCTAGACAGGAGCCACCCATGGCACGGCACTGCCCATGAATCTTCTGAGACATGTTGGAGTATAGAGACTGAGAAAAGATGATTAGTGGGGTGGGGAGACATGAGAAAAGAGGCTGTGACTATTTAGCAGAAGAAACATTAAAAAAAAAACTCATGAGAAAAATCAGCATTTGAGTTTGCATTTGTTCATGAGTAGAAAAAGATGTGTGCCACACCAGTGATTCCTAACAATGAAGAGTTTACAGTTTCACAGATGACTAAGTGATCTTTCACTATGGTTGATTAATGGGATGATTCAAACAAAGATGGAAGAACAAGCCAAGCGCTACCCCTGAAAATGTGTGGGTTGAAGAGGCATTTCCTGTTGAACATTTCTGTCCCAAGATGACCCGTTCATACATTGGGGAGTGTTTGCATTTATATACTTAGGTGAGTGGTTCTGGAGCCCCAGGGAGGTGCCAGTCCTGGTCGGCAATTCCTCCTCACTCTCCTCTCCACTCCACACCACTGTCCTTGCTAATGTAAAAACTAAAAACTTCAGGTCATTGAAGCTGTTGGCTCTCAATTGGCACTGAGGCTGGGTCCTGGGTCTCAGCATCTGAGGACTCAGCATCATCAGCCCTCTGAAGACAAGTATGTAATATTTGCCCACTACTTATGCTCAGAACACATTCCCTCGCATACAGAAAATCTTCCTTCAAGAACTATTCTCAGAGGTAAATGTGAGTGTGTGTATTTTGATCTACTGCACACAGTTTAAAAAATATGCATACAGTACTATCACATGGGTACAGCATCCCAACAGTTAAATAATTTGAACAGGCAGAATTTCTCACCAGACCATGAAACAATCATCAGTGCTCATGATGACCAGCTGCAACGTCTTGA
The DNA here is from genome assembly GCF_963455315.2 of Globicephala melas. Classification (NCBI taxonomy): domain Eukaryota; kingdom Metazoa; phylum Chordata; class Mammalia; order Artiodactyla; family Delphinidae; genus Globicephala; species Globicephala melas. The sequence continues at coordinate 74,627,468 of NC_083327.1, read as the reverse complement.
AATACTGCAACATCCTGAATGACAAAATGAAGCAGCAACACCCAAGGGCTTTGAAGGTACATCATTAGGAACCAGACTTCCCAGAGCTCTACCACTTCTTAGCTCATGCAATTTTGGAAAGCTGCTTTCATCTTGATGCCTCTGTTTGTTTTCTCTGTAACACAGCCACAATGATAGTACCTAACTCATAGGAATACTGTGATGATACTTCACTCAATGCTTGATAATAAAACACTCAAGAAGTAGCAGATATTTTTCAACATGGCTTTCATGTGAATTTTGTTTTTTCATGTTCTGATTCTTTTTTAAAAATGATCTATCTGTGATATATGTTGATGTCCAGCATATACATGAATATTCAAGTCAGAATATTCATTAAAGAGAATGTCTAACTCTCCAATTATGATATGAAGATAACTTGCAGTAGCGACTGCTATTTGTCTACCAAATATCCATTCAACTCTTATTATTACTAACAGAACTCAGATTTTATTCCAGGTACAATGTACATAGCTTAAAGACTATATTGCCCAGTGTCTCTCGCAGCCAGATGGAGCCTAAGTTCCGACCAATGAGATATAAGAGGAAGTGCTGAGTACGACTTCCAGCAAGGCTCCTTAAAGGAAGCTTTTCCAGCAAAGTGTAATATTACTGACTTTTCCCTCTTCCACTTTTCTGTGGTCTATAATGCAGCTATGATGGCTGAAGCTCCAGTGGCCACACTGGACCAAGAGTTGACCTTGAGAATGGAAGCCTTGGGCTAGGCTAGGAAACAGAAACTCAGAAAGAGCTTGGGTCGTTTTGACTGTGGAGCTGCCATACTACTGGTAAAGCAGTACAGATTTATCTTATGTGAGAGAAAAATAAGCTTTGTATATTAGGCCACTATGACTTGGGGGTTTTCGGCTACAAGTGGCTGATTCTAATCCTAAAAAAAAAAGGAGTTATATTTGAAATAGGATTTCTTCTAAAATAGGTACAATTTCTTACCCCTATATTCTTTCCAATTTCATGTAAATATTTGTATGTACAAATACTTTAAGCTTGTAGGATAGCTTAAAGCACTTAAATATAGCCAAAATGTAGTTAAGATTAACTCAGAAAAATTGGCAGGAGCTGATATAACTCAGGAATGTTTTTTTTTTCTTAATTGTAATAACGTGTAAAAACAAAACAAAACAAAAGCAAAGAACAATCAAATCTCAATTAGTTTTGATTATACAGACCCTCTTGATGATGTCTATGTCTTATGGCAGGAGAAGGGGGAGTAGACGTTATTTTGCTTTTTTAAAAAAAAATCTAATGATGATAAAATGGTACAACTTTTTGAAACTGTGTAATCATTTTTTTTAGCCTATTCTAAGAATTTCACACAGGAAAGTATCCTAGAATACAAATTGTTTCCCTAATACTAAACTTTATTAACCTCTCTGTCCATCAGTTTCCTATTCTATAAAATGGGAACAATAAAAGCAATCAGCTGAGTTAATATCAGTTAAATGCTTAGAACAGTGCCTGTCACCTAGTTAGCTACTATTTGTAACAGATAAATCACTAAATTCATCTCCACTTCTTCTTCATGTGGAAAATGGACCAACCATAGTAACTGCATTCAGATTCCTCATGTGACAGCTAGCACACTGAAAGAGAAGTTCCTTGAAAGCAGGATTTTGTCACTTTTGCTCTCTAGTGTATTCCCACACGTAGAACATGTAGGAGGAGCTCATTAAATCACTGTAAAATGAACAAAACTGTGCTCTTATTATAGAAGACTCTCTAAGCACCTAAGGTAAAACCTGTTTCTAGTTCATTATTCCACTCCACTTCATTGGATTATTAATTTATCTTTTTACAATGTGTTTATATTCTACCTAAAAATCAAATTCAAAGTTTTGGATGAGAGAAATGACCTCTGAACTTTGTATCATTTTTCTCTATTACCTTTTTGCCATGTGATGCCTCTTTCCTTTTCATGTATCTGATGTAAAGTATTATACCTCCTTTTTTATTGTGGTGAAATATACATAACATAAAATTTACCATTTTGACATTTAAGTGCCATTAAGGACTTTGTTGTGCCACCATCACCACTATCCATCCATACCTCTTTTTTTTTAAATGTAGCTTCTAAGCTATATTAAGTTCCATTTACTAAACATAAACAAGACAAATCAGAAAATGATTAACGAGGCTAATAATAACCATGTTCCTGTTCTGACAGTTATTTTTCCACTAAAGATTCAGTCAAAGTGATCTGCTATTAAGAAGGAAAATTAAAAGATATTTAAGTAGATCTCTCTGATTTCATGAGATTGTGAATCATGTGATTTGATACAGTTATTAGACACTAACTGACTATTTGATATATATCTACATATTTGTCAACCTTTTAAATTTGAAATCTTTCTTAATCAGCCTCAGTGAAGCCTTCCACTCTCACAGACCCACTATAAAGGTAGCATTCTTCTGGATCATAGTTTGGGGAATTTCCGATCTACTCAAGAAGGGGCAGTATTTTTTTTCAGTTTATATTTCTGAACTGTGCATAGCAATAAAGAAAAAACAAAAGTGCTTATATCCCATTTCTGCCTTATTGATACAGGAAGAAAAACACTGCCAGATACAACTTAAATGCATGCTTAAGGCCACAGCTTAAGACCTTGAATGATTTCTCAATTCATAGCATTTATCCACTAATTTTCAAGGATGGCTTTCAAATGCCCTAAGCAAATTTAGGCAAACACCTTGACCAGGTAAAAAGAACCAAATGTTCTTACGTGACATGCTATTCTATGAAGAGACACTTTTAACACCCTCCAGAGAAAAACGACCCACCATTTTATGAGATTTCATATTTATGAAATGGTCACACGATAAACACATGCTATACTACAAAGAGAAACTTCAATTCCCTCTAGAGACGGGCACTGCCACTATTTTATTAAATTTTGTTTAGCAATCACACTTCTAATTTTTCATATTATTGTGTTAGGGGCTCTGCTAGGTGCAAGTAGGTGAAAAAATCTAGACCAAAAAGACGAGGCCATTTGTTTTTTTGAACTAAATCACGGCGAATTTGACTCAAGAATTTTTAAGCAGAAATTAGATTTTAACACATCAAGCAATTTACTTACAAGGGAGAATGTTCGTAAGAGAAGTACCCATTCGAAGTTGAGCAAACTGCATGGAACAGTTTAGTAACCAAGGCAACAAGAATTGAATCTCTAAGATTCCCTGGAACTAGAGGTGCCCAACAAGAATAGCTAATTTTGTCACTTATCCTTTTGAAGAAGATGAACTAACACCAAGCTGCTTGTGGTGACTCAGGTGAACTTTAAAATTAAATATAAACAACCCCAAGGTTGTATCAACCTTACTATTACTGTTAGAATACCACAAGCATTAAAAGGACCTTACCACAGCACTTTTTCTAATTCCCCACCCTCTGTGCAACAGCAGGGTGTAGAATGGGCATCTATTTACCTAATGACTATTACCATTTTCATCTAGGAATCACCTTAAGAGAACAGTCACACTGTCTCCTCTAGGAAATAACGTATTTGAGTTAGAGAAAAAGAACATATTTCTATATTATATCTAGCTTAATACTAATATATTCCAACCTGCTTCACTGTTTAAGCACTTGCTAGAGGCAGTGGTTTTATTTTCACACTAGCAAGAAAAATGTTTACCATGAGTATTTGAGACCTGGGGGTTGGGGGGAAGTGAGGAGAGAAAAGTAATAATTGTGGCCCAAACAGTCAGTTTAGACTGTAGTCTAACATAAAGACTACAGTGTAAACCTGTTGATTAGAGCTCTCTGGTTCCTGTGAAAGCAATAACAGTGTGGTGGTATGAAACAAATTTCAAATCTATTGATTGAGATTTCTCTAGAAATTACCGGTTTTACAGAGTTGCATAGGAAATACGTGAATTCTTTTAATTCTACTCCCTTACTCCTTCCAAGGTTCTCCTTGTTTTTAATGGCTCCGCCTACTTAGATCTCATTAGGGCCAATACTGATTTTCTCTCCTTTTTGCAGTTCTCTGGTCTTCAACCCCCTAAAGAAAACTAACATCTTACATCTCTGAGGTGTAACTTCCATTGGATAGCAGGGAAGTTGAAACTTCAGTTTGGCCATGTTGACGCTTAGGGCACACAGAGGCTAAGCCCACAGGGTGCCTCAATACATGCCTGTTAGGAATAAATGGATTCCAGGGATCTAGACAGAGAATTGGCTAAGCCAAAAGATCAAGTGCACTCATCCCAAGAAGAAAGCCACACGTGTCTCGGAGAAGCCATACGGTTTCAGGGTCATTCTGAGAACGCAGCTATACTACAGTCAGTCCATCAGTCAGGTCATAACGCTAAGAAATCTCAATTTCTGAAGAAGCACAGTTCAATAAAAATAAGAACATTTGTTTTGTCAAAGGAAGGATCACTTCACATAGCTGTATCTGCAGCAGGTTTTATATAAATGAAAGACACCCTTACTACAATTAAAATACGATTAATTTAATATAAATGCATTCTGCACATAGACAACTTTTAAAGAACAAGTTCATGGCTTAAGCAAGTCAACCTAGATTGCAAAAATACTTTTCCTTTGACAAAGTTCCCTGGACAAAAAGAGACACTCAGCCATCAAGAGACACCTATTCATCTTTCCATTTAAAAGAAGACATCCAACCATAGTATAAATGAATCGCCCAGCAACAAATCTACCATCAGAGAAATAAGAGTACAGTTTAAGAGCTCTTGCTGTGTTTTAGACCCTGGATGATTTAGTTCATCTATATACATCTGACAAGGCACTCTGGACCATGGACTGGTTACACTGTGATGGCAAATTCAATCCAAGATTACACTGATTAAGCTAGTCTGAAGTTTCAGAAAGGAAGTAGAAGTTGAGGTGTCCGTTTAGGGGAAAAAAATGAGTATAGAAGTGAAACAGAGAGAGGGAGATGCAGGTATTCAAGCAGAAGGAAAAAAAAAAAATGAACACTTTGTGGAGGGGAGACCGGCAGGAGGAAAGGGTGAGGCAAGGAGATCAGATTGGAAAGTAGAAATCAAATACGATGGGAGAGACCGACCTGGTGAACAGCTTTTCTACATGGTCCTTCACAAGGGTCTGTCTGAAAAAGGTTAGCCTAGGGTTTGGCGCCCTGAGGCATAGTCTCATTCTGCATTTTAGGCGTCAAGGTACACTATCACTTATCTGTTAAAGCCATTGCTAAGTTAGACAGTCAAGCCCACTGCCAAATTTTTAATTGAATAGCTGTTTCCCCTAAAATTCATATTCACCCAGAACCTATGAATGTGATCTTATTCAAAAGTAGTCTTTGCAGATTTCGTCAAGTAAGATGAGGTCATACTGGATTAGGGTGGGCCCTAAATCCAATATGACTGGCGTCCTTCTAAGGAGAAGGAAATTTAGATACAGACACACAAGGAGAACATCGTGTGACAACAGAAGGGCAGAGATTGGAGAGATGTATCTGTAAGCAAAGGAATGCCAAGGGTTGCCAGCAGCCTCCAGAAGCTAGGAAGAGGCAAGGAAGGCTTCTCCTCTAGAGCTTCAGAGAGAGCATCGCCCTGTTAACACCTTGATTTCAGATATGCAGCCTCTAGAACTGTGAGACAATCCATTTCTATTGTTTTACGCTACCCAGTTTGTGCAACCTTGTTACGGCAGCCATAGGAAACTAATAAAGGGAGTGGAGCATTCTGAAGTGATGATTTGCAGAAATTACTCTGGCAGTGATGAGTAGAAGTTGAAGGGAGGAGAGGCTGGAACCAAAAAAGACCAGTTAGGAGGATATTACAGTAATTTGGGCTTGGAAAACAATGAGGATGTGGACCAGGCTGGTGACAGTGGAATGAAAACAAAGCCAAAATCTAGAGATGTTGAAGAGGAAGAACTGATGGTCCACAGTGAAGAAGAGCCAGACACAAAGACGATTCCAAAGTTAAGTCAGAGAGAAGGGTGGGGACTTCCCTGGTGATGCAGTGGTTAAGAACCCACCTGCCAGTGCAGGGGACACAGGTTCGAGCCCTGGTCCGGGAAGATCCCACATGCCACGGAGCAGCTAAGCCCGTGTACCACAACTACTGAGCCTGAGCTCTATAGCCCGTGAGCCACAACTACTGATCCCTCATGCCACAACTACTGAGCCCGCGCACTCTAGGGCCCATGCTCCACAACAAGAGAAGCCACCGCAGTGAGAAGCACATGTACCGCAATGAAGAGGATTGACATATATACACTCATATGTATAAAATAGATAAATAATAAGAACCTGCTGTATAAAAAATAATTTAAAAACAAACACCCGAGAAGGGTGGAGTCCCTGGCAGAAATGGAGAGGATTAGAAGAAACAAATGAGTTTGCCATAAGGGGGAGAAAGAGAAAACAGCTAGTTTGGTTTCATATATCAGAAGATATGTGGGCAGTTGAAAGTGGGAACTGAAAATTTAGGTGTTGGGACCTACAGAAAGAAATCTGGAAATCGTGAACCTAAAAGTAAACAGCTGAGGCTCTGAGGACACTAGCTTTTCAAGTTGGTTAAAAGCAGCAGGAGCGCTCAGGGCCCAGTACTGAAGTATCTGGGGAACGCTTTCAACAGATGAGGAAAGAGAGAAAGGAAGTCTGGTACATCCTTATCTTTCTCTCCTGGGAACAATTTTTCTGTCCTATGAATATTGAACGGTAATTCTACTGATTACCTCTTATCAGCACTAGTCTTTCCAAAATGTATCACGTCTCATGAACTTTTGCTTCTTATTTCTAAGATCAGTGGAATGTTATGAAATACCTCTACACAAGACAGCCAAATCACATTATATATTCAGTTAATATAAATTAGGCAAAATTTATAACTTGTGAATAAATCCCTTATTTTCTTTTTTTATTTTTTATTTTAGAATTGGGAAAAAAAATAACCAACCATGTAAACTAATGGGTCATATCTATCACTCTACTTTCAAAGCTCTTAACAAATAGTCAACTTGGAAGGTCAAGAAAAGTATTAACAATACTTCTGTAGGAGGCCGTTCAATGAATGGAATCGAAACAACTGTGCAGCCACCTGTAGAAAAACAACGTTGGAGTCGCACCTCATAGTGTAAACCAGGATGAATTCAAATGGATCAAAGATATAAATGCAAAAGAGGAAACTATTAAAGTACCAGATGAAAACATTCTTTTGTTGGTTAAAAATTTTTACCAGGTAGTTGCCAGGTAGATGCATGGAACTGTTAAAGTTCTAAAACAACTTCAAAGCCAGAAGTTCAGTGGAGTACTTGGACAGGCAAAGGAGAGAATCTACAAGAGTAAATGATTAGCCAAGCCTCCACCAGGTGAGCCAAACATCCCTTTTAAAATCAAAAGCTCCTTATTTCTTCTGCCTTAAAAATACAAGTCCCTTTTATTTTTAAAACAATTGGTAATCGTTTCCTAGAACTGTCACACAAAGTATTAAATAGTGGGTGCCTTAAAACAACAGAAATGCATTGCCTCACCTTTCTGGAGGCTAGGAGTCTGAAATCAAGGTGTCAGTGGGGCCGTGCTCTCTCAGAGGCCTCTTGGGGAGGAGCTGTCCTTGCCTCGTCTGCCTTTGGTGTTTACTGGCAGTCCTTGGCGCTCCTTAGCCTGGAGAAGCGTCATTCCGATCCCATGGCCATCTTTTCTCTGTGAGTCTTCACATCATCTTCCCTCCTTGCGTGTCCACCTCTGAATCCCAATTTCCTCTTTTTCAAAGATTAAGCCCTACTCTAATGATCTCACTCGAACTTGACTTCCTCTATAAAGACCCTATTTCCAAATAAGATCACATTCTGAGGTACTAGGGGTTAGAATTTCAACACATCTTTTTGGGAGTATACAATTCAATCTATTTCAACACACTTCAATAGTATTACATCTGTTTAGCACATAAATAGATACAAAAAAAACTGACATTCTCCATGCCAAGTTCCCCCCTGCCCCAGAAGTAGCACAGCCACAGGCCAACAACTCCCCACGAGGAGGCTTGAGAACCCTGGGCCCCCACCCCCACCCCAACTCACAGAAACAGAACCCCGAGGAGGGTGGGGCAAAGAAGCCCAGATGGGGCATTTTCCTCAAACACTCTCGAGAGGAGAAAAGTATTTTAAAGGCTTAACAGCATCTGGGCCAACACGCTTCTATGGGGCTTCAAAGTTTCATGTGAAAGAAAAATCAGGAAGTAGGTGCTTTCCTTGGATTTCAACCAGAGCTTCCAGAGGAGCAGTGAAAAGCCGGGTAGGGCTGACTTGGAAGCGGAGTGCTCCAAAGAAAGCTCCCAGGGGGCTGCCACCATCCATGCGGGGGTAATTCTAACCCAGTCCCAAGGCTCTTATTATAGAAAAGTTGCAAAGTCTAAACCACAAATCTTACCCTTAAACGTAAGTATCTGTCGCCTCTCTGGGATGTCACCCATGCTTCCAAGTCACTTCCAAGTTATCTTTCATCACTGTGCCATGCTGAAACAGGCTGGAAAACTATGACAGCTTTAAAGTAAGGTCCACTGATCTGATTACAAGTTGGGAATCAGAGTACTGGGTAGGATTGCCAAGTCCCTGGAATCCACAGGAACCTACCAGAATAAAATATGTTCCTTGAAGATGCTCCCAATTCCCAGACTGAGGTATTGTGCCCTCTCCTTGGTGCCTTGGCCATACCCATTTTAAGGTTTAAATTACCCTCGTGAAGTGAAACAACCTCGCTGCTCTCCAAGTGAAGCCTGTTAAAGTCCTCAGAGCCCAAGTTCTGTACATGCCTCTGGATATTGCTCTGGCCCTCACAAAAGAAAGGCTGGAAATGAGTCTCATGAAGGCAGCTGCTAGAAGGATGTCATAACAGCAGGTAGATTCTGAAGGGAGGTGAAAAAGAGTAACACCACAACTTTAAAGATCACTTCGACTCTATGGAAAAATTGAGTTCTAACAGGGCTCAGAGATTTCTTAAATATCATTAGTTTCCAAAGGCTTCTTTCATTCATTCATTTTTTCATTCATTCAACAAGCATCTCCTGAGCTCGATCCATTGCTAACTTGTATGATGAGGATGAATGTTAGAGTCCAGGAAGGTGATTACTGGATTCCTGGTGAACAGAGCGTCAGGAGCAGCCTTGAGCCCTGGAACGGCTAAGACAACCATGAAGTCTCAGAGATAACACAAGAAGCTCCAGAGAAACGTGACCTTGGGGTTGGTGGGGGGCATGCTCAGAAAAAGTGAACCTCTCCCCTCTCCCTGGGGCCAAACAGCAAGAAAGGAACCCACAGTAAAACGATGGGGAGTCGGGGGGCTCAGAAGGAAGAGGGGACTCGTCTGGTGTTGAGTACAGAGTGACCTAGGCAGGAAAGGAGAAGGAGGAAGTCCATCTAGTTTGCCACTGAAAGAATGAAGAAGTGGATAAGGTAGTATGTTTCCCATGAGCTTGACTGTGAACATATGTCCCCTTTATTCTTCTTCCTGGGCCAGCAGCTTCAGCACACTCATAACCCACCCAGATGTGCCTGGGGCTCAGCGAGACTGTCAAGCTTCTACTTTTCAGTCTTTAAAGGGCAGTGAAGAGCCCAGGGCTAGATATTTGTCCAAATATCCATTAGACAGAACTAGAACACAAACTTGAAGTATGAAATTGCCCTTGAGGTATATAAAGTTATAGTGAATTTTGGAGAAGGCATAACTTTTAATAAATCAAATTAACGGTTTCCTGATGCAATTCAGCTTCTGGGGGAAAAAATCAAATGTACTTGATTAACACTGAAAAATAAGAATCAGCCAATCAATGATGCAATTAAGTGTGATGCAGAAATTAAAAATATAACCACTTGGCAGTCATACGTTTTTTCCTTTCTGACCTTCAGATAATGATGTTACACTTGTTGACAAGTGTCATTGTGTATAGGATAATGATGAATTAAGATTTAACAATCTCTTTTAAAACTAACTCTCCATCCATGGATAGATTATATAAAGTGCTTCTTAAAGATTAACAAATTTCAGTACAAACAATAAAGAGAAAAATCCTTCTCTATAGCTAGATATCAAAAAGCAGATACGTAACACCTGTTATAAAAAAGCATCACTTGTCAGAGTGGCGTAGGTAGGTTTTATCATTCTCCTTGCTGCTATTGTTTTTAAATTGCAGAGGGAAAAAAATTAATGTCGTGATGTGATCTTAAGCCAGGCCAGCTATAAGTACTTTACAGATGGGAACTTGATTATCATACTTGTATGATGTATTTTATCATGATGCTCTTCACGTCTTGAGTCTGAGTAGAGAGATATTACAAGTCAAAAAATATTCCCTAGATAATTAAGAGAAAGGAAAATTCAACTTACAATCGCCAACATTTGAAAATTCTGATAATACTCTGTTAGTAAAAATGTACTTCTAGAACTATTAGAATAGTCCAGTGAACTGATTATTTTTATTAAAATTCATCAGGCACAATGAAGTCAACTGGGGGTTATGGTCCAAGATGGAGACATAGGAGACCTCTGAACTCAAAACTCCCACAGGCATACCAAATCTCCCCTACAAACAGAGTGATTTCCCCTAAAAGAAATCCAGAGACTAGCCGAATGATTCCTTCACTTTAGGCAAATGAGAAAACACCCTTTTTGAAATGGGTAGGAAAGGCTGAGACACAGTCTCACTGAAACTCCACCCCCAAACCCTGGCACAATGCCATAAAATCAGAAGGGAACTCACAACTCCCAGCTTCTACCTGGGAACGGAAGGGTTTGGTCCCAACATCTAATACCTCAGGAGTAGGCCCCCAAAGCACATTGCTCTGGAAGCCAACAGGGCTTACATCAACCACACCCATAATACTAGAGCAAGCAAATTGTTCTTAATGGACTCACTATCTTCCCAGGGTCCAGCACAAAAGAAGCAAACAGATACAGGCATTTCCCAGTGTTTCCCTGAAAAAGGTTCATTTGCATACTTTAAAAGCTGCTACCTGAGAGTCAGGTTTCTAATTTAGCACAGTCTAGGGACTGACTGATTCTCCCCAGAGACTGGGAAAGCAGGAGACACGATCTCTGCATTCTCCCTGTAGGCTGCTCCAAATTGCCAATATCTCCCTGGAAGGAGCTTGTACACACGTTTGGTACCCCAGCTTCTGCAGATGCCACCTAAGGAATACATCCCTTGATCACCTGGCTCTAGTGGCCAGCAAAGCTTGCACTTGCCAGCCCCACAGGCTTTTAACAAACAAATGTTCTTAAGGGGCTATCCTGCCAAGGGTCAGCACAGAGGAAGCAAACAGAAAATCCCATCACCCAGTCTTCCCCTAAAAGGGATCTATTTGTATACTTTAAAAGCTGTTACCTGAGGGTCCAGCTACCAATCAGCCTGTATCTGCATGCTCACTGAGATCCTCCCCTTTAGGATACTGACAGGTCTTGGCATACCCTCAACTATTGGGAGCCTCTAAGAACAAAGAACAAATCACAAAGGTCTGAGAGACAACCAAGAGCTCAGGCTGGGCTGAACAGTAAGGTTCATCTCCAACATAAAACCACTCTGTCAAGACTGGAAGAGGTGGCTGTTTTATCTAAAGCACAGAAACCAATACAGAGAGTCAAGGAAAGTGAAAAAACAGAGGAATATGTTCCAAACAAAAGTACAAGATAAAACCTCAGAAATAGACTTGAATGAAATGTAGATAAGTGATTTACCTAATAAAGGGTTGAAAGTAATGGTCACAATGACGCTCACCAAGGTCAGAATAACAAGGCATGAACAAAGTGAGAAATTCACTAAAGACATAGGAAATATAAGAAAGTGTCAAACAGAAATTACAGTATTGAAGAATACAATAACTGCACTGAAAAGTTCAATAGAAGGGTTCAACATCAGCTAAATCAAGCAGAAGAAAGGACCAGCAATTCAAAAACAGGGTAGTGGAATTCATCCAATCAGAGGAGTGAAAAGGAAAAAGCATGAAAAAGAGTGAAGACAGCTTAAGGAACTTATATAAGGACAACATCAAGAAAACCAACAGTCACATCACAGTGGTCCCAGAAAAGGTCAGTACAAGAGAAACTGAAAGGAGTAGAAAGCTAAAGAAATAATAGCTGAAAACTTCCCTAGCCTGGAGGAAAAAACAAACATCCAGATCCGGGATGCTCAGAGAGTTTCAAATAAGATGAACCCAAAGAGACCTACACCAAGACATGTTAAAATTAAAGTGTCAAAACTTAAAAACAAGGAGATAATCTTAAAAGCACCAAGAGAAAAACAACTTGTTACATACAAGGCTATCAATAGATAAGACTATCAGCAGTATTTCAGCAGAAACTTTCCAGGGCTAAAGGGGGTCACATCATATATTCAAAGTGATGAAGAAAAAAAAAAACAAAACACCAACCAAGAATACTCTACCCAACAAAGTTGTCCTTCAGAGTTGAAGGAGAGATCAGCACTTTACCAGATAAGCAAAAGCTGAGGGAGTTCATCACCACTAGATTAGACTTACAAGAAATGTTGAAGGTACTTCTTCAAGCTTAATGAAAGGATGCTAATTGTAACAGAAAAAAATATGAACATATAAATCTATAAAATAGGTAAACAACAAGGACCTACTGTATAGCACAGGGAACTATATTCAATATCTTATAATAACCTATAATGGAAACGAATCTGAAAAAGAATTTACACACATGCACACACAACTGAATCTCTTTACACCAGAAACACTGTAAATCAACTATCCTTCAATTAAAAAAAAAGAAAGTATAAATCTCACTAATTAGGTAAATATAGAGTTAAATTCAGAATACCCTAATGTTGTAATGATCGTGGGTAATTAACTTATAGATCTAGTATGAAAAGTAGTAAAAATGTAAATTGTGACATCAAAGATAAAACATGGAAGGAAAGTCAAACTATAGAGCTTTAGAAGTTGTTATCAACTTAAAATAGACTTATAAATATAAGTTGTTGTATGTAAGCTTCATGGTAGCTACAAAGCAAAAACCTATAATAGATACACAAAAGATAATGAGAAAGAAATCTAAACATACCACTAAAGAAAGTCATCAAACCACAAAGGAAAAGAGCAAGAGAAGAAAAAAGAAACAGAGAAATTACAAACAGCCAGAAAAAAATCAACAAAATGGCAATAAGTAAACACCTATCAATAATTACTTTAACTGTAAATGGACTAAATTCTCCAATGAAAAGACACAGAGTGAATGAATGGATCAGAAAACAAGATCCAACTGTATGCTACTTACAAGATACTCACTTTGGGTTTAAGGAAACACACAGATAGAAAGTGAAAGAATGGAAAAAAGATACTCCATGCAAATGGAAACCAAAAGAAAGTGGGATAGCTATACTTATCTCAGACAAAATAGAATTCAAGCAAAAGACTTTAATAAGAGACAAAAAAGTCATTATATAATGATAAAGGGGTCAGTCCAGTAGACGATATAATATTTGCAAATAATTATGCACCCAAAATAGGAGCACCTAAACACATGAAACAAATATTAACAGACCTGAAGAGAGAAATAGACAGCAATATAACAATAGTAAGGAAATTCAATACCCCACTTTCAACAATCACCCACACAGAAAATCAATAAGGGAAATATTGGACTTAAACTATATATTAGACCAGATGGACTTAACAGACTTTTCATCCAACAGCAGCAGAAAACACATTTTTCTCAAGCACACATGGAACATTCTCCAGGATAGATCATATGTTAGAACACAAAATAAGACAATAAATTTAAGAAGATTGAAATCATATAAAGTATCTTTTCCAACCACAATGGTATGAAACTAGAAATCAAGTACAAGAAGAAAACTTTAAAATTCACAAATATTTGGAAATTAAACAACATGCTACTGAAAAACAAATGGGTCAAAGAAAAATCAAAAAATACCTTGACACAGATGAAAACTGAAATAAAACATACCAAAACTTACAAAATACAGCAAAGCAGTCTAACAAGGAAGTTTACAGCTGCATTAAGAAAAAAGGAAAGCACTCATTACATTGAGAAAAAAAGGAGCTCAAATTAACAACGAATTTTACATCTAAGGAAATATAAAAGAAGAACAAAGTAAGCCAAAACCTGGTAGAAGGAAGTAAATAGCAAAGATTAGAGTGGAAATATGAAATCAAGATTAAAAAGACAACAGAATAGATCTTTGAAACTAAGAACTGTTTTTTTGAAAAGATAAACAAAATAGACAAACCTTTAGCTAGATTTACCAAGAGAAATTAAAACAAGATCGCAAATAAATAAAACCAGAAATGAAAGAGGAGACATTGTAACTGATACCACACAAATACAAAGGATCATAAGAAACTACTATGAATCATTATACGTCAACAAATTGGACACAAGAAGAAACTGATAAATTCCTGGAAATACACAAGCTACCAAGGCTGAATCATGAAAACAGAAAATCCAAACAGACCATTACTAGTAAGGAAATCTAATCAGTAATCAAAAACATCCCAACAAAGACGAATCTAGGACCAGATTGCTTCACTGCTGGATTCTACCAAACACTTAAAGAAGAATTTCAAACTGTTCCAAAACATAGAAGAGGAAACACTTCCAAAATCATTTTATAAATCCATCATTACCCTGATACCAAAACCAGACAAGGACACTACAAGAAAAGAAAATTACAGGTCAGTATCCCTGGTGAACATAGATGCAAAAATTCTCAACAAAATATTAGCAAACCAAATTCAACAATACATTAAACGAATCACACACCATGATCAAGTGAGATTTATTCCAGGGATTAAAGGATGGTTCAACATCCACAAATCAATCAACACACAACATTAACAAAATGAAGGATAAAAACCATATGATCATCTCAATAGATGTAGCAAAAGCATTTGCAAAATTCAACATCCATTCATGATAAAAACTCTCAACAAAGTGGGTGTAGAGGAAACATACCTCAACATAATAAAGGGCATATATAAAAAGCCCACAGCTAACATCATACTAAACAGTGAGAAATTGAAAGTTTTTCCTCTAAGATCAAGAACAAGACAAGAGTACCCTGTCTCACCACTCCTAATCAACATAGTACTGGGAGTCCTAACCATAGTAACTAGGTAAGAAAAAGGAAAAAAAGGCATCCAAATTGAAAAGGAAGAAGTAAAATTGTCTCTATTTGCAGATGACATGACATCAAACATAGAAAATCCTAAAGACTCCACCAAAAAACTATTAGAATAAATTCAGTAAAGTTGCCAGATACAAAAGCAATATGCAAAAAGCAGTTGCATTTCTATATACGAACAACAAACTATCAAAAAGACAAATGAATGAAATGATCCTATTTACAACTGCATTAAAAAGAATAAAATACCTAGAAATAAATTTAGCCAAGGAGGTGAAAGATCTGAACACTGAAAACTATAAGACATTGATGAAAGAAACTGAAGATGGTACAAAGAAATAGAAAAATATTCTATGCTCATGGACTGGAAAAAATAATACTGTTAAACTGTCCATACTACCAAAAACAATCTGCAGGTTCAATGAAATTCCCATCAAAGTCTCAATAGCATTTTTTACAAAAGCATTTAAAAAATCCTAAAATTTTATGGAACCACAAAAGATCCCAAATAGCTAAAGCAATCATGAGAAAGAAAAACAAAGCTGTAGGCATCACTGTCACATTTCCTGATTTCAAACTATATTACAAAGCTATAGTAATCAAAACAGCATGGTACTGGCATTTTTAAAAAAAAGTAGATCAAGGGAACAGAATAGAGAGCCCAGAAATTAACCCATGCATATACAGTCAACTAATATTTGACAAGAGAGCCAAGAATACTCAATAGCAACAGGATAGTGTCTTCAAAATATGTTAGGAAAACCGGATATTCACATGCAAGAGAATGAAACTGGACCCCTATCTACACCACTCACACACATACACACATAAAATCAATTCAAAATGGATTAAGGACATGAATGTAAGACCTGAAACTATAAAACTCCTAGCAGAAAACATAGGGAAAAAGCTCCTTGACATCAATCTTGGCTATAGTTTTTTTGGATTTGACACCAAAAGCAAAGGCAACAAAAGCAAAAATAAACAAGTGAGACTTCATTAAGAAGTTTTTGCATAGCAAAGGAAATCATCAACAAAACAAAAAGGCAGCTTACCAAATGGGAGAAAATATTTGCAAATCATGTATCTGATAAAGGGTTAATATGAAGAGCACATATAGCAAAAAAAAAAAAACAAAAAAAAACCCTATGATTAAAAAATGGGCAGAGGAACTGAATATACATTTTTGCAAAGAAGATATACAAATGCCAATGGGTACATAAAAATATCCTCAACCAATCATCAGGGAAATACAAATCAAAACCACAATGAGGTATCACCTCACACCTGTTAAGTTGGCTATCATCAAAAAGACAACGGATAATAACTGTTGGTGAGGATGTGGAGAAAAGGGAATCCTGTATACTGTTGTTGAGATTGTAATCTTGTGCAACCACTGTGGCAAACAGTAAAGAGTTCCCCCCCGAAAATAATGTAGAATTACCATAAGATCCAGCAATCCCATTTCTGGGTGTATATCCAAAGGAATTGAAAACAGGATATCAAAGAGATATCTGTAGTCCCATTCATTTCAGCATTATTCGAATAGCCAAGATATCCAAGATATGGAAATGAACTAAGTGACCATCAACAGATGAATGGATAAGGAAGATCTGATAAATCTATATCTACATAGATGGGCTTCCCTGGTGGCGCAGTGGTTGAGAGTCTGCCTGCCTATGCAGGGGACACAGGTTCGTGCCCCGGTTCGTGAAGATCCCGCGTGCCACGGAGCGGCTGGGCCCGTGAGCCATGGCCGATGAGCCTGCGTGTCCGGAGCCTGTGCTCCGCAACGGGAGAGGCCACAACACTGAGAGGCCCGTGTATCACCAAAAAAAGAAAAGAAAACAAAAAATCTATATCTACATAGATATATAATGGAATATTATTCAGCTACAAGAAAGAAGGAAATCCTGCCATCTGTGGCAACATGGATGGACCTTGAGGGTATTATGCTACGTGAAATAATCCAGTCAGAAAAAGATTAATATTGCATGGTATCACTTATACACGGAATCTAAAAAAAAAAGTCAAATTCACAAAAAGAGAGTAGAGAAAAGTGGTATCCAGGGTTTAGAGGATGGGACAAATAGGGAGAGGTTGGTTAGAGTATAAACTTTCAGCTATAACATGAAAAAGATCTGAGGAGCTAATATAAAACATGGTGATTATAATTCAAAACACTGTATTGTATAATGGATTTGCTAAGAAAGTAGAATTTAAATGCTCTCATCAGAAAGAAAAAAGTAAATGTGTGAGGTGATGGATGTTTACGTAACTAGATGTAGGAAATCCTTTTATAATGTCTAAGTATATCAAATTACCATAATGTACACTTTAAATATAATTTTGTCAATTATACTCCATTAATGCTGAAATTTTTAAAAAATGAAATCAATTTACAATCTCTGTTATACTGATAGCCATCTGAGGATATCCAAATGTTCTATGCAGGTTTTTGTATCATACAGCTAATTCCAGGTACTTCTACAACTGCTTTCTTACTGCCCTTCTTACTAATGATGTTTTCTATTCCCTCTATATTAAATTATTATTATTATTATTCTCAAACTGTGACCATATAAATGTAATATTGTCTATATTAGATTTTCGGTGTGAACTATGTTTTTAATGACACAGAGTAGTTGGATACAAAAAAGCTTTTCAAAATGTGACTTTGTCAAATTTCTGAGAAGCTTGACAATCATCTTCAAAGATGATTCCAGAAGACATTTTTTCCTTCCCTCATTTTTCATCTTTTTAAAATCAATGACTCTTTTTATTCTGCTTGGTCAGACTACTAGGCTTTTGATTTACAACAGCTATATTCCAATAGCATATATATAATTTCATTTTTGCCTTTATAATTATTATTTTTTTAAACCATCAAGTAACAAGATACAGTTTGGTCCAAGGATTGTGGAATCATTCAGGTCTTTTAAACTAATATAATCGAGTTATAGAGTGGTTTTGCTACACATCACATTATCATAAATTTGTTTAGTTCTGGGTTTAACAATGGGATGGCTAAGCATGGACGTAATATTTTCCTTCTCTTGATTTCCAGCTCCATTTTATTCCTAAATTCAGAAGATTATTGCCATGAAATTTTCATCCACTGGTAATGTATTTGAATTTAGTTCTCATTGTTTCAAATGCCCTTCAAATTTTTATAATTATAAAAATGTCATGATGGAAGTCTACTGATAAGTATGAAAAATATATACTTGACTTCAACAGTGTTCTAGAACTAGTATTACCAAAACTTCATTCAGGAAAATATATGCTTATAGGACAATAAAACTTAATAGCAACTAGAGTTGGTTCTCAGGGATATGACCCTTAGTTGTTCGTTTGTTTTTTCCTCTTCTCCCAAAGTATTTTTTTAAACAAAGGCAATAATAAATATAAAGATAAAACCTATAACCACATTACATGTAAATTCCAATATTTACTTATCATGGATCTGCTTCACATGGGAATGCTAAGGTAGGTAAGTGCTCATTAAAACTCCTAATTCCAAAGATGGCTGGGAATTTTTATTTGCCAGTTGGACTGAGTCTGAAATCTAAATATGCCTGTTAATCTCCATGTTTCCATGTAACCCAACCTCTGCTACCTAAATAGATGCCCTCTACCAAGTTTGGATCACAACATTGCTGGCTCCTTATTCAAAGGACCACATGTTCATATGTTAAGAAATGCAAATACATGAACCAGTATCTAAGGCCAGATATATGTTTTTCTTGGCCTATAATAGATCTCTAAAATGCAAGTACAAAACTCCACATTTATTTAGTTTAATAAAAAAAAAAGTCCCCTGCTTCATAGGTAATAATTAACTTAATCTATTAAAAGAGAGCACACAAGACAATCGCTGTCTAACTTCATTACTCATTTGATCTATAAGCCCAGAAAAAAGATTTAACTTCCTCTTGCCTTGGTTCATCTACGTTAGCTCCTGAATGGGTATGATGGGGCATGGAGGAGGTCATTTTCTAGTCTTGTTTCCATAATAACTAGAGTTCTTCTCCCTGAACAACAAGAGCAACAGTCAAGTTTTACAGGAACACCAGTTCTGAGAGTATCAACTGAAGGACCGAGTATCACTTCAGCCACTGTCATCTTTCTACAAGCTCCTCTCAGGGATGAGAACTTAATTTATTTTTCTATTGTGTTACCTTTGTCCTAAAATATTAAGACTAGACAGTTGAATGAATAAATGGCATTCAGTTAAAAAAAATTAACTCTTTAGTTTATAAATAGCTTAAAATAAAACTTAAAATCTTTTAAGGTAAAATTGATGATTCATAATTTAGGTGTTTTGAAGAAAAATCCTCAATATTAAAAATTTATAGGGCATAGATCACTTAGTGTTAAAAATTTCTGCCACTGTGAACATATAATATTAAATGAATTTATTGCCTAGAGTCCACCCCCAATTTTTTGGTGAATACTGATGGGTTAAAAATAATGTCAGATTAAAGACTTTAATCATCTAGATTTTGATTTCAAAACGTTATATCCTAACTTCCAGGAGAATTACAGTGTATGGATACTGAAAAATTTTAACCAATTCTGATGTAACCTTGAAACCAATTAGATAACAAACTGTTTTTTCCCACTGTTTCTCCCATGATACCGCAACCAGTTCATGAATCGTTAATGGCTCTGAAAAAAACAGTTGAGCTTCGTGTTCTTACCTGGCACCCTCTTTGCCCAGTTGATCATGTGGACCAGCTCCCTGTCTGCAAGGCTGGTCAGCAAGCCCATCATTGAAGCCTCACTGAAGGGTCTGGTAGGATCGTACTCGGAATAGATTATGGGGGGCTCAGCCTCCAGCAAGGCACTGATCATCTGATCGGCTGTCAGGGACAAGACGGGGCTGTTCTTCTTAGTGTGTTTAATCAAGAGTGGGCTCGGCCAAAGGTTGGCAGATCTCCTGTCTCCAGAGGGCTCCGCTTCGTTCCTGCCCTCCCCATCCTCTCTCTGGCGCTTGTGCTTCAACATTCTCCCTCCTCTGCGGTCTTTCCGTATCCCTGAGAACACAGGGGAAAAAAAAACCAATTTATTCTTTTTCTCATATAAACTTTCACAGTAAAACCATCTTCAATGCTAACAGCCCTTTATTTTATTTGAGGAAAGAGTTTGGGGCACAGTTGTGCTGGTAAGTGTTTAACAACCAGCTGTCCACGAGGAAAAAAAAAATAGGCTTTGATTTGTAGCCTTCGCCAATTTCCATGGTGTAACTACTCCCATTTCCATGGCAAATTTCAAGCTAGTTGTCTGAGATTAAGCATCATACAAAACTCCTGAAAAGTTAACAGTAAGCTTTTATGAGCCAGTACAAGCTGGTCTAACAAGCCATTGGGGTGTGTGGTGTGTGTGTGTGTGTGTGTGTGTGTGTGTGTGTGTGTGTGTAAGAGCTGCTGTAAAAAGGACATGATAATAATTATTCTTGAAATATGGCTTATATCAAAGATTGCTTCTGCTATGAATATTCTTTCAACAGTAAATTAAAAAGGCATCTTTAAAAAAGCATTTAATAAACATCCTTATCATCCAACTACACCTCCAAAACGTATCTGACAGCCTCTGGATCCTATAGGTGTTCAGTCAGTCTTTCATTGCTGCTAAACTGTACCTCACCACCTGAGGAATTGACCCACAACCCTCAACTTGTTTACTTGGTTCTAAGATTGACACAAATGTATTTCTATTTTCCTGATACAAAAGTTTTTAAATAGTTGAAAATAGTTTCCCCCCAAAGATTTACCAGCTGTGGTTCCCACTAACTAAATTATAGGGCAGGGGAGACTCTACTCTCTTTTGCAGAGACTCTGAGGTTTGGCTCAGCATCTCAACCTGGAAAAGGCCAGGCTGTGGTGCTGAAATGTATCAGCAGAAACAAATATTTTAAAGGACAAAAATGATCACTAGCTTCCATATTTTCAAAAACTGTAATCTTTTCAAAATATGGCAGATAGCAGCAGTTCTTAGATTTATATAAAAGAAATAATCGTTTTGGTAAAAAGTTAATACAATTATTTTTAATATTAAAGACATGAGAAGTCAACATTCTTTATAACATATCACCTGTTCTCTTACTCGAAATGAATAACTAATGTCAGAACTTTGTTCTATGTCGTTCTAATTTGTCAAGGCGTTTGCACAAATGTGCGGTGGTGAATTTTTTATGTATAGCTTTTACTCGTGTAGGTCTAGATTAGATACGTTAGATGATACTAAAAATGTAATGAAGCCACAACCCTTCCTATTTGTTCAGTATTAAAATAAGCATTTCCCAGAACTCTTGGAATAAGTAACAATTGTAAAGATTATTATCACTAACATGCACTGAGCACTCACCATGTGCTTAAGCACTTTAATATATACTTTACATGTGAGCATTTCACAACTAATTTAGTCCTCACGATAATCTTGTAAGGTAAATACTATAAAACTGCTGCTTTAGAAAGGTTAATGAACTTGTCTGAGACCATTCTCTATTAAGTATGATGCAAGATCCGAGCTCTGAAATGAAGTTTGGTTTTTTTTTCCAGTTAACAGAGTTTTAAAAATGTATCCAACAAAGTCGACACATCTAAGGATACCTAGAAGTAACATAGTAAAGAAATAAAATGAGGAGAATCGTTGTATCTGACCAGTCGTTGTCCACAGTCAGACATTTCAACTCTTTCGCTGCTAGATATGCTAACGAGAGTATAATATCTGAACTGAGGAAGGTGATACAGCCTACTCTCAGCTCATCAGAGCACACCTGGAGTATCACACAGTGCTGGATGCTGCAGAGACAAGCAAAACAAATCTATTCAGAGGAACTAGGATGGTGAGGAGATGTGAAATCAGGTCACATGGAGAACCACTGAGGAACTGAAAGGGATTAGCCGAGAGAAAAAAAGACTTTGAGGAAACATGAGTGTCACCTTCACATGGGCTATACTATATAAAATGGCATTATGGTCTGAAGGTTTGTGTCCCCCTCCCCAAATTCATATGTTGAAATCTAATCCCCAATGTGATGGTATTCAGAGGTGGGGCCTTTGGGAGGTCATTAGGTCACGAGGGTAGAGCCTTCATGAATGGGATTAGTGCCCTTATAAGTAGAGGCCAGGGGGCCAGCTTACTCTCTCCACCCTGTTAGGATATGAGAAGACAGCTGCCTACAAGCCGGAAAGCAGGCACTCATCAGACACCAGATGTGCTGTCAAGCTTGGACTTCCCAACCTCCCGAACTGTGAGAAATAAATGTTTGCTGTTTAATCTACGAAGTCTATAGTATTTCTGTTACAGCACCCCAAACTGACTAAGAGAGATACATGGGTTCAACTTGCTCTTTATGAGCCCAAAGGGTAAAATAGAAAAAATATGTGGAAACTCTGAGTAGTCAGAGCTCACTGCAAGGAATCAGTTTGTAGGAGTCAAAGCTGACAACAAAGATAGAATCTGCTGCCGCAGGAAAGGATGTGTTAGATCACTGGAGGTTTCCAAGAATAGGCTAGACGAAGACTTTACAGGGGTGTTACCAAAGGCATTCAATTACCCAGTATTTGCACTACGTGACCTTCGATATACTTTCCATCCTGAGATTGTAGGACTCTATGTTCTTCCATTTAGAATGTAAGACCAGTGGCCTTGGAATGAAAAACAGGAAAAGAAGATCGAAAGCAAAGAATTCCTACAGGTTCACATTTCTTAGGAAATTCTGAGGTCAGAATTTTGAGAGGATGATTCTGATTGTTATTTACCTACTTTGGGTAGGAACTAGGGTGAAAAAAATGCATTGTTCTTCAATATTAAACAGAGTATAACTCAAATACTCTTTGCCCCCCTACTCTATAACTTTATAAAGAGATAGAGAATGTGGACAGATCTTATTGGAAAGTTGCAGCATTCCAATAAAATCTTTTAATATTAGATCTACATGGAAAGATAGAAGCAAGTGACTTGAATAAAGAAGAAATGGTTAAAGGTGATATTGTTTACAGTAAGATGAAAGCAAGTTACCTGAGTAATCAAGTTATGACTATACACATGCATTTTACTTTTTAAAAATGAAGACGATGCTTTATGTTATAACTGTAGTTTATCTTCATTTTAAAAGATTTCCAAAATAAAGACAAGTAGATAGAAGGTTAATGAAGCAAAACAAAACATAGTATTACCACCCACTTTAAAAGTTCCCAGCAATCATACTACAGACAATCTGATCTCCAGAAGAAGAATTTTAAACTCAATTCAGGTTCTAGGAGTGACAGTTATAAAAAATTGTTTACCAAAGTATTTGTTCTTTTCGTAAAAATTTGTTCAATACTTACAATGTATATTCACAGATGATGCAGTGGGAAACAAAGATCATGTTACCCTCCATCAAGTTTTCAGCTTGGAGGGAGAAAGCCATGAATCAAAAGTTATTCTGTTATTTGTGGAATGAATGCATTAGCTGCCCAAAACACTATGGAAGGGAGGGGGAGGTGCTAATCGGAGGAGAAAAAGAAGGCTTCTCTAGGAGACAAAGTTACATTTGAGCCAATTCATGAGATTTCCTCTCTTGGAGAAATTTCAAAGCTGACTACTCAAATGGTTTAGGTATAGCACTACTTAGAGCAGTGAGCTGAATCACCACACCACTTTGAGTCTCAAATATTTGATTCACGTTGTTGAACACAAGACAAAAATGTCCACAGGCTTGGAATGCAGAATGAGAAAACACAACCAGAGAGATGGAGGAAAGAGTTAAATATTTATAAAATCATCAAATTGTCAAATAGGGTAAGGTAGATTCAATTAGCATTAACAAATATTTTCTTAAATTTACCCCTCAATGTTCCATATTTTTCAAATGTCAAAGGCTCTATAAAATATACAGACAGAACAAAAATAGCAAGTTGTACATACTGTGTGGCCGACTGCATGTGATAGGATCCCAGGGCACAGCTCAATGAGGAAAGCAACCATTTCTACTTGTAAGCAGTAACTGTCATATAAGTAGTGACTATCAGTGTCACTACCAGTGAAAATATTGCATATTTCATAGTAGTTCAAAAAAAATCAAACTGGAATTGAGTGGAACAGGTGAAAAATGGCCCAACTTCTACTATCTTAACCTAGGTTAAATGAGAATTGCAGATCACAACCAATAATTACAGCCTGTGTCACTATGGAATATACAGCCAGTTCCTAATTATATACAGTGATGGGGTATAGGAGTGGCATGCATATTTGAAATCCAAAGATAAATTTAAAAACTCATTCTATGCTCCCTACCAAGAATTTTTCCAGACAACATAGACTGATAAGTATTTTACTTAAACTCAATTTCCTTTGTCTAAATTATTTTAACTATTTTGGTACCTGAACAAAAGTTCACAAAGCAGGGGGGAAGAAAAACAATTAGGTTAGATCATGCAAATATTAAACAGGCAGCCTCTTGACAGTCAAGGTTTCTTTGTAACAAGTAGGACTTTGGCTTGTAACGCCATATAAACAAGATGTATTATCATTCAGCACCCCAAAATGTCATTTCCCAGAATGGTTGAGCACAATATTTAGCAGCGCAATTCAGGTGTCATGTAACGGATATGCTAGTGTACAAACGTTATTAGCTCTCAAGTTGTGTCACTGATTAGACAAGAGTTGTATCACAGCAAATTTCTCTACATTCCTTTGAAAATTTCATAAGCTTACAATAATTCAGTGATTACCCTCAGGCTTGAGAAACAAACTCTCTCTCATCAAGCAAGCCCACCACACATGTGAAATGCCACCACTTTGAATTTTATGCCCTTGGGTTAAGCCTTCTCTAATACCCTGTCGCACTGTGGTAAGGATTTAGAAGCGGAGTATAGAACCTCTGCTTCGTAATACTCAATGTGAATTTGAGTGATTCTAATCCACTAGGAAGTGTTAATTTCAGGGAATTTATTAAACCAATAAGCACAGACCACTGGAATGAGAACAAAAGGGAGAGAGATGATGCCCAGGGCACTCTCTAAGATCCCTCAGGAATCTCTCTAAGGCTGCCTGGGCTTGGGGAGGTCTGCGGTAAGGCAGTGTAGGGGCTGAGCCCTGGCAGGGAGAAAGGGGCTGGGGACATATCCACTGCTTAAACAATTATGTCCTGGCCCTAAAATAAAAAGATCTGTCCTAATGCATCAAACTAGGAGTTTTGAAAGACTGCTTCTAATACTTGAGTTTACTTAATCATCCTTTTTTAAAAATTCTTTAAACTCTTTGGCTTGGTCATTATATCTTAGGAAAAATGAATATGCTATCTGAATATTCATTAATTAATAGAATTCATTGGCTTATTTGCTTCTAATGCATTCTGCTTTTTAAATTTTCTTTTTCTGAAATGATCTTTTTTCTTCTTAGTACCCTTTGCCTCTACAAAAAGCTACTATAACTTCAGTAAAGTTATTTCTCCAATTTCCCAAGACTACTTTAATGTATTATTAAATATTTCAAACATTTGCATAATCACCTTTCTTTTGTTTTTCAATAATTCCACATTATTCATGAGGTATTAAAAACCCAGGCAGAGAAATACCCTAAAAGCTTTTTAATTCAACATGTTGAAGAAAACAGGAGTGCTGATTAGTTAAGAATTAAATAAAGATAAGAACTAATGAAACTTGCACCAGAGAAACTTCCCTGCATCAATTCTAATGCTTTCCCTTCAAATACTAGAAATGAATCTTGTAAGGTAGGCACTGGTACAGTCCCCATTTAACAGAAAAAAAGAAATTTAGAATAACTATCATGACCAAGGTCATACCAAGAGCAGCACAGAGATTTCAACCCAGGTGAATTATGTAATTATAGATTATTATTAATATTATCATAGCCTCTAAGTGGATCATTGATGATGGTACATCAATGATCTACTTTGAGGTGATGAATTATCCAGTTCATTTAAAGCTACTTAATGCTCTTCCTCTCCCTCCTTTCACATCCAACAAATCACCCCAACATGTATTTACTCACATATCTCTTCCTTTACTCCCTTTCACTCTATCTTTACTGCCACCATCCTGGTTCACACACTTCTCCTTTTTTGCCTAGATTGATGCAGCAGCTACTAATTTGTCTCCCTGCCTACCTTCAATCTTCCTTCCAATCCAATCAACTGGCAATTGAATAATCTCCATTACACACCTATTTTATCCTGTTACGTATTGTCCATCTAAAGCTGTCAAACACCTCCTTAGCTACAGCAGTTGTTTGTGCTCTGAAGACTCTTGGCAATTCTAAGCAGTAGGGGTACAATTAGGGCTTCTGCTTGCCCCGGTCCCCCCATTTGTCTAAAGCAGCTGTTTATATATATATATGTATGTATTTTGTACTGGGATTAGGGAAATAACTCATTTTTAAAAGAGTTTACTGGTTGTATTTTAAATTTAAAAAGCCACTAACCCACTGAATAAAATCCAACACTACACTGACTCATGAATTTCCACAAATAATCCCAAAGTACTTTTCAAATCTATCTTTACAAATCCCCTCCACAAACCTTTACTTTTTTATGAAACAGGGTTGGCCTTGCCACTTTTTATAATACTTCCCAACATCACCACCTTGTACAATTTCCACTCCTCTTATATTGGCCACCAAATCCCAAGTAAAATCTCATTTCCTCCATAGTCAATCTTGGACCCCACTCCAGTCTAGCGGCTCTACCTCCTTCATTCTTGTAGCTTTTCTTTCATCTTTTTCTTTTCTTGTGTCATTCATCGGATAACCATCATGTACTAATTTCTGTGTTTAATTACACCTGAGTTCCCCCTCCCTGGCTATGGCCTCGAATTTCTCTCCAGGCAGGAAGTTGGAGCAACAGTAGGGCTCACCTCATCTATTTTCCCTTTCTCAAGAAACAATGCCCCACGCTGCCTGATGTCCAAGGTTTAAAAACAGTTGTTTCATATATTATATCCATTTTTAAAAGATACTTCTGTTGGGAGGCAATAAGGTTAGAACTGGAAAGCAAAATAGGTCTGCTATTATAGTTGGAAACATCATTATCTCCCTGCCCATAACTGATTACTTAAGTAAGCAGAAAATCAATATGAATGGAATTGACCTCAAAAATACTATCAATCAACTTGATCTAATTGATATTTATAGAAGACCCCATCAAATAACAGATGAATACACATTATTCTCGAGTTCCAATGGAACATTCACCGAGACAGACTCCATTCTGGGCCATAAAAAGACCCTTAACTGTTATAACTTTATCAACTAGAGTACAGTGTTTGTGTATAGCCCCTTTTGCCTTTAAAGGTTATAAGAACTGTGAAACCACTCTTAGGTATATTGGAATTAAATAATTAAGTAAATGAATGGCACATAACGGGAGCCAGGTTTCACACTGTTGCAGAAAGAAGTGACTTGTAAGTAAGAGAAGACTAGAATGATTCATGCTGTAATGACAAGAGTTGGAGACATCAGTGTGTATTCATTTTTAGCTTAAGACAGATACAGATGTTAAGCTGTATAAAGATATATAAATATAAATATTTATAAATAGGTGTATATACATGGGCTAGTACAAACACATATATCTCCTTGCACTGTCAGCTTAGAGGTCCTAGAAGTAACAATATCCCAGGAACAGAAAGTACATCTACTGCTCAGATCTTGGTTTCCAATAAGAGAACCATGACTCCATGGAAAAACGGCTGATTCTAGGACTGGGGAAGGAAATATACAAGATGAGTCTGAACTAAAAGGAAGAACGTGCTCAAAAAAAAAAAAATCGCTCAATGATGTGTATGTCAAAAGAATACAGGAGCCAACTCATGAAGCTCCCAGTGCCAAGGCTGGGACAACATGAGCAGCAAAATAAATAAGAATTGGATTATATCCCCAAACATAAATATCCATGAGTCTATACTGATATAAATAAATGACTGAATAAATCAATTAACTGAGAATAGCAACTCCAACTAATTTATGTAAGTACTCCAGCCTTAAGGCATAACCCCCCATTCCTTAAGTATGAGCTGCACATAAGCACTTCCTTCCAAAGCTAACTGTGTGAAAAAGGAGAAGGAAAGAATAACCTTACAGTACAGAAACCTAACAAATCCGGCCTCAAGTAAGGTTGTCAAGGTCAACAACAATAGTGATAAGTCATATTGATTGATTATACGTACCCTTGATATGATGTGATGACAATGACACTTTACATTTCTGGTCTCCCTCCCAGAACTCATTAACCCCAGTCTAACCATGAGAAAAACATCAGACAAATCCAAACTGAGAGACATTCCACCAAATATCTGACCAGTAATCCTCAAAACTGGCAAGGTCATCAAAAACAAAGAAAGCCTCAGGAACTGTCACAATCAAGGGGAGCCTAAGACAACATGAATACTTAATATAATATATCCTGATGGGATCCCAGAACAGATGAAAAGTATTGGGTAATAGCTTAGGAAATCTGAACAATAATTGACTTCAGTTAATGATAAAATATCAATATTGGTTCATCCATGGTGATGAAAGTACCATGTAGTAGTATGAGATGTTACCCACAGAGGAAACTGGGTGTGGGGCATTCGAGATCTCTCTGTACTATCCTGGCAATAGTTCTGTAAATGTAAAACGGATCTAAAACGAAAAGTTTAGTTCTTAAAAGTCAAGGGCAAAACACTGAGCAAGAAGTGCTTTTATATAATATGAAAATTAATTTTATACTGCTTCCTGATTGTTCGGAATAACTAGTCACTGCCATTCATGCCCCTATGTCGAAGGAGAACAGCTGAGTCATCCTACCCAAGGGCTTGCGTCAAAGTATAATTCTACATTCATGATTGCATTGCGTATGGAGAAGACCATGGAGTTGGTCAAGAGGAAAATTTAAGGCTGTCAGAAACACCGACCTATAAATTGAAACTACAAAGATTATATCTTTGCTGCTTAAAAAGTTTTCAGGATGTAGAATAAGCTTTGTAACTGGGCACATAAATTTAACCCTGTGGTAGCTTTTTATCTTTTCCTAAAATATATAGAGAGAGGGAGATGGAGAAAGAGAGAGAGAGAAAGAGAGTGTTAGTTATGGTCAGTGTTTAACACAAGTTAAAATTATAAGCGTCTCCTATTAAAGACATACAACAATCACAACAAAATATCAAAGACTACTCAATTACAAACCACATGAAGGCAGAGATTACATCTGTCTGGTTTACCAGGAGACATAATTACCTACTAGACTTCAATAGATATGGCGGTGGAATACATAAATGAGTCGGTAGGACCTAGAATCACATTGAATATATTAATAACACAAGTTTGATATATTAAAACATCTTGGAATTCCAGTTGTTGGAATTTTATTATAGCAGTGTTTGAAATCGGTCTTTCTGGTAAGGCAACTCACTTTATGTGATCAATTTAAGTAACAAAAGTCTTAAATAAATTGCTAAATAAAAGAAGTAAGTTAGGATCAGTCTTTCCACATTCAATCTCCTGACCCAGCTATGTATCCTAAGTACCCTGTGGTCTGATTTTATGACTTGATTCCTCTGTCCCCTCCCCATATCGTTAAGTTTTGTTTCCATTATCTTACATAACTTTGGAATAAATCTGTTAGTAGTGGGGAGAAGGTCGTGTACATGATCCAGACATGATCGGTTAATTCAGTTTTCCTTGGAAGTAGTTAATTATTAACTTTTCCACCAGGCTACTGTCACCACCACCAGTTAACCTCAATTGTCCCAAGTGCTGTATACCAACTAACTTGGTCCTTCTCCTCCAGCCCAGTGGCCTATCTATCAACCTCTCAAGAGACTGCAGTACTCATGAGGAGCCGTAATATCCCATGGTGTCATCTGCCAGCATCCAAATTCAAATAAACTGGCAAGTTTTCTTAACACTAGGCTCCTCTGGGGTGATTAACCATGGTGAGTTAATTGTCCTTGATGAGTAAACTTGTGTACAGATGAGCAGTGTTTCGTCCCGTGGATGCAAAGAGCACATTTCCCCCCTTTCCTCCTAAACTAGGACTCCAGTGGCATCTGCTCTAATTATTCCATTGGCATAAGAGTAACCAGAGCCCCCCATGGTGGCCAATCATGCTACCCCAGCCCAGTCTTCATGCTTCTTCCCAGGCCCCAGAGCTAGGTTCCTATCTGCTGTGACAATAAGAACTCAGCAATGATGGAAGGGAGCAGCTGAAGTTCTATGACAGGAGAAAACTTAATTAATATGCTGTCAGCTCTGCCTGGTCACGCCTGTTCCATCGTAGAGTGTGTGCCCAGAAGTTTACAACAGCCCACGTTTCTGCCCTGTTGAGCTGGTGTCGTCTGCCAGAAAGGCACTTGACAAACACCAACTGCAGAAGTACACAGTGATTCTGCTCTGCAATTAGCATGTATTTATGTTTACAATCTGGAAAACAAAACCCATATATGTTATTATTTTGAAAAGGAATTCTGCAAGCAAGTGCGGAGAGAGTATTCATCTCTGTCTTCACCAAATCGTATTGGAAAACCATGATTTGCTTTGATGATATTTGATAATTTATCCCGTTTACTTTGATGAAATTTTATTTCAAAATGGATTGTACTGTTCCTGTTCTGACTTGTTGCTGTACTGCTTTACAAATGTCCCTTTTGGAAGCTGAAGCAACCAAAGAGGTAGCCTTCGTATAGGAATGCACTGTTTTGGAATTTTCCCAAAAGTTTAGACAGGGAGTGCCAAGAAAGGGAAATCAATCACAGGTTACCACACCTTTAATTGCATGTCAAATCATGCTGCCTTATCCCAGCAACAAAACCAAGTGTTCAGGTCCAGATTGAGTGGGGAGTAAGTCACGATCCCGTGTGATCTCAATGACATCCGTTTTGACTTAAAAGCATAACGTTCACTCATAAAACTGCTGTGCACTTTAATAAAAATTCGGCTAATAAACCCTTGTTTCTAGAGGCAGCTGTGGCAGGCTGTTCTATAAGAATCTGATTTATTAATAACAAAATTTATGGGGTGAGGAGAAAAGCAATACATATTTTTCTTGCCTGGCTTCATTTCCCTGTAATATCTTAGTGATGAGTCTCCTGCTGGCAGGCATTCTGTAGCCAAGAGGAATAAATAAGACACCAAGGTTTAGCCTGTGAAGTTCTCACTTTTCTCCCATTTCTTAGCAGTTCTGCTACTCAGGCCTGCAGTTTTCCCTTCTCCAACTTATAAAAGAAACAGTTTGTCTCCCCACCTCCCCATGGGTCTCTTCTCTGTCTCATGCTGATCGGTGCGGCATTGGATACAAATGAAGTCCTTGTTGTCTTTAATTCGGTCGTGGATGAGCCTTCCCAGCCTCGCTTGAGTCACCAACATCCAATTACATTCTCTTGGACCAGAAGTGCCTGCCAGTGGGACAGTCATCTTACAACAATCCTACAACTGGGTCAACAAACTAGTTCACCCTTGCTGGTGATTTAACAAGTCCTCAAGTGGGTGAATGTCATATTTCTTGAGGCTTAAAAGGGTCTATTCCTTTCTACAAACTCTCATTTGTGAACTCTGTCACCTTAAATCTATTAGAAATCTTTCATACACCCTACAGCTCAGACCTGGGCAAATTAGGGGCTCGATAAATAGATGTTAAATGATGAATTTGTTACTTGACCTGGTAGCTAACAGAAATCACTGGGCTCCTTTCCTAAAATGTTGACTTGAACAAGTACTAATAATAGAGGAGGAGGAAACAGAATTATCAAGAGCCTTCAGGATCACAAAATTCTACCACCCGTATTAATAGAGAGCTCAGCAAAAGGAAATATCTCATTCTTACCACTGATACAGCCGGAGCAATTCTTTGTCACCATACTTATGCCAAAGGAGCC
This sequence comes from Globicephala melas, assembly GCF_963455315.2. Classification (NCBI taxonomy): domain Eukaryota; kingdom Metazoa; phylum Chordata; class Mammalia; order Artiodactyla; family Delphinidae; genus Globicephala; species Globicephala melas. The sequence continues at coordinate 74,595,456 of NC_083327.1, read as the reverse complement.
CCTATTGCCCCAAGCCAGAAAGTTTCTCTCTCTGAAACATGCCAAGAGTTGAAAGTTTCTTAATGATAAGGACTGTGCCTAGTTCTCTGTATTTCTTGCTAGATTTAACTCTGTACCTTGTAAATAAATTAGCTTTCCTAGGTAATGATCAATGAATGTTTCGTGTACTGACTAGAACCAGCGCCTTTCAAAGAAGACAACATTCCACTGAGGGTAGAAGTATCATCTTGGGGCCAGGTTCTCCTCTATAAAATCTCCATTTTCCTCTTCTTCGACTCTATTTCAGTGTTAGCGACTCCTCATTCAATCCAAGCAAAGTAACAGATTTATTATACTGTGATTTCTTCCTGAATATCAAATATCTTGCCCCATCTGATTTGAACTCCATTATTCACTCTCACAAGTTCTTATCCACTTTTCAGAAAAGTTAATGCATCTCGATGGAGGAAGCGTGTCCACATCTGTTTGCCTCACCAAATACCAACTGGATCCTTTGTTTACAATTGCCAGAGCTGAAATTCTATTGAAAATATCTTAAACAAGCATGTTTATTAAATGTCAAATACTAAATACATGCTGCTCCAGAATACTTGTTCTTCAGTGGGAAGATACCTAGCAACCTGACATAACTACTGGTTTCCTATAAAACTAGATTTCCACCGCTAAGGATGCAGGAAGAGAGAGAGAAAAAAAGAAAGAAGTCCTCAGTCAGAATGCAAAAGCTGATGTCAGTAGTTAGGGTAGCAGAAGATATTCCAAAATAAGCTGGCCGGAACACTCTTAAACTCAAATAAGATGCAAACTTAAAAAAAAAATCTGTAAAAACAGACTTGGATATCAAGACTTGGATAACACATCAATGATAATAACAGTCCAATCATAAGTCGAACTTACAGAATCTTTGAATTCTTTGAAGTCCTAATACTTTGTGAAGATAATTAGGTGGGTTCCTGGCCGCATACGTATTGCACCTGTGTCCATTTCTAAAAGCCAGTCATTTTGCCCATGTTTAGTGCAAATCAGAAGTTATGATAAAGGATAAAGAGTTGAGCATCAAAATGAAGATTGTAGCCCAAATGAAAAAAAAAATACTCCTATTGCTGCCATTTCAGAGAAAAGTTCTTAGACTTTACTCATAGCTCATGAAATTATAGATATGTAATTAGGATATGTTCCAAAGGGAGATATAGGTGGAAAATTAATTGCAGATTCCAGCTTTCTGAGTAAGGAAAGGGCTTCCCCAGAAGCATACTGTCCCTTCTGGAGAAAACACAGGGGGACTTCTGCCCTTTCTCAGGAGGGCTAGTGCCACAGCCCCATATATAATCAGCTTCATCAAATTCTTTGATTCTTGACAGTTGGTAAGTGTATATCTCTTTTAAGCTTACTATATTTTTGGAAATCGTTATGGCATATAAAGTATATTTTTATTGTGACTCTGGGATGTCCAGTAAACAATCTGAAATTATCCTGTTTAAACTGGCAGGGCTTTGATTCCATTAAGAAAGAAGCTATTAGAATTGAACACGTGGATTTTAGGTTTATTCATAGGAATACCTCAGTGTCTAGGGCCTCCAGCCTTCCAGAAAAAGCCTGTGTAGTCATTAAGTTAGTGATGACTGTCTGAATGGTCTGACTAGGGAAAAGGTAGAAGAAATTGTTTCAAGCCAGCTGATAGACTTGTTTTGTAACTGAATAAGAAATATTTTAAAAACTAGAAAGAATATCTAGTTGAGATTTGATCAGATGGGCTATTCCATCTAATACATTCTAGAGCTGATACCAAGGTTTTAGCTGGTAGAGGAAGTGAAAGCAAGTTTAGCTACCCATGGAGTACATTTATGCAGTAATGATAATAAAATGGTTTTATCTAGGCTGAAGTTCACCTATCCTGAATTCAAAGCAGAAGTGCCCATTTCTTGGAAGGACGAGAATTATCATTATGGAGGCGATTATACTAGGGTGCTTTACATATCACTTCACTGAAACATCTGAGATATTAACCCCAATTTTATAAATGAAAGGGCCTGTAGAGGTAACGATGGCTTAACCCAAAGGCACACAATTAGGAACTGACAAAAAATTAGAACTCAAGACTGCTAATCTCAATGTCCATGCCCTTTTACTCGCTATACCATCCCCAATACTACTATGATTTGTCAAATGTCATGATGATTTGCCTTATTGGCTGTTGACTCAGTGCACAGGATATGCAGATTCTCACTATCGTTTCTTGATATTATATTTATTATGAGTTATTTTACTTTGGCTACATTGCACATTATGCAGTAACATGAACATGCTAGCAAATTCTTTCACAGTACATGATGATTTTTGAACTCATTCAGAAGTTACGCATCCAATATGATTAAGCAGGACAGAGAGTTAGTTTCAAACAATAGGCAGATGGGTTTTAAATACAGCAATGTACAGATGATGAAGTCAAAAGAAGGCTGAAGATATTTTAATAAAAAAGCAGACACAAGTACAAAGGATAATCTGAGAAGCTCAAAGAAATTGTGAGCCCTGAATTGCAGAGAATGGAGCAAAGTAAAACGTTCCTTACAGCAGACAGAAAAAAGAGAGAAAATTGGCTTGCTGAAAATGATGAGGGAATTGGAGACAGGGATAAGGAAATGACAGTTATTTTTCCCATGATTTTAAAGTGAAGGAATAGAACACAGAGCTCCTGAAACTAAAGATTTTATTTTTCAGAGAGAAGGCACATAAAGCCCACATGCAGCAGAGGAAAGAAAAATTTAAGTTTTGATGAAATATCCTGAATGGAAACAAGAAGGATACTGGTGGACAGGGGGTTTCTAAAGATGCTACTTTGAAAATTACAAGATTATCACAATAATTCCTTTTTCAAAGGAATCATTTTTGAACTAAGGGCCTGATTGTTAAAAGAATTCTCTGGTAATTTAGTGATGCTTATAATTTTTTAGCTCAGTATGTGAAAAGAAGATCTAATATACATTATTCTTCTTCATAATATTACGATTTTACAAAATCTGAAATATCATACTGGGACTCAGCCTTCTTTGGGAGAGCAAAATTAAAACTGAAGATATATGAACTAAAATGGGAAAAAAAGATCACTTTGGTTACCAGGTCCTATCAGAATAAGTTTCTCATAGGTATTCTAAGAGAATAAACTTCCTCGAGTTACTATCTGTATATTATCAGCTATTCATTACAATTATCAAATACAATAACCAGCTTATCTGCCAGAGATATGAGTTAACTTGCCATTTTAATAATTCTTCTTTGTACCAGGAAATGTCATTATTTGAAATGGGGTGAAACTTAACAGAATGAACTTGTTAAAAATAAAGCAAATGCATCTACGAGATCTTAATTATAATTACATAGTCATTTGTGATCATTTCCAATAGTTCTTGGCAAAGACAAATGAGCATAATGAGTTCCATTAATGGACTGATGTGTTCTGTTTACGTGCAAGGAAGGGATTTAATAAAAGTGTCCGAAATAGCAGGAGGGCATACAAAGTGACAAACGAGGTACGGGTGAAAATCTACACAATGGTGTAAGTGGAAGCATCGTGTCAAGAAAGGGATTTCAAGTAATTTGAGAAAGTGATTCTCACCAAAAGTCAGTAAAGACTCAGCTGGTAAAATGGCTACTCTTAGCTTTTTGCTTTTTAATAAATGAAAATGATATTAAGGTTGACATTCTCCCACTCCTAATGTTCCTGTTATCATAAGAACCTGTAGGACTGGCCTAGTAGGATGTTTATACTGATGTATTATTACAGCATGAGATCTGTCCCTCCCTGGATTTCACAAATGTCACGGTGCAAGGCAACGACTGGCACCATATTTTCGTTTGGTGGGATTAGAAACCTTGGGACGATTTTCACCAGCTGTTCACCTCTTCCGTAAAGCAATATAGATTTCAGAGAGGATAACCTCTATGACTAAGTTACTTTCAAATGACACACACAACAAAAAATAAGTTAGGGATTAAGTGAGATGCTGCTAGAAACACTCTAACAAGGGAGATAAGTCAAAGATAGGCTAAGCAAATCATATAAAATCAAACCAGTCCTTCACTTAAGTTAACTAAAACTTATTTCAACTGAATCTAAAAATGAAGGGACTCATAAACTAAGTTCCAAATGTAATGTAAGACACAGTATCTACCAATCACACCAACTGCTTTGGGGTTTCTGTCGTACTGTACCCTCTCTCCTTCACTTCTCCAATGTGATGTTTCCCAGTTGTTAACACAGCTCAATAGACTTCTCTGTGGTGATGGAAATGCTCTACACCTGGGTTGGACAACACGGTAGCCACTAGCCACTCTGGGTACGAGTGGCTACTGGGTACTTGAATGTGGCTGGTGCAACTTAGGAGTTGTATTTATAATATTAGTTCATTTTAACTCATTTGAGTTTAAATGGCCACGAGGGGCTAGTGGGTACCTATTGGGCTATACAGTAGACAACTGTGCAAAAACTAAGTAATATCTGAGGATGCTGAACAGTGCTTGAGGAGAACAGAGAGCATGTCTTAGAATCACCCGGGGAGTTTTGAAAACAATTCTGGGAACCTCCCTCAGAGAGTCTAACCTAATTGCTTTGGGAAGAGGCAATGGAAACAGGATTGCTATCTCTAAATCAGAGCAATAAATAAGCTTAAGTAAGGAGATGCTCCCAGAACTAGAATTTCTGGCACTGTATTCATTTTACATCACTTATGGAGGCAGCTGTGAGGGAAGGAGTCAGAGCAGGTTACAGAGGGAGATGACACATCTTGAAGCCTCTGATAGATTTTCAGAGATTGTTAGAGGGAGCTATAAAGATACAGAAAAATGAAACATCGGAAAGATACGGACATGGGAAGAAACAGGAAAATTCACTGAGCGTAAAAGAGCTATGAAACTTATAACAAGTGAACTGGCTAATAGAGTTATTGAAAAAACTGTAAAGAAAATCTTTCAGTAACTATACTACCCTCGTTACTACTTTATCAAAATATCTGAGCTAAGGATATTTAATCACATTGGTTAGCCCCAGGGATAGCTTTGTCTATAGGTTATACTATTGACCAGAGAGCTCTCTCTCTCTCTCTCTCTCTCCCTCTCCCTCTCTCTCTCTCTCTCTCTCTCTCTCTCTATATATATATATATATATATATTTATATATTTTTTTTTTTTTTTTTTTTCGGTACGCAGGTCTCTCACTATTGTGGCCTCTCCTGTTGCGGACCACAGGCTCCAGGACGTGCAGGCTCAGCGGCCATGGCTCACGGGCCCAGCCGCTCCGCGGCACGTGGGGTCTTCCCGGACCGGGGCACAAACCCGTGTCCCCTGCATCGGCAGGCGGACTCTCAACCACTGTGCCACCCAGGAAGCCCCTCTATATTTTTTTGATTACACATCTCTATTAGGAAAAAATACTTGAGCAAGCACCCCCAATAGATGTATATATTTTGCTGTACTACTGTACTAACATATTATATGACTATAACACAAGCTGAAACACAAGTTTCTTAATGAGACAAAAAAAAAAGAAAAAGAAATTATTTTCTTCCAAACCAAACATTTCCCTCTTTGCAGAAATTCCCCTGAACAGTCTGCACGAGATATGTAGTATATCCTTCAGGAGCTATGTCAGAGATGAAAAGGATGCTACTGCCAATAGAACATTCTCTCCACCTAGTTTGTGCAGTCTTGATAATTGGTCACAGCACCCCCTCTTTTGTCCTCTGTCTCCTCATTCACAGCGTCTTACAGCTGAATTTGTTTGTGGCCTACAGTTCAATTTCTCCCAGGCCCCAAGCCAGCCAGTGCAGACAAAGACAGTATGTCAGCCTTCCTATTTGTCCCTCTGGTGAAACTTGTGATTACGTCAGGCTCCCAGACACAGCACAGCCTATCTTCCACATCCACACGCAAGACCTGAGCAGGTAACTGTGCAGGTCACCAAACGTGCCCCATTCCTCACCTGCATCACTCCCCGACGGATCAGTTGGCCAAGTTCTAGAGGTCATGCTTCTGCCCAGGGTTTTCAGAGGTGAGTCTCAGCTCTGAACTCAGTGCAGCTGGGGAACCGTTTATGGCACTTGCCCGTGCATCTTCCAGCGACGGACCCCGGCCCCAGAGCCCTTTCGGATGTGGAGGACCCTGTCCCTTCCAGGCAGATGCCTAACGCTGGCTTACGCCGTGACTCCGCCTGAGAACCCTCCTGGTGGCTGAGCCCAGCCAGTCTTCTGTGCCACACCCACTGAAAACAGTGCTTGGACTAACACCCACTTCCTGAAGCCCATTTAGTTTTTCTCATCCTCCACCACTGTGTCCTGGCCTGAGACACTCTAGGGCCCCTCTCCCAGCCTCAGTTGGCTCTCTTCCTTGATCCCACAACTGGCTTCGAGTTGGAGACACCCTAACTTACAACATGATTCACTAAAAATTCCACACTCTTTTGCCTCACTGTGAATGGCTAGCAGATGTCCCAGGGAGTCTGTGCCAAGGCAGTGGGGCTCTTCCTCGGAGTGTCACTGCCCTGTAATGGGATAGGGCCCACGACCTTGGTGTCATTAGCACCCCGCTCTCACCAGCTGAGTTAACCCGTCTCTAAGTTTCAGTGAAAGTTTAAGGTCACAGAGGTTGGCTTGCTCTTTTCCATCTTATTCATTGAAGATGGGGTGAATTACCTTGATTGCAGGAGTTGCCCAAATAAAAACATTTCAACTTCGCAATATTTCGGAACAAGGTGTGCCGCTAGTGGACGTGAAGCAGGCAGTGAGAATGAGCTACCACGTACCAGTTACAAAATCTCTCGGAAAGAAAACCTGATGGCAGTGGGGTGCCTGGCTGGGAAAAAAGATTACTTTAAACATAAAATTATCAAACTCTTTGCCAGTAATTGCCTTAAGAAAACACATTGAAATAAAAGGATGGGGCATACGTTATTGTTTCAGAACAACTTTTTTCTCAATTGTTTGGAAAGCTTTTATTGTTCCCGAAATCTCTTTGTTCCCTGTTTACCTTCAAGAGGGACTGACTCGAAAACAGTCATTCGTTATTGACATTTCAATATCATGATTCTGGTGTTGAATAAACTCACTCCATGATACTTCTGAGTTTGCCTAAAACATAGTTAAGTACCAAATGGGGAATAAAATAATTACAGTTGTGAAATTTAGCAGCTAACTACAATAAGAATAAGGTACACAGCTGTTACAGTAAGATAGCTGGCAACCTCATTCCTAGAAGAGAGAAAGAAACATATAAAAAGAATTGCCATGAAGAAAGTTTCCTAAAAATTAAAGAAATGAAGGAGAAATATTATTCCATTAAACCTATATAAAAATATCAAAGTTTTTTAAAAATTTTATTCATAAATAATTCACGTGCATTGTTGAAAACAGAAATGACAGAGAAGAAAAAAATAGAAAATAAAAATCATGCATAATTCCCTTACCCAGGGCTAACTGCTACTAGCTTCTTGTTGGGTACCCTTCCAGAATCATGTATTCATTCACTTATTCACTCTCCTCTTTATTGCTCAGTATAAGCCTAAATAATTAAAATACTTAAATATTATTTATAATCTGCTCTCTTCATGATATAGTCCACATCAAGAAATATATCTTTATATATCATAATTTGTAATGTTTACAGTGTTCTTTTATGTGATATTATGATTTCTGAACCAACACCACTGGATTGATTCTGACAATATATATCAAAAGTCATGGAAAAAGTGCATAACTTTTGACTCAGCCATTCAAGTTCTAGGAGTGAATCCTAAGTAAATAATTATTGTGGTATACAAAGATTTAGCAAGAAAGCTGTTCACAGTCCTGTTTAAAATTGTGAAAGCAAGAAACAATGTAAATACCAATAATTAGGAAAATAATTCAATAAATTACAGTATTCCATTTTGGAATATTAATGCAACTGCACTAATAATCTTATATTGAAGGATACTCAGCAACATGGGAAAATTTTAAAGGAATAAGCAATGCAGTCCTGAATTTGTAAATTTTTAAAAAATATATGACATGTCTGAAACAATAAGATAATGTAATTTTTTAAAAAGATATGCCTTTAAAATGTCAGTAACACGAAATAGCTAGGAGTAATTTTTTTAATATGCAAGACATTTTGGAGAGAATTTTACATTTTTATTAAAAGTCATTTTAAAAGATTTAAAATAAGTGGAGAATTTATATAATGTTAATGGGTGAGAAGACTAAGTATCATAAAGATGTCAAACCTCCCTAAACTAATTTATAAATTCAATGTAATTTCATTAAAAGTTGATTTTAAAACTTCTTTTGGAAGCAAAAGTAGCCATAAATAGACAAAACAATTTTGAAAAAGAACAAATTTTTTCAAGAAGGTTTAAAAAGTCAAAGTAATTACAAAGTTACAGAAATTAAAACTGTGGTTTTATTGACAAATAGAGGAAAGAAATACCAAAGAGAGCTCAGAATCAGATTCTCTCTTAGAGAGGAACTTCATATAAAAAGGAAGTAGCTTTACAGATCGATGAGGAAATAACGTATTGTTTAATTAATAGCTCTGGGACAATTTGGTTATCCAAATGGAAAAAAAATAAAATTGTATTCCTACTTTTTTGCTTTTTGGAAATTTCTGGAATTTTTTTCCAAATATTTTTGATCCACAGTTGCCTGAATCCGTGGATGTGGAACCCATAATACAAAGGGCTGACTGTATTATATTCTTTTAATATTCTCAGTATTTTTGAAATTCATCTTGCTAGGGTTTGTTCTGCTGTTTGTTTGTTTCGTTATTTGTCCTTGTATCAGATGATTCTCTAATTTTTTTTATAGGATTTAAATCAAAGAGTCACCTAGTACTGATTTCCTTATTCTCCCAGTGGTTAAATTTCAAAATATATTCCTTGAATATCTGACAGATGCGGATGGGCAATTTTCTGACCCATTACCACTATTAAAAGTCAGAAACCTACATCACTTTGGGAGTAAACAACACATCCATGTGAAGTGAATCAATTCCACATGTACAAAATTTAATTTTGGGAAGTTCTCAAGTGAATAAATGGTGAACTGCAGCCCTGGAGCAAACATAGGTAAGTTATTCCAAAATCAATTATTATTAAAGAAAATCCTTAGAACTTATTTCTTTAATCTTTCATTTAATGAACTGAAACCACATTGAGAGAGAGAGAGAGAGGGAGGGAGGGAATAAAAATGTGTGAAAATATGTTTTTTTAAAAAATAGAGCTAATAATATCTGCCTGCAAGAAAGAATACCTGGAAAATTCATTATGAAACCATCGTACTACAACTAATATTTTATAGGAAATTCCCATGTATAGCAAAATGCATATTTTGAATCCTCAAGAAACAAAATAATGAACATAAACGTATAGGCTAAAGGAAAAATAAAACAGGAATTATCCACAATAAAGACGCTATACCTAGAACTTCTCAAAACAAATATCTATAAAAAGTTTCAACAACCAACAAAATAGTTCATCTCACCTGTGATACTAAATATTACCCAAATAATTCAATAATGAGGAAATCTTATTTTAACTTAATAAATTTGGAAACGGCTTTTTTTTTTAACTTCCTAAAGCTTGCTTTTCTTTGACTTAAGGTACAGTTTTATTTATTTGTTATGATAGTTGTAGTATTTGGTGTCATTACTTTTTACGCCTAAAATTGCATAATACATTTCCCCCAGGTCTATGCACTAGGCAAAAAGAGAGAGGGAGAAAGATGGGGGAGAGAGAGATCATTACAGTTAGTGGTGTTACTTCAGTCATGCTTAGTGATCTGAACAACAGACTAATGCCAAGAGAATGGCTTATCTAAACATTAAGATAAACCACCTCTTCTCCTTTTCCTATTAGCATTAAACTCACCATCAATAACAAATATTTACAAGATATCACTGTGCTATCAATAAAACAAGAATATGACACTCTCTGCTTCCTGAAATTAAAAAGCTAACTGCATAGATATGAGATGAATATATTTTTAAAATATAATACTAAGTCGTTAGCTTGGCTGAACTCAATCTGGTGCCTAGAAGGTGAATCCTATATCCCATTCAATTAAGTGTTCAAATAAACAAAGATATGTGTTAAGGCAGCTGGCTGGGTGCTGGTGGAACCGCACAATCAAAGGACCAGAAGCTAAGGGGCGTGGGCACTCTACCACTCGAGAGGCCAACCTAGGGATGAGACTCAGTGACAATACTGAGGCCAGAGCTGAGTGGTCCGGGTATCTATGGGTGACAGTAAAGTCTAGACACAGTTCTAGCAATGAGAAATGAGCAGTCAGATAAATAACCTAGTAGTCAAAAATCAAAGCTTTATGCAGATGGAATTATGCCAAAGATTGGAAATGAAAATGAGGAGGCGGAAGGCTGACAACGAAGTATATGTTAAAATCAAGGGTGGTGAGGTCAAGCCGTAGTCAAGCGTCAAGACGGCGCAAACTGCTCTCTTGCGGTTGGAATTCACTGTACACCAAAGTGTCCAGCTTGTCCTCAGGCTGGCGGGGTTCAAGATGCTCAGTACCTGGGTTAGCACCAGGATACTGACAAGCAGCTCACCTGACCTGATTAACACAGGGAAGGAATAGAAGAGCTATTCCAAGGAACAAGGTGATGACTTACAGGGAGTCCTAAACGAGTGAAAGAGAGGGGCTTTAGCAATCAGGGAAACCTACTACGAATAAATAAAGTATTAATAACTAACTTCAGATTGAAGGGAGGCAGAAAGGGATAAGGTACATTCTGTGGTCAATGAGCAGACCTGCTTGTTGTAGCCAAAGGTTTCTTAGGACGGTAGGAAAGAGTCTGAAAAAAATAGGTGTGATTCAGAAGATAGAGAACTCTGAACGTCAGGCTTGGCAGGAGTCTAAATTATAGGTTCCTCGAGGCTAGGCACTACCTTTTATATATCACTGATTATCCAAGCTGAACTAAATACATAATAATTAATTGCTAACTAATCCTTGATTAATTGTGACAGTGTAGAATTGAATTTTATATGGAGACTAGAATTAAGTACATCAGGCAAAAATTGAATGTACTCTTTATTACTGCTGTAACCAACTTTTACGGAGGGCTCACTACAGGCCAAATACAATACTAAAAGCTATAGATTAATTCTTACACAACCTCGTTAGGTAGATGTTATTACTGTCCTCATTTGGCAAATAAAGAAACTGGGGTTAGAGAAGTTAAGTATCACGCTCATGGTCATACGTGTCTAGACAGAGCTAAATTTTGAATCCATGGGGTCTGATTACCAAAGCCAAAGACATAACCACCATGCTACACCATATATGAAATATGAAACCTAACATTTGTGTGCCAATTTTTAATTATCAAAAGATAATTCATGCCTTTAATTCTCAGAAGAGCCTGATGAAGTAGTTAACGTTTTCATGCAAGTATGTTTTCTATGAGACTGGGACCCACAAAGAGAAAGAAATAAATCTAGTATGGGCAGGACTTAACGTGGCAATAGGACATATCCCCGTGAATATCAGCCGGAAGTTGAAACCCCAAAGTACAAAGGGCCAGCCAGCAAACTTGAACTTGCCTGATCCCTGGGAGCACTGAAAGATATCACTAGGATCACAACTGGTGGGTAAACTGAGGCAGCAGGAATTTTTAGGCCAACTCCTGTCCTAGGTCTCTTGAGGGAATGACGGGGCTTGGTCACCTTTTATGTGAAAAATCTCTTTCCATCATTAGGTTGTCTAGACGTTATGCTCAGTGACCATGTTTTACCCTGTGTCTCCAAACACCTTCACATAGTAAATGCTCAGTAAAGGTTATCTGTAAATGACTTAGGCTAAGAAGTTTGGACTTGACCTGGCATTTGTTAGGTAAAATTTTCTAAATAACAGTGCCAAAAATGTAACACAAAATAAATATAATAGTAACTAGTCTTAAGCAAGCTTTTAAAGATACCAACCCCTAGGTATAACTTTGTATGTTTCTCACTACTTTTTACTTCCTCAGTCAAGCTTAAACTAAACAATGTGTCACCTCCAGATGTAACCAGAACATGTCTTTATAATGACTCCTCACTTTACCTTCAGTCTCTCTTAGGGCTGGTATATATTTCCGTGATTTCCAAGAGGTCTCACCTCAAGTGTGTTGGTTTACACCTACTGGATAAGTTTTCAAGGAAAACTCACCAGACTCCCTTGTGTGGTATTTAAGCCAGGAACTTCTCAAAATTCACTATCTTTTCAGCCTCTTCCTTTCTCTGTTCCACAAGGCAGACACTAGAAAGTTTCACCAGCTCCTGGGACTCAAGTCTTAGGCATGACTATTACATCTTTAATAACAGACAAGAACTTACTGATCTTCTCAAAGTCCTATCTCAACAAACTTTGTTCTTGAACTCTTTCTTTGATGTGGCTAAAAAAAGTGTAGTGATATTATAGCCATCTGCTCATATCACTATGGACATCAAACTCATTTTGGTGACACTCTTCACTCCAAAGAGATTGACTTTCCAAGCTAATCAATGAAGAGAATAGCTTTGTCCATTCCAACAGGTTTTTCCAGTTGCTGGTTGCTCTGCAAATTTAGCTTGAAATATAAATATGATAGCTAGTGAGGTGGTTCCTCATACTGGGAAACTTGTATACATACCTTTAGCTTTAAATTCTGACCCTCCCATCATAAAACACAAAATTTAAGATTTGAAAGATGCTCTAGAGACCACTCAGTCCTAAGCCCATATTTTTCAAAAGTGACAACTGAGTTCAGAAGAATTACGTGATCTGCCCAAGGGTCTTGAAAGAGCCAGGTTCAGACTGGACCCTTAGCCAGGTCTCCTTTTACTTGACAAAGTTACCTTTTTTTTATAGCAGAATAATCTAAATATTTAAACAAGAAAAACAGATGGGCTTTCAACAAATATTGCAACTGTTACCTGAAAATAGTGAACACCCTTGGCCTGAAGGAGAAAATGTCCTTTTTAAATGATATTAAGCAATAGGAAGTAATGAAATATTAAGTAACTCTTTTTAAAATAACCATCGCACACTCCATATAAATGTAATGTGGTACTTCTGCTGTGCAACTAAGCCGAATGCGTTGATGAATGTTTTTGTTGAAGAAGAGTAGGATTTTGTGCCCATAGTAATTGTTCCTAAGTCATAATTTGGTCTGTGTGATATTAGTATCTTACTTATACATGAGTCTACATTTCATTATGATCTAAATTACTCCTGGTCAGTAAGGCAGTGCAGTATAATGAAAAGAGCCCTGAACCAGGTGTCAGGAGTCTTGGCTTCTGGTCTGAGTGGTTAACTAGCTGTGTGACTTGGACGAGAACGATGAGCTGAAAAACAAAGAGGTGGACTAGGGGATCTTTTAAGTTCGTTCAGCTCTAAACACCGTTTATTATCCTAATCACAATCATTGAAACAAAATGAAAACACATGAAAATGTATGAGGTCTTAGGCTTATAGAATTTAAAAACAGCAATTTATTCATACAATTACTGCCCCCAGAGTTCTGCATTTTGTAAATACTATTGACAGAAAGGGTCCTTACATCATCTCAAAAACGATTTGCTTTTGCAAAATCAAATTATAGGAACAAGAAAGACTGATTTCTGGAATTTTGGTAAAAACCCGTCAGCATTTCTTTTAACATTCAAGGTGAGATATGGTCATTCGTGAGAAGGTAAATGAAGATCCCTCTTCCTGTCCTTTAAAAACCAAAATGACCTCTAAATAAGCAGTCAAAATTACTTCAGCATAAAACAGTGGAATCAGTATTCTAACTATAACTTACATAAAAGCAAAAGTATGATTGTCAGTGTTTCTTGGTTCATTTTATATATGCAGTGAACTTCTACTGAAATATTAAAATAGCCTTCCATTTAATTGTTTTCTAACATCCATTCATAACCAATTGTAACATACATGAAACCTACATCTAAATGAATTGGTGAAATACAGCACATCTGAAACAAGCCCATATTTTTCCAGAAGTACTGGTTCACGCCTACTCCTGGTTTTTTTCCTGCCCTACTGTGTCCACTCATCATGTATATAAGGCAGGCGCGAAGATAAAATTCACATCCATATTCAGCACCCCTCACACAGCTGTCAGGAAAGCTAGATGGGGGATTCCTGCACTGAGTATGGAAGAAGGGTAAATGAACCTATAAGTCCCTTCCAAGTGTTAAGAGTCCATGACTCTCTAATTATTTTTCAGTTCCAAAGCTGAAAAGTTCATATTTCTGGTTGTGATGGATTACAAAAAATGGTTCCAGTTTTTTAACCTTTGCCAGATAACTCTGAAGGTCCCTCTCACGAAACCTAAGGACTCAGCCATTTGACGGGCACTGGCCCTCGGACATCAGCTGATAATGCAAGCAAAAAGCTTGAAATGGGCTTGTGATTTGGGGCTTGTTCTCTTTTGTGCCTCTGCCATTACTGGGAGAACACACCTGGACTAGCCTGCTGGAGGATGAGAGACCTGTGAAGCGAAACTCAGTCATCCTAGTTGCTCCAGCCAAAACAGCCAGCTGACCTCCCGACATGTGAGTGAGCCCTGCCAATACCAGCAGCTTCCTAGTCTCTCCCTGACGTGTAATAGATGCTTCTTGTTGTATTGCCATTGAGATGTTGAGGTGAGGCTCTGCTATGTGGTGAAAGCTAACTCCTATACAGGTTTTAATTTCCAAGCAGATATTCTCCCTTCATTAGAAAAACAGTACTCTTGACGCTCAATCTATTCATAGCTCAACACTTACAGTGTCCTTTCAGTTGTGCTCATTCATTCTATTAATTCGTGCATGCTACAACTAGTTCTCGACTGTCTATTAGATGCAGGCACTGATCTACGCACTTGAAATACATCAGTGAACAAAACATACAAGCATGTTTTGTTTGTTTGTAAGCACTCATCTGGAGTTTATGCTCTAGTAAGGGAGACAGACGTCAAGCAATAAATCATCTAGTAATTAATTCTATGGTGTATTAGAAGGTGAAAATGTGGGATGTGTGGGCTGCGCTATTAAATGCAACAATCAGGATAAGCCTCGTTGATAAATTGATAATGGAGCAAAGAATCTGAGGGAGGTGACGGAGTTAGGTGCCGAAATATCTGGGGGAACGGCATTCCAGGGAGAGGGAAAAGCTAGAGTAATTGGTCCAAGACATAAGTGCGCCTGACACGTTAAGAACGCCCACGTGGTTTAGGCTAAGCGGGAGAGAGCGGAATAAGAAAAGAGGTGAAAGAAGTAAGAATGGGGAGGAGATATGGTCTCCTGGCCACTGTAATGACATCAGCTGGGTGAACGGGGAAGCCGTGCAATGTTTTGAGAAGTGATATGATTTGATTTCCATTTTTAATGTATCTTTAGGGAGAATAGATGGTAGGGAAGCAAGGAAAAAAGCAGGTAGGGCTTTAGCAATAAGCTGGGAGAAAGATGATGGTGTTCCACGCCAGACTGTCAACAATACAGCTGGTGAGAAGTGGTCAGATTCCAAAAATATTTGAAGATAGAGCCACCAGAATTTCCTGAACATGAGGTATGGGAGAAAGAGAAGTGTCAAGGTTAACTCCATTTGTTTTAGCCTGAGCAATTCAAAAGATGAAGTTATTAGCTAGGATGGGAAGGATTGCAGATAAAGCATGTTTGAGGGTGAAGCAGAAATTCAGGTTTGAACAAATTGAGTTTGAGATGTTTCTTAGACACTCAAGTGAGGAAGACACCTGAGAAGTTGTATACAGAAGTCATGGACTTGGGAGAAACTTTGGGCTAAAAGTATAAACTGGGCAGTCATCAGCATATAAATGGTATTTAAAGTCATGGGATTAGATGATACCAAAAAGGAGCGAGAAAAGACAGAAAACAAAAGAGACAGAGAAAATAACGTGAATTCCCAACCCTGCCTTCTGAAAAAGCTTGGATTCACATGCAGCTACAAGTCTCACAAGGATTGTTGGACTATCCCAAGAAAGAAATTCACATTTACATTCTTTTTTTTTTTTTTTTTTTTGCGGTACGCGGGCCTCTCACTGTTGTGGCCTCTCCCGTTGCGGAGCACAGGCTCTGGATGCGCAGGCTCAGCGGCCATGGCTCACGGGCCGAGCCGCTCCGCGGCATGTGGGATCTTCCCGGACCGGGGCACGAACCCGTGTCCCCTGCATCGGCAGGCGGACTCTCAGCCACTGCGCCACCAGGGCAGCCCATCTTATTGTACTTTGAAGATACTGCGCTCTTCACAAACTGAAAATTTGTGGCAACACTGCATAAAGCAAGTTTATTGGTGCCATTTTTCCAACAGCATTTGCTCATTTTCTGTCTTTGTGTTCCTTTTTGGTAATTCTCACAATATTTCAAACTTTTTCATTCATATTATATTTGTTACAGTGATCTGTGATCAGTGGTCTTTGATGTTACTTTTATGACTTGCTGAGGGCTCGGATGATGGCTAGCATTTTTTAGCAATGAAGTATTTCCTAACTAGGTACGTACATTTTTTTAGACATAATGCTATTACACACTTAGTAGACTACAGTATAGCGTAAACATTAACTTTTATATGCACTGGGAAGCCAAAAGAATTTGTGTGACTCACTTTATATTTGCTTCATTGCAATGGTCTGGAACCAAACCTGCGATATCTCTGAGGTCTGCCTGTAATCACTAACACTTGTGTTGTACTTTATAAAGTACTTCACATGTTATGAATTGTGACCTTTACAAGAAACTTGTTAAATATAAATTATTTATTTTTATTTTACATCTGAGGATAATGAAACTCATAAAAATGACTGTAACAGGATTGCTCAGCAAATCTGAGGGGAAGCCAGTATTTGGTCCAAGAATTCCATCTCTGAGGTTTTCCCCTTTCCATCAAACCAAGCTAGAATGCCAAGTTCTTGGATAATAATGTACACCTTGGAAGTCACATGGTCTGAATAACACTCTGGGTTGGACTAAACCCAGCAGTGGCTGGCCAAAGCTCTGAACTTCCACTGGCCGCTGGTCTTCCATTCTCATCTTCATCTTCCATCCAGGTCTTAACTTCTCTTCCAGATTTTTATTTGCCACTTCAGGTGCAAATGTCCCCTTTGTACAATGAGGATTCTGATGGAAGGGACTAGGTGATTATCCATGTTTGTACTCTTCATAATAGCTCACCCTTAAGCAGCCCTGAACAAATAACTATTTAAATGAATTAAGTCATTATTTCATGGGAAAAAAATATCTTGAACACTCACTTTGTGACTTGCTTAGTGCTAGATCAGTAGGCAGGACAGTCTCCACCATCGTGGAGTTCATGGACAGATGTTGAACAACTAACAATACTAGTGAGGAGGGCTCAGGGAAGAGTTGTTTCCTATGAAAGGGAGAACACAGGAAGCTAACCTAGTGTGGGGCAAAAGGAAGACCTCCCTGAAGAAGAGATATTTAATCTGCCACTTAAGGTTGAAGGAGAGGGAGACAGATGAAAAGGAAAATGCAAGCTAGACGGAGACCAGCAGCACTAAGATGGGAAAGTGCATCCCCTAAAGCATGTCTTAAATCCTGCATCTTACTGAACCATCGTGGCTCAGGACCAAATCTAATAATGAGGTTGGGATTTTCAGGGTACAGCAGGCATCATAAGAGATTAAATTTCTTCCTGTAGATAAATCATGCACTGTTTTGGATCTTTAGGGTACTTTAATAAATGCATTCTACCTTGCTATAAAAGTAGGAGGGGGCTTCCCTGGTGGCGCAGTGGTTGAGAGTCTGCCTGCTGATGCAGGGGACACGGGTTCGTGCCCCGGTCCGGGAAGATCCCACATGCCGCAGAGCGGCTGGGCCCGTGAGCCATGGCCGCTGAGCCTGCGCGTCCGGAGCCTGTGCTCCGCAACGGGAGAGGCCACAACAGTGAGAGGCCCGCGTACCATAAAAAAAAAAAAAAGTAGGAGGTAAGTTTGTGGTTCTCTCTCTTTTATCTGAAATGAAACATTTTATTTCATATGGAGAGATTCAGTATTCGAATTGGTCTCTAGCCTGGTTCAGACACTGGATTCTTATGAAACCAGTAGGAAAATGTTGTAAAGATTTATCTAGTCACAGCTGTTCTTTACAAGTAATTTCAAATTTTATAGTTGGCTATAACTGTACTTCCAGCTGTAAATTAGGTCTTTATTGGGTGGGATCTGGGGAGTTGTTATACAAGGTGTCATGAAGTTATGTGTGGTATCCCATACTGTGGAAGAAAAATAAATTATATTGCATTATGGCAAACACTATACATATAATTAAAATGAGATGTTCTCACAGCCTATAGTTTTACAGTTTTAAAGCTTGTCGTAAAACTTATACACACGTATAAACTGCCAGAAAGACACATGTTTTCATTTTACGTAACGGATACTAACAACTGCTAAGGAATCTCTATGGGAAATTGTTATGGACTGAATTGTGTCTCCTCGACATATCACATTGAAGCCCTAATCCCAGTACCTCAGAATAGTACTAAATTTGGATATAGGGTCTTTAAAGATGTAATAAAGATTAAATGAGGGCCTAAGGGTGGGGTCCTAATCCAATATGACTGGGGTCCTTAAAAGAAGAGAAAAAAACACGACAGATGCACACACACAGAGAAAAGGCCACGTGAGGGCACAGCGAGAAGAGGACCACCTTCCAGCCAAGCAGAAAGGTCTAGGGTGAAACCAACCCTGCTGACACCTTGATCTTGGACTTCCAGCCTCCAGAGATGTGAGAAATCAATTTCTGCTGTTTAAGTCACCCAGTCTGTAGACTTTGCTATGGCAGGCTGAGCAGAATAACACAGCAGCAAACTAGTATAGATATATATTTTGCACTCATAAATATACAAGTACATGCATGCACACATAGATTGACTATGTGCAGTAATTATCTAAAGTCCTATTTGAAAGCAGTGGGAAGATTTTTATTATGTCTTTGCATGTTAAATTTTTTGTTAGATAAAAATGTGTATGCATAATTTATATTTATGCATCCAGATTGTATCTGGATGTTAATTAAGAAAAACAGAATTGTTTCTATGAAGTGGGGTCAATGTATGGGTACCCTCAAAGAAAAAAAATGTTTTGGACCAATTTACAAGTTGATCATTTCAGCTTTTAGAGAGAATTTAAGAGTCTGGGCTTAATCTACCTACAATTGCCAAAGAAGAATATTAAACTTGGACTCTACTCTTTCGAAGTAAACTTTTTGCATGTAGCTGTTTTATTCCTGTCACTTATCACATTACCTTAAGAAGCTTTTTGTGAGTTTAATTAAGCCTGACTAATTCTCCAACAGTACAAAGAAAAATGAATTCCTTAAATATTTAATCCATTTATGACTCAAAGTGTCATTTTCTGAATGTGGCTGTTAAATTCTTGGAATTAATTACCCTTTGAATCAAAGCTGCTTTTTCAGACACTCAAGACATATAGTCACAGCTCACACAATGTGTAAATGCAACATTTCACCTGTTCATCAAGATAATTTATTCCAAATGCTGTATTCAAAATCTCAACCAGGTAGATTTATTTATGGCCATTAACAAAGGAATCTTTGCCTATAAGCACCCTAATAATCAGGCATGATTGTTGGTTTTTCCTCTGCCTCCCCCTTTGTCCAAGTGTTAATGAGTTAAAGGTTAGCTTCCCTCTATTTACACAATCGCTACTCTTTTTCATGGCCACTTTGTTCTCCTTAACTAATCTCAAGCCTCCTCTCCAGAAAGATTTTTTCCCATTCTGATCAGCAGGCAGCACCATCATAGGTCTGTCTCTCTCCTTTCTATCATCCTAAAACACTGGATGCACCCATTCCTTTATTTCAATTACACATTTCCTCTTGTTCTCTCCCAGTATCTTGAAGGCTCTTCAAGACTAGAAGTGTTCTTCAAAACTAGATTCCAAAGAATACAAGGAGATCAGGCAACCACATTTATGGAGCACCTAATATTCCCAGAACCAGACGCTGGATTCCTGTATAAGAAAACTGGAAGGCTGGATACATGAGGAGACAGAAAACCACACATACACACACCCACAGCACAAATACACGGACACAGATCCCGACCACCTCGTGACGCTAGCGCTCAGAAATCACTGCATTGTTCCCAGCTCCATACTGGACGCTGAGATTATGGGAGCTGCTAGTTAACTCAACTTCTAAAGGAGAAAGCTGCCTTTTGATTGAAATTCAAATTCCCTAAGGGATGTGAAGGGATTGAAAGATGACAAACCAGCTCTTTAGCTTTCACATGTACAAGTCTCCGTGTAAGGAAAGTTTCTTCCCAGATACCGTTTTCTAGCATTAGGAAATATAAACAGTAACTGAAAAATATTTCTAGAATAATTCGCTGAGCAGTCTTCTTTTCCTTCCACCACCACCTCCCACACACTTATGATTTTAAATATAAGTATTTACATTGAAAATATGAAACACAAAATGGTGTGTTCGGATTTCTTCTTTTTTAATAAAATGTGTTATAAAAAATAGTTTTGTTGTGAAGAAAAGTGAGAATAGGAAAAAAATTAATTAGAAGAGAAACCACTCCACTCCCGGGGTGACTAGAATGGAAATGGCCAGCAGTGGGTGGGGGACAAGGACCTCATGGTGGGCGCCCTGGGTCCAAGGTACCTACCCCCTTTCATCATGCCCACTTCGTAGCACTTGCGTAGCCGGCAGGCCTGACAGCTCTTCCTCCTGTTTTTATCAATCGTGCACTGGTTGGTAGCTGGACACATGTAGTCATTATGTCCTATCGAAAGCAAGAGGACAGAATTAGTATTATTTCAGGAAATTTAGTCGGTCGGAATCTACAGGGAAGCTGTCTGTGGGATGTTTTCACATCTCTTCCTTGGCCTTTCTATGTTGCTGCCTCAACCCATCATCCTTTTTTGTGTCCTTCTTGCAATGTTAAAAAAAAAAAAACTCTCCTACAATTAATTTCTGCCTCCCCAAGTTGCTTTGCGAGTTCTTTGGGCAAATCCCCTTCAGTTCACACAGCCTATATTTGGGGGCATGATGTTTTATATATATATTCTCAAGGTTAAGCTTTCTCAGTAGATAAGGCCTCTTTTTTTTTTTTGGACCCAGGCCACCCACCAAAATTGTTGTCCAAATAGAGCTGTTAGAACTTTCAGACAGAGGGTTTCAAAGTGGCCTTTCTTAAAATATAATTTAAAGAATCTTTAAGTAGGTCTTCAAACGCAGCACAGAACACCTAAATTCCAGTTGGGGGGTGGTGGGCTGTGGTGGTGACCAAGGTCGATCCTTAAGGTAGTAAGTCAGTTCACCACTCACTAGCTGGAAGACACTGAGCAAGTTGGTTAACATCCTTAGGCCACACTTTCCTCCCGGCACCGCTGCATAACATTATTCTGAGAACTAAATGTGAGACTACATGTCACGGGCTTAGCACAGTGCCGTGGGTAGGGCAAACACTGAATGAATAGTAGTTGTTGTTGCTGTTATTTTATTCTAAATCCTCTTTCTTTTCTCTCTTGTTTATTGAATCTCTCTCACTCCAATGCTTCCTTCTAATTGGCTTTTTTTTCAAGGTTTATTAAGATATAATTAGCATATAATATTGTGAAATTTGGGGGGGACCTATGAGCTTCATGAACTTGGATGTCCAAATCTCTCCCCTGTTTTGGGAACGTTCTCATCCATTATTTATTTACATAAGCTTTCTATCCTTTTCTCCCTCTCTTTCCCTTCTGGTTCTCCAATAATTCCCAAGACTGTTTCTCTAATGATGTGCTGTAATTCACATAGGTTTACTTCACCTTATTGGCTTGTATCATGTCATGCAAGTCTGACCCACAAAAAAGGTCTCCCTTGATCCACAGCACTCTCGAACTTCTATCTTATATCCCGTCCCTCCTTCTCAGCTCAACACCTAACAGATGTCTGCATTGGAGGTCTTTTTCCTCCTTTTCTCCTGCCTGGCTCAACCCACGTCAATCTGCTTTCCACCTTTGTTGCTCCACAAAAACAGCTTCCCAGAAACCGCCAATGACTTCTGTTGCTGAATTCAATAGACACTTTCAGCCCACATCACACTTGACCCATCAGAAGCATCTGACAGTTCCTTCCTTCCTCTTGAAACATGCTTTTCCCTCGGCTTCTGTAACACAAAATGCTCCCGGCGCTCCTTCTACCCCTCAAGCTGGAGCTTCCCAGGGTTTGCAGATTAGCCTCCCTACATGCCACAATAATCCAGAGCTGCACAGGGCTCAATGCCAGGCCCTTTCCTCTTCTGTGACTCTGAATTCTCCCACCAGAACATCTATCTCACGCCTACGGCTTTCATCACCACTAAATACAGATGACGCACAGACTTAAACTCCCAGCCCAACCCTCTTCTCTGAGCTCTGGGGACAGGTATCCAATTGCCCACATGCAGTTTCTGCTCTAAGATTTAGAAGTCACCTCCATTTCTTTATCCCTGAAAAGAAGTCTGGTTGATAATGTACAGAATATTAAACTTCACAAATTAAAAAGTATTATTGGCATGTTTTTATAAAGCCGCCCATTTATATGAGTCTAAATACTTGCACCTCTCGGGAAAACATCCCGAATTTAGACTAAAAAGATGATATGTACTATTTTAAAATATGCTTTCCATTCACAAAAAACAGTGAGTGTATATGCGACCTTCTAATTCAGATTCTCTGTTTAAGTCTCCATTTTCTCATTTAATAAGGGCAAGACTCAACATGTAGTGAAATGTTTTAACTACAGACCTCTTTGTTCTTTATTCAACTTAAGGGTCAGCCCAATTAGAATAGGGTGGAGTGGGGACTTGATAAGAAATGTTGGTCTCATAAAACTCGATTCTCTATCTTTAGATATACATTATAAAAGTCACTGTATAAACAGCCTCAGATTAAATTAACATCTGCATTCTTCTATTGCATAAGAGGAATCAACAAACAGTTAAAACCTTGTAACTTCAGGAAGAGACCACACACTGCCTCGAATACCCAGGCATAGTTATTACTTTTAGAATCTTCCCTATTAACAGGGGCAAATTGAGGAAATAATAGAATCAGAAATAAAATTTACCTGGGCAGATATAAACTCTAGGCAAAAGGTGTATTCTTCTGACACCTCAAAGAAACTCTTAGTGTTTGGTCTTCTATGATGTTTATGTAGTACATGTTGACTTATTTTAAATCTTAAAATATAAGTTTATATCAGAAGAAAACAGTTAATGATAATTTGAACCAAAAATTACTTTGATTCACTTTCTTTCCCAAAAGCCAGAAGTTCTGCAAGCCAGAAGATGGGAGAACTGAATTGGGTCCGAAGTCAATGGTTAAATCTTATGTTTGGATTGGTCAGCCATCGTAGATACGTATCGTTATAAAATCAAGTGAAATTCCTGAACTAACATGTTTAACACACAAAATATGCGGGATTTGTACAATCGAATTCATCCCTTAACAAGAATGAAAACAGACGCACAAAAGAACCAAGTTCCTAATGCAAACCTTTTGTGACAAAGCTGGGCTTTCTCCTGCCTAATGTACGTGAACATTTAGAATTGACAGATTGGCAACAAGAAAAAGTTAACAAGTACTTGTTTCATATAAACAATTAAAACAAATTCTTCTTAACCAAACACCATTAACAACTATTTATTTCTAAGTCTTCAACTTGCATCAGAAGAAAGGAAAACACTGAAGTTTTTTGTTGCCTAATGAGTATAATTTTGTAAAGATGTGTTCTTAAAGCAACTGATTTAAGTTTCTTTAAGAAGAAATTTCTTTTTAAATTTTATTATTTGGTCTTGTAAAAATAATGGAAGAGAAAATCTTATTGAATTAGAGTTCATTTAAAAAAAAACTCGCACCAACAATCTTAATGAAACATACAGTGTCTTTACTGAAGAGACTGAGGAACTCTGTGTACCTGTGACCAGATCAGCCCCAAAGTTCCTCTTGCACAAAATGAAGTGCAAGAGGCCAAATCCAAGATGTGAGCTGCAAGTGAAGGTTTGGAGAAATAATCACTATTTTTTTTTTTTTTGCCCACCAAAAATTAAAGCCTTTGAGCTAATGTAGGGTTTGAATAATAGGAAGCGGGGGTGGGAGAAGGGATGAGGCAAGCGAACCGTAAGCAGGAAACGTGAAGGGTCGGGAGAGGAATTACTAGGAATTGCCTGTAAGCAGGAATTACCAGACTCACCCCCGGCTCCAGGGGCCTCACACAGAGCTCTTCCCCAGGCCTCTCTGGGATTCTTTTCCTTGACTTTTCATTTCCCCCTTTCTTCTTATTTTCCCTCTTTCAGCTATTTTTGCATTATTACCATCACACAGAAAGTCAATATTTGTTAGTTACCAAAAATAAAATAAATAAATAAATAAGGGCTTCCCTGGTGGCGCAGTGGTTGAGAGTCCGCCTGCCGATGCAGGGGACACGGGTTCGTGCCCCGGTCCGGGAAGATCCCACATGCCGCGGAGCGGCTGCACCCGTGAGCCATGGCCGCTGAGCCTGCGCGTCTGGAGCCTATGCTCCGCAACGGGAGAGGCCACAACAGTGAGAAGGCCGCGTACCGCAAAAAAAAAGAAAAAAAAAAAAAAAAGCAATGGCCCATATTCAGAGATTCAAAAGAAATATAACAACAGACCAAATTAAAACAAGCAGGGGAGGATGTGGAGAAAAGGGAACCCTCGTGCACTGTTGGTGGGAATGTAAACTGGCGCGGCCGCTGTGGAAAACAGTATGGAGGGTCCGCAAGAAATTAAAAATAGAACCACCATACAATCCTGACGTGCCACTTGTGGATATGTATGCAAAGGAAATGAAATTGTTATCTTGAAGAGATCTGTACCTCCATGTTCACAGCAGCGCTGTTCACACTAACCAACGATGGAAACAACAACCTACGTGTCTGTTGACAGATAAACAGATAAAGAAAATGCAGAATATATATAATGGAATATTGTTCATCCTTAAAAAATAAAGAAATCCTGTCATTTTCAACAAGGTGGACGAGCCTGGAGGGCATCAGTTAAATGAAATAAGGCAGACAGAGAAAGATAAATACTGCATTGTATCACTTATATGTGGAATCTGAAAAAAAAAAAGTCAAACTCATAGAACCAGAATAGAAAAGTGATTGCCAGAGGCTGGGGTGAGGGAAATGGGGAGAAGCTGGTAAAAGGGAACAAACGTTTAGCTGTAAGATGAATAAGGTCTGAGCAGCTAACGTATAACATGGTGACAATAGTTGGTAGTGCTGTATTGTTTAATTGAAATTTGCTCAGAGAGTAAAACTTAAATGTTCTCACCCAAAGGAAAAAACAAAAACAAAAAAACAGAGAAAAAAGTAAATATACGAGGTGATGGATGTGTTAACTAATTCAAAGGGGAGAAATCCTGTCACAATGTATACATATATCATCACAATGTACACTTTAAATATCTTACGATTTTATTTGTCACTTATACCTCAGTAAAGCTGAAAACAATAACATAAAACAAGCAGTAACCTGAGAGGAATTTAATAGTGTGTATCTTTACTTTTGTCACCCTTTTCCCTCAGTGCTTTCTGGCAGTCACCTCAGACCAAATCTCTTTACCAAGCTTCCCACACCTGCCCCCAGTTCATTTAGACTCGACTATCTCACAGACTCTTTGAGATGTATGTGTCCCAAACATAACTGACCATCTTCTCTCCTCACCTACCTGTTCCTATTCACCAACACACCATGACGCCTGAAACCTGCGTGTTGTTCTAGCCTCTATCCTCTCCCTCACTCACACCCCACACACACATAGTATAAACATCTACCAAATCAATTATTTTAAAGTTCTTTTTCAAAGCCACATCAGCTTTGTCCTGGGCCCGCCGTCACTACCATAGTCCCAAGAATTTCCCACCCAGGTTATCACGACAGCCACGGCCTGCAGCCTTCCCCTGCCAATCATGCCCCACCACGTTGCCAGAGGGATTTTTTTTTTTTATGTCTCTGCTGTAAAATGTTCATTTTTTTCATCTTTATTGGAGTATAATTGCTTTACAATGGTGTGTTAGTTTCTGCTTTATAACAAAGTGAACCAGTTATACCTATACATACGTCCTTATATCTCTTCCCTCTTGTGTCTCCCTCCCTCCCACCCTATCCCACCCCTGCCAGAGGGATTTTTATAAAATCACACACCATCATGTCACTAACCCACTTTAATAGTCTGACGTTCCTCAAAGCTCTCAGGATAAAATCTAAACGCCTCAAGACAGCTCAGCAAGCTGTCCCTGACCAGCCCTTACCTCCTCTCCCAGCCTTCTGTCACCACCCTCTAAGTCACATCCAAGCTCTAGCTGTGTCTTTCTGTTCACTCTGTGCTCCTTACCTCCTCTCCCAGCCTTCTCTCACCACCCTCTAAGTCACATCCAAGCCCTAGCTGTGTCTTTCTGTTCACTCTGTGCTCCTTATCACCCCGGGGGCTTTGCACAGGCCCTTCTTTCTTGTGGGAACGCACTTCTCCTACTCTCGGACCAACTGACTCCTACTCATATTTCAGGTGTTATCAGTTGAGATAGCAATTCCTCTGGGAAATCCTTTCTGCCGCTCCAGTGATGCCTGTCTTTTGTCCTGTCATAACACCTACTACATTGCCCTTTAATCGCTGTTTCAACCCCCAGGTCACTTTGGGTTTGACAAGGAATGGACTATCTCTGTCTCATTTGTCACCAGGTATCCTGTGCCCAGCACATTATCATGGCACACAGTGGAGCTCAACAAATATTTGTTATCGGAACAAAATGGAATCCCTAAGCTCTGTGTTGCCCCTCCCTCGCCCCCTGAACCCCCTCTGTGGAGCACAGGTCTCCTGAGGGGGCAGACTGGAGTTGTATAAAGGAAGATGGTGACCCCCAACAAAGCAATGGTCACTACAACCCAGGACCCCGAAACTCAGGTTCACAAAATCAAGACTTGGTCCTACGGGACAAAAGCAGCAGAGGGAGAGGCAAGTCTGCTCTTCAACACTGGATGGGGCCAGACATTAGCATAAAGGAGCAGGTCTTCACAGATGTGACAGGTCAGGAAGTGAGAAGTAAGAGCTTGGATTACCCATGAATTATCTCCACCACTATTTCTATTCTGATGCCTTGCTGGTGTTCTAAGATGAGTGTATTTTATGACTGCCCCCAAATAAAAATCAACACGTTCTCATTATTTCAAAGCTTGTTCTTTATAGAAATGTTTTCGTGAATTGTATTTTTTTTCCCTCTAACATTTTGGTTATGTATGCATGATAATACGGTTCCTTTTACTAATAGTGATTTCTTTTAGGAGTGTTTTAACTTTTTTGGAACTTCTACTTTATGACTTTTCTGAAGTTCAGTTCTACAAGGTGATTTAACAATTTCTTCCTCTCATCTCCCCCCCTCACTGCCATCACCAAGAAACAGATTTAGCTGTGAAAATAATGGGTCCCTTTTATTACTTCCCATAAAAAATTTAAAGTCTTATAAATGAATTACTAACAGCATCAAAGTATTAGTAGGGAAGGAGGCACATCTTAATTGAAGGGTTTCCTACATATAAACTACATGGACCCTTCCGTAACTGAAGCTAAAATACAATGTGTACTGCTCGTCTTAATAAAGATATTTAAAATATTTGCTTCAATAATATTACACAAATCTGAACATCAACTTGCTTCAGTAACAGTTCTGTGATAGGTACGTAGTGTAGTTTTTTATTTTCTTCCTTTTTTACTACTTTCTGACTTGTGGATTCAGAAGTTGTACTTGAACTGTGCTTTCCAACTATTTCTGTCACTGACACATTTCAAAGTTTGAAGGAAGCACACACACAGATTTAAGTCATAACCAGAAAAACTTCAAATTATATGACATCAACTCTTATTTTATGATTTTTTATGAATGAGCTCAGTAAAAATATACACAGTTCTCTGGGGGAAAAATGAATTAAAATCAAGAAGACTGATGAGGTCAGGCAAAAAGCCAAGCATAGTAAGGAATAAGCACTTAGCATTTTTTATGAAAATATGAGTAGTTAGCTAACTGTTCATATTTTAAGGCATGGAAATGAAAATGAATTCTCAAATTAAAGATAAATTAACTCTCCAGTGTTTAAGCAACCACAAATCCAAAAAAAAGAAAAAAAAGAGGGTCAATTTTAGCTCATCTTATCTGAAAGTCTCATTGTATGGTTTCAACAAAATAGTATTTCATTTTCAACGTCCCATTCTTTTACACCTGATTAATCCATAAATTTAGTTAGCATCTATAAAGCTTGGTTACCTTTTCATTAAAGGCTCATTGAAATTAGAATTTGAAGTATCCAAGTACACAAATTGCTCAAGGTGCCAGATAAGATGTCAAAATCAGTATTTCTTTCTCCTTCTAAGAATCAATATGCATTTATAGAGTGTTCAATACAGTTTCAAATTTGATATGGAATCACAGGATCGTACACATATTTGGCCAGGAGGAAACCTCTAACTTTTTGTTTTATCAGTGAAAAATTATTCTTTTCTTGAGGTGTTAAGGTACAGAAAACATGTCAAAACATAGTTTTGAGCCTTAGCATTGGGAAAATAGGGGTTTGCTCATGAATTTTCAAAGCACTGCAATATAAACAAGCAACCATCCCAACCTGAGTGGGGGCTTCCAGCTACAGCCCCTCCTCAGCTTGTTCATTTCACACTTGTGCATGAGATCGTATGACCAAACATTCTTGCTTCTAAGAAAACTGACTCATCTGGGTACTGACCGTGATGTGCCAGGCGCTGCGTCATACACGGATTATTTCATTTAATTCCCCAGCAACTCTATGAGGCAGGGATTATATTTATCTCCATTTTACAGATGTAAACCTATGATAAAAGTTATAAAGCCTGCTCAAAACCACACGGCAAGCAAGTGGCAGAGATGGGATTTGAAGCAAGGGCTCCCTTACTCCAGAGATTGAACTCTTATTCATATATGGAAGGCTCAACTTCCCCAAAGGACAAGACCTTCACTCAGGAACTGTATCTACTTTCCAGAGGCAACAATGGGAAGATTCTCTGCAACTGGTTGACCACTGAGTGTTCCGCTTCTTAGAAAGCTCATGCATGAGAAAGTAAAAAGTGAGGAATTAATAAGACCAATGTTACTGTCTTCTATTTAACTATCTGAAAGAAAAATACTGTGCAAGCCCAAACCAATATTGAATTCTTTTGGCAATAACATTTGACTTACATGACAGGGATGAAATGAATGGTCCAACTCTCCTGGACATGATTGTACAAAGGAACAGAAGTCTAGTCCTCCCTTACCCTCCAAGGAAAATATTGACTTCCTGCATTATCTCCAGCTACTCCAACCCTGACTCATGAGGGCTGCTTGATCTTAGCAGTGCCCATACATTCATCGACTGTGACCAAAGGAAAGAAGTGTGATGGGAGTTGTTGGTTAGCACTGAAGAACCAGTCCAAACGGCAATGCCGTGGGGCCCTGCTGGCAAAAGGAAAAAGAAGACTGGCAGGGAATCTGTTGTAGAAATGAGAGTTCAAAAGGGTTTTTTAATGAAAATGGGAGTGTACAATTTTCATTAAAAAAATGAAGAATCCTAAAGTATTCAAAGTTATGTCAAGGAAAAACTCATACCGAAATATGCACTAATCATCTCTGAGTAGTAAAGTAGATGAGGCAGAGAGAAGATGTGAAGAAGTTTGAAATAGCTTTGCCAAATTCTTAGGGCTGCAGAAGAGGAGGAAGAAATCAAAGATTCTGGTGGTTTGCGCCAGGTGTCTCGAAGACTGTTCTAATCATTAACCACAAGGAGGATCTGATTTGGGAGGCCAGTGGGAAAAAGAGGTACAGAACAACTTTAAACATGTTGCATTTGAGGTTTCAGGGGCACACCAAGAACCAGCTACCCAGCAAGTTATTGTAAATGCAATACTGAAGCTTGGGAGGCAAGTCAAAATGAAGTTGGAGATCATATGATTCAGAAATTCTACTTCTGGGTATATGCCCCAAAGAATTGAAAGCAGACTCAAACAGATATTTGTACACCCATATTCACAGCAGTATTATTCACTATAGCTGACAGATGGAAACCACCCAAATGTCCATTGATAGACAAATGGATAAACAAAATGTGGCATATACAGTAGTCCCTCCGCCATCTGCAGGGGGTTTGTTCCAAGAACCCCAGTGGATGCCTGAACCACAGACAGTACAGATATATATATACCATGTCTTTTCCTACACATGCATACCTGTGATAAAGTTTAATTTATAAATTAGGCACAGTAAGAGAATATCTGAATTGTTAGCATCTCTACTCTCGCACTTTGGTGCCATTAGTAGGTACAATAAGAGTTACTTGAACACAAGCACCACGATACCTCAACAGTCGATCTGATCCACCAGATGACTACTGAGTGACTAACAGCGGGATACAGTGGGTAAAGGGATGATTCACATCACCGAGCAGGACAAAGCTGGATGACAAAAGATTTCATCTCGTTACTCAGAATTGTATACAATTTAAAACTTAGGAATTGTTTATTTCTGGAAACTTCCATTTAATATTTTCAGACCACAGTTGACCACAAGTAACTGAAACCAAGGAAAGCAAAACTGCAGGTAAGGGGGGATTACTATACATAGAATGGAATTTTATTCAACCTTAAAAAGGAATGAAATTCTTTTTTTTAACTTTTATTTTATATTGGAGTATAGTTGATTAACAATACTGTGTTAGTTTCTGGTGTACAGCAAAGTGATTCAGTTATACATATACAGATATCTATTCTTTTTCAGATTCTTTTCCCATATAGTTTATTACAGAATACTAAGTAGAGTTCCCTGTGCTATACAGTAGTTCCTTGTTGATTATCTGTTTTATATATAGTAGTGAGTATATGTTAATCCCAACCTCCTAATTTATCTCTTCCCCCTCTTCTTTCCCCTTTGGTAACCATAAGTTTGTTTTCTAAGTCTGTGAGTCTGTTTCTCTTTTGTAAATAAGTTCATTTGTACCATTTTTTAAAAATTCCACATATAAGTGATATCATATGATATTGTCTTTCTCTGTCGGACTTACTTCACTTAGTATGATAATCTCTAGGGCCATCCATGTTGCTGCAAATGGCATTATTTCATTCTTTTTTATGGCCGAGTAATATTCCATTATATATATGCACCACATATTCTTTATCCATTCATCTGTGGATGGACATTTAGGTTGTTTCCATGTCTTGGCTATATAAATAGTGCTGTAACTAACATTGGAAGGCATGCATCTTTTTGAATTATCATCTTCTCCAGATATATATGCCCAGGAGTGGTATTGCAGGATCATATGGTAGCTCTAATTTTAGTTTTTTAAGGAACCTCCATACTATTCTCCATAGTGGCTCTACCAACTTATTTATATTCCCACCAACAGTGTAGGAGGGTTCCTTTTTCTCCATATACTCTCCAGTGTTTATTGTTTGTAGACTTTTTGGTGATGGCCATTCTGACAGGTGTGAGGTGATATCTCATTGTAGTTCTGATTTGCATTTCTCTAATAATTAGCAATGTTAAGCATCCTTTCATGTATTTTTTGGCCACCTGTATGCCTTCTTTGGAGAAATGTCTATTTAGACCTTCTGCCCATTTTTTGATTTGGTTGTTTCTTTTTTTGATATTGAGCTGCATGAGCTGTTTGCATATTTTGGAGATTAATCCCTTGTCAATCGCATCATTTGCAAATATTTTCTCCCATTCCCTGGGTTGTCTTTTCGTTTTGTTTATGGTTTCCTTTGCTGTACAAAGCTTTTAAGTTTCATTAGGTCCCATTTGTTTATTTTTGGTTTTACTTTCATTACTCTAGGAGGTAGATCCGAAAAGATATTGCTAAAAAAAAAAAAGATATTGCTGTGTTTTATGTCAAAGAGTGTTCTGTCTATATTTTCCTCTAAGAGTTTTATAGTATCTGGTCTTACATTTAGGTCTTAAATCCATTTTGAGTTTATTTTTGTGTATGGTGTTAGAATGTTCTCCCCATGGACCAGGCACTGTGCTAAGTGACTGCAGCCCTTTATCTCATCTTAACATCATAACTGAGGAGGTAGGGTACTGCAATTCCCATGTTATAGAAGCAGAAGCTGAGACTTCAAAAGACTGAGTAACTTACTGAAGGCCACTTGGCTGGTAGCTGGAGGAGCCACGACTGAAATCCAGGTCTGTGTCATTCACAAGTCCTGGTTCCCCCAGTAACAACACAATAGGGTTGGTGAAATGGAAAGAACTCGAGAACTATTGAACCAGAATGCCTACATATGTTACAATTGACACTGTAATAAAAATAGAATTCCCTAATGTAATCACTGTATTATATCTTTGGGAGGGCATTTCAGAAGCAGCAAGGAAATTAAATAAAACCTGTGATTTCTAATACTTCCACAGTTAAAGTTATGAGAGCTTAATCACATGAAATACATTCATCCATAGGTTACAACACTTATTAGACAAAAATCTTTCCGGAAAACCTTTCAGCACGCTCCAGCGTAAAATAAAGAAAAGGAGAAAGTAGAAATAAGGTATTGAGGAAGTAAATAAAAAATTTACATTCTGTGAAAGAACAACTGCAGTATTATGTTTAGAACCGAAGTTTGACTCAGATATTGAAGCGAATATTCTCTGATTTACGGCCAATGCGACAAGCCAAACAAAATGAAACAGAATTTGGCTGTCTCAGCGAACACATTCCTAAAAATCCAGTGAGGACATTCAGTGTGCCACGATCTGAACGATTTCACAACCACATCTGTACGTTAATGGCATGCAAATAAAAACAGTATACCTTCATAATGCATCCCCAAATTATATTTGTACAGCTAATCAGTTCTAGTATATCGTATCAGTGACAGCAACCACCTACAAATGACATTTTATTTTATTTTTTAATGAAAGTATTTTTTAATAAAAGTATTATTTATAACTCAGTCTATTTTTAAAGAAAAAAACACTTTAAAGGAATTCTAGGAAAGATACTCGTCCTGGAAAGTTTATTTTTCTAAATGAAGTAAAGGGGAAATCTTCTATCTACTTGCCCTCGTCAGACCCCCGTCTGCTAAAAATTTTGGCCAGGGCAACAAATGATCCCTCTCCTTGTCTGGCCTCGCTTACCATGTGCAAAACCACAATTGTTTTAAGGCCATGGCACAGGATCAAACCAACAGCTGCAATAAAGGAAAACATAATGAAATCAGTAACCACCAGCTCATTGTCAAACCCCAGAGACCATGAACCGCTTCCCATAACGCCTCTTAGGGCTCAACCCATAAGCAAGGGCTGTTCCACAGCCCAGAAAAGGACTTCCTGAAATTGCTCCCCCGGAACAACTGATAAGTATCAGACAAAGAGGGGACCAGCGTGACAATCGGAGCAATGAGTTCCATGCCAGTCCGTGTTCTGCTCACCTCAAGACCCCTCTCCCTTGCTCTGTTCAATTGTTTCCAGAGCTTTTCTTCAAGCTTTCTTCCTTCCTGTGTTCATTTAAAGTCCAAACAGTGGTGGCCAAAAACAGTAGAAACAATTTCAAACTGTTCTTGTCCCAAGCTGAAGAGCAAATAAGAGGAAACTGGACAAGCGATCAGAGCAAGAGGGTAACACTCAGAGCCTGAGCAGAGCTGTGCTTCAAGTCCTGGATGCCTAGAACCACCGATAAGTGCATCGCCCCACCCTGCCATCTCTGGGTCATTATGGTGCTTTAAAGAGAAAATGGAAAGACTATTTACTAAGATCCGATGTGGTGTGGAATATGAATGTCCTTCAAGCTGCCACACCTGAATGTTCCCTTGTAGGCGTCTGACCATCAAACTGCTAAATAAGGGGTTTCATCCACCTTCAGGAGGCCTCCAAAATTAACGCCCCAGGTGAAGCTCCTCTCAAACATCCTGGTAAAGATAAAAGAAGAGGCAGGAGCTTCTGATCCCACGGTCAGAGGTCTCTTCTAGCATGTTTTAACAGATGAGTTCAGACATTTTCTTAAACTGAAGTCCACTTCAAATAAGTGGAAATAAACCAAAAGACAATCTGTCAAACTTAGAAAGAACTACTAGTCTTCTTTCTCAGCTTGAACACCAATTTCTCCTAACAAGCAGAAATAAATGGATACTGGTTTTCATTCACTGTGTTGCCAGTGAACCTTTACAGGATGGTTGTTGGATAAAACAAAACAAAACCTACGCCTCAGGAGAATTGTTTTGTACTTAATTGTACCTATTTGCATGGTAAATTTAAATCCAAAAGAGCACAAATAATCTCTTGCATTTTATGGTCCTCAGGGTGGGAGATGTTACTTCACCATAAGCTGCAGGAGCCCTGCAGCCTGGCAAAGAGCTGTGCGAATATCAGACGCTCAGTAAGTGAATGAGTGGGAAGCAGAAGTGGTATTAAAATCCACACTGTCTGGGCGTCCAGACAGCTCAAGTCTACGTGGTCATACTGCCCCGGAGGGAGCATTCTCTCAGACAAGCCACTTCACTGTGCTTGGAAAGTTTTCTCATTTCTCAAAGGTCTATATGCAGTCCACACCCCATTGTAGCTGAGGAGAACGAGAGAGCCTGGGAAAATCTAGAGTCTCCTTTCCCTCCCCTCTCCAGAACTAGCTCAGGAAATAAAATGGCATCGCTGTATGGTCTGAACAAGCCTTTGATGTCTTGGACGCAGATCCTCATCTGTACAGGGAAAGGGATGAATCTGTTGATCACTAGGGCCCATTCTAGTTCTAAACTATGATTATTCTCTTTTCTCACTTTCCTAAAGTACACATTTCCTTTTCACCTGGCTTCTTGGGGTTCCATATTGATGATTTTTTTTTGGCTACTGCCAAGAGTTGACCTCCACTGGTGGTCGTGGCACTAAGTGGAAGGAATACAGGCATTTTTAGGGAATGCCACAGTGCCAGGAGCACTGAACTTCTATTTGAGTCCCATGCCATCCTGGATGAACAAGGCAACCCCTCTGGGCCTTCTGATACCTTCCCTAGTGGCTACCATGAGGCCCAGAAAGATAATATATGCAAACACTCGGTCAACCATAAAACTTTGTGCCAACAGAAGGTATTACTATGGACTAATATACAGCCATTAAAATAGGAGACTTGTTATGTACTAGGATGGAAAAGTCTCCACTATACATTATTCAGTGAGAGACACTAGGCACAAAATAATGTGTAGAGTATGATACCACTAATGTTACCAAAATATGCACGTGTGTGTAAGTGTGTACGCATATGTGTATGTATATTTATGTAACTTCTGGAAGAAACTGTTAATATAGTGTTTACCTATCAAGAAAGGAAGTATGGACTTTTGAATGGGAGCAGAGGAAGACCTTAACTTTTCATCATATACTATTTTATACCGTTTAACATGTAACCATGTGTATTTGTGAATTCATTGTTTTTTAATAATCAAAAAAGAAAAAATACTTTCAAAATTTCAAACCAACACCAGCCCAGCGTTAACAATCTTCGTTTCTTTCCTGGTTCTCCTGCCATTCCCATCCAGTGGTTACTTCTCTCTGCTCAGCAACCCATGGGCCAAGCAATAAACTTAACCACCAGAACTTCACTGAGCAAAAGAAAACACCACGCTTCTTTTATAAAGAATGGGGAAAAGGTTAAGTGTGAGCTGCATTTTTTGGTCCTCAGATAGTCCAGCAGAGAATGAGTAGCAGATGCCCAAAACACAGGCAGATGCTCCTGTCTTGAAGCCATGTCGAGTATGTGACTCTCCTCCTGCCCCAGCTGGGCCTGGCATCCCTTGATTTCTGCTGACCCAAACCTTTATCTGTGAAGGGTCTTGGTCCCCTCCCCATATAGAGGGTGGAGTCATCATTCACTTTTATCCTATGCCAATAGGATATAAGTAGGCACAGGGCGGTGGCCCGGATTCTGCTCAGTGGATAGTAACAACCCCATTTTCCCCTGGCAAACAGGACTAACCTCAGTCAACTCTGTACCCACCGTTTCTTGTCTGTCATCTTAGTGGGACAAGGAGCCAACTATGGTCAGGTGGCAGTCCTCACTTCCAGTGTCCCTTTTAGAAGCATTCCTTCCCTTCGGGGATGCCAAAGAACACAGTGGTTAACACAACACAATGGGTTCTGCAGTCCAACTAGCTGGGTTCAATACTGGTTTTGTTTCTTATACACCTCAGTTTCCTCATCTGTAAATAAGAGTAATTTTAGTGCTGACTTCCTAGAATTTTGTGGAGGATTAAATGAGATGATGCATATGAAACCCTAACGTAAAGCCTGGAGCAGGGCAGGTACTTATTAAACATTAACCATCATTATTATGATTTTTTAAAGGTTTATTTCTTCATTGTGGTGCACAGGCTTCTCATTTCAGTGGCTTCTCTTGCTGCGGAGCACAGGCTATAGGCACACAGGCTTCAGTAGTTGCGGCACCTGGGCCCTAGAGCACGCAAGCTTCAGTAGTCGCGGCGCATGGGCTCAGTAGTTGTGGTGCACGGGTTTAGGTGCTCCACGGCATGTGGGATCTTCCCGGACCAGAAATCAAACCCACGTCCCCTGCAATGGCAGGTGGATTCTTAACCACTGTGCCACCAGGGAAGTCTTAACCATCATTACTATTAGAAACTCAGTCTCCAGACCAGAAGAGCTCAGCTTTTAAGGGACAGCACCTAAATGACAAGACCTTCAAACCAATCTGCAATAACCTATCATTTCTTAATAGTTAAACAATCCTTTTTTACCCTTAAGTAATTCTCTTCACATTATATAACTTGCTAGGCTACATTTATGCAGTCAAGTGTAAATCATCCAAAACACTTCATCCGATCCAAAGATTCACTTCAGTCGCATAAGGCTAACTGTCAGAGCTGGAAACTATTCTTAGGCTTGAAAAAGAAAGCAAAAATGTAAGAAAAATAGCTATTTATTCGAACCTCTTAATAAAATACATTCAAACACCTTTTTAAACAACAGAGAATTGCAGTCTAACTGTCCAAGAATGTAGGAGAGTCATAACATGCCTCTGAAAAGGGCTAAACGCAATAATTCACTTCTGGGCCTTAAACTGGACGTGGCTGCCTCTCCTGCCCAAGAAGATAAAGGACGAAAGTCATCTATAGTCAGTAAGCCCCAAACTATTAAGCCAATCTGTACTCCGATTCCTGATTCAAGCTACCTGAATTATCTTCACTGAGAACAGGGAAGAAGGACTACACTTTATTTAACAGAATATATAATATTTCAAGAAGTGTTAAATTTGGTATAATTACCTTTTTGAAATCTATTCTTTCTACTGATTAATAATTTGGTGCCATTCCAAATTCTCATTTTGAAGCAACAATTATAAAGGTTATTGTGATTTTTTTTTCTAATTTACTGCAAAATGCTTGTTCAGTTTGGAAGCAGAGTCCACAGTTTGGGACTGCTCTCACAGAGATTACATTCTTTGGTGTCGCTATCAGGACATAGCAAGATTTAAAATGGACTCTTTAGACTCAACCAACCATAAAATAAAGTCTATTCCAATAATTTACATATCCAACAAGTTTAATTTTAAAATTGTTTGCCTCTAATTCCATACTAAAAGCCTCGTTTTTCTGACCCTTCTTGATCTACTGCCATATTGGCAGGTACCAAGCAGATAGCCCCACGATAATTGCTCCTGTAAAGATTTTCTTCGAAGAATGCTACTGTAATGACACATAGGCCTTTTTAATAACAGTTCACCCCACTTAATTGGTAACTGAAACAAAGCCGATTTTGAAGGAAAAAGTTTCTACTAAAGTCGTGCAGAAATAAATCAACGTGACCTGTTATTTCTTGATAAATGATTCATTCTTTAATTTCTAGTCCCTTTATTTCAAATACACTATTAAGTAGTTAAATGATTTCATACCATGAATGATAATCACAGCAATCCCTAATGCAGTTATGGCTTTAAGCAAAAGGGGAGTCCCAAGCAGGATGGTACCATACGAGGTATGACTGTGGTCTCGTTCCTACTGAAAATACAAAGCTAAACTCCTTAGGAAAAAAGTGAAGCAATTGAAAGTAAGATACTAATTCACAGATACAATACGAAAAACAGAGAGGAATGGATCAAGAGGTGGGATGGTAGGCCAGAGCTCATCTCACATTCAACTCCCAGTTGCTCGGTGGTACAAAGGCATCATTAAAACAAATTGCAAGCATTAGCCTCAGTGTTCTTCCAACCATCCTGACAACATGCCAGAGTCATCCCCTTTCTCTCCCTCAAAATCCAATCTGCTATGAATAGTTGCCATTTGGAATGGTTCTACTTCCAAATCAGCTGCTGCCTCTCCTTCGGCAAAGCAGCCTTTCCACGTGGTGAGGCAGGGCCCCCGTCAGCTGCCAGGCTGCGCGTCCTGTGTTCCTCTATTTGTCCCTAGTTCTATCCAATTTTACCTCTCACCTTGTCTATTCCAATGGTTTCTTGACTCCGACATGTTTCAACACATACAGGCAAACTACTCAAGGGCAAAAGAACTAAAAGGACTAATCTACTAGGAGTAGTAGAGTGGTGGTAGTAGTAGTAGAAGTAGTAGTAGGAGTAGTAGTGGTGATAGTACTAGTAATATTTCAAAGAGCTACCTTCTTGAAGAGGTAAAAATGAAGGGATTTAAAAAAAATTGAATGGCCTTAAAAACTAAAATTAATTTGGATAAAGGAGCTCCAGCATTATGACGGTCAAGGGAGAAAATTTCACATCTCTAAAAAGAAAATCACTAAGACACGCTTTTCACATTTCTAAGAGTTAATGCAACAAAATACTCTGGTTTTGCCCCAAGGCAAGAAGAAACAGCTCATTTCATCTCAGGGGCACATTAGCACAGAGAAGATGTCCTCCACCGCTGAGCCTCACCTGGGGTAGCCGGGAGCCACCAACGCAGAGCCCGGAACCCCCTGGCACATCAGACAGTCTATTCGAGAAGACCAGAGCATCTGCTCCTTGTCACTGAGTAGTTAGTTTTCTATCCCAAGGCCTTCTTAAAGGTATAAATTTACTTTTTTTGTGATAAACAAACAAAAGAATAGAACCATTACAATGATTAGTCCATTACAGCCAAAGATAACTCTTCGCTTTCATTACAGTGATTAGTCCATTACAGCCAAAGATAACTCTTTGCTTTCAATTTTTCCAGCTGCTTCAAGATGACTTTCCTACCCTTTATCCAACCACTTTCAGAATGAAAAGTACAACATTTCTAAATGAAGAAGTGGGAGCAGAATGAACTGCTAAAGTACATGTCATCAGTCACGATGCCATTGGCACAAGGAGTTATGGCAAAGGGCAGAGAGTCGAGCTGAGGATCAAGCACTGTCTCCAGAGTGATCAGCTCATGTATGTCATCCATGTGTGCAGTATGCCCTTCAACCGTGTAGAGCCCTCAGGACAAACATAAGATGCAAATGCATTTGAAAGCACCACTCCTTTCACGAAAGCTTACTGTCAGGATGTGTTTTCTCAATCAGTCCTCAAATTTTATCCCCTTTCCCCTTTTAATCCTTTTTCTTGAAAGGTCTGGGAAATGCTGGTGTAATGCAGAGTCTAGTATCTTAGCCAAAAGGTTAAGACACCAAGGGAAAAAAAGCCTCATTCTAATGCAAAGCTTTGTGAATTTCAGTGGCTGTCCCACCGTATTCAAATCAAAGGGGGGGCAACTCTTACTGACACTAGTCCTCTTGAATGACTAAATTTTAAGTCTTTGATTGACTGGGAACATCCTTTGGAAATACAAAGACTTTTTCATGCTGTGGGACTTGAGAAATATGAAAAGGAAGTTGAGAGCTGCCAGTTCTGGAC
Organism: Globicephala melas; assembly: GCF_963455315.2. Classification (NCBI taxonomy): domain Eukaryota; kingdom Metazoa; phylum Chordata; class Mammalia; order Artiodactyla; family Delphinidae; genus Globicephala; species Globicephala melas. The sequence goes on along the minus strand of NC_083327.1, from coordinate 74,555,610 downwards.
ATCCGGATTGCAATTCCTCATTTCAACAGTGTTTCAGTTCTATTAGCGTGCGACTGCCATCAACAACTGTTAACACCCAAGGCCCTCCCAAAAGGCTGGCTCTTCCTCCCCGGGATGTATGATTAGGGTAAACAATCGCTATTTGGCTGCATGACTGGAATATTTCATCCTTGCTGGTCAGGCCAGCTACTCTAAAGACGTAGATTCCTTAGGTATCATTGACACAAGGCCTTTCACCTCTGCTATAGCTTCTCAACAACGCATAAGGAATACTACTTTACTGGCCTCAGCTACCTCATATCCAACTGATGCAATTTCACTTGGGCCCATGAATAATAAAATGAAAGCTGTTACTTCAGTGCATATGGGTCCTCTTGCAAACAGAGAGAATAAAAATGTTTTGAAACTCAGGTATGAAGACTTGCTAGATACACAACAATCTTTCTCTACTGAGGAAAAAGGAAAGTAAATACTAGTGTGAAATAAGTCAATTACAACATGGATCTTTAAAATAATTTTCTATTACACCAGTAAAGATACTTATTAGAAAAATTAAAATGCAGATTATCAAAAAGATTAAAATTTAGTCATAATCCTATAACTCAGAGATAGTCATTGTTAATATACTGTAGTACCTATTTCCAAAGTCTGTACATAGTTCTTTCCCTCTCTATATGAGTGTATGTGAATATGTGTATTTATGTATGTACCTATGTATATGTGCATATGTATGTTAATACATACAACACACACACACACACACGGAAGTGTTTACAAGAAACTTTTGACTCAAAGACTTTCTCCTGTCTTGTATTCAGAAAAAGCGTCTCTCTAGGAAGCATTTAATGAGTAATGCATGGTCCACAGGGATCTTAACAGTACCTATATTTCTAGGAAAATGGATCCAAAATCAGGATTGTGACTCTGGAGCCCTTACTTGGTTCAGGAAGGAGATACAAAAGTAAGAAAAAGGAGCAGGATACCTCAGCCCTGGTAGGAGTTGAACCAGCACCTACCTTGCCCATCCTGGTTCCTGAGTGGATTTACAAAAATTCAGGAAGGAACACAACCAGAACAGGTGGTAAAGTGAAAAAAAAAAAAAAAGCCCATTTCTGGGATCTAAATTCACGTATTGCTGTCATCTTATGCCTTTACACCAACTGCCTCAACAGTACCAACCTTAGGATAAAGTATTATACAGAAAGAATGGAGGAGAGAGGAATTGAAATGCTCCAAATGCCCTTTACAAAATTGATTAAAGCTGACCAAATTATTTTTTTTTCTTCTCTGAGATCAGGTTTCCTGCCACAATTTTAAAAATTAAAGGATGTATCTAAGTTTATCATCTATCAGTGGTTCACATTATACGGAAGTTTATGTCAAAGCTTAGAAGTGAAAGTCTCTAGCCTAAAATTCTAAAATTTTTTAGAACACCGTTTCATAAATATCTCATAAAATTAAAACAGGAAAAAAGTCAAGAAAGTTGCAAACAGAAAAATTATGGAGTCTAAGCTAAGCCTACTTAAATACATCTTAGCTTGGGACCAACTGTTTTCTTCCACATCAAATATCCAATACATTTACCTCCATAATAGCTACATTACATATTACTTCAGAGGAACATCTTCAGGTTTTTATTAACATCACTCCCATGTCAAACTTCAAAAGTAAACTGAAATAGCACATTATCCTGGAAATAAGTAAAGTGTTATCAACTTCTGAATACATGATAGACTTACTGCTAATAAAAGCGGTCCAGATATACACATGGAATATGTTTTTAAAATATGTTACAAATAATAAACCCATATATATATATATATATATGGGTTTCATATATATTTATGAAACTGAATCGCTTTGCTGTACACCTGAATCTAACACAACACTGTAAATCAACATTTCAATAAAAATTTAAAAAATAAACTACAGGTAAACTTCAAAAAAAATAAAAATAAAAAACCCATACTCCCCTAAAATATATAATGTTCTACGGTATTAAACATGCAGAAGTGAGCCATGAAATCACAACAATAGATCACAGGGCACTTACAATGAAGTAGAACTCTCCACCTGGCCCTCTGAACAGAGTGTCCATTTAAACACCACGATGTCTTCAGGTTTACTCCAGTGCTCTGTGCCCACTCCCTCCTCTCAACTCATAACCTTATCTTCTGAGATATCCCTTTGTTCCTTTATACTGCTTTGTGGCATCTCCTGTAGTGCTGAGTTTAATGCTTCTATGGTTTAGTGTGTATTAGTACAATCTTTCCACTTTTGTACAAGCTGAATTCTTAATTGGATCTCACAGTCTATGGATTTTATATTTTTGGATTTCTCCCAGGGCTAAAATAAAATGGTCATTCAAGAAATATCTGTTGCATAAAAAGATCTTGTTCTAAGTCTCTGAACTCGAAGAGTTAGCCCTCTTGGGTAGAGAGGCTGTGAGGAACTTGAGGAGGGAGGTCTGTAGGCTAAGAAGACATGAGCTAAGAAAAGTGCAATAAGGAAAAGCAAGAATTGGGTCTGGTGAAAGACAACACTTCGTAGAAGACAGGTTGGGTGGTGAGAGGGGAGAGAATGGCATGTACCAGATAACACAGGCAGAGGGAGAACAACTCCCACAAGGGGTTGGTGAAGACACCCACCAAATTAACTTGATAAGAACAGAGGCCAGTATGAGGAACTGCACACGAGGAGGTCGGTCGAGAGGGCAGAGATGGGGCTGGTCTGCAGGCACTTGTGTAGCAGGAAGAGCGATCGACATGCTAGCAGTCAGAAAAACAAAATAAAGAAGAAAACCATCTCCAAGGTGACTACAATCTACCATCGTGTCACTGGTTAGTAGTAGTGGTAAGTGTACTTTTACATAATTTTCAAATGAAATCTCTCATTAGGAACTCTGAAGTGTCAAAGGAACAAAACAATTATGAATTTCAATTATCTTAAGAAGTATAACTTATCTTCTCTGGTGTATAAGGAAAATATTGTGTGCATCACTTAATGAAATATAGTAAAGTGTGTGTAGGATTCTTTTAAATCACTGTGCTTGGATTTGAATCACACAAAAAATGTATATTTATAAATGTAATCTAGCCACTCACCCCTGGGGGATGATTTAAGAATTTCTTTACTTATTCACTCCACACTTCCTAATACATGATTTTGAAACCGCCAAATGGATCGGATAAAGATGATGTTCCTCTGGATAAAATTTAAAATCCATGTACCCTTTCTCAAAGAAAACAGAATAGTACCTATGGCAGAGAGAAATTATAATTTAATAATTAAATTGTTTACTTCTTTGTTCCTTTATTTCTTAGCAACTGAAAAAATGAAATCTCTTTTTTATTTCAGCTAAAGGAAGATGAAAATGTGAGGAAAATAACAGAAATATTTCCCCCACTATATTCTCTGTTTCTCAAGTAAAGCACTACTTTCCTTTAAAAATATTATATCTGCTCTAAAACTCACACATGAGCAGAGAATTAACATAATTCCAAAAAAAAATTTTACAAAGTGGATGGCAGATCTATGAAACAGATTTTTCTTGAGTGTTGTTATTTTTCAGTCAAAAAGCCAGGCGAGCAGGTTACAGTATAACCTGTATGCACAGTTCTGAAATAGCAAAGTATAATACATAGTTCAGAAATGATCAGACTACATCTCGAAGTATACGCTTCTCTGAATGAGTATCAGAGAATCAGCCCGTTCTCTCTGAAATGATCTAAAAGGAAATAGCATTTTAACGGTATCAACAGCAGCTTTCTATGAAGGAAAGGGAAATTTAGGCAGGATTAGGCCACGGGACGCCATTGGTAGGTTTTGTAAGAACAGTGTTAGCACATAATTTTGAGGGCTAGTTAATGCCCTTTGAAAATGTGCCTATTAAAGGCTATCTATAATTTTTGTGTGAAATTAATGCCGCTCATAAACAAGGCTTTCTAATGGAATTGTTGATAAGCTTAACCACTATATATGGGCACAAAGTCTACTACTTTAATGGAAATAGTCAATGCCAGGACCAGGACAGAACCATTTAGTAGGGAAATTGGAAATTTAACTTCAATCAGATGGACAAAAAAAGGAAAAAGAATGCTTGAAGTGGTAGCATAAAAACACCAGCGATTAAAAACATTTGGAACCTTTGCTTACCCTTCAAAGGCATTTGTTGCCATGGTTTTTAAAGACCTCTAAAAGCTTCAGCTGTGTCCACAAGCACCGCCAAGAAATAGGGGCTCTAGACTGAGTTTATTTGTCAGATGCATTTTGTCTTAATTATCTCCAAGATAAAGATTATTTGGCTGAAGGATAAAAAAAGAACAGCCACTGTCATTTCACAGGTAGAAAGACTATGATTTTGCTTTTCTGAGCCAGTCTTCAAATGCATGCATTCATGTGTGCACACACCTCTAATTTTCATACTGGAGCATTAAAGAGTAACTAGCACTTAAAATTGGTAATAGGGATGGCACTCTTACATGGAAGGAGGTTTTCAAGTCTTAAATTTTAGGGTTGTGCCTTTCTTTTTTTCTCCGTTGACAGACAGGAGCCAAACATCTGGCAGGTTTACCAATAGCTGGAGGTAAGACTTTTCTTTTAAAAAGTTTCATTATAAATTCTTTCATTTGAAAATTACATGATAGCTCATATGTATACACCCTAAAACTCTCCTGCCCTTTGGCCCCAATTGTCTTATTTCTCTGTTGCACAATTTGCATCTTTCTGGGTTAGAAAAGCTGTCTGTGGACTCCCATAGTGTTAATAATTGGGGGTGGGGGGGAAGCTTGCTTTTTTATTTGAACATCATAAAAATGCTTCGATTTGTTCCTGCCATTTACTATTTGTACAGCTAATGTGTTGGTACCAGCATGTTCTCAAATTGTAAGATCCTGGAGAGCAGCATTTGGCCCTATTGGGCTAATTTGTGATTTTCCTGTTTAGAAGGGCCTTGAACATACACGTTTAATAATGAGTGCTTCTTACAAGGTTTTGGTAAGATCCAGGAAACTCATATTATCATGAGAATCAAGAGGATGTTTCTGGAGTTACTTCTTCATTATTAACAACGGACCACCTTCAGGACGTAGTTAAACCATTCATTTCATCAAGTTTCTTTAAAATTAATTGAGGAAATCGATTCCAATTCCCACTCCTGGACTGTCTGCAGGGTGCTGCTTCTGTTTCTGTAGCTGCTGGATAATTCTATCTGAAGGTCCAGCTATCACGTCAAACTCAGTACGTCTGGAATTTAATTTTCTCTACCCCTATCTGTTTGGCCTTCCTGTTGATTTTCCCAGTTCAGGTGATGACACCAGCATCTTCCCTCTGTTTTTGAACCTCTTTAACTTTCTTCTTTTCCAGATACTTCATATTGAATCATCTTAAAACAATGTAGATTCTTTCATTATAATATCCTTCATTCTATTCCTTTTTCCCATTTCACAAATACCAAAGTTCAGATTTTTAGTAAGTCGAAGGTATGTGACTATCAGACAAATGCATCCTCGTGCTTTTAGTTGCTCCCTTCTCTGGTCTCTCCGAAATGCCTCTGGCAGATTCATCTTAATTAAAGACTGTTTTGTCATATCTCTCCCATGACTGAAAAAATGTAATGGCTTTTATGTTGCTTAAAGCAAACTGATCCTAACCATCCTTTCATTCCTGTATTTATTCATTGAGTGACTCCTGTAATATGAAGCCTCGATTTGGGCCTTGCCTTTGGGAGACTCACAGTCAGTAAGAGAAAGACACACATACACTAATACAAGCAGACCTCAGAGATTTTGAGGGTTGGGTTCCAGATCACTGCAATAAAGTGAATATCACAATAAAAGGAGTCACATGAATTTTTTGGTTTCCCAATGCATATAAAAGTTATGTTTACACTATACTGTCATCTACTGTTCGCAATAGCGTTATGTCTTAAAAATGTACCTGTCTTAATTAAAAAATACTTTATTGCTAAAAATGTTAACCATCATCTGAGCCTTCAGCGAGTAATCCTTTTGCTGGTGGAGGGTCTTGCCTCAATGTTGATGGCTGATAACTGATCAGGGTGGTGGTTGCTCAAAGTGACAATTTTTTAACATAAGACAACAATGAAGTTTGCTACATCGATTGACTTTTCCTTTGACTTGAACAATCAGAGGCTACTGTAGGGTTATTAATATAAGACAACAATGAAGTTTGCTACATCGATTGACTTTTCCTTTGACTTGAACAATCAGAGGCTACTGTAGGGTTATTAATTGGCCTAAGTTTAATATTGTTGTGTCTCAGGGAATAGGGAGGTCCAAGGAGAAGGACAGAGACTAGGGAACAGCTCATCAGTGGAGCAGTCAGAACACAACATTTATCAATTAAATTCACCATCATGTATGGGTGCAGCTCATGATGCCCCAAAACAATCACAATAGTAACATAAAAGATCACTGATCACAGATCACCATAACAAACACAGTAATAATGAAAAAGTTTGAAATATTGCGAGAATTACCCAGATGGGATACTGAGACATGAAGTGAGCAAATGCTGTTGGAAAAATGGTGCCAACAGACGTTCGATGTAGGGTTGCCGCAAAACTTCCAATTTGTAAAAAACGCAGTATTTGCAAAAAGCAATAAATCAAAGAGCAGTAAAACAAGGTATGCCTGTACCTGCAATCCTAGGCAATGGGAACAAAGTACAGTCATCCCTCAGTATCCTCAGGGGATTGGTTACAGGATCCCCCTCAGATACCAAAATATGTGGCAGTTCAAGTGCCTTATATAAAATAACCATAGCATTTGCATATAACCTACACACATCCTCCAGTATACTTTAAATCATCTCCAGATTATTCACAATACCTAATATAATGTAAATGCAAATAGTTGTAAATACAGTGTAAATGCTATGTAAATAGTTGGCTGGCACAAGGAAAATTCAAGTTTTGCTTTTTGGAACTTTCTGGAATTTTTGTTAATATTTTTAATCGGGGGTTAGTTGAACCCACATATACAAAGTGCTGACTGTAATACGGAGTGCCAAGAAGAAAGAGAACTTCTGCATTAACATCAGAGGTTTGATGACAATCACTTTGACTAGGACAAGAAGAAATTTTACAGGTAAATCCAGAAAGAAATTCCCAGCAAAGAAATGGGATAGTCATGTTTGAATAACAGTATGTAGTCCAGTCTAGAGGGTCTACCTCAGAAGTAGAAACGATGACTTTAAGACAACCAGAAAGATAGGCTAGGACATGACTAGGGAAATCCTTGAATGCTTGGTTGTCTAAGGATTATTCCATGGGCCCCAGAAGTCATTAAAGAATTCTGTGCAAAGTATTGTTATGATTAGTGATTTGCTAATGTTAATAGACTGTCAGTGTGCAGACAGGTTTGGAAGAAGGAAAACAAATGAAGGAAGTGACTTAAATGAAGAAGGAAAAAGGAAAAATTAAATTACTGCAATGATCCTGGTGAAAGTTAATGGGGCAAACTCGAAGTAGTGGGAATTGGATGGCTAGACATTAAAGAGATAGACCCAACAGGATTACACAACAGTTCTGATGGGAACCATCCCAGGGAAGGACTGCAAAGTGAAAAGATGAGGATAACTACCTCCAAGCTTTTAAGTGTAGATGCCTGAGGGAATGGTGAGGGAACTGATATAAAAGTAATTAGGAGGAGTGGCTAGTGTCAGGGATATGTGGGCGTCACTAAGAAGCAGGGTTGGTACAGCTAAACTTGGAAGATATTTACATAGCTGTTATACTGTAGGTCTTAAATACTGTTCCCTAGGGCTACCATAACAAAGTACCATAAATGAGTAACTTAAAACAACAGAAAGTATTGCCTCACAGTTCTGGAGGCTAAAAGTCTGAAATCAAGGTGTCAGCAAGGCCATGCTCCCTCTGAAGGCTGTAGGGAAGAATTACTTGCCTTCTGGTGTTTGCCAGCAATCCTTGCTGGTCCTTGGCTTGTACATGCATCACTTCAATATCTCTTTCCATCATCTCACGGCATTATCCTCCCTGTCTCTCTGTCCAAATTTCCTCTTCCAATAAGAACATTAGTCACCATACTCTAGTATGACCTCATCTTAACTAATTATATCTGCAACAACCCTATTTCCAAATAAGGTGACATTCTGAGGTACTGGGGGATTAGGACTTCATCATATCTTTTTGGGGGGGACACAATTCAACCCATAACAGATATGTACGACATTGCTTAGGAAACTGGGTGGAGAAAAGGATGAGCAAGTGAAAGGAACAGAGGTTGCAAACTCTGTGGAATGCCTGCTTGTAGAGAGACGAAGAGGGAAAATAAAGAGGCAGAGAGAAGACAGCAAGCCCTCTGTTTTTTAACAGTTGATTTACCCAATTTCCACTGTGCATTTCTTGGTTTATGCTGTTTCACATTTCTGGAATTCTTCTCCAAACTTCTTAACGCCTATGAAAATCCTCCAATTCTTTCCAGGCCTACATCAAATATACCACTTGCATTAACACTTCTCTTGCTAGCCTGACCTGATGAAATAACTCTGTTCTCTGAAGCCCTCCAGCAGGTTTTATCTACTATTCTTTTGACTTCTTGCCATGTTCTATCATTTAACAGACATGTGCCCACGTGACTGTAGACATGGGAGTTATAGCAACAAACAGGGCAAACCAGACCAGAAACCGGCTCTCACTGAGCTTCCACCCAAGTTTGGGCAGGAATATTTGAAGGTGGCGCCTGTTGCAGACAGATAATAATCAACCAAATGAATAAATTTGTAAGTTCATTAAGGGTTTAAGGGCCTTAAAGGAAAGTAAGGAAGGTATTTTAAAAAAAAAAAAAAAAACTAGAGGCAAAGGTTTGTAAGGTTATTTTTGGTGGGGTAATCAGGGGAGGTAAAAAGGGAACCATATATACTAAGGTCCTGAGAAAGGAATGTGTGTCGTGTGTTGGGAGAAGAGAAAGATGGCCATCGTGGCTGGATTACAGTGATGGGGAGAGAAGGAAGCAGGAATACGACCATGCAGAGTATTTTAAGGCATAGAAAGGAATCTGGACTTTAAGTGCAGTGAGAGTTTAAGTTTAAGACCGTATGACCTGATTAATGTATCTAAAAGAGCTCTCCTGCTGTCACTTGGAGACTAGACTTCAGAGGAGCAAGTAGGGAAATGTGGAGACAAAAGACTTAGTATTTTGGGGTGCATGTACTGCCAGGATCAACTCTGAGATGTATCTCTGAAATGACTCCAGAGATAAGACAGTTTTGTAATGAGAGAGCGGCAGCCTCCACTTCTACCCCATCCTCTGGCCTTTTCTAGACAGGGGCGCATAGGTCAAGACAGAAGGCGACTGGAAATGGGAAACTTAGCATAAAAACGAACCCATCTTGGGCAAACAAGAGTGAATTCCTAAGCACAAAAAAACTAAGTTCTCTTTTCACAGACCAGCTGAACGGGCCTGAGGTTCTTTAGAAAGTCAGTCTCTGCTTACCCCTGGCAGCTGCTGAAGGAGCTATCCAGGGTGCTGGACTCTCACCCTGACGCTTTCTAGGGCCTGGTGGGTAAGGACATCAGTTATCCTTGTCGGACCTAAGACCCCCACTGTGCTGAACCATAACCAGACTCCACCCTAATACCATGTCCTTCTGGCCTTAGCTAACCTTTAAGTCAACATGGGCCTGGACCATATCTGTTAAGCATAGTGTTAAGCATCTTCCACGGATGCCTTAGAAAGAAAATATAAAGTGGCGGTGCAGCTAGGGGTGTACAGATAGGTTTGACCCTCCACTGTGCCTCATGACCATTTATAATATAAGACCATAATATGATCTGTATAATATTTATTTGTAATATTATGACCAAGCTGCGAGCTCCATGGAGTCCTCTTCCTTGGAATAATGTTCAAAGGTAGTACTTGGCTGCTGAACCTATAACCAGATCTCCTTATGTAACTCATCCAAGAGTCTCTGCCTACAACACATCTTAAGGAACACTGCTCCTCTACCTACAGTGATTAATAAATTCACAGAATATCCAATTTCACCCATCTCCTTTAAATCGTGTCCTTGACTTCACTTAAAAAAAAAAACCTATGTTCAACTGGAGGCCATTATTCAATTTCTTGAGTAATCAAGTTCATACACTAGGCAGGGGATGAAAATGTGTATGCTTTCAAGTCAAACACTTTACCTCTTCAACTAAACACTTAGAGCACTAGAGTAATCGGATGGATACTCATTTCTAGCTCTCTTCTTAAGCAACAAGAAAAACAGGAAGAGCTACAGCATCTTCAGAACTTTCTACCTGCAGCATGTCAGACCCTTCACTGTCCTTAAATAGGTTTGAGGGGCAGCGTGATTTATAAAGAGTCACAGAAGTTCAGTAAAACTTTTTAGTTCCAAGCTATCAAGACTATGATGAGAAAGACTCTATTGCTCTGCTGTTTTCCTTTTATATACGCAAACAAATCAAATAGATGGAAACGCCATTAAAGTCAAAAGGAAATAAATTACTTTGTTTTTACACAAAGAAGAAATATATGGCCCAGGAATGTCTTAGATGGAGTATTAATTTTGTTAATTTTTATTCACAGAACTCCCCAAACTCTGCCTTACCTCCTGGGCTTTACCCGCATACTCAGTCCCATTTTCATATGACTGAACACTCAACCTGCCCTTTTTCATTTTGTTCACTTGCAAAATTCTCCAGACAATTTTAAATCAGGAAACTTTCTCTGAGAGCCTGACTCAAGCCCCACCAGGAATAAGTGAAGTCTGGACTCCTGTAAAATCCGCACTCACCCTCATCTTGGTACTTATCACACTGTAATTTAATTGCTGGTTTATTTGTCCACCTCTCCTACTACCTTTAAGCTCTATGGGGGTAAGGACTATGTCTTTACTGTAATCGTATCTCCAGGACCTCACACCGTGCTTTGCTTAGTAGAGGCATTCAATGAACAAATTAATAAATTAGTGAACTTTATAATTTTTAAGGTTCCTCTCTATCTTTAAAAGTTAATAACTCTGCCTTGTTTCCAGGCTTCCTGCAGAACTTTGGACTCAATAGTCATCTCATTTAAGAAACCTTCTGTAAATGTCTTCATACCATGATAAGTAAGAAGTTTCTGAAGCCACGTAGAAATTGCATTTGTAAGCAGTTTATAGGTACAACTTTAGAGAGTATAATGAAATCCCACTATTTAGTCTGTACGTACAAGTTAGATATCGGATACATACTTTAACTATCAAAGAGTAAGCAAACATTTTTTTGAATATTTGAACTTGAGATAAAGCCATACCAACAAAATATTTCTTTTTATACACTTACATTGACTTCATTTAATTTTTATAAGTATTTTTTTCCTGTGTTTTCTGTTCCGATGCCTTAATGCCTAGAGACAATACTAAGTTCAATGTGGTGTTACATAGCACACTCCTAAATGCTGAACACACATGAAGAAAATAATTTGTGAAAATATTGTCATTGTTCCTTGGAGGAAGATAGTTTCTACCTTCAATCTCAGTCTTTTTACATTTATAACTGACAATATCTTCTTTTCTTATATTCATCTATTGTCTTCCCTATCTGTATCATAGCACAGCACTTTATACTAACTTACTCTCTAATCCTATCATGAGAACGTGTACCTTTGCCTCCCCAAATAAATTTCCCAAACAAATTCTAAATTTTGTGGGATTATGGATTACTTCTTACACATATTTTTATTTCCCTCAGACTATCTAGCACAGGTACAGAGCAAGTTCTCAATAAACATGAAAGACAAAACGTTAGATTTGGAAACCATCGATTCTCTTGTCGTACATTAAATCAGGAGTCAGCAAATTATGGCCCACAGGCCAGTCCTGGTCACTTACCTGTTTGTGTATATAAAGTTTTATTGGCACACACCCATTTATTTACACAGTACCTATGGCTCCTTGCAGGCCGCAATGCCAGAGTGAGTAGCTGTCACAGAGACTGCATGGCCTGCAAAGCCTAGCTAGTTACTCTCTGGTCCTTTGCAGAAAAACTGCTGACCCCTGCTCTAAATCATTTGTACAGATGAGGGAACTCAGTCTCAGATAAATGACTTGTCCAAGTTTGTAGCTGAACCTACCCACTAAATCTACCTCTGTCAGATGATTTTTCCATACCAAATTAAATGCTTGATAAAAATAATGGTATCTTAGATTATATAAAACTAACTGAAAAGAAGAATCACAAATGAAGATGGCTGTCAGAAGACCTTTAAGGGCTTATACTAACTTAAACCAAAATACAAATAGCACTTTTCTAAATTAAGATAGTATTAATATCTGCTAGTAAAATTAAATCATCTGTGTTGGTATGTATCTATATACAAAAATCCACTATCATATAATATTATAAATTTTATTAAAATTCTAATAAAAAAGTCCCAGTCTTACAATAGATTTCTAAAAGATGGTGAAAGTAATACTTGTCAAAAAAAAGTGCTTTTAAAATGGACCAAGTTGACCTCACATGCTACTCTATTAAGATATGAATAGCCTTTAAAAAAATCCATCCACTGGCAATGAAAGGAGAACTGAATAGTGTGTATCATCCCCCAGCTTTCACCCCACATCAGGGCAGTGAAGAGCTACAGCAAAAAGTCCATGAGAATAGTGATTCATTCTCTAGTCAAAAGTGTCTGCAATCAGTACCTATTAATTTAGTAGACTCTGGTTTTCAACAAGTTACTTCAGTCTCAATTTCCATAGAGGGAATCACACAAAAACTCCATCAGAAATATTCTTAGTATTTATATACTAAACTTTGTTTAAGCTGAAAAGATAAAGGAATAAGAACAGAGAAAAATGGTCCAGTATTAAAACAAAAGGTTAATCCAGCTAGTTTGAACTGCTGTCAGGTCTCTGTTTTTGTCAAAGGATCTTTAGCATAGATATTTTAGGTAGTAAAAACGATTGTTTCTCCCAGTATATCCTATATAGACAATACAGCAACAATATAGACACTCCTGGAGTAGAAACGAAATGTAGCTGGCAGTCTATCAGAGAAACTGCACTCGGAAAACTGTATAAAAGAAAAGGATTGAAGCAGACATTGCAAATGACATAAATGAAGTCTTACAGGTGTATCCTTAATAACTGCTTGATACAGATAATACATCCCTTATTACAAGTCACCAGCCATTGAATCTTCTCAGTTTAGCAAAAGGTCATGTCATCCACTGAGACAACAAAGAGATGGAAGAAGAGCAAGAGAAGAACGAGTTAAATTAGAATTGGTCTGGAGCAAAGATCAGAATGCTTATCTGCGCAAAGCTAAGCTGGAGAAATAATTATATATGGATAATTCATATCACACTACATCACAACAGCCTAGTTGCCTACAACACATAAATATCCACCTGCCATCCCCCAATCATGGCATGGACAACATCTCAGAGACACAGCTATTGAAATCCTCTTCCTCTAGAGTTGCTCAAGACTGTTGGGATCTTGCCAAATGGAGGAAGCATAATGACTCAGCCACGACTACCCTGACATTTGCCAATTCCTTCTCCTGGGATCTTGTCTCTTCTCCATGTTTCTACCATAGATACTCGTGGACCTACTAGGTATTAGTGTTTTGTACAAATGGCTGATCACATGCCTTCCTCTGTTGCTTCCCCTCTTAGGATTAAAAAATGGGATAAGTTGTTTGCAACACACTATTACCTTGAATACTTCTCTTGAAGAAGGCCTTACAGCCCTCGCAAGACCAAACTCCATAATGGTAGCCTGAGGCATAGTCATTGCACACTGCACAGTAGCGAGTCTCCTTGGCAGATTCCATGGCCATGCTTCCCTTGTCACTGGTGCTGGCCAATCTCTCTCTGCCACCCTGGCGCCGATTATCTGAATTTGGCCTGGGGAAAAAAATAGGAGAAAAAAAACAAAAAAACAAAACAAAAAAAACACAGTGAATCCATTAACATTAGAAAAGCAAAACATGCACTCTCCTCTAAAGAATAAGAGGCTTGGAAGACGTAGCAGATCCACTTTATTCTGACATTTCGAAATAATGAATCATAATGTAAGCTAATCTTCATTACCTCTTGCCGTCTGTTGCAGCAAAAGGGGTTTGCCTATTATATTAACCTTGAGGGGAAATTGTTTATTGCAAACTTTCTTAAAAAATGGACTTCCTACACCAGAATATATTATCCAGAAAATGACAAAATGAAATTAGCTGGTTTCTAATAGACTTAATCATTTTTTTAGGGATTCTCAATTAACCCAGAACCATTAGAGACCAATGCTCATTCCAATTCTAGACCACACTAAGGGCCTTTAGAAAATGGAGACAAAGCATAAAACAGCTGGAACATTTGAAAGTCAGATGAACTGATGAACAACATAGAACATGTATAGAAAGATAATTCAAATTTTTACATCATTGTTACAAGGTAACCCTGGGTATCAGTTGTTATGACTTGACTGTAATTTGAGGATAGTAGTCAATATTCAATATTCCTCTTCAAGAACATGTAGAATGAGAAGAACAGAGGAACACAAATGATTACACCAATGCTGAAAATTTTCAGGGAGGAAGCGTATCTCAGAAAAGAAACTGAGAAGGCACAGTCAGAAAGTTCTGGGAGAACCAAGGAAACGGGGAAGCAAAAAAGTTTAAAGAAGTAGAAAGCTTTAAGAAGGAGAGTGTGACCAATCGTGTCAAAGGAGCAGAAAAGTCCAATAAAACCAGGACTGATAAAATGAAGCTGGATTTGACAAGGAGGACACTTAGCAAGGAGTTTCAGTAGAGGGTACAAGCCAATCCAGTGGGTGGAGAGTGCATGGAACATAAGGAAATGACAATGAGTGAAGGCCATTCCTCTGAGAACTTGGACGTGAATGGGAAGAGAAAGAGATAGGGTTGTCACTAAAGAATATAAAGACAAAAAGGCGTGTTTTGAATGGAAGGGACCTGAGAAGGCCTCATGGAGACTGAAGGGAATGGGCCAGTAGGGAGGGAATGGTGGAAGGTACAGAGAAGGGAAAACAGAACAAAGTCAAGAAGGAAAGTAAAGCAGTTGGGATTAAATACACAGGTAGAAGGGACAGCTTCACTGAAGACACCTTGAAGAAGACAGGGATCAAAGAGGTAAGGAAAGGAGTAGATGAGACTACGTTTGCATGTCTTATCTAACCACGTATAGGAGCAGAAATGACATTGACCCAGGATTTGCTAGGCATGTGCAACAGAATAAAGGTGGTATGAGAGAATTGGGGAGTATATAGCCAGAGCCCAGCACAGTGCCTGGAATGTAGTTGGCACTCAATAATACCTTGAAATGAATGGAGTGTTCCAGGGTATATAAGGGGGGAAAAAAAGAAGTAGAAAAATATTGGAAGGAAAGATGGAATGAAGCCTATGACATTTAAAAACAAAACCAAAATAAGATGAGAAAAAGTGAATTGAAGATCGAGCTGCCAGGGTCTCTCGGTTAAGGAAGCTCATGCTTCTTGCTTTCCGCTCCCCGCCCAAATAACCAGACCACCCTGACTGTCACCACTCCTCCCCTTCACAAGCCTGCCTCTCCTTTTAGCTCAAATTGTACAACCCTTCCCTGCCCTTCTCACTCATTAACGTCGCCCACAATTTTGCGGCAGTGGCTCTCAAACTACATTTGCCGTAATATTCACAAAATAAGGAGCTCCTTGGGTTGAGTGCATCTGACTTTGCCAGTTTGTTCCATTCTAAATGACTTAGCTCTTAGGTTGGCAGCCATAAACAGGAGATCTTTATTTTTTTAATATCCTTAGAGAGAGCTGCCTCACAGTATTCAATTCTAGTTCATATTCTGTTACCCATCTCCTTCCATTTCGTCACCATGCCGTCAACGCTCCCCCAATAACCTCAAATCTTTCTACTGTTTGTTTACTAATGTCTCATGCACGATTCAAGTCAGCAGGTAGCAGCTGTGAAGATTTCACTACAGAAGCTTAGCACCTGGGGAGGGAAGGGGTGGTGAGCAAGCATGACACTGACAGATTCGATGTCTTATAAACATTAGTATTGACCCTCGGGAAGCAGCTCAGCACCTAACACATAGCAAGCGTGCAATACATGTTTGTTGAATGAATGAATGAATGAATGAGTGAATAGTATGTGCATGGGCAAAAGTTCCAAGGTGTCAAGTATCCTCCACCCATCCCTGCATAATAAAATACCGTATTTTTTTTAAATTGTGGCAAGGTAAACATAATATAAAATCCGTTACCTTAACTGTTTTTAAGTGTACAGTTCAGTGATAAGTATATTCACACTGTTGTACAACCAATCTCCAGAAATTTTCCATCTCACAAAGCTGAAACTCTTTACCCATTAAACAACAACTCCTCATTTCTTCTTCCCTCCAGCCCCTGGCAAACACCACTCTACTTTCTGTCTCCATGCATTGGTACTCTGGATACTTCATATAAGTAGAATCATATAGTTTCTGTCTTTTTGTGACTGGTTTATTTCACTTAGCATCATCCGTGCATGAATTCCTCTCTTATCAGCCACTCTTAATCCCCACACGCTGGAAATAACGTATCCCTGTTCTGAACTCGATAGCAGGTTTTCCTTTACTTCTCTTCTGCTACTTACTACATTATCCCTCCTTCAATTGTACATTCTCGTCTTCACTGCTGTCCAGTAAGTTCCTTGTGTCTTATCTTTGGAACGCTGAGCGTTTAGAGCACAGAGCCTCTTCCAGAATAGGAACTCAATAAATATTGATATCAAATGAATTAATCAATGACTGAGTCAATAATGTAACAATTTTCCAAACAATATAAATAGGATATGCAAATACTGATTTTAAGAATATGGGTAAAAGATGTAAGAGCAAAAGCCCATTTTCCCCAGATCTAGCAGCGTTGCATGCCGTCGGCAAAATGCCTTTCATCCACACTTTACCTTTCAGATGGTCCTGGAATACTGAAAGTCTACTGTAGACATAGGGCATAAAATCAGAAAGCCTCCGAGAAGAAGAGAGGGGAAATTACACAGGCCATGTTTCCTCTCCATAAAGCAACTTTTTTATCCAGATGGGAAGTTCACATATATAACACGGTCAGTAATCATTTTGGCTCAGCCCTGCTCGATGAAGACTCCCAGACCAGGGCTGCATAAAAACGAATATAATACAGATCAAGCGAAAAGGCAAGTGAGATCATCTCATGGGTTGCAAAGCCCTGCGGCACCTTGAAATGCGACGCTCAAGGCTGTCTTGAGAGTCAAGCCAAGCTCACTTGGCACAGCTGCATCCAGATAGAGATCCGTGTCCTCAGGATGCAGACTCACTTGGCCCCGTTATCTGCAGTAGAAAGGATCAGAGAGGGAGGTGCCCAAGTCTGGACTCAGACCAACACACAAGGGTGGCTCAGGCACCAACCCAAGGTTAGACCAGTCCCCAGGAATAAGCCTACTTACAGGTCCGGACTCACCTCTTCCAGCTGTCCTCTGCCTGGCCTTGCCCGACTGCAGCTGTCATAGACCCGGAACCTTTAGCCTCACACCTCTCTAGTAGGAAGTGCTTACATTACATTTAGGGCAATCTTTCTTCCTCTCCCTCTGCCTCAGAGGCCCTTTGGCTTCTCCTTATTTCCACAGGACCAACATTAACTACTCTCATCAACTACTTTTCATGTTCTAAACATCTTCAGGTTCTGCCTTCCTAATATGAGGCTTTGGATAAAACCCTTTTTATCCATTTGGATAAAAATGCCCTCCCCCTTTATCCTATGTGAAGATTTAACTAACCCTTTTGCCAAATTGCTAAAACATCTCCCTTTTTGTAAAACTTGTCTCCTATTCTCACTAAATTGTCACCATATTTAGTGAGTTTCTCATCCTGGACACTTCCTCATAAGACATAGATAAGAAGTTGACTAGTCTATTAGGCTACGTATTAAGAGATTAGATGTTTTTAGCACTACAGATACTTTAAAAGATTCTCTGAAAAGAAGTAGGGCAGAAGCTTGAATGAGACATGGAGGGATGTTCTGCCTCAGTGACTTAACACATTGCAACTTTGAGGCACACAAGTGACTAAGGAATGGAGTAAAGTAATGGCAGGAAAAAGAATGGCAGAAGCTGGAGAGCACCAAATAACAAAAGACACCACCACTGCACCTATGGCAACTAGAAACTCAACTGATTAGATTTAGCTCCATTTTCATTACATCAGTTTGACAACTAAATATTTCCAAATGGATGTCCCACTGATATTACATATCCAATATGATTAAGAGAGATGTCAGAAGGCATTCATATTGAGGTCAGAGAGTGGACTCTCTTGGACCAAGTGAAAACAGAGCGCATTAAAAAGTATTTGCCAGGAAGATTTTCATTAATCAAAGGAAAAGTTTGAAGCTCAATGTAACCAAATACTCTTGTTTTTCCAACCACAAATCACGGTACCAGCCATCCAAAAGCACTATTCCCCTGATTAGCCAAGCATTTAAAAAATTTTTTAGAGCCTTGGTTTCTAGAGGAAATATTTTTTGCGAAGTTAAAAGAATCAGCAAATATCCACTCCCTAGAAATGTGGGGGTAATTAAGTGCTAGTGGAACAACTTCATGACGTTCCCTCACCAATCAAATCCCCGAAGTTGTGAGCGGTCAAAGCTCCCTGAACTTTCGTTTCATGGCATTTACCATAATTTCCAGTCCCATGATTGAGGCATTATTGACAAATATATGTTCCCTGTGGTAGACAGTAAATTCCATGAAGGCAGGGACCCTGTCTCATTTGCTCCCAATTTTAACTGACACACAGTAGGTCATTACTAAATATTTGCTAAATGTACCTCCTACATCTAAGTCATCATCAAATTCAGTCCATCATTTCTTCAAAACACAATGCCTATCCTTCTTTGCATCCCTGGTTTTCATCATTCTCGCATAAGAGACCAATACTCCATGTCTGAATGACTAGAATTAAAGTCCTGTCTCCCATCATTCCTCAAACTCATCCTGCCAACCACTGCCAAAAGAATCATCATAAAAGACAACATTCACCTCTCAATAACTTCTCATTGCCTATACCCGGGGATCATTACCTTTTCGGTGGGTCATGGACTTGTTTGACGATACAATGAAAATGCTGAAACTGTCTAGAAAACACATAAACACACTTTCAAACTTCTGCCTATAATTTTAGGGGAGTCATAAATCAGGAAAACTCAAGTTAAAAAATCATCAACAAATAAAATTAAGCCCAAGTGCTTGAATTCCCTGCTCCAATCAGAACTGGTCTCTTTGTAGCTCCCTGAGCAAAATTTTATCCAATCCACCTCTGAGAAATTGCTCACACTATGCTCCCCACTTAGTCACCACCTTCCATCACCTCAGCTGTCAGATAAAACCATGCTTCGTTTCCCATATTCCATAAGGCTTATCCTACATATTCCAACTCACACTGGTTCAGCTTTAAATTCTTACAGCAGGTAAAGTCTTCACCACTTCTCTGGACACCCACTCAGATCTCACTGGCCATCACTCCACCTCTATTTCCTCTGCAGGATTTTCTTCCCCCACCAGGCTCCTAAATGTCAATGTTCCTTGAGGTTCTGCCCCCAGTCCTCGTCTGTCTCAGCTGACAGCTCTTTGTGGGAATCTCAGCCATGTGTGTGACCACGAGAAACTGCCGTCCCATACTCCTCTCCTGGACAGCAGACCTAGATGCTATAATTACCCGCTCTGCAGCTCCTCTTGAATCACCCTAAGAAACCTCAACCTTAATGCGCACAAAACTGAACTCAGGATCTTCCCTAAAAGCCTGTTCTTACTCCTGCATTCCCATTTTTGGCCCTGTGGCCCGTTGATCCACCTGAGGCATTCAAGCATGCGCTCCCCCCGCCTGGAACACCCTTCCTCACCCACTGAATAACTCCCATTTATCCTCCAGTTCAAAGTTTGAACTTAACTTCCTCCAGGGAGCTTTGCTGACCTCCAAGAGCTAGGTTAGATGTACCCTGAACTCCCCCTACTGTAGTAGAGGCCTTTACTCCCTAGGATATTATGATTTATAATAAGAAATATATATTTGGTCTTCATCCCCATTCCTTGCACAGAGTTCCTAAAACCCTTGGAATTTCCTAAGTGATGAAAGCAACAAAGGTATCTCTTGTTATGTTAACAAAGTGACTTTTGGACCCCATCTAGGGAGGAGGGTTGGTTGCCAGGGGAACCAGCCAAGCATTGAGGGTTGGAACTTTCAGTTCCACCTCCTGATTTGGGGGGATAGGGGACAGGATGGAGGCTGAATCAATCACCAATGGCCAGTGATTTAATCAATCATGCCTAGGTAATGAAGCCTCCATAAAAACCCAAAAGGAAGGGGCTGGAGAGCTTCTGGGTGGGTGAACACACAGAGGTATGGAGAGAGGGGTACACCTGGAGAGGGCATGGAAGCTTTGCACCCCCTCCCCATACCTTGCTCTATGCATCTCTTCCATCTGGCTGTGACCTAGTAAGTCAAATGTTTATAATAAACCAGTAATCTAGTAAGAAAATGTTTCCCTGAGTTCTGCAGGCCATTCTAGAAAATTAATCAAACCCAAGCAGAGGCTCATGGGAAACTTGGATTTAAAGCCAGTTGGTCAGAAGCACAGATGATGACTGGGCCTTGTGATCAGCATCTGAAGTGAAGGGCAGTGTCATGAGACTAAGCCCTTAACCTATGGGATCAGGTACCATCTCCAGGGAGCAAGTGTCAAAATTGAGTTCATCGCTTGGTGGTGTGTTAAAACACATACACACATACAGAATGCAGTCAGAATCACACTTCGCTATTCAAAACCCTCATGGCTTCCCACCACACCAAGAATAAAATTCAAAGGCCCAGTGCCATCTGTTCCCTGGCTGTCACTCTCACCGGGACTCTTCGCACTGCTTCCCTCACTCACCGAGTTTCAAGCGCTGAAGTCGCTGCTGCGCCACAAAGGCCAAGTGCGTCCAGGTCTCAGCGCTCTTCTCCTGACTTGTTTCCTCCCTCCACTCAGGGTTTCTCATCTTCTCAGGGAGCCTTTCCTGACCTCTCTAAAGTAGCTTCCCAATTACTGTTCACCCTTTTATATTGGTTTGGTTTTTCTTTATAGCGCTTAACGGCTACCCAACGTCAAACCAAATGTTAACGTTTATTTACTGTGTGTCTTCCCCAAATGTAAGTTTCCTTTCCCCAAAACCTTCAAGAGAGCCTAGCAGAGAAATAACTGTTGAATGAACAAGTACATAAATAAATGATTGAAGCCATGGACCCACATGTGGTTGTGTTCTGTTTAATTATCTATCCTTCCCCATACACTGTAACATCCACCATGGCAGGGACTGCGGCTACCTTACTCACCATGGTCTCCCAGCTCATGCTCAGCACAGTCTGACACACAGGTAAGTGATTAAGAAATATCTGCCATCTGAAGGAAGGTACAGACATGGTGAGTCTTCTTGAAAGTCTTCCCAACTCGCCTATAACTCCCACATCACAACCCTGTCCTCCACACCACAGCAAGAGCGAGACAAAATGGACATGAAATCCTTTATGTCTCCTCAACGTCTATCATAAGGCTTCTGAATCTTCTTCTTCTGGGTGCACCCCAGGAAAATACCCTTATTTACAGAAACACAGATTTTGCTTATAATCTTTGGGTGTTCACGGGCCCCCTGAAGTCCATGAATGGTCTCCTTAAAAGACTTCAGACTAAGAGCACCCACTGCAGGTCTATGGGTGAAATGCAGGCTCTTTAGTATTGACCATGATGACTTGGCCACTGTCCAGTCTCCAGCTCCGTCCCTCCCTGTCAGGGTTAATTTTAAGTGTCTCACTTCCCCAACCTGGCTAGCACATGTCTGGGCCTTTGTCCACACTGCTTCCTATCTTGGCCAAAAAGCAAAAATCTCCTGAGTGAAAATGGCCCCTTCTCAGGTAGCAACCACTGAATTTCTCAATAGAATCAACATGCGCTCCTAGAGTATCACATATATAACTATTCCGAAATCCTCATCATCATATGTGTTCACTGTGAGTCTCCAGGAAAGAGATCCTATTAGTGTCACCTTTGCTTCCCAGTTTCCAGCACAGTAATGACAACTAGTAAGCGTCTGACAGTTGACTGTGGAATGAGTAAGATTATATGCTCCATATTGTATGTCTTGCCTGCCCAACCAGGCTGTGAGCTTTTCACCAGTATGGAAACTGTATTCTAAGTATTTTCTATCACCCCCAAAGCACCTGGTGTGGTACTTTGCACACAGAAAGTACCCAATAAATACTTACTGGATAAATTAATCAGTAAAGAATTAAGAACAACTTTGCAAGAGACACAGCTGAATCTGTTGCAATACCAGAACGCTGTATCAAGATAACAAGAAGCCAGTTATTGATGCCTGTGTGTGTACCAACATACAGATCAATTGGAACATGGTTTCTTGTGTACCTCCTTCTGCTTTAAATATCAACAGGGATGGGCATAAGCTAGAGGTGGTTCGTGCCTTTGGCCAGAACTTACCTATGGGTATTTCTACTCTATGCAACTTTGTACTTGGATTTTAATATGACCTTTATTTTTTTTCCATGGCAGTATAGAAATGTTCTTACAAAGAATAAAGTTGACATAAAATGGTAGAGTCTAGAGAGGGAAAATTCTGAATCTCATTTTTAGAAAAGCTAGAGTTAAATAAGTCCTGGGCCACATTTGGGAAGCCCAGTAAAACAGGTGGTAGTTATGTTCGGCGGTAGGCAAGTTAAAAATTATTTTCTGGATAACAAATATAGGTTCTTTCAACTTGGCTGGAAATTAAAGACTCTAGCTCATTTATACTGCTTACCTGAAAACTTACTCTGTCTCTTGTCTCATATTATCCACTTAATGAGTATAATTTTTATTTGTATTTGTTGTATCTTCTGGTTAATAAACAGAGGCAGATAATGTTCTTCCCTAAAAGGTACAAAAGAAAACTTCTTCCAAAAAATGACTGGTGATAAATGCAGTTCACTTCGATTCCGTGAAATTATCTAGGGAGAGAGTTATGGTTGCTATTTCAGCTTCTGCCCAAAGTTCAAACCACACCCTGGACTTCTGGAAAACCCAGCATGACCCTTGGTCTAGCAGCTGGAGGAGTAGGCAAGCAAATTTTCGCACAAAATTGATAGTTGTGGCAGGCATTATTTTAAGTGCTTTACATGGGATTAAATCAGTTAACCCTCAAAACTACCCCAAGCAATACTATTAGAACCGGTTGTTTTAAACATGAGGTAACCACGGTTCAGAGAGATTAGCTAACTCACCCAAGTCATCCAATCAGTAAAGGATGGCGTCAAGGACCCAGGCAGTCTGATCCCAGAGCCCAGGCTCCCCAAAGAGAAGAGAGTCCTTGGGAACTGCACCCCAACTCATCACAAGGCAAGGGCAGAGTATGTCACAACTGGGAACAAAATCATTACCTCAGATCTCATTCCTAAACTCATAAATAGTAATCCTGTTAGAAATTGTCTGTAATTATTTATTACAAGGCCAATAATACTTTTTTTAAGGGAAAATGCTAATTCAGTTTCTAGTGCAAAGGTTAAGAACTGTTATGTTCCATGAAAACAGAGATAATGGAGCTGACAGTCATACAGAAGAACGCGTTGATGAAAGTTTGAATATCTCCTAAAAAACCATTTCAGAAAATGCCTATTTTAACTCATCAACAAATAGAAAATAATATGTCATTAGTGCTTATATACAAGAGTCCTGAAATTCTTTATACACAAAGAACGTTAGCATTTGCCAGTCAAAACTTAAGTCTCTGTGAAATGTCAAGAGGTTTTCCCACTCACTTAAAAAAATATCTTCACCCCCAAATACAAGCAAGTGTTGATTTTCCACACTAATGGGAAACAAGAACAACCTGGCATAAAATTCCCTAAAAACCCATTTAGCCAATATCTTTTATCAGTTACTAATGTGTAACCAAGTGACCTGATTGGAGTTTCACCACCTCTCCTTTCTCTACTCTCACCAACCAGTTGCAAGTGCTAATGAACGGTGAGGATAAGAAGCCCAAAGTAAGATGCAAGACGTGGGGCATACGGGTGACACAAAGGAGCTAAGTCAGGAAAGAGCTGTGGTTTGACAGCACACCTTCTTAAAACAAGTCTGACTTGCAGTCTAATTTCCACAGAAAATAGGACACTATATCAGGAGAATAATCATCTACTCACATGCAGAAATATTAAGAAATTCATTCACTCATTTAACAGCACTGGGAAAGTGTCTACTTATTACCAGCCAGGAGCATCCTAGGACAAAGGACACATGCAAAAGGAGGAAGAACAATAAGGAGAGGAGGGACAGAAGGAAGAGAAGAAGGATAGCTTCTGTCCTAGGAAAGCAGACAACTCAAGGAGGAGGACTTGGGCCTTTGGGAAAAGGCACTTCAGGTACAGAACCCCAAAACAGCGAACACAATCCTGCTCTAACACTGGCCTCTAGTCTGCTTTTGAGTGTGATCCATAAATCACCCCATAACTCGTAAACTGATGATCCCATCCAAGACACAGAGACAACATATCATCGCATAAAAAGACCACAAAAACATGTCTAGAATTGCCCATCCAAGACACAGAGACAATATATCATCACATAAAAAGACCACACAAACATGTCTAGAATTGCAAATGGAAATTTTTACTTAAAATAATTCTTTGGGAATCTGTATGTCATTAGGGATAGCTTCACTGCAAATGTAATAAACTTCAATGAGGGAGGCAGGGTATTGTGGTGGAAAAATTCTACACTGAGTCAGAACTCCTGGGTTCTAGATAAAAAGCTGTCGATAACAGCTGCATGGCTTAAGCAAGTCACCAATCTCTTTGGGCCTCAGTTTCTTCTCCATCAAATGAGAATTCTCAACTATGTTTTCTAAATGGCTTTCCAGCCTTTATGCTGGGTGACCATGATTCTGACCCATGCCTCTGACCAACAATAACATCTATAACCAGCTAGAATTTCTTCAGTGGGTCTCGCCAGTGCACAGCCCATTTTTCAAAACTCTTTCCCAAGAGGAATAAAATGTATAAAAGATGAGTCGGTAAGAGGCCCTAGCACTGCATTTAAGCCTGCTCAGCGCTCAGTCCCATGACCAATCAAAGGGGACAAACACCCATGCCATCAGAAGGAGCTGTCAGTGATGGCCATTGTGTTTCTAACTGCCAAAGTGGCTTGCCCACAGAAATGTCACTTCTCACTAATATGAGGCATGAGAAAACAGGAAGAAAAAAAAATAGAGGGAAGACAGACAAGAAATAGATAAACAAAGAAACAGGGAGGGGGACGTACATCTGTATATTTGATATATTCTTAGTTCACTGAGCTCTATTAACAATGATTGAGGTGGGAAGCTGGGTAGAAGAAAATATAGCTGAGATATCAAAGACAAAGGAGACATAATTCATCTATTGAGGCTCTGCTCAGTCAACACGCATGGCTGGAGAGGGTTCCGAAGCAAATGAACGATTCCAGAATAGAAGACAATTTGGATATGGTTTAAAATGAACAGAAGTTCTTTTGCACAGAACCTTCAATGATAGTAAGGCCAAATTCTTCACCATAATCAGTGACCAGAAATGTTGATACCTCCAGGTAGGTATCAAGAGCTCTCTTACATGCGGAAGTTAGAACTAACCTGCAGAGTTAGCCCTCTTTGATTTTCCAATCCACTCTACAGGAAGCAAGCTCAAAGAGCAACCTATTCTTTTGCTGCTGATGCAACAAAGAAAAAAACATCTTGCTTACTTCTGAGAAGACACAGTACATTGCTCTGTGGTGTAGCAATGACAATTGCAGATTATGTCATCCGGAGACACTAGGAGCACAGAGTTGCACACTATGTGGATCTCATGGCGAGATGAGATTGGGTTGGTGTGTGTGAGACACCCTACCAGGGGCAGCGATTCCGGAACTTGTGGGGAGTTTTGGAGTTTTGACATGCTACTGTTACCTCTTTGACTTAGGGTAACATATGCAAAGTGCTCTCTGCAATAGCTCAACTTTCTCCAGACTCATCTCCTGCTGCTCCTTTACCCACCTTCCAGGTACCGCGTACTCCAGCAGCCATCTGTGTGCACTTCCTAACCTGCCATGTCTTCACTCTTCTCATGCCTTCACTCTTCTCATGGCTTTGCTCTTCTTCTCATGCCTTCGCCCTTCTCATGCCTTTGCTCTTCTCATGTCTTCACTCTTCTCATGCCTTCGCTCATGTTGTTTTCTGCTAAGAATACCCTTGCCCAGCCCCTGTGATCCAGAAGAAATCCTAATCGCATCCTGACTCACTTCTTCCCTCTGCTATCTCTATACCCTGTAGCCACGTTCTCTCTGCCTCCCTGATTGCAATAATGGTTCCACAGGTTCCATGCCCACTAGACTGTGGGAGCCTTGTGAACAACATCTAATAATATATAGGAGGCAGCCAATTAATCTTTTGATTTCATTTAAATTAATTCAATTTAATAACCCACCTGAATTACGTGGAGCTAGCTGCATGATAGCCCTTGAAATAATTAAAAATACCTTGAGAGATTAGTAAATCCATCCTAATATATGTCCAACTGCCGGCCCAAATTTCTTCTAGAGAAGAATAGATAATAGAGCAAAAGAAATTTCAAGTTTGGGTAAGTCACTCCCTGTTTACCAGGATTTTCTCAACCACCATCTAAGGGACTTTAGAATAAGTCACTTAACATGTGAGTAACTCTGTGCCACTTTTCCACATTTGAAAATAGCAATACCAATATTTTCTCTAGCTGGGGAATTGACGGCGTTGGATAATATTTACAGAAAGAAACTAAAAATCCTGAAGGTAGATGCTGATGTTAATCTTTAAAAACTATTTTGAAATACATACATAGTAGTGTTCCAAAAACTGTATGACACTGGAAAGGATTTTAATTACTGTCTAATCCTTGACTCCTCTCATATGCTACATCAAAACTCTCAGGAAATCCCAACAGCTTGACCTTCAAAGTATAAATCAATGCAAATTCTTGATACTTATAGAAATATTGTTAACTTTTAAATATGCTAATCATAGTATAGTTGTGTTTTTAAAAAAATAGTCCCCATCCTTCAGACACGCATACAGAAATATGTACAAATAAAATATAATTGCCAAAGCTGGGTGATGAATACATGAAGGGTCGTTATGCTATTGCACGTCTGTCAAGGTTTGAAAACTTTCACAATAAAAACTCAGATCAGGTCATTCCGCTCTTCAAAACCCTCTGTTGGATCTCCCACTCATTCAGGGTAAAAGCCAGCAGCCCGACAATGACCTGCAAAGGCCCTGTTCACTCTGACGCCTACACTCCTCTCCGTCCTCACCTCCAACTTGGTGCTCCACTCTGTCATCCCAGCCTCCCTGTCTCATACACACAGGGCACACTCCTGTCCCAGGGCCTTTTCCCTGCTCTGGCCTCGGCCTGAAATACTCTTCCCTGAGATATTCTCATGCCCTTCCCTGTTTCACAACTTTGCTTAAGTGTCACCTCCCTAATGGAACCCTTCCTGATTGGTCTGATTTCTTTACTGGTCTGTTCCCAGTGCCTAGCACAGTGCCTGGCATAGAGGAGATGGCCAATAAATATCGGCTGTGGAATGAATGAATGAATGAGAGGGCAAACTGGGTCAGCCATCTGGTGAACCTAGGTGGGGGTCCTACAACGTCAACAGGGTGAAGTAAGAGCATGTCAGACAGGCTGCATTGGTGACTCTAAACCAGACTGGCAAGCAGTGATTTCAAATACTCCTTGGACCAACGGTCCAGTGTGGTACCCAGGAAGTCAGCAAAGTTAACGCAGCAAAGTTTTCTAGAGCCTGAGTCTCAAGCAGCCAGGAGATCGATCCTCCAGATCCCTGAGCCAGCCCTGCGCTCCACCAAGCAGTTGGCCACCGACACCGACTACCTGATCACATGACGTCCACCCCTGGGCATGCCGTCACCCCACACCCTCCAGAACTTCCTGACACTCCTGAAGACCAAACCCGAGGAATACTGACAGGTCACCAAAGGCCTGTGCTGTAGCCTCAGCACCATGGTGGCTGCCACACGGAGTTCAGACCACTGACACCCCCAGACGCCTGGCTGAGAAGAAGGTCAGGGCTGGGCTTCTGAGGCCAGAGCGACTCTCCAGAATGGATCTGTTCTAAAAATCCACCCAGGATTAGACAGAATTTGTTTTTAAAAGACTTGATTCATTTGTATCCTGGAAAAACAGTTGTAAATTAGAGGGATGTCATTTATTAGAGAAGAATTTTCAGGTGATTTTTAAAATGATCTGATCTTGAAAACTGAATTAATAAATACTGTGAAACGAAGAAAAAAAAGAAAACAGCTGCTCTGCTACTCTTTGGAAACTCAGTGTCTCAGGCCTCCCAGCGCAGGCTGGCATGTTGTAGCCTTCGCATTTGCAGACTTGCCTCTCATTTCTGGACAGCAGCCTCTTGAGATTCCTCCGGTTTCTAGACAGTACCCTCTCATGGTTCTGTCTAGACAGTGCAGTCAGGAGCAATCTGAAATCTCTGAGGAAAAGGGCTCAGATTTCCCAGTCACTACTCCACTTGCTCAGTCTTCTTACAAGACTTGGCCTTGGTCACAGGGAAGTCAATATTATACATTGTTATTACCCTTGTAAGTGGTATTTATGACTTGCTATATTTCGTGCTGAAATACTCTTATATAAAATACTGATTCTTCTGCTGTAGTTCTGCAAGGTATAAGCATGCTATGAAGCAGAAAACAATCAAACCAACCAAACTTCCATTTACTACCCTCCCATCCCCAGTGCTCTGTTCAAACCTGGCTCACATCCATTTGGGCAAAATCACTCAGCTGTTAGCCAGTGGCCTCAGTTGCCACCAGCTCAAGCAACAAGTTTCCCAAGCAGCTGAGAACCGAGTTCTAACTCTTCCTCCCACCAACCCTCCCTCCAACCCCAGCTATGCCTTGGCATGTGACTCTGGGAGTTCTTCAATGTCCTTGAGTTAGGACTGAGTAAAAGGAAATGTTTCCAAAGACTTGGGAATTCTCACTCACACTTTGTTCCCCATGGTCTCACCAAAAAGACTTCAGAGAATCTCCCTCTAGAAAATTACACTTGTATGGTTATCTGACCTATACTCAGAAGACTGTTGGAGCAATTACTTATCCCACTGACTCCCAGGCAGCTCCTTATTTCACCCCTTAGCCTTGACTTCTTTACAAACCCCCTAGTATCCACGTATTGGAGGTCCCCCACGCCACACGCCATCCCTGAAAGCCCGTTTGCAGCCATGCGTTGAGGCCCCTCATGCAGCACGCCACCTCCCAAGCCCCCATAGCCAAGCTCAAGTTCTCCTGTATGGAGTCAGCCACCCCAACACGCTAAAAACTGAAGAAATGGATGAGGGGGAGTGCAGATCTGTTCAATGCTCTATCTAGATAGGAGCTGTACATTTTCTTCTAAATCTTTCACACTCTAGAAAGCATTTCAGAGAATAATTTTTCTAAACTATTTTCTGAAATCAATCAGAATGCTGCAAAAATAAGAGAATTCCCCCCAAACAACCAAGAAAAAAGTTCACTCAGTATATTACTCACTCACAAAATTAACTAGGAGTTCTGATGACAGGTCTCTTTTTACTAGGTCCTTACTCTTTGATTTTCTCCTCACATAGAATTATAATATTGTAATATTACATTGTAATATTTTCCCTTGTACTTGGCCTATCTTTTCAGGTAACAGAATGAAGAGCTATGTCATTCTGTATTTACTCTAAACCTATGTCCTTAATTATAATCAATAACGGTGACAAAAGTTTAAGTGTACAGATTCCACATCGGCGTGCCTCCTTTCCTGGTAGGAAAAGGCAGGTGGACATCTGTGTTCCAGCTGGAAGAGAGAGCCATAAAACAGAACCTTCAGCCTTCAAAAATGAAGCTCAGTAAACAGTCAGGCAATATGGCTGGGGCTACCAGACTTACCCAATAAAAATGCAAGATACCCAGTTAAGTTGAAGTTCAGATCAACAACAAAGAATCTTTTAGTATAATATCATGTGGGACATAGTTATCCTAAAAGAGTTTTTTGTTATTTATCTGAAATTCAAATTTACCTGAGCATCCTGTATTTTACTGGGCAATCCTAAATATGATGCTTTTAAGAGAAGGCAACAGAGATGCATGAGCCTGGCAGAAATGACCCAGGACAGTGGGAAAGATTACACCACAGGCTTAACCATGCTTTTCTTGTCAAGAGACAGAAGTCTGCTTTGAACAAAATGAGGCAATTTTGAAGGTGCATTAACTATTGGGCCAATGGGATATCACATTAAATTAATGTTCGCTCATTTACTAAAATTATATAGGAGTTTAAAATACTAATGTGCCTTCCGATTCACATGGCTTAGATCACCAAAGAGAAGCTCACTCAATGCTAAGTGCAATCTAGCACCACACCATGAGGCACGTGGCCTTGAATTAATTGATCATTCTCACTTTCCATCCGCCAGCTGCTGCTCTCCCCTGTAGATCCAATTAGAGAGTTTTAGCCTATACCTTGAGAATATGAAAATGATCATATTCCAAGGAGAAATATTGACTTAGAAAAAGCCACTATTGACCTAATCATCCTTTCTGTATATATCAATAGCATCCCTGGGCTACAAGGAACCACCAGAATGCGGAATGAGGGACAAAAGCTCTCAAAATATCGCTACGGAAGTTTTGTCTTCAACTTCTTAGTGAAAGTCATTTTGCTGAGAGGCTACTGATACCATTTTCACAACCAGAAGAAAATACGTTTTGGTCTACAATTTTTCACAAAAGAGAAAAGAAATGGGAAGGGCAACCTCAAGAAATCTATAGTAACTTCTGCCACTTCAAACTGTTGTTCTTCCCCACATATAAAAATCATCCTTTTCATGAAAAAAAGTCATCAAATGTTAATAAAAGTGCATTTAGTCCCTCCACGCTCTCTTTACAGTATTACTAACTGTAAGGTTATTAACACATTCTTTTCATATATTTTAATGGTCAATTCTAACAGTTCTTTAACTCATTAAAAAAATGAAAGTCAAAAAAATAGTATGGTTTTGTTTAATTATAAATCCTAGCCTATAAATATAAATTTCTACAGAATAAGTGGTTTCAGATCATCTTGGTTTAGTAGTTATAACCCATCAGCCATGCCCTTCTTTCACACAGTTGTCAGGAACATTAATTATACCTGGGACATACGGTTCCATCAATTGCCATGCTTATTAAACTTACATTTCATTTCCTGGAACAGTATTAAACTACAAGGGGAAGAAGTTAATAGTAAACAGTATACAGCCAACCCTGGGTCTAGTGATTAGCCCAAAAGAAGACACATGATTTTCAACATGGGACCTTGTTATAAAAAAATGCCTATTGTAATGAGGCTGCCGGATCAAGCACAGACTGAATTATTTTTTAATTTTGCCAAAACTAAGGTGAAATATCTATTATGAAATAATGCAGGTTCCATTTTCACATTGGTAATCATGGAACAAAAACAGCATCCAACTGCTTTAGAAATCTAAAAGGAATCAGGATACGTCTCCAGAGGAATCCAGTAAGGTAATTCCTAACCTTCACGTCCAGGAGGAAAAAAAAGAAAAACAAGAAAGGAAATCTTCAAACACAAAGTAAGAAGATAGAGTCGTCCCTTGGTACCCGAAGGGGATTGATTTCAGGACACCCCCCACCCCCCACGCCCGCCTAGAATCCTAAAATCCGTGGATGCTCAAATCCCTTATATGAAATGGCATAGTATTTGCAGATAACCTATGCACATCCTCCCACATACATTAAATCATCTCTAGGTTACCTGTAATACCTAATACAATGTAAACAGTTGTGAATACGATGGAAATGCTAGTAAATAGTTGCCTATGCACAGCAAATTCAAGTTATGTTTTTGGGAACTTTCTGGAATTATGTCCCCCAATATTTTCCATGGGGGGTTGAGTCCTCAGAGTCAGAACCCTTGGATACAGAGGGCTGACTGTATAGATATTAGAACTGAGAGGAAATGATCTAAACGTTAAGTATAGGAAATAAGTCTCCCCGATTCTTAAAACTGAAGTGTCAAACCAAGGTTAAAAATTCTCATGGGGCCAAACAACAGTTGAACTCATGGCCTGTCTAGACAGGTATGGCTGGTGCATTCACTTTAGCCATCACTGTAGTTCTGTAGTGATCAGCAACAGGCGTTCCTTCATTCCATGTTGCTTGAGCTTCTACTCTACATGCTAGAACTACAGCAAGTAGGGCACGGCCCCGACATCCTCAGTGAACAGAGGCTGGTCACACCTCCATCTGTTAAGTAGGAAGTGGTGGGCTGGAGACAGACACAGGTTCTAGCTCTGGCTCTGCCCGCACCAGCCGGGGAACTTTGGGGAAGTCATTTCCCCTCTTAAGACTTCAATTGCTTCAATTAGAAAATAAAGAGGTGGGAATCCATCAGGACTAAGATCCCGCCTAGATTTAAAATACTC
Organism: Globicephala melas; assembly: GCF_963455315.2. Lineage (NCBI taxonomy): Eukaryota > Metazoa > Chordata > Mammalia > Artiodactyla > Delphinidae > Globicephala > Globicephala melas. Next base: position 74,523,066 of record NC_083327.1, on the reverse strand, counting down.
TGATTTTATTATTTTATTTGTGTAAAGAGAGGTTTGGACCAAATGAATACTATAATTCTGTCCAGATTTTAAATTCTTGGGTGGGTTTCACATACAGAGAAATGCATAAGGTTGCTATCGGGAAGTCTATGTAGGATTTTATTTAATGGCTCCTCCTGATATCAGAAGGGAAAACGTTCCCCTACTAAATGGAAACATGTTTAAACATGATTTTAGCAAGCATCATAAAAATAGTCATTTCCCATAAAACTAAAAGAAGCAGTCTTGGGATGTAGTCTAAGATGAAAGTATTGTCACAACTAAATATAAAGATATTACAAGGAATTAAACCAGCTGTGACAGAAGACATCCTGTCAATTTTTGTACATGATATAGTAGGTTAAAACTGGAGTTCCAGAGTTCACCTTCTAGATTTAGATTCCCTATTTCTCCATTACTGGCTGTGTGAGCTTGGGCAAGTCACTTGCCCTCTCTTAGTTTCTTTGCCCGTAAAATGGAATAATAACAGTATCAGCCTCTTATGGTTGATGTAAGGATTCAACAAGATCATCCATTTAAGGCTTACAGCAAGGTGCCTACTGCACTGTGGTCAAAAAATACTAGCCACTGCTATTATTAAAGTTATTTCTCCTATTTGTAACAATTTACTCTTTTTGGTTAATTCAACAATTTGGCTCTATAAATTATTAGGCATTCATTCTGTCCAAGGAACTGGGCTGGAACTCTAGGGAGGACCAGGAAATCAGACTCAGCATCTCTGCACAGCCTCACCCACCCTTCTCTGACTGCCTAAATCCTACCTCCATCAAACCTTTCTGGGTCTGTTCCTCAGTAGATGGGAGCCCTCTGTCTGGTTAAGTGCCCCTCCTCAGTGCCTCTAGTGGGTCCCTCCTCTACCACCATTCTAATTCCACTGGTTTTCAATTGTCTGTACACTTTTCAGCTCCCTCACTTAACTATGAGCAACTTAATGACACATAAGGTGTCCAATCTCTGTAGCTACCACAGGAGTCAGCATATGATTGACATTGGATAAAGCTTACTGAGTGAATATATACATTAATTAATAAACTGTATACAATTACTCTAAATTAATCTATAAAATTAATGAAACAATCATTTCATTAATAATGAGTTAATATATGAATGAACATTACTGTTATTAATAATTGGTAACAATTAAATAGACGGGGGAGACAAATCTATTCACAACCATAATGAAAAGCATTCTATGGTGATTTCCATAATACAGGTACCCAAAAAGGTGCTCTATGTGCACAATGAACACTGAAAGAATGCCAGGTGGCATCTGAACTGAAGTGGTGGAGGTGGCATTTGAACTGAACTTTGACTTTTGGGTAGACTCAGCCTAACATAGATGGGACAAGAAGAAAGAAATGTATATTATGTGAGAGATGGAGATGACTGAAGAATGGAAGTGGGAATGTGCCCGTTTAAAATTTTTTTTTTAATTTATTTATTTTTGACTGTGTTGGGTCTTTGTTGTTGCGCGTGGGCTTTCTCTACTTGCAGAAAGCAGGGGCTACTCTTCGCTGCAGTGCGCGGGCTTCTCATTGTGGTGGCTTCTCTTGTTGTGGAGCACGGGCTCTAGGCACATGCACTTCAGTAGTTGTGGCTCACGGGCCCCAGAGCACAGGCTCAGCAGTTGTGGTACACAGGCTCAGTTGCTCCACGGCATGTGGGATCTTCCCGGACCAGGGCTCGAACCCATGTCTCCTGCATCGGCAGGCGGACTCTTAACCTGTGCGCCACCAGGGAAGCCCCTTGAATTTGGTTTTGAACAAGAGTGACAGGAGATGATGAGTTGGAATCAAATTACAAGGGCTTTGAACATGGCACTATAGGATATGCATCTGTTCTGTGATGGTGAAAAGCCACTGAAGGCTTTGAAACAGAGGAAGGACCCAATCAAATGTCTACTTTGGGTAGTAAGCTCAGGTAAACTGGAAAATTAGAGTTTGAAAGCTCAAAATCAGTAAGGAACTATTACAGCAATAATAGACAATTGGCTGTGTGCAGAGAAACGAGAGAAGGACACGAAAGGCATTTGAGAAGGAGCTTCTTTCTGTGTTTTTGAGACCTGCAAGAAGATGCCTGGTACCGCATTTCTCTGAACTACAGTTGTTCAACACAGAAACACTAGAACTTGTGAATGTGCCTACCAGCCACCTAACACCTTTGCTAGCCATTTTCTAATGTTAAACACAGACTCCTTAGACGAGGGCTGCGCTCGTTATGGAAAAGCAACTTTGGTTTCATCAATCACAACTGCTGAGCATCAGACGCAAAACACAAAGAACCAGAGAGCCCTGGGCCTGTGGGTTGATAGTGCCTCATGGTGTAGGGCCTAGAACATCGTGTGGACATCAGAGGAGCCCCATGCTCACTTCAATCAAACAATTGTACTGATACTTAGAGGCTGTATCAACAATGCTAGAGTCTGGTGTGTGGCAACAATCGGAAGAACTAAAGAGAAGAGAACCCTGTTGCGGGGGGGAAGGCTCAAGGATTTCAATGACCTCCAATTATCTAAACCTTTACCAAAAACCCAAATCATGCCCGCTAATCAGCATAGATGTGTACAGTTGACTCTTGAATGAACACAGGGATTACGGGCACCAACCCTCAGCCCAATCAAAAATCCGAGTAGATACACCTGAAATGAGCATAATGCTGTACATCAACTGTACTTTAATTAAAAATATTCCTGGTATATCTTATAGCCCTTCTCCATATCCGTGGTTCCTCCTGTATCCCCAGTTCTGCATCTGTGGATTCAGCCAACAGCATATCGTGTAGCACTATAGTACTTATGTTGAAACAAATCTGCCTGTGCGTGGATCCAAGCAGCTCAAACCTGTGTTGCTCAAGGGTCAACTGTATTCGCATTCACGTTTTCGGTCGTTTCCTAATTTCATCTTCATATCCTGTGGCAAAAGTCTGCAACCTCATACTCTTCCATTTGCCTTCTTTGTATCTAGTCAATGTCCAATGCAACCGCCTACTTTATACGTTATTTTGGAAAGGTGAGTAGAAATTAACGTTACTGTCATTTTTCTCCTCAGCACTCCTTCCTCCCTCTGCTTCTGAAACCCAAGAGGCTCAGTGAAATGGAGACTTGGAAAACAGGCAGCCCTGGGTATGAACAGTCTTCTTCGAGGTCAGAACACAGCAAAACCCTGGGGCCACCGTGACAGACAGGCATAGGAAGATTAAACGTGATAACACTCACAGAAGTGCTGGGAGACTTCGAATCAGTGGACTGCCCAGGAGAAAAGCCCATGGAGTTTTTTTGTTTTGTTTTGTTCTCTTAATTGCTTATTCACGCTTAACCCCCAGGGCAGTTAACCAAACTGCCAAGATATGGCACGGGTCTCAGTAGTTTTTTAATCATCAGGGTGATTCTGAAATCCTCCTTGATTCTAACGTGCAGCCAGGTTGAAAATCCACTTTTATAGATGCTCTGTAAATGCTGGCTTCCATCCCTCTTCCCTCTCTGCGTCCTTCTTCCCGAATCACGGAGAAATTCCCTCCTTGCCCTTGTACGTCATGGCTTCTCCGTAGACTGCTTCCATCGATTTCAACTACTTCCCTCTCTAGAGTTGCTTCAGTCCAGAATACTTAATGCCTTTCCCTCTTTTTTATTGATTTATTTATTTTTTATTTATTTGGAGTTTATTACAGTTGCTTTGTTTTGTTTTGCTCGCACAGTATCTGGCATACGCTAAGCATTTCTAAAAATACTAGCTTCCTGCTTCCTTTAGGTTGGAAAAGTTTAACTTCTAATCACAATAGGGTATTAAAGTTGATCCCTTGAAGGCAAAATAAACAAATATAGGGAAGTTACAAACATTCCAGACTCTTACAGAGCTCTCATATTCACCTTCTTCAGTGTAGAGTTGCCAATTCCTTTCTAAAGAAGTAATAAAAAATTGTGGCTGGCTACGTGCTGGGTGTGTTTTCAGCCCTTGACATCTCTGAAATTTAATCCTTGTTGTTGGGTTTAATCCTCCCAACAACCAAAAGACGTAGGTCCTATTTTGATTGGCATTTTACAATTGAGTAAACTGAGGCACATTGAGCCAGAGATTACAACTGGGCAAGGGTCAAGAAACAAGCTGCTGGTCTCCCACACCCGTGCTTTCATCACTTTATTATATACAATCAATTCTTATTACTTGCAAGTTACGTTCTATGAAGTACAGAGTAGGAGCCACAAACACTGAATTAGTGAACACTAAAGCATCACTCCTAGGGGAAACACAGGGTTAGGCTCTCGAGAGCCTGTGGTTGTAACATTTTTATGAACCAAGCAATATACAGCCTTGCTTCGTGTGTGTGTGTGTGTGTGTGTGTGTTTGTTTAAAGACATCTTATTTAACATATGTTGTTGACTTGTTGACATTAAAATCATGGCCAACAGCACTGTAACTCATGCTGAATGAAGTTTATCTGACACCTAGTTTCTCCATAAGGCACATCACAGCATTCTTGTACTTAGGAACACTAGACAGCACTTCAGCACTATCCTTTTTAAACAGCAAAATCACTAATGAAAAGGACAAAAATGCAAAAAACACACAAAGAAAGTGGCACTAAATGGACCTCAAACAGGACACTTGTTTACAGTCTGAGAGCTAAAACAAGCAGGCAGAGCTCACCTCATTTGACCTCAGCTAGGAACGTGCATGTTGGATGACTCAAATTTTTCACTACTTTGTGCACGGCCGTGCTACTGTGAATGACTGAGAAAGTGCGATGAGTACTGATCGAAGGTTACAAAAATGTCAGCGAGTAAATGCAAATTCATAAACGTGCAGTCTGTGAATACTGGGAATCACTGAACTTGAAATGCCCAGTGGAGTCCTTTGCATTTTCATTCCTGAGAAAGGGGTATTCGCAAACTCCCCGCATTCTTCCAGTCCCATCTAAACATCTCTTCCTGACTGGCCTTTCTCGCTGCAAGAGACCAGAGGGAATCAGGGTAACTGGCGCTTCCTGCCTACCATGCTTCTAGGGACTTGGTGTGCCATGCACTTTGCCAAGGGCTGAGAGAAATACAGTGATGTAACACAGGCTTTCTGCTTGGACCAGTGCTCAGGGATTCCTCCTATTAGAAATCCAAGAGGCTTCTGGAGGTCTCTCAAGTTTTGTCAGATAACTAAAGAAAATACCTTCCCATTGTAACTAAATTGTATCCTGTAGTCAAATTAGAATGTACATTCTCTCTCTCTGAAGTGCTTGAAATAATCCAGCAGAAATATGTCTTCCCCCTCCCCCCCAAAAAAAAGCAGGAGTCAAAGTTAGCATAAAGCACCCTTAAAATCAATTATGCTTCTGACAATGTTGTATAGTGAAAGTTTTACCAACAACAACAACAAAAAACTAAAACTAGGGACTTCGCTGGCGGTCCAGAAGACTTCGCCTTCCAATGCAGGGGCTGCAGGTTCAATCCCTGGTCGGGGAGCTAAGATCCCACATGCCTTGTGGCCAAAAACCCAAAACATATCACAGAAGCAATACTGTATACATTCAATAAAGATTTTTAAAATGGTCCACATAAAAAAAAAATCTTCAAAAAAAAAAAACACTTACAATACCTTCATGAAGTAAGTGAAATGAATCATGGATGTACCTACGACTGTTCAAAGAGGAATGTTTTTGTTGACGAAGTGGGAAATCACAGTCGGTTTTAAATGCATGGTGTAAGTTCACGTGGATCCAGATTCCTGAAAAGTAGGCCACTGGGAGACCACAGCAAAGGCTGCACTTTCTGTCACCTCCATACCAAATCGACACGCAGAAGCCTGTGGCCCTAGGATTTCACCCACTCATGCAGTAAGACTCCTGGTTGCTCTGCGCTAACACTGATATGTTAACTGCTAGGGATACAAACACACATTTTATTGATATTTCATCTATGCCTTTGATGAGCTGCACACTTTGGAACAACGTAGCCGAATGAATGAATGAATGAATGAGCTACGAAAGCAATTTTACTAAGTGAAATTTTCTCCCTGAATTTTTGTTAAGCGTCTATCCTTAAAGACAAGAAAAAATCGTTTTTGAAACTTTTACTGTAGTTAATGCCGCTTTCAATGTAGTGAATGGGTTATTAAGGCATATTCTTACACCACTGGCCTTCCCAGGCTAGGGAGGAACTCTGAGGAGCCCTGTTCCAAATTTTATTAAAATAACAGACAACAGAGGTCAATAAAGAAATAAACCAGAAAAGATGGGAGGAAAACTGTGGGACTACACAGATGGAGTGACTAAAACAGAGAAGAAAAAAGAAAGCTTGATAGCCGAAAAGAAGCCAAGAAGAGTTTAAAGGGAAGAACAGTAGAAAATAAAGCAAAGAAACAAGAAAATAGGAGAACGGACTATCAAAACAAAGATCAGCGGAGGAAAGAGAAAGGATGCCAATGCCAAAATGACTATTTGTAACACTATTTAGTTGCAGGAAACTAAAAGAGAATTCTCTTTTACTTCCAGGATCTTAAAAGATCGAGTTGCCAAGAAAACTGCCCAGTAAGTAGTGCCTCGCACGCACACATGAAGGCTGCTGGGTCGATGCACTCGCCACTGTTTGGGAACAGGGGGAACGAGGGCGAGGGATGCAGGCTAGAAATAGGACCACAACCACAGAGGCGGAGCTTTCGGGCCAGACAGCTCTGTAGCTTCCAAGCTGAAGGTGAGAATCTGAACATGAAACCTCAGAGGTCACTGGCCCGTCTTGAAGGTGACAACTTTGGGGGAACCCTCAAAAAGAAGGACCCCGGCTGAGTTTATCGAGGGCTCACTGGGAAATATCCAGTCCTGAACGTTTCTTAATTAACTTTATTAACTTTCATTGATCTACTATAATTTTCCCAAGCCTAATTCACTGGAGCTTCAAAAAGTAGAAAATGAAAAGACAAAGTCGCCTACTATCTCATGAAAGATGACACACTTGATTAAAGGAGAAGATGTTATGGGAACAAACTAAGAACTCAATGTGTTCCTCTAAAAAGTTCAGGGGAGAAACAAAGAAAAAAATCCAGGTATGTTTGGATTTTTCTTTTTTAATTTCTGTATAGCAATGGGAGGTAATTAATAGATTTATGGTATTCATGTTATTGATAGTATTATTATTGAAAATTTTGACTATATATGTAAATTATAACTCCACAAAAATGAGTAAAGTACATTAAAAATTTTTCATTTCTGTTTGGATAGATATCTCCAGGCTACATAACAGGCATCCAGAAATACTACCCCAACTGACTTCGACACCTCCTTGCTGCTAGCATCATAACTGTCATCACCGTCACCCTCTTCCTCTTCCTTCTCTCTGCCGCCACAGCCACCATCATCGTGGATTCCACCATCACACCACCATAATACTTCCAAGAGTCAACCCTACTCCTTCTTATTCAATTATCACTTTGTTACACCATATAAAATTTTGTCATTTGGGACCAAAACAGTTGCCTTTCTAGCCTTCATATTTTTAATAGGGTTTAAACATGTACATATAATTAAAAGTGTTTTTGATTAATGCAAAATGTTCCCCCATCATTCCTACTAATATTCTCTAAGGTGCAGAACTCAGCATTCATGGTTTCTTCTCTCATGAGCTCAAGAATATTATAAAGGTGCTTCCCTTCACCTCCAGCCCACTTAAGTCCTCAGATTTCAGAGGACGCTGTGAGGGTATGTTTTAGGGATGGAGTAGGGGACAGCTCAGACACACCGCTTTTTAAAATGATGTTATCTGTCAATTCATCAGCAGAGTTTAAAATATAAAATAAAACTGCTGGATGATTTTGATGGACTGCCTCCTTTCATGAAATCCTTTACACTTTCACTTTGGCTGGTTTGTGTTCAAGCAGCTGTATTTTGGGGATTTATATAGCATCTTTTACTGGAGTATGAATTTGGGTTCTAAACAGTTGTGGCCACTCTGTTTTCCTTTCTTCGATAAGCAAACTGAGACTTGGAATTAAACCAAATGAGTAATTTGCCTCTATCAAGTCAATGTGTCCTAGAGAAGAAGGGAACACACTTAGCCCTCTCTACTGGGTTCTTCTAAAGTTACATTAAAAATAATACTGAAGTCACTGGGAGGAGTTAGATTTATAATTTTTGTGCTGAATATGCATTTTAGAAAAACTAGAATTAAAATTCATATATTTCCTTACATAAAACTATTATCACATAATCGGGGTTTTGACTTTTTAAAAAAATGTATCTATAAGATAGTGTTCTTTATGATAACCCAGACTGCAAACAAATGTTGCAGATGGTAATAAAGATTTTATTTAAATTTGGCTTCCACAGAAAATGAGTTCATATTATCATCTATCTATATTTGCAGTGAAACTCCTGATCACCTAAATGTTCTTCCCCGCAGTTTTCTTTTAGCTTACAAAAGCACCAGAACAAATATTAATATGTGAATAAAATAATAAAATAGCGATTGCTTGTATAGCTTATGTACTGCTTTCACATATACTAGCTCACTTGACAAAAGTACTAATGTCTTATCATGATCGGAAAGTTTGACATCTTTTATAGTTTTTCCTGATATCTATTGTTCTTGTCATTGTCAATTTCTTACCCCTGTCTTTTACATCCTTAAAATAATAAGAAACCAAAATGCTGAACCTGAATCTTCCCAAATTATGAATGTCACATCTTAAATATATTCTCAAAAGTAATCCAGAGATCCAAATTACCGGAGTGTGAGAAAGAAGGTTAGAATAAGTGGCAATTACCTTTCAGGGGCTTTTTACAAAACACGTACGAGCCACATAGAGTAGGTGAAAATGAAATGGGGTTTGAAGATGTGATTCCGTTTCAACCTAAAATATACTCATTCCCCAGGCAATATGTGGCTCCTTGAACTATTCTTAGACCAACACAAAGAGTCAGGTAAACAGTAACAATTTAAATGACTGAAAAAAGTAAGAACAGGAAAAAAGGGTGCTGAGATATCACCTAACTACAAAGAAAGAATTACTCAAAACTTGAAAATTAACCATTCAAATCTCTCCCTAGAAGTGAGCCTTGCTCAAAGTTGAGAAATAGTTCTAAGTGTTCACCAATGCACAAACTAGACACTAAATATATGCATACAGACAGCAGACAAATCACTAGGGCTTTGGCTTTGATGCAAAAGGTTTGTATATTGGTCAAGTTTTTTGGAGAAGTGGGCAATATTTAGCCTTTAAGAATACTGAGTAATAAAACTGAAATCAGCACAGAGTATTAAATACCTCATTTGAATTTTTTAAAACATAGTGGATATAATTAATTTTCATCTTCAGTTTTATCCAAACTCCCTAAGATGTTTGAACTTGCTAAGGACCCAGGATAAGATAACTCCCACTTGCCTTCATCATGACATTTCAGGTAAGACATATTTTGCAGAGTCACAGCTTGCCTGTTTACAAATTTATTCCCTTTTAATAACAACTTGTTGGTACATGTGACAATCTTTCCCCATTACTATATGTCCAGGGCAGTTTTATCTGTTATGTTTCTTCATGCATAAATAAGGCTACATATTGTGGCCGAAAGAAGAAAATACCCATAGCATCTTAACGTTAAATGATGTGAACTTCGCATAAATTCTCTGAACATCCCTGTGGGACATTCAAGTGGGCAATCCACACAGTAGCATTTTATAAATGGAAAAGTTAAGAACCAGAAGTAATAAAGCTTAACCTAACTGACCCAAAGTCACCAGCTAATTTGTAAGAGAAAAATAAAATAAAGACAATCAAAACTGCTTTTTGATTTGTGTCGCTAAAACAACCAGCCACTTAACTGAACTTTTTGTTTTCTACTGACCATAACATTTTAGGTCAGTAGCTTTCAAACTTCTTTACCTCAAACCACGTAAGAAATACATTTTTAATCACAGCCAGCACAAACAAGCATGTATAATTAAAACAAATTTTCAGGAAACAAAACCTTCCCTTATTAGATATTACCCATTCGGCTATTTTCTATTATATTCTTTTCTATTTTATTCCTTTAAAAAAAATGTTCTAGACTCACTAAACTAATTTGGTGATCCTCTGGGTCATGACAAGCAGTTTGAAAACATTGCTTTTGGCCCCCAAAACTTTTGGTAACTACTGAAGAAAATGAGAGGTTCCTAAAAGAATCTAATCAGTTCTTTTTACCCAGAGTCAAACAGCAAAACTGAGAGGGGGAAAAATATTAAGTAACATCTGTCTATTTGAAATAACTCTATTTCACAGAGCCTTCTTTTCCTCCCTGGGTAATAAAGGCAGAATTCAAACAAAAAAGACAGGATGTTATGGTAAATAAACGACAAAGGAAAAAAAATGATTCTAAAACTGAATTTCCACACAGAATCCCATGTGTATGAGCTTTTCACCTTATTTTTTTTTAAGTTCCATATTTTTTTTATTATTCTAAAAGTATCTGAATATCATCTAATGCAAAAAGTTTAAGATGGGGCATGTTATAGCGCTATTATTTGCCACTGAGATGATGAACAATTTTGAATAAAACGTGATTCCCCTCTTTATTTGACCATGCTCACTTTGTAATTATCAGCAAGGCAGTAAATAATCCACTGAGAAGCAGCCTCATTAGTGCCCATTGAAATTCAGTGGCATTAATTTGCAATAAAAGAACTGAAAATTAAATGGAAAAGAAAATAGTTTCTGGAGTCTACCGTAAGGTTATGGAATTCACATCATACCACTGCCTTCCTTCACAACAAGGAGTTTAAAAGGTTTGAGTTAGACTTAATCGTTATACTTTGTTCTAACACTTTTTTTTAAAAAAAGTGGGCAGAATTCTTTTTTGTTTTCCATTTTAACCCTGAATTAAAACAAGTTAAATTAACGTGATAGATGCCAACTTTTTAAAGTTTTGTTCATTGTTTGTCTTCTGAGGAATAACTCAGGCTGGACCTGCTTGGCTGTGGGATGTTCTAAAGTCCTTTGAGGGGCTGAAGGATGTGGAGTATGTTCAGATACCCCAAGAGTCTGCCTTCACAATCCTCTGGGGCCACCCTGCACCTTCCTCCTATTTCTTCTGCTACAAATATCTGTGGATATAGAACACTGAATGGAAAATCGGTCCACAGCTTGCTATACAGAAAGATCTGGGTGAAAGTGGAAGGCGAGTCCAGGCACCAGTGTACAGTCAGGCAGTGCCTAACTCAGCACCCAGCCACGTGGGTGCCCTGAGGCCTCCCAGCGGCACCTAGGGCACAGGTATTCACCCGGACCACCTGCCTAAGCCTTCCTCAAGTCCATCACGAAGAGAAGGGAGACGCTGTCAAAAGGAAAATCGGAGGAAGAGGGGAGAAGGAAAGTATAATCTCTACAAGCAAAAATAAATAAGGACACAAAACATTTGCCTCTTAAGTCACAAAAGTGCCCCAAACTACCAACTGCTTCTTCTCCCTTGAAGGAAAAGCACAGAACTGGGCTGAAACCCTGCTCCCCAGTCCTGGGGCATTCTCCTCCCTGGTAGGCCAGAAATGAAACTTAGCTGTCAGGAAAGTATTTCAAAACACTCGAGCTTCGATGTGGCATGTGTTAAACCCACAGGACACTTATTAATCTCTGGCTGTCAGAAGTCTTCTGTCTGCCCTGACACGGACTCAGCCGGGTAACTCAGAAATCAGAAACTCCTTAAGAGCCATTGAACTCTATTGCTCCTCTGAGCAGCGCAAGTCGATCCTACAGCCCTCCAAGGTGGGACGGGGAGGGCGAGGAAAGCAGTGCTAGGAATCGCTTCCCAAGGGAGTCACCTTCACCATCATTATCATCACCATCATCACAGCGTGCATACTTCCACCCCGAAATTCTAGGAGAAAGTTAATTTTGCAAGCACATTAAAACAAAATTATAAAATAATACTAATAATATAAATAAATAAAATTCTGAGCTCCGCCAGCCCCAGACACCTTCAGCCTTAAATACCAAAGCGGGACATTTTCTAGGGACTCAGAGCACCTTGTGTTTATTTGCTCTGGGGTGTTCCACACACACACACACACGCTAATAACCTCTGCTTTGCACAGTTTTCCAATATTTGTTTAGTTAGGAAGCACACGGGGTTTCGGATCTGCTTCTCGCGCAGACACTGGGGGCGGGGGGGGGGGCGTGGAGAACAGAATGTTGCTGTTTTTTTTTTTTTTTTTAAGCCGCCAGGCCAGAGAACTTGACTCTCGAACGCGAGATCCCCGCGTGACCCTGGGCCGGGCCGCGCGCTAGCCCTCGGGTCGCGCGTCCGCGGTTCCGGCGGCGGCCGGGTTGCTGGGCGCCCGGCCCCGCGGCCTGCGGGCCCCGCTCCCTCCCGGCGGCGCGGCCCCTCGCCCCCCGCTCCCTCCCGCCGCCGGGCGCGCGGCGGCCACCCCGACGTGGCGCGGCGGGCGGCGCGGGTACCTGTAGAAGGCGGGAGGGCCGGCCTCGCGCACCGCATAGCCGCTCGGCTCGTTCTCCAGGTAATAGGGCACCTGTTGGCCGTGGGGATGCAGGAAGGGCGAGAGCTGCGGCGGCGGGTGCAGGAGCACCAGCGGGCTCGGAGACACGCTGTTGAGCGGCGGGAAACCCCCCAGGCCGCTGGCGCCGAACGCGGCCGCCTCGGACCCGGGGCCATAGGCGAGGCCCGACTGGCCGTAGACGGGCGCGGAGGCGGCGGCCGCGGCGTTGAAGTCGTACGCGGCGCCCTCGGGGTAGTTGTACACGGCGGGCTTGCTGCTGTCCACGTACACCTCGCTCAGGGGCCGCTCCAGGGGGATCTTGAGCTGCGGGCGGTTCAGGGGCTCCAGCTCGTTGGCTTGGATCTGGTGCAGCAGGGCCATGCCAGACGCTTTGGTGTGCAGGGTCATGGTCATGGTCAGTGGCCGCGGGCAAGGCGCAAACCGTCTACCCCCGCGGCAGAGGGCTCAGCAGCCGACCGGCCACCTGGAAGAAGAGCACAGCCCGCGGTTAGAGGCGGCGCAGCGCATGTCCCGCCGCAACGCGAGCTCCGGCCCTTCCCCGGGAGCGGGCCCGTCCGATGGAGCGGGCCGGCCGGATGCGAGCAAGTGCAGCCCGGCGCGAGCGCGCTCCGCCAACTCCCGGGCTCGGGTCTCCAACTTTAAGTACCGGTCTCCCGAGCTCGTATGCATTACAGAGGTGCTGGAAGCCGGCCAGGGCCTGTTGCCTTGCCCTGACGTTGGCTTAAACATCACTCCAGGCGCAGCTCGTTTTGGAGCGATCCCAAAGAGCAGCTTCCCTGAACTTTACTTTACTTGTCGCTGCTGGATAGAGGCTGAATTTCACTGCAGGAGGGCGGGGGAGCCGAGGGATCTCCTAAAGGTGGCCCAGAGAAGACGGGGTTTAAAACAAACTCGGAAGACTAATCCAGGGGCCGGCTTTCTCTAACGTGCTACCTTATGTGCCCCGTGCCAGGCTCCAATCTATCTCTGTTTGTCTCTCTTACTGTTTGATTCACGCTCCTCGTTGGCTGGAAATATGTAGTGTGTACATAGAATGACCCTGGGGAGGACCACTCTGTAACCGAGATACGGCAGATAGAGTGGGGTATGCGGTTGAATATGCAGACAGCTATATTTAGCAGCTGCCGGGACTGATGGGAGGCATCTGGGGGGAAGGGGGTGGAGATTCAAGGTGTACATATAGGAAGAGCCGCGCTTTGCAGCAGGAGAGCGCTGCCCGACCTCAGTTTTCCTCATCTTCAAAATTCTCCCAAAGTGGTCCCCTCCAGCCACGACCTTCTGAGATTCTCCCAGCCCGACTCGTCTGTTTGTGCTGGACCACAGTACTGTACTTGCTCCCAATAGGAATTCTAATGTGAATGACGATTTACAAAAACCTTCCGTTAGGCAGACATGGGTCTTCATGCCTTCCACTGATTATGCAACCAAAACTTCAGAAAACTGAATATGAAACGTGACCTTACCATACAAAAAATAACCTCAGGTCATTAATCAAATCTTTGGCAATCAGGTTACACTGTTGGTCTAACCAACAAATTTTAAAAGGCAATGATACATTTCTGTTCTTTCATCCTATGATTGGACCTTCTTGGTTCCCTTGGACTAGGATATGCAGAATCAAATATCCAGATTGAAAGAGAAATAGAAAAAAGTTTTGTATTGAATTAAAAAGTAAACACGCTCAAGTACATTTTATATATATATATATATATAACATAATATATACTACTATGTACTATATAGTATATAATTGTATATATAAGGATATACTAAAAAGATATGGTCAATATATTGTGCACCTATAATCTTGGACAGTTTATACTTTTTAATAAACTTCCTTTGCCCCAGCCTAATGAACTCTGGTATGACCATCAGATACTTTGCTTTAACTGCTATACCAAACACCTGACAGAATACCTGACAAAATGTTTGTGTCATATAGAAATGACAAGGATGCTGTTACTGACAGTAATATTTTGGGATATCTTTATACTAATAAGCACACATTTTACCTAATTCTTACAAGAACAGACATACCATTTGGGGGTAATATGCAGATGCAGCTGATTTAGTATGAAGCCAAAATTGAGCTCAGCAACAGTAACTATAGATTGTAAGCAAAGAAAGGGTTAAAAACACATTAGGTGAATCACAGATATTTCTCTTTATGGCCAGCAACCATTACTTTCCAAAGCAATTTTTTTACAGATGACTTCGTTTCGGTAAATCACACTTTCAATTTTCAAATGTCTTTCTAAAACGCATGCAAAAGCACTTCAGAGGGCTCTTAAAAATCTGAACCTGCCGAATTATATGTAAATTACACAAAGATCCTTACAAGTCCTGAAAGCAGAAGGAGATGCGCACATAAACCCATGGAAAACAGCAAATCCTCGTCTCCCTGCTAGGATACAGACACTGGCCAGAAAGGTAAGTTGCTTTCTCAAAATGCTAAAGCTACAAAGAGAAATCAAAACAATCCTACCCTGCTGGATCAAGAGCGTCTTTCCAGAAACGTTCCATGGGCTTGTAGAAGTCAAGGGCTGAGACAGTGAGAATGAAGGAAAGAATGTGCTCACATGTGCCTGTGGCTCCGTGTGTGAGCAAGGCAGAGCGTGTGGGGCTGTGTTTGTATGTGGAATGGCAGGGAATCGGGAAGCAGCCAGTAGGCAGGGCACTTGGCAGCCCCTCCCGGCAGGCACAGCAACGGGGCTGCTGCACAGAGATGGACGAATGGCCGTGGGGAGTGAGGAGAAGCTTGCTGTCTGCTCCTGGGGAGAAAGGTGGCACACTCAAGTCAGCATGACTGGGGAGAAGCAAAACTCCAGCCCTTTTTGCTCCTTATACTTCAAGCCTAGGAAGTGCCCCATGTTTTCTGCTGCCATCCTAGGCAAGAAGGGAAAGCAGGCTTGCTGTAAATCATAGGCTTACGCTAAAATAGGATGCCAGTCAAAAGTGCGTAGATATCAAGTTTACAGAATGTGACACGGGCGGTTTTTCCTGAAGAATATAATTTAACAATAAAAGCCTTCTGGGATACACTTGGATCCGATGCCTTGCTGGCCCCAGCCCCCAGTCTCTGAACAGACACACTGTTGCCTTGCCTCTGATTGCACCAGGAAACCAGACTTTGGAAGAAATGTTTTGGCATTCTAGGGATGTGTGTCCAACTGAAACATAATATTCCTCCACCTCGTTAACCAAACCCACAAACCTTTCCATGAATAGCTCAGTTGACTGCTTTCTGTAAACATGAAAAGATATATTATTAAAAGCCCAGAGTAGGAAGATAAGACAAAGGTGGGTACCTTTGTTGAACTGATTTGAGGCTTTCTGGTTCTAGAGGCATTGATCATGGGGAAAGGGTCTCTCATTTCTCAATGGTGCCCACATGGGTCCACCAGGTTCTCAACGTTTCTCTTGACCTTGCTGCTCACACACAATAAGAAGGTGCTCCTAGGGGCCCTCACCCCGTGTCTCAGGACATGTGACACCTAGTGGAGCCTTTGTTGCCAGACATTAGTCACTGCCTTGGGTATTAAATGACTCTAATCACAATGCCAGGAGTGGCCAGTCTCTGGCCTGGGACTCTATGCAGTTACCAAGAGATTTATGAGTGGCTCTTGAGACCAGTACAAAGAAAGAAGTTAAAAGTTACTTTTTTTTTAAGTTGGTAAAATGTTAATGATGTCATAATGCAAATATATATTTTGTGCTTTGAAAGACCCAAAATATTGCAGTATTGGAGCACAGAACCCTTTGTTGTTGATGGTGGTGAATCCTAACTCCTCCTTTAGGTCAGCCATGGCCACCCACGCACTAGGCCAGTCCAGAATAAAACAGGAATGTGCAAGGAAGGGAGGAGAGGGAAGGGAAGGAAGGAATGGGGGAAGGAAGGAGAGGAAAAAAGAAGACAGAAAGGAGGGGAGGATGGAGGACAGGGACTTTGCAGATACTCTCCTTGAACATGGGAAGGATAAGGAACCTCATTATCTCTTCATAGACTTTGCTTATTCTGAAGCTAACCATCAAAGTTAATTCAAGATGTCCAATAAAGGCAGTTTTCCTGAGCACTTTCTTTCCAGCATTCTCTTTCCTGTTCCTGGTAAGAGCCGTCTCCCAGGCTTAATGAGACTGGGTGGGAAAGGACACCGCACCTTTTTGCCAATTTTCTTCTAGTGCTTCTGGCAAACAGCCTCACAGTCCTGCCCCCGGCCCCCTCCTCTTCCCTTCCTCCTCTTCTCCGTCCTCTCCCTGCTGCACAGACTCACACTCCCCCGCTCTGTGACTTCCTGGCACTTGCAGGTGAACTAGCGTCAAGTGTGTTTCTCTAGCTCCACCCCTGAGTGCATCTCCAGACCCACTTTTCCAGCAGTCTCCTGGGCATTGCTGGCTTCTTCCAAATATGGGTCATCATTCTCTCTCCTCCAGACATGGGGTTCCTCTCAACCCCCCAGTCTGTGAAAAGCATCCCTATCCCTCCAGTAGCCCAGATTAAAGTCTCACAGTCTTCTTTGAGGGCTGTCTTTCCCTTGCCTTCCACACTCCTGACTATTCTAGCTTTGCGATTTCTCCCTCTCCCTGACATTCCTATGGCCCTCCTGCAGCCCCTCGTTACCTTACCTGTTGTAAGAGCCTCGTAGGGACATCTGCCTCCTCCCTCCCCCTCACTTCTTCCTAGATCCTGCTGCCTTTTATTTCCTTGGTTTTTACAGCTTTGAGATCCATTTTCTCATGACCCGGCTCTACTCTTCACCCAGATCATAGCTTCCTCCGACATTCAGGCCTTCCTCTCTTCCCATAATATCCTGTCTAGTGTACCTCCCCGTGATGTGAGGCCAATGCTTCAGCCAAAAGAAAAAAAAAACTTGACACTCCAAGCACTCAAAGCTTTCCTGATGCCATTCTCTCTGCCTACAAACCCCACTCTGCTGGCTTGTCAGCGGAAAGCCTTTTTGAAAGCCCCCCCCCAAATGCTATCACATCGAAAATGCCTTTATTCCTTATTCAAAAGTAATTTCCTCTCCTTTGAACACCAGTGGTATTTCTCATGCATGTATTGGGTTGCCCAAAAAGTTCGGTCGGGTTTTTCCGTAACAGCTTACAGAAAAACCCAAATGAACGGTTGGGCCAACCCAATATTACATTCATTCTTGAATTCGTTATTTATATATACTTTTATCCCCTCATCCTGCTAAGAAGTTCCTTGAAGACAGGGTCTGCAAAGAGTTATTTGGGTATTTTCTGAGTGCCTAGCCCTGTGCCTGGTCATATGAGATCATCAAATATTGGCTAATTTATTCATCCAGATACTTAAAAGGATAAAATAGTATTATATCTATCTGGGTAACCCATCTCTAAAAGCTAACTTTCCAAGTAACGTTCTCCCATTTTCAAACTGTTTTTGCTAGACAATTATCTTGGTATCCTCATACTGACTGAGGCCATAAAGTCACAATTCAAATTCATACAGTCTTGGGGATTAAGCCTGCAATTCTTGGCAGCACGATTCGCGAGGGAGCTCTGAATTTTTAGTTCGTAACCAGATAATACTGTGACCAAACAAAGTTTCTTCTCTAGCTCCATTAAAAGCTTTTTACATTTACAAAAACATGATTCCTCCAACAGAAACATGAAAGAAAATAAATGTGGAAATGTTTCCAAAGTAGCTTACACTCCTAGAAATGGTTCCTTCAGTCTGAGACATGGAGCTCCAGCCCTGTTCAACTTGACTATTATTATTTTGATCATAAATGCTCTGTTTGGGAGTTTTCGTTGCACATTTATTTGACACCATCTATTTTTCTCTAAAGTAGAAGAAAAATAACTTCCTTTTAAATTTCTGCCTTTAAAAAAATGTTTCATACTGCTTATTTTAAGGGCTTTTGATTAGCTCCTAGAGTTTTTTTCAACTGACCTTTGATTTTTGTCTTATGAATTAAAGTTTGTATGCAGTGAAATGCACGTATCTTATGTGTACAGTTTGACAAGTTTGGATATGCCCATGTGATGACCATCTTAATGAAATCATAGGGTATTTCCACCACTCAAGAAAGTTCCCTTCATGGCTTGTTTTAGATAGCACCTAACCCCTACAGGCAACCACTGTTCTGATTTCTATCATCATAGATTTCTTTCGCCTCCTGGACCAAAATGTGGACCATGACCTCTTACATATTGGAGAACATAATATACTGCATTTCCGACCAATAACATAACAGTCCAGTGCTGGGCATGCAGCATTGCCAGGGTACACAAGTCAGCAAGGTACAGAGCTATGCTTCCCTCAGTCAGACCCCTCTCCCTGGGAGCAGCTCCCTCAAGGCCACAGAATTTTACTAACACGCTATTCATGGACCTTTTTCTATAGCAGGCTTTACGTGATCAGATGCTACAGAAGCCTGCAAAGATACGAGTCAATGAGGAGCAAAGGAAATCAGGATTCTCTAGCGTGTTCTTAAACAGTCACTCCAAACGCTAAAATTTAAAAATTGTAATGATTTTTAAGCCAAGAATCAAACCCCAAATCCTTATTCTAATGAAACTCAGCACCTCAGATGCCATTTCCTGTCTTCCTACCCAGAACCTGATGGAGATAGTTTGGATTTTTCGTTGCCAGGCAGAATGGCTACTCTTTATTGTGAATCAATGAGTGATTCCGATTTAATTCTCCAGCTTAATAGAATTTAGTAACTTTCACGTTACATTTTTTAGAGAATTGTTTATGTAATTTAACTATATAGCATGTGGCATAAGACAGTTTAGAAAGTACTTTCTCTAGAAGTACCATGAGTGGTGAAAGAATTCCAATTATTCCAATTATTATTACCCCGTGTCCCACTCTCTCCCTTTATCTGTTGTTTACTTGAGGAATCTCATTGCCAGCTTAGGGTATTATTTCTCTGTGGAGAGCAATAACCAGATTGTGCCTAAATTCAAGTACTATTAGTACTATTATTCAAATAGTACTCTCTACTGTTAAGGAGGGCCTTTGTACACACACACACGCGCACACACACCTGGCAATCAACCAGGAACCTGGCCCAATTTCAGAACCAACCTTATTCAAATGGTAAAACAAACAAAACAGAAAAGGAGACGTGTACATTTTGAGCCTTTTCGGGTCTTTCTTCCTATTTGGACCACACTCATCTGGATAACTGGCTCCCTCAGCACCCAGCACCCTAGGCTAGCCATGCTTACCAGTGTTCGCCCCTTCTCCCAACCCCCTCAGTTATAATCCTACTGTCTCAAGAGAGTGATATATTTATGAACATGCCAAAGAATAACTCATGTATTCAATTCACTCAAAAAATATTGCTTACCTACTGTTTACCAGGGCCATGTCTAAGTGCTGGGCCTTGTCTTAGTGAGCTCAGGCTGCTATAACAAAAGACCATAGACTGGGTTTAAGCCACAGAACAACAGAAATTAATTTTTGCACAGGTCTGGTGGCCAGAAATCCAAGATCAGGGTGCCAGCTTGGTCAAGTTCTACTGAGGACTCACTTTCTGGCCTTCTCCCTGTGTTCTCCTATGGTGGGGAGAGCTCTCTATTCTCATAAGGCCACAGTCCTGTTGGATTAGGCCTCCACCCGTGAACTCATTTAATCTTCATTACTTCCTGAAGATCCTATTTCCAGATACAGTCACGTTGGAGGTTAGGGCCTCAACATATGAATTCAGGGAGGACACCGTTAAGTCCACAGTTGAGTCCACCCAAACATAAACAGCAAACGTCTCTGCCCTCAGAGAGCTTCCTTCCAGAGCTTTAGTATTTAGTCCTCCTTTAATGGCCCCTCCTACTCACCCTCGTCCAATAGCATCTCTGCCTCTGTCTGCCCACAGATGTTGGTATTCCTCTAGGTTCAGCCCCTAGGCCCTCTTGTCCCCTCTATACTTCTCCCTCTGGATGATCTCAGCCACTCCCAGGGTTCTAAGATTCATCTGTAGATTGAAGACTTAAAAATAGAAATCTCCAACCAAGAGCTCTCTGCTGGCTAGGAGCCATTTCCAGATACCTCTTAGACATTTTTACTTACATGTTCATTCATTCAATAAATACTTCCTGAGTACCTACTATGCGTTTGCCATTAGAAGCTCAACTTGTTCAAAATTAACTTACCTCTTCCCCAGACCTGTTCCTCCCTCTGTTTCCTATCTCAGCAAATGGCACTGCTGTTCATGTCATTGTGCAAAGCCAGAAGAGGATCCAGCCTTCAGCCTCGACCCTCTTTCTCACTCCCTACATTTGATCTCTCACAAATCTTTTTTACTTTTGTCTCCTTGATCTCTTTTGAGTCTACTCCCTTTTTTCATCGTCATTATTATTTTCAGGCTGCTCCCTTCTCTCCCAAGGCCTCCAGCCTTTTTCTTCCCCTCTCCATTCTCCATACTATGGGAAGTGTAGTCTCTCTCAAGAGCAAAAGGACTTGAATTATTATTCTCATTTCTCCAGCGTTCTCTCCCACAGGTACTGTGTTCCTGCCATATTGAGTTATTTTCAAGTTCCTCAAACTCTGTGGACTCTGTCTGAATCTAAATATTCATATTTTCAATTCACCTTACCTGGAAACTTCCTCCTATTTCTTTTCATCTGACTTAGTCCTACCCATCCTTTAAGTCTCCCTTGAGATATCACAGCCACCAGGAAGCCTTCCTTGATATCCTCGATTTTCTTCGGGGCCTGTCTATGAATGCTCCCTAAAAAACCCTGGTTATGGCTCTTATCACGCTGTTGGAATTTCCTGTGTATTTCTCTGTATCCTCCCACTGACCTATAAATTTTTAAAAGGCACACAGGGACTGTCTTTTTCCAAGTCATGAGCCCATCGCTTCGTAGAATGCCTGATGCATTGCTGGCCCCAATAAATACTATTTGAATAATGAATGTTTATACTCCTCCCAGATATCACATTTGCATTGTTAACTGAATTCCTCAATAACTTAATTCGAAAGGAGTGAATATAACGGCAAGAACTCAGAACCAGAGCTTAGAGGAGAATTTGGAAGCAGATTCATATTTTCTAGAACAACTCAGATTTCTTATCTCAGGCTATTAGAATTAATAGCCCCTTGGGCTTCCCTGGTGGCGCAGTGGTTGAGAGTCCGCCTGCTGATGCAGGGGACACGGGTTCGTGCCCCAGTCCAGGAAGATCCCACGTGCCACGGAGCGGCTGGGTCCGTGAGCCATGGCCGCTGAGCCTGCGCGTGCGGAGTCTGTGCTCCGCAACAGGAGAGGCCACAACAGTGAGAGGCCCGCGTACCAAAAAAAAAAAAAAAAAAAAAGAATTAATAGCCCCTTTATGGGTTGTCAAGCCCAAGCTCTTAATTGTATCCATAAAGAAAGGTCATACTTGCTGAATGTCTAGCCCAGGAGAACTGGACTAGAATCTGGGTGTCCAAGTTTAGGGTGCATCATTCTTTCTACCACACCCCTATTCTCTCCCTGTTGATACTTCATTCTTTCTTCTTTTAGTGTGGGCCATGATCAGTATAATCAAACTGAGACATAATGTTAATAGCTCAGTGGGCTATTCTTAGAGTCTTAAAATTTTCCAGCTCTGGAAAACACAACAAGACTGCTTCACATTCTCAAGTCACTGGTAAAGAAATGGGGAGAAGGGTTTGGGAACCTAAGTTAAAAACATTGAAACAACTTGTGTTCAGAGAAATAGCTTGCCTTATGAACATGAGGAAATGAATTTTCATGCATTACTCCTGGAAGAGGGTTCATTAAGGTCTGACCTTTATACCTACATCATTCAAATCAAACTTTCTAGCTAAAGGAAAACTTTATATCCTTCCTGTATCTTCTAACTTGTACAGACTTGCAAATATATCTTTAACCCCCAAAATTGCTTTACTGTATTTGACACATTCCAATTTCCAAGAGAATCTAATTTGAAAGATACCTTTCCAGTTTGCTATCATACTCATCACAGGAATTACATTATGATCCACAGGTGCTAGCCTTCCTGAAAACCATAGCTTCTTAACTGGAAAGATAGTTGGGAATAACATTATAGACACTAGATTCAGAAGAATGTAGTGGCACACTTTTGGTTGATTCTCAAATAAAAACATTACTTTTCATGACACTTGCCAGCAACTTTTTGTACCATAAATACAAAAAAAAATTCTACAAACTTTTATGCCTTATGCTAATAAATGGTTAAAATGTACAAATTGTCATTTTTTTCCCCTTTTCTCCACCCTGCCCTTCTTCTCAATTTTCTGTACTTAATGCATCTCTACCTCTTCCTTATGTGCTGTCAAGCCTACCTCTTCTCTGAGGCCAGCCCTAGGCAACAGAGGTCACCCCAATGAGGCCCAGAATTCTAGTCCAAACTCACAGCAGAAAAAGGTGTCTGCCAAGGGACTTCCCTGGTGGTCCAGTAGTAAAGAATCCGCCTTCCGAGGCAGGGGACGCGGGTTCGATCCCCGGTCGGGGAACTAAGATCCCACATGCTGCAGGACAACTAAGCCTGTGTGCTGCAAACTACAGAGCCCACGCGCCCTGGCGTTCACTCACCACCACTACAGAGAAGCCCACGCCCCGCAAAGAAGAGCCCTCGCTGCAATGAAAGATCCCGCATGCCGCAACTAACACCCAACGCAGCCAAAAAATAATAATAATAATAATAAAGAAAAAAATGCCTGCCCAGCCACTGTGTTCCCTCTCACATGTGTGATCTCAACTCCTTTGCCTCCCCTTTCAACACTCCTCGTCACAACACTCCTTCAACACAACCTTCTCAGGTCTCGATTTGGGTGGGTTGCCCAGAGTTCAAGTTGTACAACTCTCCACTCTCCCAACCCCCATCCCATCCAAATTGTAGCTTGTTCAAAGTCTTAACTTCAGCCTGCAGTTTATAGGAACATATCTGATTGAACTAATTTCCATTCTCACTTCACATGCAGGTATTTGAATTTTTTAAAAAGGGAAATCTTCTTAAACTAAGGAAATCTCTACTTGTAGATCTGCAAAAGGGCCTGGGAGGAGGTATCTGTAGGTAAGGCATAGCCTGTGTTTTTCTTTCTCAAGCTGTCCGAAAATTCCAAACAGGAAGGAGCGATTTCAAACTATCTCTTGATTAACCCCCAGAGTGCCTGAGGGAATTGTTTTTCACATTTCAAGGAGGATGTGTCCTTACCCTAACCAGTATTGTCTTTGTTCTTGTGTGAGCAATTAACGATCTATAATAAACAAGCCCAAGCAGTGCCTGGGGGCAAAGTTATGGCTTTCGTAAGATATGTTCCATAACAGTCAAATCAAAGGAACTAATGACTTTCCCAAAGAAAAACTGAAGGTGAGACTATTCCAAATACCTAAAATTTACTTCCTTGCTACATTGAGATGCTAGAGACAGAAGAACATAAAAAGCAATAAAGTCATTTTCTGAGTGAAAGTTTAGGTCTAACAGTCCCATTCCCACTGGTTTTTCTTTCATGCAAAATGTGGTCTTTGACTCTTTCTGACGTGATCATTTAGCTTTTTCAGAATGGGCGTAAGAAAGATTGAACTAAATATAGCTCTTGCTCAAGAATCTGGACATGCTTATCCTTGAAAATAATGCTACATTCATTCAAATGAATGTTTCTCAATCAGCCCAAACTCACCCTTCACTCTATACTTAATATACTTTTCCATCTCTGCCCACCAGACCCACTTACCATTTTGCGTAATCTAGCATTTGATGACTGGACAGTTGCAACTCCACTTACAAACTCTTCACATTGTTTAAAGGAGTTTTCATAGAAACTAACCCAGAACCTCATAACTCTGAGCCTGCACTTGCTCACAATGGCGGTAATAGCTTTGTGTATATTCCTGGCAGCTTCATCATCTGCAAACACCCCCTCCCCACCCCCATCTATATGTGGGGAGGAAAGAGGTTGCCAGAGGGAACCAGATTGCCTTAGCCTTTCTATAAGCTGGTCTGGTAGGGAGGATTATTTCTGTTCACTCTGAGCTAGTGCAGTATGAGCTGATACTCAGTTTTGGAGACTTTTCTTTCGGATTGGTTTGACAACAATCAACACATCCCAAAACATCCTTTCTCTAGAGCTGATTTCTTTATTGATATCTCACCAGAGGCCTAAGGTAAAGCCTGATGGCTATTCATTGAGCAACTATCATGTGCTTTATAGATATTATCTCATTTAAAATTTGTTTTTTATTTACTTTTAAGTATATCATGAAGTTTGTATTTTAATCTTCAAAAGTTATTTCCAAAGCCATACTGACAGAATCTCCTCCCACCTCTGCCTGCCACCCACCAATTCCCTTTTCCAGAGGCAACAGATGTTACAGTTTTTAAAAGGTTCCTTCCAAAGATATTCCATGCATATAGAACACACACACACACACACACACGCACACACTCACTCACTCTTCCGCATCCTTTTCTGAAAATAGTAACATATGCCCTGTTTTGCACCATGTTTCTTGTTTTCATTAACAATATATCTTTCTACTTTGCTGCATAAACATCTCCCTCATTCTTTACAGCTGCATAGTATTCCATTGTGTGGAAGAATCATAATTTATTACGCCAGTTCCCCATTCATGGCAATTAAGTTTGTCCCAAAACTTCTGAAATTATCAACAATGCTATAATTAGTAACCTTGTACATAAGTCAATTCTCGTAGGATTAATGTGCACAATATTCATTTTACTAGATGTTGCCTAAATGCTCTCTATGGTGGCTGTACAATTTGAACTCTTACATACTCACTAATATGGTGGATCTTTGAACTTCTTGATGTTTCTCAAAATAGTATCTCCATGCAGTTTTTTTTTTTTACCATCTTTGCTGGAGTATAATTGCTTTACAATGGTCTCTTAGCTTCCGCTGTATAAAAAAGTGAATCAGCTATATATAAACATATATCCCCATATCTCCTCCATCTTGCGTCTCCCTCCCACCCTCCCTATCCCACTCCTCTAAGTGGACACAAAGCGCCAAGCTGATCTCCCTGTGCTATGCGGCTGCTTCCCACTAGCTATCTATTTTACATTTGGTAATGTATATATGTCCATGCCACTCTCTCACTTCGTCCCAGCTTACCCTTCCGCATCCCCGTGTCCACAAGTCCATTCTCTATCTCTGCTTCTTTATTCCTGTCCTGCCACTAGGTTCTTCAGAACCATTTTTGTTTTTTAGATTCCATTTATATGTGTTAGCATACAGTATTTGTTTTTCTCTTTCTGACTTCCTTCACGCTGTATGACAGTCTCTAGGTCTATCCATCTCACCACAAACAACTCAATTCGGTTCTTCTTATGGCTGAGTAGTATTCCACTGTATATATGTGCCACATCTTCTCTATCCATTCATCTGTCGATGGACACTTAGGTTGCTTCCAGGTCCTGGCTATTGTAAATAGAACTGCAATGAACATTGTGGTACATGACTCTTTTTGAGTTATGGTTTTCTCAGGGTATATGCTCAGTAGTGGGATTGCTGGATCGTATGGTAGTCGTATTTTTAGTTTTTTAAGGAACCTCCATACTGTTCTCCATAGTGGCTGTATCAATTTACATTCCCACCAACAGGGCAAGAGGGTTCCCTTTTCGCCACAATCTCTCCAGCATTTATTGTTTGTAGACTTTTTTGATGATGGCCATTCTGACTGGTGTGAGGTGATACCTCATTGTAGTTTTGATTTGCATTTCTCTAAGGATTAGTGATGTTGATCATCCTTTCATGTGTTTGTTGGTAATTTGTATATCTTCCTTGGAGAAATGTCTGTTTAGATGTTCTGCCCGTTTTTGGATTGGGTTGTTTGTTTCTTTGATACTGAGCTGCATGAGCTGCTTGTATATTTTGGAGATTAATGCTTTGTCAGTTGCTTCATTAGCAAATATTTTCTCCCATTCTGAGGGTTGTCTTTTGGTCTTGTTTATGGTTTCCTTTGCTGTGCAATACCTTTTAAGTTTCAGTAGGTTCCATTGGTTTATTTTTGTTTTTATTTCCATTTCTCTAGAGGGTGGGTCAAAAAGGATCTTGCTGTGATTTATGTCATAGAGTGTTCTGCCTATGTTTTCCTCTAAGAGTTTGATAGTGTCTGGCCTTACATTGAGGTCTTTAATCCATTTTAAGTTTATTTTTATGTATGATGTTAGGGAGTGCTCTAATTTCATTATTTTACATGTAGCTGTCCAGTTTTCCCAGCACAACTTATTGAAGAGGCTGTCTTTTCTCCATGGTATATTCTTGCCTCCTTTATCAAAGATAAGGTGACCACATGTGTGTGGGTTTATCTCTGGGCTTTCTATACTGTTCCATTGATCTATGTTTCTGTTTTTGTGCAAGTACCATACTCTCATGATTACTGTGGCTTTGTATTATAAACTGAAGTCCAGGCACCTGACTCCTCCAGCTCAATTTTTCTTTCTCAAGATTGCTTTAGCTATTCGGGAACTTTTCTGTTTCCATACAAATTGTGAAATTTTTTGTTCTAGTTCTGGAAAAAATGCCAGTGGTAGTTTCATAGCAATTGCATTAAATCTGTAGATTGCTTTGGGTAGTAGAGTCATTTTCACAATGTTGATTCTTCAAATCCAAGAATATGGTATATCTCTCCATCTGTTTGTATCAGCTTTAATTTCTTTCATCAGTGTCTTATAGTTTTCTGCATACAGGTCTTTTGTCTCCCTAAATAGTTTATTCCTAGGTATTTTATTCTTTTTGTTGCAATGGTAAATGGGAGTGTTTCCTTAATTTCTCAGTCAGATTGTTCTTCATTAGTGTATAGGAATGCAAGAGATTTCTGTGCATTAATTTTATATCCTGCTACTTTACCAAATTCATTGATTAGCTCTAGTAGTTTTCTGGTAGCATCTTTGGGATTCTCTATGTATAGTATCATGTCATCTGCAAACGGTGACAGTTTTACCTCTGCTTTTCCGATTTGGATTCCTTTTATTTCTTTTTCTTCTCTGATTGCTGTGGCTAAAACTTCCAAAACTATGTTGAATAATACTGGTGAGAGTGGACAACCTTGTCTTCCTCCTGATCTTAGTGGAAATGGTTTCAGTTTTTCACCAATGAGAACAATGCTGGCTGTGGGTTTGTCATATACGGCCTTTATTATGTTGAGGTAAGTTCCCTGTATGCCTACTTTCTGGACAGTTTTTATCATAAATGGGTGTTGAATTTGTCAAAAGCTTTTTCAGCATCTACTGAGATGATCATATGGTTTTTCTCCTTCAGTTTGTTAATATGGTGTATCACATTGATTGATTTGCGTATATTGAAGAATCTTTGCATTCCTGGGATAAACCCCTCTTGACCACAGTGTATGATCCTTTTAAAGTGCTGCTGGATTCTATTTGCTAGTATTTGTTGAGGATTTTTGCATCTCTGTTCATCAGTGATACAGTTTTCTTTCTTTGTGACATCTTTGTCTGGTTTTGGTATCAGGGTGATGGTGGCCTCCTAGAATGTGTTTGGGAGTGTTCCTCCTTCTGCTATATTTTGGAAGAGTTTGAGAAGGATAGGTGTTAGCTCTTCTCTAAATGTTTGATAGAATTCGCCTGTGAATCCATCTGGTCCTGGGCTTTTGTTTGTGGGAGGATTGTTAATCACAGTTTCAATTTAGGTGCTTGTGATTGGTCTGTTTATATTTTCTATTTCTTCCAGGTTGAGGCTCAGAATGTTGTGCTTTTCTAAGAATTTGTCCATTTCTTCAGGTTGTCCATTTTACTAGCATAGAGTTGCTTGTAGTAATCCCTCACGATCCATTGTATTTCTGCAGTGTCAGTTGTTACTTCTCCTTTTTCATTTCTAATTCTATTAATTTGAGTCTTCTCCCTTTTTTTCTTGATCAGTCTGGCTAGTGGTTTACCAATTTTGTTTTTCTTCTCAAAGAACCAGCTTTTAGTTTTATTGATCTTAGCTATTGTTTCCTTCATTTCTTTTTCATTTATTTCTTTCTTTCTGCTAAATTTGGGGGGGGTTCTTCTTTCTCTAATTGCTTTAGGTGTAAGCTTAGGTTGTTTATTTGAGATGTTTCTTGTTTCTTGAGGTAGGATTGTATTGCTATAAACTTCAATTTAGAACTTCTTTTGCTGCATCCTATAGGTTTTCGGTCATCATGTTTTCATTGTCATTTGTTTCTAGGTATTTTTTGATTTCTTCAGTGATCTCCTGGTTATTCAGTAGTGTATTGTCTAGCCTCCATGTGTTTTTTTTTTTTTTTTACAGATTTTTTTGCTCTAATTGAAATCTACTCTCATAGTGTTGTGGCTGGAAAAGATACTTGATATGATTTCACTTTTCTTAAATTTACCAAGGCTTGATCTGTGACCAAAGATATGATCTATCCTGGAGAATGGTCCAAGAGCACTTGAGAAGAAAGTGTATTCTGTTGTTTTTGGATGGAATGTCATATAAATATCAATTAAGTCCATCTTGTTTAATGTATCATTTAAAGCTTGTGGTTCCTTATTTATTTTCATTTTGGATGATCTATCAATTGGTGAAAGTGGGGTGTTAAAGTCCCCTACTATGAATGTGTTACTGTCGATTTTTCCTTTTATGGCTCTTAGCATTTGCCTTATGTATTGAGGTACTCCTGTGTTGAGTGCATAAATATTTACACTTCTTATATCTTCTTCTTGGATTGATCCCTTGATCATTATGCAGTGTCCTTCTTTATCTCTTGTAACGGTCTTTATTTTAAAGTCTATTTTGTCTGATATGAGAATTGCTACTCCAGCTTTCTTTTGATTTCCATTTGCATGGAATATCTTTTTCCATCCCCTCACTTTCAGTCTGTATGTATCCCTAGGTCTGAAGTGGGTCCCTTGTAGACAGCATATATACAGGTCTTGCTTTTGTATCCATTCTGCCAGTCTATGTCGTTAGGTTGGAGCATTTAATCCATTTACATTTAAGGAAGTTATCAATATGTGTGTTCCTATTACCATTTTTTAATTGTTTTGGGTTTGTTATTGTAGGTCTTTTCCTTCTCTTGTGTTTCCTGCCTAGAGAATTTCCTTTAGCATTTGTTGTAAAGCTGGGTTGGTGGTGCTGAATTTTCTTAGCTTTTGCTTGTCTGTAAAGGTTTTAATTTCTCCATCAAATCTGAATGAGATCCTTGCTGGTAGAGTAATGTTGGTTGTAGGTTTTTCCCTTTCATCACTTTAAATATGTCCTGCTCCTCCCTTCTGGCTTGCAGTGCTTCTGCTGAAAGATCAGCTGTTAACCTTATGGGGATTCCCTTGTATGTTATTTGTTGCTTTTCCCTTGCTGCTTTTAATATTTTTCTTTGTATTTAATTTTGATAGTTTGATTAATATGTGTCTTGATGTGTTTCTCCTTGGATTTATCCTGTATGGGACTCTCTATGCTTCCTGGATTTGACTGACTATTCCTTTCCCATATTAGGGAAGTTTTCAACTATAATCTCTTCAAATTCTTTCTCAGTCCCTTTCTTTTAGTCTTCTTATTCTGGGACCCCTACAATTCGAATGTTGGTGCATTTAATGTTGTCCCAGAGGTCTCTGAGACTGTCCTCAATTCTTTTCATTATTTTATCTTTATTCTGCTCTGTGGTAGTTATTTCCACTATTTTATCTTCCAGGTCACTTATCCATTCTTCTGCCTCAATTATTCTGCTATTGATTCCTTTTAGAATGCAATGTTTTATTGCATTGTTTATCATTGTTTGTTTGCTCTTTAGTTCTTCTAGGTCCTTGTTAAATGTTTCTTGTATTTTCTCCATTCTACTTCCAAGATTTTAGATCATCTTTCCTATCATTATTCTGAATTCTTTTTCAGGTAGACTGCCTATTTCCTCTTCACTTGTTTGGTCTGGTGGGTTTTTACCTTGCTCCTTCATCTGCTGTGTATTTCTCTGTCTTCTCATTTTGCTTAACTTACTGTGTTTGGGGTCTCCTTTTTGCAGGCTGCAGGTTCGTAGTACCTGTTGTTTTGGGTGTCTACCCCAGTCGGTAAGGTAGGTTTGTGGGTTTTGTAGGCTTCCTGGTGGACGGGACTTGTGCCTGTGTTCTGCTGGATGACACTGGATCTTGTCTTTCTGGTGGCTAGGACTGTGTCCAGTGGTGTGTTTTGGGGTGTCTGTGAACTTATTATGATTTTAGGCAGCCTCTCTGCTAATGGTTGGTGTTTTGTTCCTGTCTTGCTTTTTGTTTGACATAGGGTGTCCAGCACTGTAGTTTGCTCATCGTTGAGTGGAGCTTGGTCTTAGCATTGAGATGGAGATCTCTGGGAGAGCTTTCGGTGTTTGATATTATGTGGGGCCGGAGGTCTCTGGTGGACCAGTGTGGTGAACTCAGCTCTCCCGCCTCAGAGGCTCAGGCCTGACACCCAGCTGGAGCACCAAGAGCCTGTCAGCCACACAGGTCAGAAGAAAAGGGAGAAAAGGGAAGGAAGGGAGGAAGGGAGGAAGGGAGGAAGGGAGGAAGGAAGGAAGGAAGGAAAAGTTATTAAAATAAAAAAACATTATTAAAAAATTTAAAAAAGCAAGAAAGAGAGAGCAAGCAAACCAAAAAACAAATCAATGAATGATAACAAGTCCTAAAATCTATACTAAAACAAACAAACAACAGCAACAAAAAAAACGGACAGACAGAATCCTAGGACAAATGTAAAAGCAAAGCTATACAGACAAAATTACACAAAGAAGCATATACATACACCCTCCCAAAAGGAGGAAAAGGAAAAATATATACATATTAAAAAAAAAAGGAAGAAAGCAACCAAATCAATAAACAAATCTAACAATGATAATAAGCTCTAAATACTAAATAAACATAAAACCAGAAACAAATTAGATGCAGAAAGCAAACCCCAAGTCTACAGCTGCTCCCAAAGTCCACCACCTCAATTTGGGATGATTCGTTGTATATGCAGGTATTCCAGTGATGCAGGTTACATCAAGTTGATTGTGGAGATTTAATCCACTGCTCTTGAGGCTGCTGGGAGTGATTTCCCTTTCTCTTTGTTCGCAGAGCTCCCGGGGTTCAGCTTTGGATTTGGTCCCGCCTCTGCATGTTGGTCGCCTGAGGGCGTCTATTCTTTGCCCAGAGAGGATGGGGTTAAAGGAGGTGCTGATTAGGGGGCTCTGGCTCACTCAGGCCATGGGAGGGAGGGGTACGGATGCAGGGCGAGCCTGCGGCGGCAGAGGCCGGCGTGACGTTGCACCAGCCTGAGGCACGCCGTGCGTTCTCCTGGGGAAGTTGTCCCTGGATCATGGGACCCTGGCAGTGGCAGGCTGCACAGGGTCTCGGGCAGAGAGATGTGGGTAGTGACCTGTGCTCGCACACAGGCATTTTGGTGGCTGCAGCAGCAGTCTTAGCATCTCATGCCCATCTCTGGTGTCTTCACTGATAGCCACGGCTCACACCCATCTCTGGAGCTCATTGAAGTGGTGCTCTGAATCCCCTCTCCTCACACACCCTGTAACAATGGTCTCTTGCCTCTTAGGCAGCTCCAGACTTTTTCCCAGACTCCCTCCTGCTAGCTGTGGCGCACTAGCCCCCTTCAGGCTGTGTTCACGTAGCCAACCCCAGTCCGCTCCCTGGGATCTGGCCTCCAAAGCCCGAGCCTCAGCTCCCAGCCCCCACCCTCCCCCGTGGGTGAGCAGACAAGCCTCTCAGGCTGGTGAGTGCTGGTCAGCACCAATCCTCTGTGCGGGAATCTCTCCGTTTTGCCCTCTGCACACCTGTTGCTGCACTCTCCTCCATGGCTCTGAAGCTTCCCCCCTGCCGCCGTCTCCACCAGTGAAGGGCTTCTAGTGTGTGGAAACCTTTCCTCCTTCACAGCTCCCTCCCACTGGTGCAGGTCCCGTCCCTATTCTTTTGTCTCTGTTTTTTATTTCTTCTTTTTCCCTACCCAGGTACGTGGGGAGTTTCTTGCCTTTTGGAAAGTCTGAGGTCTTCTGCCAGCGTTCAGTAGGTGTTCTGTAGGAGCTGTTCCACATGTAGATGTATTTCTGATGTATTTGTGGGGAGGAAGGTGATCTCCACATCTTAATTTTCTGCCATCTTGAAGCTATTCCCCTCCATGAAGTTTTAATTTGCACTTTTTTTAATTGTGTGGCTGCACATCTTTTCACATATTTTAGTTTGAATACTAGCTGGACCACTTAGAGGTTGAGTGAATTTGGACAAATTAAAGTTTTTGAAATCTATAAAGTTGGGACAATCCCTACCTCAAAAGGTCGTTGCAAAGATTAAATGCAATGATGTCAGAAGTGCACATTCTTCTCTCCAGTTTCCACCATTATTTTTCCAGTAGCTAACAAGTACAGGGGCCCCAGAATTATAAGCTAATAATGCATTAAAGGTAACAGAAAGGGTGATAAGACCTAGGGTTGTGGTACCAGGAAGTTTTAGATGAGCTGAAGAGCTGTTGTTGAAGCCTTGCTTATTACCGTTCCAAAATGACAGTTTGCTTAGCACAGCATCATTGAAATTGAGTGCAAATCAGGACTGTTTCCCTGGGGATAAAAAATAACTCTGCATAGTGGTACCGTAGGTGTGGAATAGAACATTAACACCAGAAGCAAGCTATGTAAACTTGAAAAACAGAAACTCACTTATGAATCCAGTGTGTTTTGGGAATGAATTATTGAAATGCCAGTTTTAACTATTTTACAATGTTTTCACACCCATTGCTGCAAACCACCTTCTACTGCTCCCACTGAGGCACCGTACAGACAAGTAAATACGCATCATCAGATTTTAAACCTCTGTAAATAGGTGGTAGATTGTTGACAAAATCTTGGTTTTCGTGACAGGAAAAGGACGGCTGCTTTCACAAAAATAAAAAGAAATATTTTGAAGCACTGTTAAATATCAGGTATTAAGATGCTTTACTATACAGTCAAAATTCTTGGGACTCAAGTGGCAAATGTGTCCACAGCCTAATTTGGAATCCCTTTATGTACAGAATTATCAGTAAAGTTGAAACCACAAACCATCCAATTTTTTTAACCGTATCTTCTAGTCTTATCATTTATGTCCTATCAATAAACACAACCAGTGAATTTGGAGAATGTGGGTCCCAATAAGAGACAGGAAAACAGGAATACATTGTGACCTTCAATGTTTTTTAATGGAAAAAAAAGGTTTTATATTTATGACTAATTTTTCATTTTTGCAAAAGAAGCCAAATAGCTGTTTTTATATTAGAAGAAAACCCTATTGCTATGTATTTATAAGCTTTCTGATCCAAAGCATAGACATCAAAGGAGGTCTGATGTCACTCCTTTCCACAGTCAAATATATTCTATTCCAAATTTTTAGAAATCAAGACACAATTAAATAGCCTGGCATTAAAGATAACATCATATTCCCCTAATATTTTTAATTGTGTTTTTATCTTACAAGTACATGCATCTAAACTTAACAACTGAACCACCTACATTTAATTCTTCATGGGGAGTAGGTAGGCGACCTGCTATTATAGGATTTTTCACTTTGAATTTTACATATTGTTTTTGTGTTGTGTTTCCTACTAGATTTTGAGAAGCTTGCAGGTCTCCAGTTCACTGCCTGGCACATATTTGGTGTTCCTTAAATATATTGGAAGAGAATTCATGAATTAATTAATTGATTGATTAAAATGACTCCAACTTACTGTCTAACTTCATGTAGATAGAGGTTTTTTTCTAGGTTTCGCCTGTTATTTTGAGTCATACAGCATAGACCAGATGTATATCACTATCTGAAATATGGAACAACATCCCTGCCTCAGGAAGTACAGGGTGAGATGAGATGTTCTGACCAGCAGATGCCCTGAAAGCCACGTGTCTCCGAGTGTCCTCGCCCTGCCTTCCAGATCAAGAGAGGTTCTTTCTGGTAGTTACACCGAGTTTCCCCTGAGATCCTTGCACCCCAGCTCAATCCACCATGGCCTTCTCTTCGTTACCTTCAGGAACTCTGTAACAATGTGGCCCAGTGACCCCCAGGTCCACCACACAGCTGACAAAGTCAAGAGCAATGAGCAGAATTGCTCTGAGGCCCCCAGTACCATACACCCAGCAGCAGTTCTACTGTTCTACTCAAACACCATAAATCCCCATCATCATTAACAACATTTATTATTAATGGTACTGTGGGGAAAATCTCATGATACCCAACTCTATACTGTCTTTTATTCATGTCCAGAAATTTCAGTTATAAGACCAAGTTGCCAAACCATATTAGACATTCCTTGAAGGTGGAGACTAAGTTCAGGAATCAATTCAGGATAACACGATGGAGACTCCTGGTGGTAGAAAGACTGGCTTCATTATTTGGGTTTTTTCTTAACTGAATTAAGTGATTGGATGGTAAATAGGTTAGAAAAAGTTGAATCATGTTTACTTGGTCAAATGTATGCATATATCAACAAACAAAATGTTAAAATTAAGCTCTTTGGTCCTACTGTTGAGATCCCTAAATATTAGATGGTACAATCCAAAGGGAAGTTTAAGCCACCAAGCAGTGTTTGGAGAAAATAAAAAGCAGGGGGGTACATGCCAAACAAGTAGCAAGACAGGAACACAACCCCACCCATTAGCAGAGATGCTGCCTAAAATCATACTAAGTTCACAGACACCACAAACAAACCACTGGACACAGTCCTGCCCACCAGAAAGACAAGATCCAGACTCATGTACCAGAACACAGGCACCAGTCCCCTACACCAGGAAGCCTTCACAGGCCACTGAACCAACCCTACGCACTGGGGGCAGACACCAAAAAAAAAAAAAACGTGAACTACAAAGGTGCAGCCCGTGAAAAGGAGACCCCAAACACAGTAAGTTAAGTAAAATGAGAAGACAGAGAAACACACAGCAGATGAAGGAGCAAGGCAAAAACCCACCAGACCAAACAAATGAAGAGGAAATAGGCAGTCTACCTGAAAAAGAATTCAGAATAATGATAGGAAAGAATATCCAAAATCCTGGAAATAGAATGGAGAAAATACAAGAAACATTTAACAAGGAACTAAAGGAACTAAAGCACACAAAACAATGATGAACAACACAATAAACAAAATTTAAAATTCTCTACGAGGAATCAATAGCAGAATAACTGAGGCAAAAGAAAGGATAAGTGACCTGGAAGATAAAATAGTGGAAGTAACTACCACAGAGCAGAATAAAGAAAAAAAAAAGAAAAGAATTGAGGACAGTCTCAGAGACCTCTGGGACAACATTAAATGCACCAACATCTGAATTACAGGGGTCCCAGAAAAAGAATAGAAAAGAAAGGGACTGAGAAAATATTTGAAGACATTATAGTTGAAAACTTCCCTAATATAGGAAAGGAAAGAGTCAATCAAGTCCAGGAAGCACATAGAGTCCCATATAGGATAAATCCAAGGAGAAACACGCCAAGACATAAAATCAAAAATTAAATACAAAGAAAAATATTAAAAGCAGCAAGAGAAAAGCAACAAATAACATACAAGGGAATCCCCATAAGGTTAACAGCTGATCTTTCAGCAGAAACTCTGAAGCCATAAGGGAGTGGCAGGACATATTTAAAGTGATGAAAGGGAAGAACCTACAACCAACATTACTCTACCCAGCAAGGATCTCATTAAGATTCCACAGAGAAATTAAAACCTTTACAGACAAGCAAAAGCTAAGAGAATTCAGCACCACCACACCAACTTTACAACAAATGCTAAAGGAACTTCTCTAGGCAGGAAACACAAGACAAGGAAAAGACCTACAATAACAAACCCAACACAATTATAAAAATGGTAATAGGAAAATACATATTGATAATTACCTTAAACGTAAATGGATTAAATGCTCCAACCAAAAGCCATAGACTGGCTGAATGTATACAAAAACAAGACCCATATATATGTGTCTACAAGAGACCCACTTCAGACCTAGGGACACACACAAGCTGAAAGTGAGGGGTTGGAAAAAGATATTCCATGCAAATGTAAATCAAAAGAAAGCTGGAGTAGCAGTTTCCATATCACACAAAATGACTTTAAAATAAAGACTATTACAAGAGACAAAGAAGGACACTACATAATGATCTAGAGATCAATCCAAGAAGAAGATGTAACAATTGTAAATACTTATACACCATGTTACTGTACATAGAGAATCCTAAAGATGCTATCAGAAAACTACTAGAGCTAATCAATGAATTTGGTAAAGTAGCAGGATACAAAATTAATGCACAGAAATCTCTGGCATTCCTATACACTAATGATGAAAAATCTGAAAGTGAAATTAAGAAAACTCTCCCATTTACCACTGCAACAAAAAGAATAAAATATCTAGGAATAAACCTACCTAAGGACACAAAAGACCTGTATGCAGAAAATTATAAGACACTGATGAAAGAAATTAAAGATGATACAAATAGATGGAGAGATACACCATGTTCTTGGATTGGAAGAATCAACATTGTGAAAATGACTCTACTACCCAAAGCAATCTACAGATTTAATGCAATTGCTATGAAACTACCACTGGCATTTTTTCCAGAACTAGAACAAAAAATTTCACAATTTGTATGGAAACACAAAAGACGCCGAATAGCCAAAGCAATCTTGAGAACGAAAAATGGAGCTGGAGGAATCAGGCTCCCTGACTTTAGACTATACTACAAAGCTACAGTAATCAAGACAGTATGGTACTGGCACAAAAACAGAAATATAGATCAATGGAACAGGATAGAAAGCCCATAGATAAACCCATGCACATATGGTCACCTTATCTTTGATATAGGAGGCAAGAATATACCATGGAGAAAAGACAGTCTCTTCAATAAGTGGTGCTGGGAAAACTGGA
Organism: Globicephala melas; assembly: GCF_963455315.2. Lineage (NCBI taxonomy): Eukaryota > Metazoa > Chordata > Mammalia > Artiodactyla > Delphinidae > Globicephala > Globicephala melas. Next base: position 74,485,775 of record NC_083327.1, on the reverse strand, counting down.
CAGGTACATGTAAAAGTATGAAATTAGAACACTCCCTAGCACCATACATAAAAATAAACTCAGAATGGATTAAAGACCTCAATGTAAGGCCAGACACTATCAAACTCTTAGAGGAAAACATAGGCAGAACACTCTATGACATAAATCACAGCAAGATCCTTTTTGACCCACCTCCTAGAGAAATAGAAATAAAAACAAAAATAAACAAATGGGACCTAATGAGATTTAAAAACTTTTGCACAGCAAAGGAAACCATAAACAAGACCAAAAGACAACCCTCAGAATGGGAGAAAATATTTGCAAATGAAGCAACTGACAAAGGATTAATCTCCAAAATTTACAAGCAGCTCATGCAGCTGAATATCAAAAAAACAAACAACCCAAACCAAAAATAGGCAGAAGGCCTAAATAGACATTTCTCCAAAGAAGATATACAGATTGCCTACAAACACATGAAAGAAAGCTCAACTGATTCACTTTGCTATAAAGCAGAAACTGACACACAATTGTAAAGCAATTATACTCTAATAAAGATGTTAAAAAAATTTTTTAAAATAAAAAGAAATAGAAATAAATTTGCTGATCCAGGAAAGTCAACATATCTACTACTTCTTTTCAAGGACACATGTGATGCCTACCAGAATAAAATGTCTTAATAACTGTTCATATGTCAAATTACGGACTTTTAAAACAAGTCAACAAAAGGCACTCTGAGAGGTTCAGTTTATACCCTTGAATAAAGACGCTTACCCCTTGTAAAAAGCCAAATGTCCCCTTCGACAACACTTGTGTGTACAAATGGTTGTTTGCCTTTGGTGTTGTTTGAAAACAAGATTGGGAGAAAATGGGCATGTTCTTTCATTAAATACTCTCTAAATCAAGTCCAGCGAGGATGAGATGAAGAAAGGGTGTATTCATTTAAAAGAGCCCCAGACTCCGCCAGGTCTCTAGCTCTTGGGACCGCTGCCCTCCAGCAGAGCTCCCTGCCCTGTAGCTCACTGGAACTGTGTCAAGGGCACGAAAGGCAGCCTCTGGCTGGAGGGTGGATGGGAGACTCAAGCACACAGGGTTTGAAACGAACATCTGACTTTGGAGGTTGATCCTGGCCCCATCAGAATCAGGAACATTCTCTCAGGAAACAGACCACTCCCAGCCACTTCTCTCTAGCAGCTGTGTCCTGGACCAGCCTTGTGACTTTTATGATAAAATTACGTCAAGACAAGCAAGGATGCCAGGGCTGGACAGGATCTTAAAGGTCATCGAGGTTAATGGGCCACAATCTTTTCACTGCTGCCCACTCACATGAAGGGCAAGGCTCATAAAAGCTTGAACATTCGTCTGTCCAATCCCAGGTTCTCTGCAACCACTGCTGCACCAATGTCTTCCTCCTTTGTAAGAAACTTTGAGAGTTAAAAAGCCATTAATATGGGAAGAACCCCTTCTCTGCACAAAACACACAGACATCGTTTGATAACAAAGTACTTGAATCATACCTCCCAACCAATCTCATTCCACAGGATGTCACCACAGTGCATTTCAGACTTGCTTGTCCATTATAACCTCTTCTTTGTATCAATTGGGAACTGAAGCCCTAAAGGGTTAAGTGGCTTGCCCTGAGTGATAACCTAGAATCACAGCCTCATAACTCATTAATAATGGGTGGAATTTGTGCTTCTTGTCACTTCCTAGACAGCCTAGTCCTTACCTGGAGCAGCCCTTTATCTTTACCTTGTCCTAGGATCTTTCAAAGCTTCCCTCTTGAGATTTTACCTTCTCAACAAAACTCTCAGCCTCTCAGGGCATGTGAGGAAGGCATCTGGAGGAAAAATGATCACTCTGAGATGTTAGGGGCCTTCCCAGGATGAATGGCATACTATAATAGGTGTACCCTTAAACCCCATTCTTCTCAAAGTATAGTCCCCAAGGCAATTGCATCAATATCACCTAGGAATTTGTACAAAGTCCTTCCTTTCTTTCTTACCTTTCCATATCTCAGCTCAAATGTCACCTTCCCATGACCACTCCAACGAAAGTGCATCATCCACTCTCCTTCCCCATTCCAGCCTCTCACTGAACTATCACTAGGCTGTTTTCCCACTCATAGCACTTTTCTGTCTTCATCCCCGTGATGGTTGGTCTTACATGTCCACTTGGCTAGGCTACAGTACCCAGTTATTGAATCAAACTCTAACCTAGGTGTTTCTGTGAAGGTATTCTGTAGATATGGTTAACATCTATAGTCAGTTGACTTACAACTGCCTTCTACAATGTGGGTGAGTCGCATCCAATCAGCTGAAGGCCATAAGAACAAAAACTCAGGTTTCCTGGAGAAGAAATTCTGCCTGAAGACGATAGCATTGCATCCTGCCTAAGTTTCCAGCCTGCTGGCCTGCCCCACAAATTTCAGACTTTCCAGTCACCACAGTTGCATGAGCCAACTGATAAACATTGCTGCAAATCTGAACAAAAGGCATGGCTTTAGGGTGGGAGATACCCTTTTATTAAAAGAAGAGGAACTAGTAAATGCCAAAGGTTTTTGGTGGGAAGGATAATATGTTAAGGAAATTTAAAAGGTCCTAGCAACTGGAACCCAGTGAGAGAAGTGACAGTAGTCACAGTCTCTATATCATGTGGTCTAAGATAACCGAGTCGAGAGTGTTACCTTTATCCCAGGAGCAACAGGGCCACCAGGGAGATTCAGAAAGAGGCCTGGGAAAGGTACTTCTTATCAGACTGAGTTACCTGTTGCCTACCTCAGCCTTGAAAACTTGTCACTTGTTCTCTGATCTTAGCATATTAGAAAATAAACACTAATTTTTACATTACAAGCAATCAGAATTTTATTTGGTAGAATATTGGTATAAATGAGACGAGTTAAGGGTAAAAAGTATTTTCTCCTATTACTAAAGTTGACTTAGTTCTTTGATAAGAGTGTTTTTATATTAAAAAATCTATCTTCCTCCAAAGCTGGAACAATATAAGCAACAAAATATATAAAGTAGAAGTGTATTATAACCCAAAGTATAAAATAAATATCCATGAATTTATACTGATATACATGATTGAATAAATAAAATAAATGGGGGAGAATAGACAAATCTCCCATGCTAAAGAATTCCCAATAATTTATGTACATACTCTACCCTCAAGGAGCGGGAGTATAATTCCCCACTCCCTAAGAGTGGGCTGTGCATAGTGACTTCCTTCCCAAGAATACAGTATGGAAAGGGGGTACCCTTACAGTGAAGAAACCTGACAAACACCACCTCAGCCTGATGGTCAAGGTCAACGTCAAGTCATAAATAACATAAATGTTGATAGTATATACTCTTGATGAGATGTAATGAGCATGGGATCTCACCTCTGTGATCCTCCTCCCCCCAGAACCCATAATCCTACTCTAAGCATGAGAAAAAATCAGACAAATCCCAATTGAGGAACATCCTTACAAAATACCTGACCGGTAAGCCCCCAAACTGTTAAGGTTATCAAAAACAAGGGAAGTCTCAGAAACTGTCACAGCCAAGACATAACAACAAAATGTAATATGGTACCCTGGATACTGGAATAGAGAGAGGATATTAGGTAAAAACTAAGAAAATTGTTATAAAGTATGGACTTGAAGAATAATGTATTGGTATTGGCTCCTTGATTGTAATAAATAGACCATATTAATGTAAGATCTTACTAATAAAGGAAACTGGGTGTGGGGTATACAGGAAAGCTCTACCATCTTCACAATTTTTCTGTAACTCTAAAACTGTTCCAAAATAAAGAGTATATTTAAATACACACACCGTCACATATATCGTTTATAAAAAGTGAAATACGAGATATGAAATTACTTTCTAAATAGACATGTACAGAATTGCTAACACCATTTTCTGTTGGACTATTCTGGAATCAACCCATTCTGGTTGTTGTCTACACTTAATGCTAATGAGGTTCCTGCAGCCCCAAGAGGGTTTCCTCTGCCAGACTTGCCATGCAAAGACCAGCGGCACTTAAGAACCTGGCTCCCGGCAACAAAATGCCCTTCCCGTTCCAGCCGGCAAAACAGCCAGCATCTATCTCCTCAAGAGAGGGAGCAGTGGGCGCTGGGCTGCCACTGCCTTTGTGGAAACTGGCAGGATGTGCCCCATTTTCCAGGCACACGTCGCCCCGTGCAAAGGTGTTTTGGTTTGAGAGCAGTTGAGAGCTGAATGTCAGCCACCGCTTACTCTTTCCCCCAGTGAGAGTCACTGCGGTGGCCTTGGGGGACACAGGGTGACATGTAGGTTGCTACTAGGTGACTTATGAAGGTCATGGTGCTGGCACAGTAGCCAGTTTCCATGGTTTGTTACACGGTTTATTAAAACCACTAGCTCAGAAATCTCAAGTGTTGTACAAAATAAGATTAAATTTTCTTTCAGATTTCAGCAAGTGGAGATTGGGAAGAACATGAAAAAGATTGGGAAATTAGAGGCCTAATGAATATCCAGTTGACTTTGATTTACCTTTAACATTTTTCCACATTTGGTCAGGACTTAATTGTTCATTCACACATACACTTCTTGTGTTTAAATGATTACATTTCGGGCGGAGAGTCATGACATCAGGGTAGCCAGAATGACACAGAGTGGTGAAATGGGCAATTGCACACACTTTTAAATTTGTTTACACATTTCTAGAGGGAAATCTGGAAGTGTTTATCAAGAGTTTTACACATATTTATACTTTAAAAATTATTTATCTTAAGGAACTAATCTAAGATTCACACTAAGATAACAAACAGATATTCACTGAAGCATCACTTACTAAAAACCTGGAAGTAAACTAAAAAAAGATATCTATTAAGGAGGAAATGGCTAAATAAGTCACTATCCTTAAGTAAATTCAATTATAAGTTGAGTTATAACACTATTCTTAAAAACAATTTGTTCAAAAATAGACTTGCCATCTTACATAAAGTGAAGAAATCAGACTATAAAAATACACACAATACTTGCCTCGTTATAATCTTTAATATTCTCTATATTCATATTTCTACATGACCATACATTACTTTTATAAATAAAAAGAAAACAAGTGATAAATTTCTTTCTTTCTTTCATTTTTTTAATATCCAAAACAAGAAGGATGGAGAATCAGATTTAAGTTCCAATTCCAACAGGTTGTTGGCTGACCTTTAGTCAAGGAAATTTTGAAGTCCTCATTTTTAAAACAAACGGTTTGAACATAATAATCCAAGTCCCCAATTTTTCATAATTCTATGATTTATATGACTATAGTATACAGTTCTGTAGCATATTACAGTTAATGATATTATAGCATATAATATAATTTATATAGCATATTACAGTGTGCCCATGTGTACCTAATCTTTTAGGATTTTAGCTGTTATTATTTCTTCGATACTACTCACTTCTGCTTCAGACTTTTACAAAAAAGCAGAGTAAAAATAAAATCAGTTATATCAGCTATTCTTAAGAGCTCTGCTGTTTCCACTAAAAATTTGGCGAATTAAATTCTAATCTGAAAATATATCTTTTGCACAGTACTTTTTAAACAAATATTTGTCACTGTTTATTAGAAATATATTTTATTCTGCCCCACTAAATAAAAACTTAAAGTCATTCTGACCTGTCGTACACAATTTGGTGTATTATCAATTAGTAAATGTGTGTTGAAATAGATGAAAATATAAAGGAATGGAAACAGGGGAGAGACAGGGTGTAGGAGAAAGAACATTCTGGATTGGGAATCAGCACATCAGGGTCCAGGTCTAATAGATTCTCTGTCCTTAACTAGCTGTGTGCCCTTAGAGAAATCATTTCATCTCTTGGGAATCTCAGTTTCTTCATCTATAAAATTAAGAGATTACATTAAAACAATCTTCAAGAATTCTTCCACATATAAAATTCTACTTCAAAGGAAGTTTGAAAAAGATGTATAGTTTTAAAAGCAAAAAAGAAAAAAGACAGATTTAGGGGCTTCCCTGGTGGCGCAGTGGTTGAGAGTCCGCCTGCCAATGCAGGGGACGTGGGTTTGTGCCCCAGTCTGGGAGGATCCCACATGCCGCGGAGCGGCTGGGCCCGTGAGCCATGGCTGCTGAGCCTGCGCGTCCGGAGCCTGTGCTCCACAACGGGAGAGGCCACGACAGTGAGAGGCCCACGTACCACAAAAAAAAGAAAAAAAAAAAGATTTAGTTTTGCTAGTGTTTGCATCCTACAACAATGATGATGAAAATCTGAATATTTATGACCCAGTTATATTTAAGAACTCTCTGTTAGATTTTGATTAAAAATCACATTAAAAAGTGAGACAATATCTAGCTGGAAATGTCTACTGCACTATGATTATATGTACAAAGTAGCAAAAACACTTTCAGGACTACTAAGTGTTTGAAGCTGACCGTGGGTCAGTAGTTTTGTCTCATGATTTTGATACCAAATGCCCTCTTGGGACAGTTTGAGTGGACTGAGCATTAACAACCAATGGCATCAAATGTAAGCCTAATGTTCACCTGAATTCCGCCCAAGTCTGGACTTCCGCTTTTCGGAAGAACAGAGAAAACTTGAAAGTCCAGTGTCTTTCAATCCTGGCTACACCTTAGAATCATGAAAGGAGCTGTTAAATCATTTTCCTGCCCAGGCCCCATCCCATAGCAATGAAATCAGAATCTAGGGGGAGTCAGCTGTATGTATTGTTTTTAGAATCAGAGTGATTCTAATGTGCTGCCAGTTGAGAACAACTGGGTTAAGTAATGAAACATGTAAGGAAAAGGAAGAAATGAGAACTGCTGAAAGAAAGAGAGAAAGAGAGAGAGAGAGAGAAAGAAAGAAAAAAAGAAAGAAAGAAAGAAAGAAAGAAAGAAAGAAAGAAAGAAAGAAAGAAAGAAGAAAGAAAGAAAGAAGAAAGAAAGAAAGAAGAAAGAAAGAAAAAGAGAGAAAGGAAGGGAGGAAAAAGAAAGAAAAAGAACAGGCTTTTCCCAGCAATGTACAGTTGCACAGCATTGTGTTTGCTTTTCTGTATACTGTGCACAAAACAAGAAAAAATGGGAAACTGCATGACAAAAAAAGTAGAATTCAAGAATGACAGCTGTCTGTGATTTTCAGAGGCAAGTGGAAACTACTTTTAAAAATTAGGCCAGGAACGAGTTCTGTCTTGGGGAGTTGAATGTCAAGACGTGGATTTCCTGGTTTTGCATAATCTACTGTACATTTTAAGCACGCATGGTCAACCATTTCCTCTGAGTTAATTATTCTGGCCTCTGTCTGCCAGAGGGATTCTTGGTCCTCACATGCCCATTCTTGTATTAATACCGTTCTAACCACAACCTCTTGCTCTTTACATCATCAACACTCGGCATTTGTGTCCAGTGAAATACCTAATTGCTAATTTCACCTCTTCTTCATAGTTTCCACAGCCACCAGCCTCACCAATGCCTTTATTTGAGATAAAAGAAAAAACAAACCCAAACCTCACAGTTGGGCATGCCCTCCTCTGGCTTTTCATACACAAAGCTGGCTTCCCTATAAACCCAGATTAACCTTTCTGAGATGCCACTCTCATCCTCAACAAAGCATTTTGGACTTGTTTTGCCTCACATATAAAACCCAAATACCTACCTGCTAGCCTGTCCCATCAACCCGACTTCTTATTTCTCCCTATACACAATTCCTTCTCCAACCAAGACCGTCCTGTGGCCGGTCTTCTGAACACAACATTTCCCCCTCCATCTGCATAAGTGAGAACTCATTGCTGTCTCTCCTGCAATTAATAGCCACCAGCACCCACAGCTCTATGGTTTGCTTTAGCTGCCAAGTAATCCTGCCAGTCTGTTCATATGAAGGGCAGAGAACAGACAGCCTCTGCTTTGGTAGTTCTCATAGTAAAATTGCTGTAGTAACCATTGGTATTGCCCCCACAAATCCTTTCCATGCTGAACTGGATTCCCGGGCCTCTTTTCCTTAATATTTCAGTACTGTGGTTTCAGCCTGCTCGTGCTGGCCTCTTGTAGCCAGGGCACTGCCTATTTCCTCGAACTAGTCTCCACTCCTCCCCTAGGTTCTCCAGGCATCCTACTAATAATGTATCTGATTCCTGCTGCCAGATCCACTCTGACCCAGCTTCTTTCCTTGAATTTGCATTACCTGCTCTTCCCTGCCTCCAAAGTCCTGAACCTCTCTACTTGCAATTACAACTGCCCCCTCCCCATCCCTTATCCTCTTCATTTGGCCTCCCTTCTGGGATTTAAGGGTCTTACACTTCCATTCGTACAAGAACTGACTTCCTGACCACACCCTTGCTTTCCGAATCATAAAAACCCAGCACATCTTCTGGGTAGACCAGATGTCTGGGCCTGACTTCTCTTGGCCTGTCCAGTGCTGGTGCTATTTGAGACCTAGTGTAAACAGGCCTTGAACATCCATCTTTTGCAAGAGCTTTTGTTTCTCCCTTGCCCACTGCTCTAAGTACTCCAAAGCCCACTACTTTAACTTGCTAGTATTTTTCTCCATCAGTAAGCAGTTCTGCTGTTTTGGGGTATGTATGCTCCATATGAGAGATTGTGTTCCTTTTAATGTCTACTTTTTGTCCTAACTTTTCCTTTTACCTCTTCTGACAGGCCTTGCCCAGTGACAGAACTGGATGCCTAGAGAGTAGTCATGCAGATAACATTTTGAAGTTTGACCTTTCCTGAAATCAAAGGGATACGTTGGAATAGACATTGGCTCAAGGTCCACCTTAACCCTATTATTTCACTATTTCTCTATGGTAAGATGAAGGAAAAGTCAATTAAAATAACATTAAAATGAAGTCAGTGACAAACCAAGAGAAAAGCAGTTTGAATAAATATATAGTTATTTAATGGTTACCAGTGACTTCACTGAGTCCCAGGTTTTTTCTACCCATCTAATCAACTAATTCTGTTAAGGTACCAATAAATGTCTAGAAAGATACTGGTTTCTTTCAGTTTCACCTGAAAATGTTCAACACCATGGATGGAAGACATTTTTCCTAAACATAGACTGACTTAACTGATCGTCTCTAACTTCCGTGATCATCACAGACTTCTGCAGATGCATCTTGGTGGTAGAAAGTAATGATAACCCAGCTCTCCTAATACTGTGCAAACACTAAGCTGAGAGTCCATCACACGCAGCAGAAGGTTTTAGAAACTGAAGGAAGACCACCACGCGGTGCCATCACTACCCATCCATAACTAATTGGCCCCCAGTGATCCAGAACCTGTTACCCATTCTTGGCATATTATGCTTTGTTCAGAGGCAGAAAAGTTCAAACAACACAACTTAACTTCAAACAAAATGTCAGAGTTATTCATTACTGAAGAACAGCCCTTTGTTCTCACCACCCTGCCGACACCAACTGCACCGTTTCCTCTGAAACAGCTGTGCTTCCCAATATGGCACCGTTCGGAGTGACCAAAGCAAACTTATGGACGTAAAACAAGAGCATATGAGTCACAGTCTCTGTCTCTGGATGCTAATAAATTTCACCAGCTAGTGAAATGGTTTCAATCCAGCATCATTGCAACATGAACCCAAACTGACCAAACCCTTCCAGAAACCTTCTTTAACTCTCTAATGACAACATTCCTTAAAATAGCCCTGCTTAATTCACTTATTCCAACTCCACCAATAGCTATTGGACACCTACTCTGTGCAAAGCATTGTGCTCCAATCTGCTCCTCATTCTTATTTTAGACTGCTTTCTCTTTACCAAAGATGTTACATATGTTTATTTAGTTGAAAGCCATCTGACATCATAGCATTACTGATAACAATCCAAAAAAGCTTCTCACCCTCTGAACTTGACCCAGGGATCAATGTTCCAACGAGAACCTCTACAGCCTGATCACTTGGCAACAGAGGATGTGAGAGGTTAGTTTTTTCAAAGATAATCAGACTCTGTCTGAAAACTCTGTTCTTGACTTTACAACAAGCAGGATCTCCCCGTAAATCAGTGAAAAGGAGAAAATGCCTCAGTTCCTATTTGTGCAAAGACCCGTGAAGCAAGAAAACAACCCTAGCTTTCCTGAGTCACCAGGTTGCCGCCCAGCAGCGGCCTTCAAACATACACTCTAGCAAAGGTAATTAGTCTTCACCAATAGACTTTCTGCTTTTATAGAAGAATGAGTAAGGATTGTTCCAAAGAATGAGTGTTATCACAGAGGAGAGAGTGTATTCGTTTGCTAGGGCCGCCATAACAAAATACCACAAACTGGGTGGCTTAAAAAACACTGGACACGGAGACTGTCCACCTGATAAGAATACAAAGTTCGCAATCATTGATTTGCAGATCTGGATTTTCAAGTTGGCAGAACTCAATTTTGAATCGCTCGCCAGCGCGGAGGTTGTCACGGAGCAATCATCACTCTTAGCCCTTTTGTCCCTCTGGCTTCATTGCTCTCAAAGGTCCCTCAGCGGGGGCCTCTACCATTAATCCCCTGAAAAGCAGATAATGTCTATTTGGTAAATGGTTGGAGAATCTGTCACATATTTTGCTAAACCGTGCCTTTAAAAGGTAAAACCAAAAAGGGATCAGACTCTAGCTTTCTGTTTGGTTGTTTGTTTTGCATATACCCATGGCCACACAAGGTACAACCCACCTTTGTGTATAATGCAAAAGTTATTACAGAAGTTAATAGCAACTAATTTCTCTTTATTACTTTGCGGTAGAATCAAGAAAGTTCAGAGAGATTCAGATTGGTGCATAAGCTAAAGGGCCACACTTCCATGACATTTGGGTGCATGTCACAGTGCCCAGTACATCTGAGCAGTTGAGACCCCTACTGGGACTTCACGTCCTGTTGTTCAAAATTTCCCTTCCTGCTCCAATTTGATAAACCAACAGTTACAAAAGCATGGTTTCCCAGTGACTATGGCGCTGTGCACTGCCCTGTTGAACACCCACATTCCTTGATTTACCTTAAAAATCTGCATGTAGCGTTTATTACTAACAAAACCAAAATGAGGAATTTAGGCTGGAGGTGGGAAGGTTGAGCTGTTCATTTAATTAGAAACACTTACCCTTCCTTTTTAAAGCAACCTCCTGAGAAAAGCAGCAGAGTTTTGATTTAGCAAGAGAAAATAATAGTCAAGCAGTATCGACAAATTAATTATTTAAACATATTCCATTCCAAGTAATTTCTTACTTCCTGGAGGTTTTTGTCAGTTGTTTTTGTTTTAATGACAAAATAACACTTGCTCATTTTAAAAACTTCAAACAATACAGAAGTGTATAAAATAAAAAGTATAATGTAAAAAGTGAAAGTCTTTTCTCACTTTCCCTCATCTCACTGCCCAGAGGTTATCACTCTATAATTAAGCAAATATCTAAACATATATACATAAATGTTACATATAGAGTTGCTTACTCAAAAAATAGGGTTTATTCAACATTTGCACTGTAACTTGTTTTTTCTCACTTTACAATACAGTATGGACTTTCTTCCTGTCATTCCATGTTTCTTCCAAAAGAATGCAATTTTATTTTTTGATCAGTGGTGAAATAGCAACCAAAGGTGTAACTACATGAACATGGACAGCTAGGCTGCCACAAGAAATTCCAGCTTTAGTTCTTGTGCAGGACTAAAATTTCAACAGGTTATACTGGGAAAAGTGGAAACTTTAGAACAAAGCTGAGTGAACAGTATTTCCTAGGCTGTGGACAAACGTGGGGGATTTCATTACTTCCAAATGCCCAATTTTTCTACTAAGAGAGGATAAACGCTTTCAATTACGTGAATTCCCATCAGGCAGACAACAATAGCATGGACATGATTCTATAGCTCTTGAGGAATAAAAAGTATATCACAGACGGAGAATGGGACAAAGAGAAACAGCTCTGCCTCCGTAATAAGGTAGAGAGTGAGGATCGTTATCCGCAAAATACTCCTGAGGCACATTAACTGAAAATTTTAAGCAAATAAGTGGTACACTATTTCTCAGTGATTTACAAGACTTCTGTAGAAAATTCTAGTATAATCCATGCTGCTGGTGCATATCTGACGTCTCTAACTGATTCAGGTGCTTTCTTTGTATTTCTTCTTCTTTTTTTTTTTTTTTTTTGCCCTTCAAACTTTTCCCTCTCTGATCTGAACACTTTCACTTTCTTCTCTTTTTGCTCAGAAACAACTGAAATAGGCAACCTAATCATCTTCAGATCTAATTTGGGGTGCAGAGAGACTTCTAGACTCTTCACCTCTCTAACCTTTTTTTGCCTCCCATTATGACAGAATCTTTGTGAAAAAAATAGACTCAATCTGATTTATAATAGCAAAATTATATACATAACTAATCGATGATATCAAAAACAGTCTGATGCAAGAGGGAGGAGATATGGGGATATATGTATATGTATAGCTGATTCACTTTGTTATAAAGCAGAAACTAACATGCCATTGTAAAGCAATTATATTCCAATAAAGATGTTAAAAAAAAGTCTGAGATTATTATGTGTTGGTTTAATTCTTTGCTTTGTACATATTAATCACGTACCCCATCACCTCTTGGAAAGAATTGGTCAATTTTAAGATTCCTCTTCAGATAGTTTAATTTTAACCTTTTTCACTTATATTTATCAATTATATTTGATTATTTATATTAAATTAAATATTACAGGTAAATTATATATTAGTTACAGTTATATATCAATTATATTTAATAACTGGACTGTTATAAAACAGTCAAAATTATGCCTGTCTTTGTTACTGATAATTAAAATTTTAATGCTGCATAATAAATATTTCTAGAGTGTTTTACCCTAATTTAATAAATATTTATAATGAAGTCTCTTCCAAACAAAATAAAGAGTTTTTTTCCATTTCAACTGCATTAACACTCTCAGTTCAGCTCTTAGAAACGTGTAGCAAGTGTTGTGTAATATTTTCTGACTTACAAATGAAAAGTTCAGAGCACATAATGTTGAAGTGATTTGTCCTGGATCTACTAGAATGTCACCACATAAGTTAGATTCACAAATCATCAGAATTGGTTTTTGAGGCAAAGAATTTCCATCTTAACTCACCTATCTTTCCCCTATCCTTGTACCCTTCTATTTTATCCAAGTTAATACAACCTGACTTATATACCAACTATCTTCAGTGTTTTTCTTTAAAACTTTTCCATAGACCATCATGCCATTATATCTTATCAAGATCTTACTTTCCTATCATTAAAAGCAGTCTTAAAAGCTCATTTTCTCTGAAGCTTATTGATTGATGGGAATGTAGACATAAATAGCCAACTCTTGATTTGACATCTTCATGTGGACATTTTATAAGAACCTTGTTATGGACTGAATGTTGTGTTCCCTGAAAGTTCATATTTTGAAGTCCTACCTGGCAATGTGATGACATTTGGAAGTGGAGTCTTTGGCAAGTAATAAGGATGAGGTCATAAGGGTGGTGTCCTCATAAAGGGATCAGTGTCCTTAGAAGAAGAGGAAGCACACAAAGAAAAGGCCACATAAGGACAAAGAGAGATGGTGGCCATCAGCAAGCCAAGAAGAGGGCTTCACCAAGAACCAAATATGCCAGAACCTTGATCTTGGACTTCCTGGCCTCCAGAACCATCCAAAAAATATCTGTTGTTTAAGCCACCCAGTCTATGGTACTTTGCTATAGGCACCTGAGATGACAGAGGCAAACCTCAAACTTGGTTGTTGTCCCAGACTGAATACCTAATCTACCCTCTGCCTGTCTCAAACTATTTTCCCTTCAGTGTTCTCTATATTACTATGCGCCTCCCCCCACATTCCATTACTTTCAACCTAGAGATGCACTGTCCATTCAATCAATCACCAAGCCTGTCAATTATAGATCCTAAATGCTCCCTGTCATTCTGTTACTCACAATTTCAACTGCCATTATGGCAACCCATAGGAGAAATAAAGATGGTATCTATGCAACAGTGTATGTTAAGAACTATATATTGATGGGGCTATTATTAGTACAAGTGCTGCTAAATGAATTAACCTGTTGGCTTACGCTGTTTGGAATTGTCCATTTAAATGTTGGGGAAAATCTACCCCAAACTAAGAGTTTAAGTCTGGGTAATTTATGCCGAGCTGTTCCTTCTGATAGCAATTAGCCAGAGTTGAACCACTTCTTGGCAAAACATCTAGTCAAGAAAAATAAATTTGTGACACCAGTACCAAAAAAGTGGGCTTGTCTTCTATTTCCTTTAACAAGATGGAATGTGTTATTCGCATGGCAGTTATACTAAGTGCTCGAGTATAAACTTAAGAAGTCAGTACAATCCTATCTGATACCACTGAAAACATGGACTTATTGGTCTACTAGATTATAAGCTTTGCAATATCAAAGACCTTGACTTGTTGTCCATTGCATCATTAGCAGTTAACACCAGGCATAGCATGTAATTACATCTCAGTAAATATTTTCTGAAAGCATGCATAGCTCTGTTGTCTCTTCATTTTATGGTTATATTGTGAGGCAAAATCCAAAGGATCAATAACAGTTCTAAATCAAGGCAACAGTTTGAATCACAATTATTTCTAGCTATGAAATTAAATGCTACTGAAAAAACTCAATGGCATTGAGAATGGATTTAAGTTTTCTGGACAAATTTTTCAAGTTGATAAATTTCACGTAACATGGCAAGTAGGGATTAATGTGTCCAAAACTTACGTTTTCTTCGCAGTAGAAACTGCTGGTGCCAACCCCAAATCCATTTCCTTCAGTTTAATGGAACCCCAATTTAAATCGTGCACCCCCCAACTTCACCAACAATCCCAGCTTCAGAGGGAGATTCCAATTAATCCAAGGTAGTCCACTGGTTAAGGGGTGAGTACACCACTTAAATTGACGGGAAACAACTAACATTCCATGCTTTTAGGAAGAGTTTTTCTCTGTCCCCTTATTGATGTGAACAAGAAAACATTACTCCACAGGCGGTTGACATCAATTTTTTGACAGTACGGTGACCCAGTCTCAGGGTGAAGTGGACGGATGGGAAATGACAGAGCAGAAGTTGTAAAGGACCTGAGACTCTGATGACATGATTAAGCCAGTGACCCAACCAACTGTGGATTCCACCACTCATGTGGAATCTGTTACGTGAGATAAATTTTCTAATTGTGTAAACCAGTTTGAATTTTCTGCTAAAATACCTCCTAACTGATATTTCCCTTATAAAAGATAGTTTTTTGAGAAAAGAACTGATACAGGTTTTTGGAGGAATGCTCAAAATACTAATCAGTCTTTAATGTTACTGAGGGAAGGATTTACCATTTAAAGATAAACTTGATCTTGCTTTTTATTTATACTGAGAAAACTATCCCTGTAAGAGTAGTAGAGAAAGTAGATATTGAAAGAATGAACATGTACTCATTTTTTTCCTTATTCAACAAATATTTATTCAACCAGTTCCTGTTTATGTACCTTATAAACTATTTCATTTGATACCCACAAAAACTCTATGAAGTAAATACCATTAACCATGTTTTAGAAAAGGAAACTAAACTTATAGAGGTTAAACAACTTGACTTAATATCATGGAATCCCTAGGAACCAGGACCAGATCCTGCAACCATCTAACTTCAAAACCCAACTACTCCCCGCAGCCCTACATTGCCCTCCATAATTAGGTTTGGCAAAAATTGGGTCTAATACCAAATTTGGAAAGCTGATAGTAAAAATGGTATATATCCATTTATACAGTGTGTGTACACCACTGTAAACTGGTAAAGACATTTTGGAAATAATAAATGGTAAGAGTATACACACGTGTGCGTGCACACACACATACACATCTATATCTATCTAATGTATCCATGTATATTCTTAGATATAGCTATCTTATTCCTGGGAATTTGTCCTCAGAAAATAGTTCAGTAGAAGGGAAAAGTATGTAGATGCTTTTGGGAGGAGCAGTTATTATCTCTTAAATTGGAGGAAAATTTTCAAATTCTAAAATTAATAAAATAGTTGAAAAACTTCTGGGGCGAAATGTTATAATAAGCTATTATGCATATATAGCAAGTAATTATTAACACTGTAGAAACATTGGAAAGGTTTTTAATACCATTGTAAGTCAAAGAGCATAACGCAAATCATATGTCTTCTATTTTAAAATAAAACGTAAATGCACGTGTACAGACCAGAGTGGAATCCACACCAAAAAAAAAAAAAAAAATTAAAATAGATCATGATTAACATGGTGGGATTTTGCACGGGTTTAAATTCTTTTGTGCTGTTTAGAGCTAAACTTCTTTTATTTATATGTGATCTACTATTACAAATAGATTTTAAACAATTTGGGAGTCAAACCATTTTCTGGAAACTTAAAGTTGCTGGTAACTAGCTGATCATACTTTAGCTTGGAAACATAATTGGCTCTCATCCAAGGGATCTCCAGTGGGCTATAGAGTCCACTCATTCATCATCAATAGAAATTTACATCTTTTAAGTTCTCTAGAAATAGCAACAACTGAGAAAAAGTACACTAAAACAGTGCTCAGCATTGCACCTGAGAGATGAGCCCAAAACCTTTCACTGGCATTTATTTTAAGACATGTTTTGAATAGACAGATTATTTATACAAAGATCTAACCTCTATAAGGATGGGGTAGCTTCAAATGGATTTTATATGCTGTGGAGCTGTGACAAATATATGAGGGTTTTTTGGTTTGGGATGTCTCTTTTCCTACCAGTGTACAGTACCTGATTTCTAAGGCAAATGACAATCAGACAGGTTTCAACAAATCTAGCATCTGAAGACATCAGAATGATCATTTTAAATTATAGGATCTTTAACTTCCTCATTGCCATAACCTCACTGGTGTGTCTGTGTGTGTGTAAATACAGTGGGCACACACATGCAGTCAGAGTCAAGACCAGGGATACTGAAGATCAGAATACATTTAATAGTAAATCATCACTTCTAAAGGGTGTAAAATGACTGTAATGGTTGCTCCTCAGTAAGAAATGAAACTAAATATTTCCTTAGATTCCCAGAGGCTGCCATTCAATACTATAAGCTTTTGTTAGTAAACAAATTTGATCAGATCTTTTCTTCTGGGGTTCAAGAAGCCATGCTTGGAGAGATGCCTTGTGAAAATAAACTTGCAAGACCAGATTTTCCAATGAAGTCTTGGCAAAACTATTGACAATTGAGACATTCAAATCTACCCAAACATGTAAGTGGATAACAAGATAATAAAATGTTCCAGAATCTGCAGGATTGGGATGCCAATTAATAGTTGTATCCATACATTAAAGCACACTAATGTACTCTTCTTAGGAAAAATGGATCAAAAGACGGAGAACTATGTTCTTTCCACATGGCTCAGAATCTCCTAGACTTATACTCTGATGTTAACTATAATACAAGTGATCAACCCAGCCTGTCACTACCTAAGGTTCTTTGATAAATAGAAAAGCACAAGGCAAACAAAAGTTTGGACCATCCTCCTTGGTTTTATAAGAGTCAGGCTGGGACGGAGTCAAGATGGCAGTGTGAGAAGACGCGGAGTTAGCATCTCCCTACAGCTAGGGCGCCTGCTGGGCACTGGTGAAGGACTCTGACACCCAAGGAGACGGGAGGAACCCCAAAGTGAACCAGTGGCTTGCGAGATTTCGGTTCATGAGACCAGGGTTGGGCCGAAGCTCCTTCAGTGGGAGCTCCGAGTCCGAACCACTGGACTGACAGAGAACCTCAGACCCCAGGGAACATTCATCGGAGTGAGGTCTCACGGAGTTACTTATCTCAGCACCAAGACCCAGCTCTACCCAGCAGCCTACAAATCCCAGTGTTGAAAGCCTCAGGCCAAACAACCAATAAGACAGGAACACAATCCCACTCATAAAAACTTAAAAACAAAAAAATGAGATGGCAAAAAAATATGTCACAGATGAAGGAGCAAGGTAAAAACTTACAAGACTAAATAAGTGAAGAGGAAATATGCAATCTACCTGAAAAAGAATTCAGAGTAATGATAGTAAAGATGATCCAGAATCTCGGAAATAGAATGGAGGCATGGATTGAGAAAATACAAGAAATTTTTAACAAAGATTTAGAAGAACTAAAGAACAAACAAACAGAGATGAACAACATAATAACTGAAATGAAAACTACACTAGAAGGAATCAATAACAGAATAACTGAGGTAGAAGAACAAATAAGTGAGCTGGAAGACAAAATGGTGGAAATAACTGCTGAGGAGCAGAAAAAAGAAAAAAAATGAAAAGAATTGAAGACAACCTCAGAGACTTCTGGGACTACACTAAACACACCAACATTTGAATTAGAGGGGTCCCAGATAAAGAAGAGAAAAAGAAAGGGTCTGAGAAAATATTTGAAGAGATTATAGTTGAAAACTTCTCTAACATGGGAAAGGAAATAGTCACCCAAGTCCAGGAAGCACAGAGAGTCCCATAGAGGATAAACTCTAGGAAAAACACACCAAGACACATATTAATCAAACGAACAAAAACTAAATTCAAAGAAAAAATATTAAAAGCAGCAAGGGAAAAACAAAAAATAACATACAAAGGAATCCCCATAAGGTTATCACCTGATATTTCAGCGGAAACTGCAGGCAAGAAGGGAGTGGCAGCAAATACTTAAAGTGATGAAAGAGAAAAACCTACAACCAAGACTACTCTACACAGCAAGGATCTCATTCAGATTCAATGGAGAAGTCAAAAGCTTTTCAGACAAGCAAAAGCTAAGAGAATTCAGCACCACCAACAAATGCTAAAGAAACTTCTCTAAGCAGGAAACACAAGACAAGGAAAAGACCCACAAAAACAAACCCAAAATAATTAAGAAAATGGTAATAGGAACATACATATTGCTAATTACATTAAATGTGAATGGATTAAATGCTCCAACCAAAAGACACAGACTGACTGAATGGATACAAAAACAAGACCCATATATATGCTGTTTACAAGAGAGCCACTTCAGACCTAGGGACACATACAGACTGAAAGTGAAGGGATGGAAAAACATATTCCATGCAAATGGAAATCAAAACAAAGCTGGAGTAGCAATACTCATATCAGATAAAATAGACTTTAAAATAAAGAATGTTATAAGAGACAAGAAAGAACACTACATAATGATCAAGGGATCAATCCAAGAAGAAGATATAACAATTGTAAATATTTATGCACCCAAGATTGGAGCACCTCAATACAGAAGTCAAATACTAACAACCATGAAAGGAGAAATCGACAGTAACACAATAATAGTAGGGGACTTTAACACCCCACTTACAGCAATGGACAGATCATCCAAACAGAAAATAAATAAGGAAACACAGGCTTTAAATGACACAATAGACCAGATAGATCTAATTGATATTTATAGAACATTCCACCCAAAAGTGGCATAATACACTTTCTTCTCAAGTGGACATGGAACATTCTCCAGGATAGATCACATCTTGGGTCACAAATCAAGCCTCAAAAAAATTACGAAAATTTAAATTGTATCAAGCATCTTTTCAGACCACAATGCTATGAGATTGGAAATCAATTCCAGGAAAAAAAAACTGTAAAAAACAGAAATACATGGAGGCTAAACAGTGTACTACTAAATAACCAAGAGATCACTGAAGAAATCAAAGAAGAAATTAAAAAATACACAGAAACACATGACAACAAAACACGTCGACTCAAAACCTATAGGACACAGCAAAAGCAGTTCTAAAAGAGAAGTTTATAGCAATACAATCTCACCTCAAGAAAAAAAAACATCTCAAAGAAACAATCTAACCCTACACTTAAAACAACTAGAGAAAGAAGAACAAAGAAAACCCAAAATCAGGAGAAGGAAAGAAATCATAAAGATCAGAGCAGAAATAAATGAAATAGAAATGAAGAAAACAATAGCAAAAAATCAATAAAACTAAAAGCTTGTTCTTTGAAAAGATAAAGAAAATTGATAAACCCTTAGCCAGACTCATCAAGAAAAAAAGGGAGAGGACGCAAATCAAAAAAATTAGAAAAAAGGAGAAATCACAACTGACACTGCAGAAATACAAAGGATTATAAGAGACTACTACAAACAACTATATGCCAATAAAATGGACACCCACGAAGAAATGGACAAATTCAAAAAAAAAAAAAAAAAAGAAATGGACAAATTCTTGGAAAGGTACAATTTCCCAAAACTGAAGCAGGAAGAATTAGAAAATATAAACAGATGTATCACAAGTAATGAAGTTTAAACTGTGATTAAAAATCTTCCAGCAAACAAAAGTCCAGGACCAGATGGCTTCACAGGTGAATTCTGTCAAACATTTAGAGAAGAACTAACACCAACCTTTCTCAAACTCTTCCAAAAATTTGCAGAGGGAGAAACACTCCCAAATTCATGCTGTGAAGCCACCATCACCCTGATACCAAAACCAGAAAAAGATATCACTAAAAAAGAAAATTACAGACCAATATCCCTGATGAATATAGATGCAAAAATCCTCAACAAAATACTAGCAAACAGAATCCAACAACACATTAAAAGGAGCATACACCATGATCAAGTGGGATTTATCCCAGGAATGCAAGATGCTTCAATATACGCACATCAATCAATGTGATACACCACATTAACAAATTAAGGAATAAAAACCATATGATTATCTCAATATAAGCAGAAAAAGCTTTTGACAAAATTCAACACATTTATGATTAAAAACTCTCCAGAAAATGGCATAGAGTGAACATACCTCAACATAATAAAGGCTATACATGACAAACTCACAACAAGCATCATTCTCAATGGTGAAAAACTGAAAGCAGATCCACTAAGATCAGGAACAAGACAAGGATATCCACTCCTGCCACTCTTATTCAACGTAGTTTTGGAAGTCCTAGCCACAGAAATAAAAGGAATACAAATTGGAAAAGAAGAAGTAAAACTGTCACTGTTTGCCAATGACATGATAGTATACATATAAATTCCTAAAGATGCCACCAGAAAACTACTAGAACTAATCAATGAATTTGGTAAGGTTGCAGGACACAAAATTAATGCACAGAAATCTCTGGCATTCAGATACACCAACAACGAAAAATCAGAAAGAGAAATTAAGAAAACACTCCCATTTACCATTGCAACAAAAGGAATAAAATACCTAGGAATAAACCTGCCTAAGGAAGCCAGAGACTTGTACTCAGAAAACAATAAAACACTGATGAAAGACACCGAAGATGACATTAACAGATGGAGAAATATACCATGTTCTTGGATTGGAAGAATCAATATTGTGAAAATGACTATACTACCCAAAGCAATCTACAGATTCAATACAATCCCTATCAAACTACCAATGGCATTCTTCACAGAATTAGAACAAAAAATTTTACAACTCGTATGGAAACACAAAAGACCCTGAATAGCCAAAGCAATCTTGAGAAAGAAAAATGGAGTTGGAGGAATCAGGCTCCCCAACTTCAAACTATACCACAAAGCTACAGTAATCAAGACAGTATGGTACTGGCACAAAAACAGAAATATAGATCAATGGTACAGTATAGAATGCCCAGAGATAAACCCATGCACATATGGGCACCTAATTTACGACAAAGGAGGCAAGAACATAAAATGGAGAAAAGACAGCCTCTTCAATAAGTGTTGTTGGGAAAACTGGACAGCTACATGTAAAAGAATAAAATTAGAACACTCCCTAACACCATACACAAAAATAAACTCAGAATGGATTAAAGACCTAAATGTAAGACCAGACACTGTAAAAGTCTTAGAAGAAAACATAGGAAAAACACTCTATGACATAAATCACAGCAAGATCTTTTTTGACCCACCTCCTAGAGAAAAAGAAA
Source organism: Globicephala melas (assembly GCF_963455315.2). NCBI lineage: Eukaryota > Metazoa > Chordata > Mammalia > Artiodactyla > Delphinidae > Globicephala > Globicephala melas. The sequence goes on along the minus strand of NC_083327.1, from coordinate 74,463,958 downwards.
TTTAAAAAAAAATAAACAAATGGGACTTAATTAAACTTAAAAGCTTTTGCACAGCAAAGGAAACTATAAACAAGACAAAAAGACAACTCTCAAAATGGGAGAAAATATTTGCAAATGAAACAATGGACAAAAGATTAATTTCCAAAATATACAAGCAGCTCATGGATCTCAATATCAGAAAAACAAACAATCCAGTTAAAAAATGGGTGGAAGACCTAAATAGATATTTCACCAAGGAAGGCATACAGATGGCCAAGATGCACATGACAAGATGCTCAACATCACTAAATATTAGAGAAATGCAAATCAAAACTACAACGAGGTAACACCTCACACTGGTCAGAATGGCCATTATCCAAAAATCTAGAAACAATAAATGCTGGAAAGGGTGTGGTGAAAAGGGAACCCTCCTGCACTGTTGATGGGAATGTAAATTGATACAACCACTGTGGAAAACAGTATGGAGGTTGCTTAAAAAACTAAAAATAGAACTACCATATGACCCAGCAATCCCACTACTGGGCACATACCCTGAGAAAACCATAATTCAAAAAGAGACATGTACCACAATGTTCATTGCAGCACTATTAACAATAGCCAGGACATGGAACCAACCAAAATGTCCATCGACAGATGAATGGATAAAGAAGATGTGGTGGGCTTCCCTGGTGGCACAGTGGTTGAGAGTCCGCCTGCCGATGCAGGGGACACGGGTTCATGCCCTGGTCTGGGAAGATCCCACATGCTGCGGAGCGGCTAGGCCCATGAGCCATGGCCGCTGAGCCTGTGCGTCCGGAGCCTGTGCTCCGCAACGGGAGAGGCCACAACAGTGCAAGGCCCGCGTACTCCAAACAACAACAACAACAACGAAAAAGATGTGGCACATATATACAATGGAATATTACTCAGCCATAAAAAGAAATGAAATTGAGCTATTTGTAGTGAGGCGGATGGACATAGAGTCTGTCATACAGAGTGAAGTAAGTCAGAAAGAGAAAACAAATACCATACGCTAATGCATATACATGGAATCTTAAAAAAACAATGGTACTGATGAACCTAGTTGCAGGGCAGGAATAAAGAGGTAGACATAGAAAATGGACTTGAGGACATGGGGTGGGACGGTGAAGCTGGGGCAAAGTGAGAGTAGCATTGACATATATACACTACCGAATGTAACATAGTTGACTGGTGGGAAGCAGCGGCATAGCACAGGGAGATCAGCTTGGTGCTTTGTTATGACTTAGAGGGGTGGGATAGGGAGGGTGGGAGGGAGGCTCAGGAGGGAGGGGATGTGGGGACATGTATATGCATATGGCTGATTCTCTTTGTTGTGCAACAGAAACTAACACAGTATCGTGAAGCAATTATACTCCAATAAAGATCTATTTAAAAAAAAAAAGAGGCTTAACAATATTTTTATTTTGAAATAATTTCAGATTTTAAATGAAATTTTGCAAAAATAGTACAAAATATTCCCACATATGTTTTACCTATATTCCCCAAATGTTAACAATTTATCACACTTACTTTTTCATTCTATCATTCTTACTATCATTCTATCTATCTACTTATCTACCTATTTATTCTTTTTTCCTGAGACATTTGAGGGTAAGTTGCCAACATCAGGATGTACGTCCTCAAAACAGGTTATTTTATTTTACTTAACCACAGTACTCTGATCAAAATCAGTAAGTTCATACGGATACGATACTGTTGTCTAACCTATAGACCTTATTCAGATTTTATCAATTGTTTTACAAATGCCCACTTTCTCATTCAATATCCAATGCAAAATCACCCTTGCATTAGTTGTCATGTGTCTTTAGCCTCTTTTAATCTGGAACAGTTCACGATCTTGACAATTTTGAAGAGTTCCAGCCAGCTACTTTGTAGACTATCTCTCAATCTGGGTTTTTCTTTTTTTGTTTTGTTTTGTTTTAATATTGTTTATTAGCACAGTAACAAATGCAGACTTCAGTAGTCCTCAACATAGAACCAATCCACTGAACAACTCCTATTCCATGCCTTACAGTTAACAGCTTAAGGTATTTTACTACAGGTTTTCACAAGTTCTGATGCAAACCTCTATCTTTTCATAAGAAAGTAGATTGGCATATAAAATAAAATACATAACTACTCATTTCCTATACGGTGTCATATAGCCATGTGTCCATTTTATATATATGAGATGACAGTCTCTAAAAGCTGTTAAATATCAATGTTCCCTTCCAAGAAGGGAAAACAAATTCCAATTTTTTTAAACAAAAAACTGTATATAGTCTTGCAAGGACTTGACATAAATGGCCACGTGTGTAACCTGTACAAATTAAGCTGTTTCAAGTTACAGACTACAAGCAACTGAACCCAAATGTCTATTCTTCTCTGTATTGCATTTCAGCTAATATTGCAGAACTAATGACAGTTTTAAACGTTGCTATTGCCAATTCTGTCTATTGTAGCAAGATACCTTAAGTTACAACAAAATCTTAGGAAATAAGACTGAATAATATCTGTTATAGAAATACCCTACTCTTTATCAACTCCCACCCTCCCCTACCCCATCAAAATCATAAGCAGCTCTCTCTGTGACAGACAAATAATGTAAAGAATTGTGAAAATCCATTTTATGTAGCGTACCCCTTGGTCCACTGTCTGGCCATTCTGTCGTGTTCTGCTCTGTTGGTCATATACTGAGTGGCAATACTTCCCACCAAGGGGTCGGCAGGATTACAGTCTGTAAGAAGTGAGCAGATAGAAAGAAGGACTTTAGATATGGTTAGTGCTGGACTCCAGTTATCTTTCAATATGTCCAAGCAAATAACTTCTTGACTTAATACTACAAGTGATAGATTCTTGTCCGAAATGCAATCTTTGGAGGCTTGAAGGGATATTCTGGGGTAAAAGTGATATCAAGGAAGAATACACCACCCTCATACACGGACCCTGGAGGCCGTAGGATGGTTGATCTCCATTCCTAGCTGTTATCGCCTTTGGGACCAGCACTGCAGTTGGGTGGAGGGTCTAAAGTGATGTCCGCCAGCTGCTTCTGAATCCTCTTGGCGCTCGTGGAGAGGGGTTTGGAGTTTTTGCTCATGCTGACCTTACTCTCCTTCTTCTTGGGGGTGTTTGTTTCTCGGTTTGCTGGTTGGAGGACGAAAATGGGGAGGAGCTGGTTCTGGCCCTCAAATTTTCATCCGCAGAGTGACCCCACCCCCACCCCCACCCAGCAAACAGCCCCTCTCTTCGTGTCTGGCTGCTTCGCTGCGGCTGAGCCTGGCCACTCGAGTCTCTCTCTCGCTGGGAGAGAAGTGGAAGTGCAGCAACAGCAACTACTAAACAGGCAGTGGCTTCCCCCAGCCACACACGGGGGCACACCCCGCTCCTCCCCCCCCGCCCCTCCCACACCGGCCCCGTCCCACCCACGCGGGCTCCCCGCCTCCTGGACACCTCCAGGGAGAGGGGCGCGAGCAGCGCTCGGGGGACCCCGGGAAGCCCGGCCCCCTCCGGACCCGGGACGCTGGGCCCAGGGGGCGAGGGCTGTGAATTTTCTCTCAAGAGGTCTGGGGACCGCCCTGGGTTTTTCTGATGTTTCCTTTGACTAAATTCAGGTTACGCATTTTGGGTGGGAATCACAGAAATGTTCCTGCTTTGTGCGTCACCTGTGCCAGTTTGTCTCATTACTGATGACATCACCTTTGATTACTTGGATAAGGTGCTGTCTGGCTAGATCTCTTCCTCTCCATAAAGTTAGTATTTTCCCTTCCCAATTAAAAAGTATCTGTGTGGCAGTACTACAAAGCTATAAAGAATATTCTGTTTCTCATCATATTTTTCCTTCTTAGTTTTAGCATCCATTGATAATTCTTGCTTGAAACAATTATTGCTCCATGCTCTCCACATCCTACCTCCTTCCTGCACACACAGCTGAAATACAGTTCCTAGCCCTCTTCCTCAGAGGGACAATACAACTTGTTCTAGCCCATAAACTCTGACTGCAGGTGGTGTATGTCCCTTCCTGGTTTGGCCCCCAAATGTCTCATATTATCCTACAAGGTCTTTGTCAGTCGATCGCATGCATAAGATCTAGTAAAGGACTCCAAGAAGTCTTTGGTAATTGTGGAGCCACTAGAACCTGAAATCTAAGCCATTAAGGGAGTCCTGTGAGCTTGGAAGGGGGAAATGTGTTTTCATGAATTTTAACTGGACCTTAGCATTCCCTGTATTTACGAATGTAGTCAGTGGTTACAACAGTGTTAGCAAAATGTGCCTTTGTCTCCCATAGAAATCACAGATACTTCATATCACATTACACTTGATGCAGATATCTTGAAATATATTTACCTGGCACTATTTTTTAATTAACTTTGAATTTTGGTTACTAGCTCTTTTTTTTTTCTCTTCCACATTTACAAACACTATTCTTAGAGGAGGCCCATAGGCATCACCAGACTGCTAAAGGGCTCCAAGACATAAAATAGGGTAAGTTGGATGGAGCTGATCCCTGAGTCCCCACTTGGTGGGGAGCCATCAGGAAAGCAGGTGGGGAGTATTTGCACTAGAATTTGTGTGTGAGAGAGAAATAAGCCACTGAGATTTATGATGTTATTTGTTCAGCAATTATCCTGTTCAGACTAACAGAAAGAATGAAGTCACAAATTTGGAAATTAACATTCATGGGAAGATAGTTGAAGCCATGGGATCGGACGTGATAATTGAAGAAGGAGAAAGAAAAAGAAGCCAAGTGCTGAACTTTGGGTAAATATTACATTTTGAAAAAGAAAACAAAAAAAACTGTTAAGGCAGCAGACAGAATAGAAGAAATGCAATAGCAGAAAGACAACCAGAAATATATGGGGCAAGAAATTACAGAAATGACACCATGTTTTAATTCCTCAGATGTCTTCATATAGAAAGTCCTTATATGTGGTCTCTGCTAAAAAGATAAGAAACGAAAACATTTGGGGTAGGTTTTCTGAAATATACCTAGAAATTTGCTAAATGACAGGTATAGTACTTCTCCAAGTCTAGTTTCTTTAGCTATAAGAAAATTGCTCTTCAGATTAGAAGAGGTAATAAAAGCAAAAACATGCAAAAGAAGCTTGTATAGCTTCTGACGTGTATCTGTCCTATATAAAATTGTCTCTTTCTCTCCTCAAACCTTCTCCTCTACCATTTCACAGACTATCCCAGAATTTAAGAAGTAAAGAGTACATTAAGAAAACTAAACATTCTGAGTCAAAAGCATTGGTATTAGACTTATTATACTAGTTACACTATGAATATTCTACCTATAAAACTAAAATAAGCAAAATCATGATTAGAATTCAGCCAGCACCTTGAGATTCTATTTGGGAGACAGACTGAGTGATAATTACAGAAAAGAGAGGCTGTGATTTTAAAATGCCACCCAAAGAGTATCAAGAAAACACACCACAATTTGATGGGGTTTTGTACCAGGGGGTCCTCACGAGCTACACAAAAATGCACATAGGGGTACTGGCACAAAAACAGAAATATAGATCAATGGAACAGGATAGAAAGCCCAGAGATAAACCCACGCACATATGGTCACCTTATCTTTGATAAAGGAGGCAAGAATATACAGTGGAGAAAAGACAGTCTCTTCAATAAGAAGCGCTGGGAAAACTGTACAGCTACATGTAAAAGAATGAAATTAGAGCACTCCCTAACACCATACACAAAAATAAACTCAAAATGGATTAAAGACCTAAATATAAGGCCAGACACTATAAAACTCTTAGAGGAAAACATAGGCAGACCACTCTATGACATAAATCACAGCAAGATCCTTTTTGACCCACCTCCTAGGGAAATGGAAATAAAAACAAAAATAAACAAATGGGACCTAATGAAACTTAAAACCTTTTGCACAGCAAAGGAAACCATAAACAAGACAAAAAGACAACCCTGAAAATGGAGAAAATATTTGCAAATGAAGCAACTGACAAAGGATTAATCTCCAAAATATACAAGCAGCTCATGCAGCTCCATATCAAAAAAACAAACGACCCAATCCAAAAATGGGCAGAAGACCTAAATAGACATTTCTCCAAAGAAGATATACAGATGGGCAACAAACACATGAAAGAATGCTCAACACCATTAATCATTGGAGAAATGCAAATCAAAACTACAATGAGATATCATCTCACACCGGTCAGAATGGCCATCATCAAAAAATCTAGAAAAAATAAATGCTGGAGAGGATGTCGAGAAAAGGGAACACTCTTGCACTGCTGGTGGGAATGTAAATTGATGCAGCCACTATGGAGAACAGTGTGGAGGTTCCTTAAAAAACTACAAATAGAACTACCATACAACACAGCAATCCCACTACTGGGCATATACCCTGAGAAAACCATAATTCAAAAAGAGTCATGTACCAAAATGTTCATTGCAGCTCTATTTACAATAGCCAGGAGATGGAAGCAACCTAAGTGTCCATCATCAGATGAACGGATAAAGAAGATGTGGCACATACATACAATGGAATATTACTCAGCCATAAAACGAAACGAAATTGAGTTACTTGTAGTGAGGTGGATGGACCTAGAGTCTGTCATACAGAGCGAAGTAAGTCAGAAAGAGAAAAACAAATACCGTATGCTAACACATATATATATGGAATCTAAAAAAAAATGGTTCTAAAAAATGGCAAGATAGGAATAAGGACGCAGACGTAGAGAATGGACTTAAGGACACGGGGAGGGGGAAGGGGAAGCTGGGACGAAGTGAGAGAGTGGCATGGACATATATACACTACCGAATGTAAAACAGATAGCTAGTGGGATGCAGCCTCATAGCACAGGGAAATAAGCTCAGTGCTTTGTGACCACCTAGAGGGGTGGGATAGGGAGGGTGGGATGGAGATGCAAGAGGGAGGAGATACGGGGATATATGTATACGTATAGCTGATTCACTTTGTTATAAAGCAGAAACTAACACACCATTGTAAAGCAATTATACTCCAATAAAGATGTTTAAAAAAAAATGCACATCGGTCCTTAGAAACTCAACTTGAATCCCTCCAATGCTGGTACCCCTCTTATCTCATGTTCTTTTATCACAAACACAAAATGAAGGGGAGGGGAGTGATGCTAAAATGTTAATCCATGAACTATAAACACATATATATAACTTTAGCTACATGTTATTTGTTCAGGGTGTTTTTGTTGGTTTTTTTTTTTTTTTTTTTTTTTTTTTGCGGTACGCGGGCCTCTCACTGTTGTGGCATCTCTCGTTGCGGAGCACAGGCTCTGGACGCGCAGGCTCAGCCGCCATGGCTCACGGGTCCAGCTGCTCCACAGCATGTGAAATCTTCCTGGACCGGGGCACGAACCCGTGTCCCCTGTATCGGCAGGCGGACTCTCAACCACTGCACCACCAGGGAAGCCCTGTTCAGTTGTTTTAATAATGGATGTGGATGTCTTACATAGAAAAGAAATATGAAACTGTAGGCATTCTAAAACATTCACTTACAAAGTTGCCTGGAAAATGAAAAAAACAGATAACATTGCCACAGTCTTTAAAACAAAATCTACCTCTCATCTGCTTAGAAAAGTTTTATTAAGCAGCACTTGGAATCACCATTTCCAAAATATGGATTTGAGCAAATGAAAGCGTTTTGATAGGAGTCCTTTAATTGCATCTCTTTCTTCTCTCACCTTAGAGCTGCTTTTCTTTTACCCCAAATTGAGGAATGTGCAATTTTCTAGAGGCTGAGACTGTTTCCATAATCAGCAGCCATCTATACAGAATGACAGTAGAACTGAAAAGATTCTAACCTATGCCACCAAAAAATTTTCCAAAGAATTGACTCTATGAAAAACGCCAGAATCTGAGTGACAAGTCCTAGCAACTCCTCCCTCTTACAGTTTCAGGAAGAAAGTGCTGCCATCTACAGGACGTATATGGAACTAATGCCTACAAAAAAAGATGGAGAGTCTTTTGGCTTTTATAGTTGTAAACAGCTAAAGAGAAAAAACCAAAAAAAAGCACGACAAAGGAGAGTAATAAAATGTGCCCGCTTCCAAATTCATTTACTAAATATATTCTACTTCTCTGTTTTCTAATCTTCAGCCACTAACCATATGTGGCTAATAAGCCCTTGAAATGTGGCTAATGTGACTGAGGAATGAAGTTTTTTTTTTAATTTCATTTAATTAACTCAATTGACTTCAAATTTAAAACTGACACTCAATTCAGTCATTGGAAAACTTTTAAGTATGTTTGTGACAAGTTGGGTATATGAATTTACTTTTTCAACTGTAAGTTTTATGATATCTACATATAGATAAAATATGCCTGATGAAAGCTGTGCTGTAAGTGAAAAATACACACAAAATTTTGAAGACTTAGTCCAAAGCCAAGGAATGTAATATATCTCATTAATAATTTTTATATTGATAACATTTTGAAATTATGATATGTTGGATAAAATGTGTCAAGGTTAATTTCACTGGCTTCCTTTTACTTTTTAATTTGATGACTAGAAAATTTTAAGTGACACATGTGACTCACATTATACTTCTATTGCACAGCACTGTTCCGATTTAAAGGCCCAAAAGAAAAGAGGTAAATGTGTTCAGTGTCTTACAGAATTGCATGAAGTGCTATATGATAAAATGTTCTTAGGTTCTGAGTGTTTAATTGCTATCTGGCCCCAAGATTAATAAAAAGCATGCAGTAGACACTGATATTTGTATGGATTAATAGAACACAACTTTTAGAGGAAATTATCTAACATCACTTTCAATAACCCTCATTGTGACTGATAAATATCTAAAAATGGTAGAAATTTTAGATCTTGATGAATGTAATTGTAACTATTGATAACCATCTATATCATGGCGAACGAACTGATGACAGAAACCACACATTTTAAAAGAAATTCCAATAAGTTTGTCCTCTGTTCCATTTCTTCCATCAGTTTCCAGCGTTCTATCTCCAGACTATGCATTTCAAGGACTCCACCCCAGTGATCTCCCACTGCCCTTCACTCTCCCAAGTGCAGGGCACAGACTCTTCTCCGTGGTCCCTGCCTTTGTCCTTAGCTAGAAAGCAGTCCTCCATAGCATAACCATATCCTTCATGGAGGGTGTCTTCTTCCAAGCCACAAAAATCATACCTCCCCTTTCTTTCTCCTCCATAACCCATCTTTAACATATTCTTCTGTTACTTAGAAAACAAAACCAAACAAACAAAAGACAGGCAGATGATTCAGCTGGCAGATACCCACACAAAGATAGGGAGCTCGATGTTCCTGATGTGGCGAGACTGTCCCATTTTAACCTTCAAAGTCTCACCTTGCCGCAGACCAGAACGTATGGTCACCCTACTTGAAAGTCTCACCTTGCCGGAGACCAGGACTGTTGGTCACCCTACTTGCCAATCTGACCTGTTGACAGCAAAGCAAGAGAGAGGCGAACGTCATAGTTTATGCTCCAGCAACACCCCACTGCCTGTGTTTCCTGCAGTTTCTAGCCTCTTTCCTTTACTGGTAAACACAGCCACCTTTCTCCTTACCGCTTCCTTAACTGGCCTGATTTATGTTAATCTTTCAGGCATCATTTCCCTTCCAAATTCTTTACTCATTCCCCCAGGCTGAGGTCAGTTGTTAACACTGTATTTTAATCCTCTGTCCATCGCCCAAGACCCCCATCGGCTGTGAGTTCCTTGAAGTCAAAACCGGAGATGACATCCATTTTTGTCTTCTCATCACCTGGTAGCCGAATTTGTGAGTGAATGAAGGTTGGTGTGTCTTAGAAAGGCATCTGAGCTTCGGGTAATTTCATGTTTTTATTTTTCTTTTAAAATTTATTGGAGTGTAGTTGATCTACAAGGTTGTGTTAGTTTCAGGTACCCAGCAAAGTGAATCAGTTATACCTATACATATATCCACTTTTTTTCAGATTCTTTTCCTATATAGGCCATTAGAGTATGAAGTAGAGTTCCCTGTGCTATATAGTAGGTCCTTATTAGTTATCTATTTAATATATAACTTATTAGTTATCTATTGAATAATATAGTGTGTATGTGGCAATCCAATCTTCCAATTCATCCCTCCCCCCGCTTACCCCCTGGTAACCATGAGTTTGTTTTCTAGATCTGTAACTCTAATTCTGTTTTGTAGATAAGTTCATTTGTCAGACAGAGAAAGACAAATACGATATGATATCGCTTATATGTGGAAGCTTTGGGTAATTTCTTTGGCCTTCTTCAAGCTAATTCACTCCTCTTCTGCCATAACAACAAACTGTTTTCAAGACTGGATGCCCATGTCTTTCTCTGCCTTGGAGAATCTTAATCAGTTCTTAGCTCCTCCAACACAGTAGATAATACTATCCTGTCACTAGCCCCTGACTGGCACCATCCCCACTGCCCTTGAGAATGAATGAAGGACAGTGGGAAATTGCTGGGGGTAGGGTCCTTGAAATATATAGTCTGGAGATAGAATGCTGGAAATTGATGGAAGAAATGAAACAGAGGACAAACTTATTGGAAGAAAAGAAACACACGCACACACAAAAGCACACACACACCAAAAAGCAACAGGAACAACAACCACACACACAAAAATGAAACTTGTTTTTGTTTTCAACACTGACTAGTAATTTTTGCTCTTGGGTGTTGGAATTGCTCAATACGCATATTTCTTTCTGTTGTGGGAGGAGAGGGAATATGTTTATGCCACTGAAGAATGTAGCAAGGTGGAGAGAATGTGTAGAAATAATGGAAGACGTGTACCTAAAGATTTCTGCATATGGAAAAGTGACTCTGAGTGGTTCTCAGAGTGCTGGAAACTAAGGGAGATGCAAAAGAATATCAGACACAGCCCTACTTTTCCAGGAGCTACAGAGGTTATTATTTGGAACTTATATAAATATGTTTTATAAGTATTATGTAACACTTAAGGAAATAAACTGCTTTTAGAAATACACAGAAAAATCTAAACACATGTTGAACATTTTAACATATTAACATACATATTTGTTATGTATTTTAAACTTATCCATTTTAATATAGTAAAATAAAATTTACATATCTTTTATATAATAACATTTTGAAATATATTCAAATATATTTTAAAATATGTTTTCAGATACTAGATATTAGTGGTCATTTTTGAGTGCTAATTATGTAAAATAACTTTACCAGTATGATTCTCAAAACCCTATGAAATGAGTTTTATAATTATCCCTATTACAGAGAAACCTGTGGCACAGAGAAGTGAGGAAATGAGTCCAAGGTCATAGAACTGGTAAATGGGAGAGCTGGGATTTTAAGGAGATTTATCACCCTTTAAAAGTGATAGCCCATTTGCAGCAACATGGATGGACCTAGAGATTATCATACAAAATGAAGTAACTCAGGCAGAAAAAGACAAATATTATATGGTATCACTTATATGTGGAGTCTAAAAAACTGATACAAATGAACTTATTTACAAAACAGAAATAGACTCACAGACATAGAAAACAAACTTACCATAGGGGAAAGGGGGTGGGGGAGATAAATTAGGAGTCTGGGATTAACATATACACACTACCATATGTAAAATAGATAGAAAACAACAACCTACTATATAGCACGGGATACGTTCAATGTATACAAGATATGTTCAATATCTTGTAATAACCTATAACAGAAAAGAATCTGAAAAACAATATACATACATATATAATGTATACATATATATGTATAATTGAATCACTTTGTTGTACACCTGAAACTAACACATTTAAATTAACTATACTTCAATTTAAAAAATGGTTACAGGGACTTCCCTGGTGGTCCAGTGGTTAAGAATTCGCCTTCCAATGCAGGAGACATGGGTTTGATCCCTGGTCAGGGAACCACGTGCCACGGGGTGACTAAGCCCACACGCCACAACTACTGAGCCTGCATGCCACAACTAGAGAGCCCGCATGCTGCAATGACAGAGCCCACACGCTCTGGAGCCTGCACGCCACAACTAGAGAGAAGCCCACGCAACGCAACAAAGAGCCTGCACGCCACAACGAATGATCCCACGTGCCGCATCTAAGACCCGACAGAGCCAATAAATAAATAAATAAATAAATATTTTTAAAAATAAAAAAATCTTTAAATGGTTATACAATTTTTTTTCATTTTAAAAATCAATTGGTAGAATTCACGTGTTTAAAAAAAAAGTGATAGCAGCCCCCTGGATTGCAAAGAAAGACAGCCACACTACTCACCAAAAATCAAATAACATATCAGCAAAACTAAGTTATAAGATAATCTATAAAATCCAAAGCAATATTTCAGCACACACCATGCTGTTTTGGTACAAGCTGCACAACATGTGTCCCAACAGATGCTCTGAAGATAAGTATACACCTTAGTAAAGAAATGACTATTTCTGGAGGAATAAACCCATGCATGGAAGAGTAGACAATAGAGTCTTTATGACAAATTTGTTTCATATTCATTTAAGTTAGAATCATAGTCATTTTTGACCTGGAAGATACCTTAGAAGTGGTTGTCAATAATGACTGCTCATTAGAAGAAACTTGGGAACTTTAAAAACTATTAAGATCTGATTACCACCATAGAGATCATGATTTAATTGGTCTGGGGTCCACTATTTGCAGATGACATGATGCTATATACAGAAAACCCTAAAGATACCATAAAATATTGTTAGAACTAATAAATGAATTCAGTAATGTCACAGGATACAAAGTCAATATAAAGAAATCCATGGTGTTTCTATACACTAATAATGAACTATCAGAAAGAGAAATTAAGAAAACAATCCCATTTACAATTGCATTGAAAAGAATAAAATACCTAGGAATAAATTTAACCAAGGAGGTAAAAGACTTGTGCACTGAAACGAGAGGACACTGATGAAAGAAACTGAAGAAGACACAAATAAATGGAAAGAAATTTCATATTCATGGATTGGAAGAATTCATATTGTTAAAATACCTATACTATGCAAATCAATCTACAAATTCAATGTAATTCCTATCAAAATTTAAAAGGTACATTTCACAGAACTAGAATGAATAATTCTAAAATCTATATGGAACCACAAATGACTTCATATAGCCAAAACAATCTCTAGAAAGAAGGACAAAGCTGGTATCATACATCCTGATTTTAAACTATACTACAAAGCTATAGTAATCAAAACAGTATGGTATTGGCACAAAACAGACACACAGATCAATGGAACAGAATAGAGAGCACAGAAATAAGTCCACACATATATGCATAATTTATTTACAACAAAGGAGCAAAGAACATACAATAGAGAAAGAATAGTCTCTTCAATTAAACGTGTTAGGAAAACTGGACAGCCACATGCAAAACATGACACTAGACCACTATCATACACCATACACAAAAGTTAACTCAAAATAGATCAATGACTTGAATGTAAGACCCAAAACCATAAAATTCCTAAAATAAAACATAGGCAATACCAGTAGCCGCATTCACCAGAGGGCAGACAGCAGAAGCAAGAACTACAATCCTGCAGCCTGTGGAAAAGAACCCACAATCTCAGAAAGATAGACAAAATGAAAAGGCAGAGGACTATGTCCCAGATGAAGGAACAAGACAAATCCCCAAAAAACAACTAAATGAAGTGGAGAGAGGCAACCTTCCAGAAAAAGAAGTCAGAATAATGATAGTAAAGATGATCCCAAATCTTGGAAGTAGAATAGAGAAAATGCAAGAAACATTTAACAAGGACCTAGAAGAACTAAAGAGGAAACAAGCAACGATGAACAACACAATAAATGAAATTAAAAATACTCTAGAAGGGATCAATAGCAGAATAACTGAGGCAGAAGAACGGATAAGTGACCTGGAAGATAAAATAGTGGAAATAAATACTGCAGAGCAGAATAAAGAAAAAAGAATGAAAAGAACTGAGGACAGTCCCAGAGACCTCTGGGACAACATTAAATGCACCAACATTCAAATTATAGGGGATCCAGAAGAAGAAGAGAAAAAGAAAGGGACTGAGAAAGAATTTGAAGATATTATAGTTGAAAACTTCCCTAATATGGGAAAGGAAATAGTTCATCAAGTCCAGGAAGCACAGAGAGTCCCATAGAGTATAAATCCAAGGAGAAACATGCCAAGATACATATTAATCAAACTGTAAAAAGTTAAATACAAAGAAAAAATATTAAAAGCAGCAAGGGAAAAACATCAAATAACACACAAGGGAGTCCCCATAAGGTTAACAGCTGATCTTTCAGCAGAAACTCGGCAAGACAGAAGGGACTGGCAGGACATACTTAAAGTGATGAAGGAGAAAAGCCTACAACCAAGATTACTCTACCCAGCAAGGATCTCATTCAGATTTGATGGAGAAATTAAAACCTTTACAGACAAGCAAAAGCTGAGAGAGTTCAGCACCACCAAACCAGCTTTACAACAAATACTAAAGGATCTTCTCTAAGCAAGAAACACAAGACAAGGAAAAGACCTACAATGACAAACCCAAAAAAATTAAGAAAATGGGAATAGGAACATACATACCGATAACTACCTTAAATGTAAACGGAATAAATGATCCCCAAAACACACAGACTGCCTGAATGTATACAAAAACAAGACCCATATATATGCTGTCTACAAGAGACCCACTTCAGACCTAGAGACACATACAGACTGAAAGTGAGGGGAAGGAAAAAGATATTCCATGCAAATGGAAACAAAAAGAAAGCTGGAGTAGCAATTCTCATATTAGACAAAATAGACTTTAAAATAAAGACTATTAGAAGAGACAAAGAAGGACACTACATAATGATCAAGGGATCGATCCAAGAAGAAGATATAACAATTTAAAATATTTATGCACCCAACACAGGAGTACCTCAATACATAAGGCAAATACTAACACCCATAAAAGGGGAAATCGACAGTAACACATTCATAGTAGGGGACTTTAACACCCCACTTTCACCAATGGACAGATCATACAAAATGAAAATAAATAAGGAAACACATGCTTCAAATGATACATTAAACAAGATGGACTTAATTGATATTTATAGGACATTCCATCCAAAAACAACAGAATACACATTTTTCTCAAGTGCTCATGGAACATTCTCCAGGATAGATCATATCTTGGGTCACAAATCAAGCCCTGGTAAATTTAGGAAAATTGAAATTGTATCAAGTATCTTTTCTGACCACAACACTATGAGACTAGATATCAATTACAGGAAAAGGTCTGTAAAAAATACAAACACATGAAGGCTAAACAATACACTACTTAATAACCAAGAGATCACTGAAGAAATCAAAGAGAAAATAAAAAAATACCTTAAAACAAATGACAATGGAGACACGACGACACAAAACCTATGGGATGCAGCAAAAGCAGTTCTAAGAGGGAAGTTTATAGCAATACAATCCTACCTTAAGAAACAGGAAAAACCTCGAATAAAAAACCTAACCTTGAACCTAAAGCAATTAGAGAAAGAAGAACAAAAAAACCCCAAAGTTAGCAGAAGGAAAGAAATCATAAAGATCAGATCAGAAGTAAATGAAAAAGAAATGAAGGAAACGATAGCAAAGATCAATAAAACTAAAAGCTGGTTCTTTGAGAAGATAAACAAAATTGATAAACCATTAGCCAGACTCATCAAGAAAAAAAGGGAGAAGACTCAAATCATTAGAATTAGAAATGAAAAACAAGAAGTAACAACTGACACTGCAGAAATACAAAAGGTCATGAGAGATTACTACAAGCAACTCTATGCCAATAAAATGGACAAACTGGAAGAAATGGACAAATTCTTAGAAATGCACAACCTGCCAAGACTGAATCAGGAAGAAATAGAAAATATGAACAGACCAATCACAAGCACTGAAATTGAAACTGTGATTAAAAATCTTCCAACAATCAAAAGCCCAGGACCAGATGGCTTCACAGGAGAATTCTATCAAACATTTAGAGAAGAGCTAACACCTATCCTTCTCAAACTCTTACAAAATATAGCAGAGGGAGGAACACTCCCAAACTCATTCTACGAGGCCACCATCACCCTGATACCAAAACCAGACAAGGATGTCACAAAGAAAGAAAACTACAGGCCAATATCACTGATGAACATAGATGCAAAAATCCTCAACAAAATACTAGCAAACAGAATCCAACAGCACATTAAGAGGATCATACACCATGATCAAGTGAGGTTTATTCCAGGAATGCAAGGATTCTTCAATATACGCAAATCAATCAATGTGATACACCATATTAACAAATTGAAGAAGAAAAACCATATGGTCATCTCAATAGATGCAGAGAAAGTTTTCGACAAAATTCAACACTGATTTATGATAAAAACCCTGCAGAAAGTAGGCATAGAGGGAACTTTCCTCAACATACTAAAGGTCATATATGACAAACCCACTGCCAACATCATCCTCAATGGTGAAAAACTGAAAGCATTTCCACTAAGATCAGGAACAAGACAAGGTTGCTCACACTCACCACTCTTATTCAACATAGTTTTGGAAGTTTTAGCCACAGCAATCAGAGAAGAAAAGGAAATAAAAGGAATCCAAATCGGAAAAAAAGAAGTAAAGCTGTCACTGTTTGCAGATGACATGATACTATACATAGAGAATCCTAAAGATGCTACCAGAAAACTACTAGAGCTAATCAATGAATTTGGTAAAGTAGCAGGATACAAAATTAATGCACTAATCCTATACACTAATGAAGAAAAATCTGAAATTGAAATCAAGAAAACACTCCCATTTACTATTGCAACAAAAAGAATAAAATGTCTAGGAATAAACCTACCTAAGGAGACAAAAGACCTGTATGCAGAAAATTATAAGACACTGATGAAAGAAATTAAAGATGATACAAATAGATGGAGAGATATACCATGTTCTTGGATTGGAAGAATCAACATTGTGAAAATGACTCTACTACCCAAAGCAATCTACAGATTCAATGCAATCCCTATCAAACTACCACTGGCATTTTTCACAGAACTACAACAAAAAATTTCACAATTTGTATGGAAACACAAAAGAACCCGAATAGCCAAAGCAACCTTGAGAATGAAAAACGGAGCTGGAGGAATCAGGCTCCCTGACTTCAGACTATACTACAAAGCTACAGTAATCAAGACAGTATGGTACTGGCACAAAAAAAGAAATATAGATCAATGCAACAGGATAGAAAGCCCAGAGATAAGCCCACAAACCTATGGTCAACTAATCTATGACAAAGGAGGCAAGGATATACAATGGAGAAAAGACAGTCTCTTCAATAACTGGTGCTGGGAAAACTGGACAGCTACAAGTAAAAGAATGAAATTAGAACACTCCCTAACATCATACACGAAAATAAACTCAAAATGGATTAAAAACCTAAATGTAAGACTGGACACTATAAAACTCTTAGAGGAAAACATAGGCAGAACACTCTGACATAAATCACAGCAAGATCTTTTTTGACACACCTCCTAGAGTAATGGAAATAAAAACAAAAATAAACAAATGAGACCTAATGAAACTTAAAAGCTTTTGCACAGCAAAGGAAACTATAAAAAGAAGAAAAGACAACCCTCAGAATGGGAGAAAATATTTGCAAACAAATCAACAAAGGATTAATCTCCGAAATATATAAACAGCTCATGTGGCTCAATATCAAAAAAACAAACAACTCAATCAAAACATGGGCAGAAGACCTAAATAGACATTTCTCCAAAGAGGACATACAGATGGCCAAGAGGCACATGAAAATCTGCTCAACATCACTAATTATTAGAGAAATGCAAATCAAAACTACAATGAGCTATCACCTCACACCGGTTAGAATAGGCATCATCAGAAATCTACAAAGAACAAATGCTGGAGAGGGTGTGGAGAAAAGGGCATGCTCTTGCACTGTTGGTGGGAATGTAAACTGATACAGCCACTATGGAGAACAGTATGGAGGTTCCTTTAAAAAACTAGAAATAGAACTACCATATGACCCAGCAATCCCACTACTGGGCATATACCCAGAGAAAACCATAATTCAAAAAGACCCCAATGTTCATTGCAGCACTATTTACAATAGCCCTATCATGGAAGTAACCTAAATGCCCATTGACAGATGAATGGGTAAAGAAGATGTGGTACATATATACAATGGAATATTACTCAGCCATAAATAGGAATGAAGTTGGGTCTTTTGTAGAGATGTGGATGGACATAGAGACTGTCATACAGAGTGAAGTAAGTCAGAAAGGGAAAAACAAATATCATATATTAGCACATATATGTGGAATCTAGAAAAATGGTACAGATGAACCGGTTTGCAGGGCAGAAATAGAGATACAGATGTAGAGAACAAACATATGGACACCAAGGGGGGAAAGTGGGGTGGGGGGCTGATGGGATGAATTTGGAGATTGGGATCAACATATATACACTAATATGTATAAAATAGATAACTAATAAGAACCTGCTGTATAGCACAGGGAACTCCACTTTGCTGTACAGTAGAAACTAACACAATTTTGTAAAACAACTATACCCCAATTTAAAAAAAAGAATAAACGTAAAAAAAAAATTGGGCATAGAGGGCACATATCTCAACATAATAAAAGCTATTTATGATCAACCCACAGCCAATATAATACTCAACAGTGAAAAGCTGAAAGCCTTCCCACTGAAATCTGGAACAAGACAAGGATGCCCTCCTTCATCACTTCTATTCCACATAGTATTGTAATTCCTAGCCACAGCAATCAGACAAGAAAAAGAAATTAAAAGTATCCAAGTTGGAAGGGAAGAGGTAAAATTGTCACTATATATAAATGACATGATACTATATATTGAAAACCCTTACTCTCTTGTATGATTATGACCTGAAGTCTGTGACCTGGGATTTTCTGAAATCTACCTGTTACTCCTCAGGTAGAAAGAGAGAATGTCAGCAGGAAACAGTTACAAAGAAGGACAGTGGTGACCATTTGTTTGTGGTACTCATCCTTCTCAATGATAATTATACATATCTTCTGACCCAAAGAGTGGGACCAGCTGAGGTTTTCAAGGGATCTCAGATTTCTTACCCAATGTGCAGATCCACTCCTCACCCATTTCTTTTGCATTAGTGAATATTTTCCAATGTAGCATTTTGATTACTTTAATGATTTTTTTAATTAATAGACTTTATTTTTAGAGCAGTTTTAGGTTTATAGAAAAACTGAACAGAAATTACACAGTTACTATATATCCCCCCTTCCCAATTTCCCCTATTAATAACATCTTGCATTTCTGTGGTACATGTATTATAATTGATGAGCTACCATTGAAAATTATTATTAACTAAGGTCTATAATTTACACTATAGTTCACTCTTTGTGTTGTATGTTCTGTGGGTGCTGACAAATGTATAATGAAGTATACCCACCATTAAAAAAAAACAACAACTATACACCAAAGACAGTACATTAAGGTCAGATCCTTAAGCAACTGCAGACAAACTGAATTTTCTCAGTGATTAGAAGAGTAGCCCATACAAAAGGAAAAACTTATCTGAGGTGAATGAAATCCAAAAGGAGATTGACTGAAGATGCAGAAGTTAGGCAATTAAAAGAAGAGGACCCAGATTTAAAATACAGCAGGTAGGGCTTCCCTGGTGGCGCAGTGGTTGAGAGTCCGCCTGCCGATGCAGGGGACATGGGTTCGTGCCCCGGTCCAGGAAGATCCCACATGCCGCGGAGCGGCTGGGCCCGTGAGCCATGGCCACTGAGCCTGTGCGTCCGGAGCCCGTGCTCCGCAGCGGGAGAGGCCACAGCAGTGACAGGCCCGCGTACCGCAAAAAAAAAAAAAAAAAAATACAGCGGGTAATTTTCCCTTTGCCACATGGAGCCAAAACATTCACCAATCCTAAATGAAGAACGGCTAGAATTAACACCAGACTATGATGTTTTGGGGGCTATATATTAATTATAGTTGTGTGTGTAAAATAACTTATTTACATATTTATTTATAAAATCTTAACAAGTGGCACCTTTCAGAGGGAAAATTTTCTTCACTTAAAAAAATAACTCAATGGTATATTGAGTTGTTTTGTTTTGCTTTTTTTAATGCATAGACTCAGTAAGACCAAGAAGGAAACAACAAACCAAAGGATGAGCTGAAATATTCTGCATAAGACAACAACCCCCAACGCAATAGTACAGAGGCTGGGATTGTTTACAAGATGGAAAAAAGGAGAAAAGAAGACGGGAAGGTTGAGAGCAGCAAGGATGTTGAAGTTTGAATTGGACAAGAAATTTTTAAGAAGAGGGATATTTAATATTCTATTTCAAGATGCTTGTTTGTTGTGCTGTAAACTCTTTCTTCTTTGGTAAAATCTGGCAGTAACTACAAGGTCTTGTCTGGGTGGCCTTTTGTGGAAATCAAAGGAAGAGAATAAATTCCCACTCAGACTCCGCTCAGTATGGAAAGTGGACAAGACATGCAAGACAGTAAAATGACCCGCATTGAATGAAGTAATTAAACAAGTCTTCTGGGAATATGTGTATATCGAAGGCATAGAGAAATTGGTCTTCACAAATTGAGGGCTGTGCCAGTCTCACCTAGATTTTACATGATGTGGTGAACCCTGATAACGGCTTGCTCACACATAGGCATGTACGCTTCAGTTAAAGCTTTCTGTAAACTCTATATAGCTTAATTTGTAGCATACATTCAGACACATTTGATTAAAGTTTTTACTGATTTTATAACTTTCAGACTTCCACCAACCTTTTCCAGTTCTGATAAAGAAAAGTCCCAGAAGGACCCAAATTCTGATGATGAGAGGACTGAGACTGTACTTCACTGAGAATGACCCTGAGTAAGGACCATGTCTACCTGGGTATGGTACCAGATTTACATCACCAGAAATATTTACCAAGTGGAGCCACACGCTGTGCCATCTTTATCAAAAACGAAAATGGGTCCCAAGATCTCCACTGTCTAGATATCAGCCACCAGGTGGTGTTCTGCAGCACAAAGCTCCGCGGTATGGCATGCAGGGCCGGGCGCGCCAGGAACATATTAACATAGCTTAAATTCTTTGAATATTTAAATACAATAAAAGGAATCTAACTTATAAACACAGTTGTTTTAATATATTAGCAGAACCATGTTGTCTCATGCAATGGAAATCACAGGAATATTCTGGTTTTGTTTTGAGTTCTCTAGACCATAGAATATGTTTTGATGAGTTTGTTGTTGCCATTGCTGTTGCTGTTACTCCAAAGTTCATAATAATTTTTATTTTCCCATGTGACCAAAAAATACAGAAAGGCTACTTTGAGAAATAACTTTATGTTATTTCTTCATTTTGAGAAATAACCTCTTTGTGATTTAATAATAAGAACAGCTGAGAGATTAGGAGAGGCAGCTTTCATAATGCCCAGCTCTGCCAGCCGTTCAGTGTAAGACCTTGGGCGAGTCACCACCTGGCTTCCCTTTTCTTCTTCTGTAAAATAAACAACTGGGCTAGGCTTTTTCTGAAGTCCCCTGGAGCTCAAACTTGCTGTCATTTTATGATTCTAAATGCACCATTATCATTGCTCCTGTTCAAGTATTACAGAATAATTTATGAAGAACAAACAGGCTGAAGACTTAAATAAATGCATAAAAAAGAACTGAAGAGATAAGTGCATTTTAAGCTCCAGTGATGAAAGAAGGCCCCGTGAGGCATCTATAATCATGAAAGCAGTTTGCTTCTTACCATCTATTTTGCTACTTCTATTAGGAAAAGAAACCAAACCAGCCCATAACTAACAAAACTGGCCAAAAATTCCTGCTCTATTTTTATCAAGCAGGTGTCTCTAAAGAATGCTAAATAGCCAAGACATGAAACTACAAAGAAATCACATGGCGTGACCCCTATGCTCATAGCAGCACTATTCATGATAGCCAAGAAATGGAAACAACCTGAATGTCCATCAACAGAAGAATGGGTAAAGAAGATGTGGTACATATATACAATGGAACACTACTCAGCTATAAAATGAATGAAATAATGCCACCTGCAGCAACATGAATGGAACTAGAGATTATCACACTAAGTGAAGAAAATCAGAAAAAGAAAGACAAATACCATACCACTTATATGTAGAATCTAAAATATGACACAAATTAACTTATCTATGAAACAGAAACAGACTCACAGACATAGAGAACAGACTTGTGGTTTCCAAGGGGGAGGGGGTGGGGGAAGGATGGATTGGGAGTTTGGGATTAGCAGATGCAAACTATTATATATAGAAGAGATAAACCACAAGGTTCTACTGTATAGCACAGGGAAATATATTCAATATCCTGTGATGAACGATAATGGAAAAGAATATGAAAAAGAATGTATATGTATATGTATAACTGAATCACTTTGCTGTAAGGCAGAAATTAACACAACATTGGAAATCAACTATACTTCAATAAAATAAAATTTTTTAAAAAGCATTCATATGGCATGAACATTGAACTTTAAAACTCCCAGTGTTTTTGGAGATTTTGCAAAGCTTTCTATTCCTGTGGTTTTATCAGCTACCTTATAGTTTATAAACTGCCTTGTTTCAGAATAGAATTGAGGGTACCTACCACTCTGCATCTAGCCCTAGAAATGGCCTCTGTGTTTGGAAGCAGACTTTAACAGGTTCCTCAAGTTCAACCCACTGCCTTATTACAGGAAAGCTATGACAAGATGATGTCATTTCTGGCTTTCAGTTTGTCTAGAAAACTACCTACTTTCTCAGTTTAATACACCACCCTCTGCTATCTCTTTTCTTGCCTCTTGGTGTGGCACCTGATCTCAGAACCGAAGCTTTCATCTTAGATCTAGTCAGACACGGAGAAACACGTGGGAGAAGATGCAAACACATAAAGCTTCCAGATGAGAACTTCTCCTTCTGAGGGAAACAACAGCCTAGTGAGTTCTTGGTAATAGGGAATACGCATGAGCTCACTCTGTTCGAGAGCTATAACTTGAGTAGCCGATCTGAGGGCAGGATCCAAGGTTCTAGGCCAGCTCCACCCCAGTCTGCTCTGACCATAACACATTTCCTCCAGACTCTCAGGGTCTTGCTTTTGTCCATTTGGGTGCAATGAAGAAAGATGAGAAGGAAAGCAAGAGACAAGAGGGATGGAAACTTTTTAATATGTCCCTAAAAGCCTCTTTATAGAGATGAGTAATAGAAAGATTGAGGCCAGCAAACATATTCAACCTTTCCACATTTTCTCTAAACTGTTATAAAACTGAGAGTCTTCTAAGGTCAGAGTTAAAGTAGTACAGCCTTGTTTTTGTATTTTAAATGGTTTTTAGTGGAATGCTAAAATAGCCTCACCACTAGTAAAAGGCGTAGTCAAGCCATTCTGATTTGACTCAGGAGGGGATAATAGGACCCAGCAAGTAGGGAGGTTAGATCATTTTTTGTGAACTCTCACCCAAATGCCACATATGGCTCTGGGCAGCTCCTCCGCCCCCCCGCCATGCACATGTTTGTCTTCTCCTCCAATCAAGGCACGTTATACTATGAGATCACCTAGTTGATTCTGACCAATCATAATTTATTACCCTCAATTCTTTCAAAACACATCAGTTGAATGCCTACTATGTGTTAGACACTGTTCTAAGTACTTGGGATACAGCAATGGACAAAACACTGAACTCTGCCCTCCCAGAACCTATAGTCCAGTGCAGGGAGAAGGAAAAATAAATCAGTAAAGTACACAATAGGTTCGAAGGTGATAAAGAGAGAAAATGAAGCAAGGAAGGGAGTGCAGTATATTCAGGGAAGAGGGGGAAAGTTAGAGAGGGTTGCAATGTCAAATATGGTGGTCAGGCAAGGCCTTGCCCCAAGTGAAATTTGAAAAATGACCTCAACAAAATGAAGGGCAAGCCATGTGTCTGAGCAAACGTGAAAGTTCTAGATCAGAGGCATGTCCAATGCTTCAAGGAGTACTAGGGATGCCAGTGTGTCTGCAGCAGAATAAGTAAGAGTAAGCAGTAAATCAAAGAGGTAAGAAGGGGTGGGAGACAGGTTTGGCTTTTACCGGGTGAAAGTGGAAATTATTGGGAGATGTTGAACAAAGTCATGACATTATGTGACTTCCATTTTAAGTGCTAGAACTGACTGATCATGAGCAAAAAAAGGCAGAAGCAGGGAAACGAGTTACCAGGCTGCTACAACTCTCCAGACAAGACATAGTGGTAGCTAGGACCAGGGCAATGGGGATGGAAGTGATAGGAAGTATACATTTCTGATGTATTTTTTATTCTAAAGCCAACAGGATTCTCAGGTGTTTAGATTGAGAGCATGGAAGAGAGGAGTTAAGAATTACTCCATGGTATTTGGCATGAGAATCAGAAGGAAGGATTTGCTATAAGTTAAGATGGCATGTTTGTTTGCAGACATGGTAAGTTTAAGAAACCTCTTAGGCACCCAGGTGGAGAGGTCAAGTAGGCAGGGACAAGTCTAGAGTTCAAGGAGAGAGAAGAGAGGATGATAGATGGTATTTAAAGCCATGACACCAGATGTGACTGAGACCAAGAAAAGAAGTCCAAGGACCAGATCCTGGGGAGCTCCTACTTTGAGAGACTGGAAATTAGGAGCAACGAACCAAAGAGACAGAAAGAGTGGCCAGTTTAGAAGGAGAAAAACCCGGAGAGCAGAGTATGTTGGAGTGAAGGGAAGTCTCCAGATGAAGGGAGTGACCGACTGGGTCAAGTCTGGCTGACAGGTGGGTCAAATAAAATAAGGGCTGAAAGTGGATACTGGGTTTAGTGATTCTGCCAAGTCAGGTCAACGAGGACTGAGTGCTGTTGCAATATGGCCACTAGCCTGAACAAAAGAAATCGATCAAGTTTTTGGCTAAATAATTAGATTTCAGGGTAAAAACCCTTATCATCTTCAGTGGTCCTTTGTTTCACAAATATTACTTGAGAAGGAGAGAGAGTTTTATTCTCTCTATAATGACAGTCAGACTTAATGGTATCACTGCTTAGCTCACAATGGCTGGTTTAATTTCATGTGAAGTACAGATACTTTTTTGCTTCCTAGGCTCCGGAAATCACAGACGATTTTCTTTCTTAATTAAAATTAGACTTTTTTTTTCCTAAATCATACCTGGAATGCAAAAATGTATATTTCCTTTAACTATTTTGATTTGAGGGATTTTTTTTTCCCCTTGTTTCTCTCCTTCCAGCTAATTCTGAAGGTTTTCTGTTTGTGTGAGCATCTCAGACCACTCCCCTTTCTCACCCCCTTGCATATCTGACGCCTCTGCATTATCACAATCAATTTGACCTTGAGCATCATAAAATTCTACATATTCCCAGAGCAGCAGATTTGATGTCACTGACAAAATATGATGGATTCGAAGAACAGGCGAGCAAAAGGAAAGGCAGACAAGGGCAAAGATACCTCAGAGGAAAAGAGAGAAGAAGCTGGAGGAGGTGGGCTTAACTGACCATGTGCTTCCATTATTTTCCAAAGAAACAGGTTAAATCAGAAACTGCAAGCTTTAGAAATTCCATGTGGATAAAGTCCAGCCAAATGTATGCATACTAAATAATTATACACATTTAATAAATAAACACCATGGCAATATCTATTCACCTCAACTAATGATATTGGTCAGCAACTAATGTATTAAAATTCACTCAACCGATTTTGAGAATAACTTCCTATTTGCATAATTTTCCAAACTGATTCGTGTATACAGAAATTGCCTCATTCTGAACGGTTGGCAGTACAAACCAAAATAGTCCATAGGATCTTCTTGCCATGATATCACAATCCTAACTCTTAAAACACATAAACAGTAGAAGATGTCAAGTAGTTCATAAGTATGTTTCAAAGCTGCAATTTTAACATTTTTCATTTATTCATTATGGTAAATCTCAGAATATAAGCAGCAAATAAAAGTTACCATGTCCTACATTAGATTTGATTATTTTGGTGTTCTTGGCACTTTTAAAAGAACTAAGAAAATAAAGGAAAGGTATACCCTCCAATTGCAATGAAGTAATTACTTTATTAGTCCATTAGTCTTACTAGAACCTAGCAGCTCCAGAAAATGCTTAACTCAACAGATGTCTTTCTCCTACGATATCCTTTAAAAAAGAGAAAGCAGTGAAAGACAAGGGAGAAATATTATACTGCCAGAACTCGCAGAAATACTTTCTGAATGTAAACAAACATTTTCAGGAAAAAAAAAAGGGGGATATCAAATGTTCAAGGAAATAAATGCTGAAAATATTTTTAAATAAGTACTATCTGTTTAAAATAACATTTTAGTAGTATATTGTATTCTTTTCCATTGCAGTGAATTTGACACCTTGAAAAGAAATTGAACATCTTTTTGTTTTCTATGTCTTTTTTCTGTGTCTTTGGAACTGTTATTTTTATTATCCTGGCAACAATATTTTGCAGAAGGTCATGGAAACATGAATAGAGAACCCACAGCAATATTATAAATTTCTAAGGAAACAACTGCAATATTAATATGAAGAGGAAATTCAAAATTTGGAAGTAAACTGTAGTAAAATAGTACTTTGAAATAATGCAGTTTTTAAAACGTCATTAACTCTACATTTCCCTCTATATTCTAAATCAATAAAAACATTTCAGAGTGCTTCCATTTTGCCATTGCTGATTTTTCTTTATTCTCCCAGAGGATAAGGTTTTTGTTATTTTTGGTAAAAATAAATAAATAAAGCTACATTAAGATTCAGCCTCAAAAGAGGTTGAATTCCTAGTAACTGCAGATGCATGGTACTTACTGCTAATTGGACATGGCTGCTTTTAGCAAACCTGGTAGCTGCTAAAAGCTACTGTTGCCGTAGTGCTGCTTCACCAACGCACTGGGCACACATACACCATCCACCTCTCCTTTACCAAGGCTACACGTCTGCAAAGTCTGCCTACCAAAATGCAGAGCCGACTCCTTTGTTAGAATGCATAGACAGAAATCTTAAAGGGCCACCTACAAGGGCACTGCAAGAAAATGAGGACCTCTTAATGCATATTAAATACTCCTATTAAAACATTATTACAGTAAAGTATCTCCCTGTTATAATATGCTATTTCAAGCCCCATGCCTTGCAGAGTGGGATACAAAAGGAAACGCTATTAGCACTTTCTTAATTACCTTCTCTCTAGTGTACCATACTGCCTGGCTGGTAGACTGTAGTTTTGGGAAATATTGTGAACTAAGTTATATCTGTGTCTCATATCATCATTTGTGTTTTTGTAGGATGTTTGTTATGAGAAGTCTAAAATTACTTTGTTAAAAATTGGACCACATTTACCAGTACCACATAAATCTCCTGGTTTAAATATTAATGCTTTCCATTCTTTTCTAAATTTACAGCTTCAGTACATTCTACCAATTCTACTCTCTAACAATAATTTCATAAAACATTCAAGTTCAGACAAAAATGTCCTATGTGCATCATTATTCATATTCCAAGACTCTTTGTGTCTTACTGTCTGCATTAGACACATTCTATGCGGGTAAGCTGAGTTATTGGAAGGGAATTATTGAGAGCAACTGAAGAGAGAAAAATCCAGAAGTAATGACTTGAAAATAATCAAAATGTAATTCTCAAATGGCCAGTATGATTATGGACCAAATACATATAAATATTATACAAATCAGCATATGCTTCTTCCTGTTTCATAGCTGGGACCCCATAGATCATGACTCACAAGAAATTCCAACCCTTTCCCTAAAGAAGTTAATATCATCCATTTCAGGCAAATTTGCCCAAGGTCATACGGCAAAGTCCAGGTCAGCCAAAAATTGAGCCCATTAATGTTGACACAGCAGATTACCGTGCTTCCTTAAATACCTAATTTATCTATTGGACACTGTTTTAAGTGTCTGAAGACTGGTGATGAGACCATTTATACTACATAAATTGCAGTGCATCAAGATTGCCTGTTTCTATTGCTTTTCACATATCAATAGAATCATTTTTTTTTCTCCACTTGGGTTAGTTTTCCAGGTTTCTCCTCAAATGCATCTTGGACTCCTGGAACAAATCTTGGGTTCCATCCTGCCTAGAAGCAGGATGAACAATCTGAACCCTGACTTTTGATTTCCAGTTCAGAGAATGTGATTTAAAAAAAAAAAAAAAAGGTCGTAAAATTAGACCTGATTTCCGAACAAAGCTGACCTGCTGAGCAATGACTTCTCAAATCCCATAGCTCCTCATTTGTTGCCAAAATAAAACACCTGTCAGAGACGGTCTGGTTTTAAGGTTAGCGTTCCAAAGGAAGGGGCTTCTACTTCAAGGAGGTAACAGGGTTGTCTCTTATTCTGAAGGAAAAGCACTTTGGAAAGCTTGGTAAAATTGTAGCTGCTCATGAAAATTTTTTTCAGTGGAAACCCAGAAAATGTTCTTCATTGGAGACATCTTTCTGCTGGTTCTAAAGGAAAACTACAAAATACCCCTTTTAAAATACCTGGAAGTAGGGCAAGGCCACCGAGAAGACTGAAGGCTCTACGCTCGTTAGTGTTGTTGGGGAACATTGACCCAAATCTCGGAGGGAGATGAAGAGAAGAAACCTACAGCACCTCCTCGTCGCCCCCTGTCCCATTACTTTTCTCAGTTAAAAAAATATTTTTAACCACTTCTTATCAGTTGTAATGGCTAAAATCAAAAATATAGATAATAACAAATGCTGGTCAGGATGTGGAGAAACTGGAACCCTCATACGGTAAGAATGTAAAATTCTGCAACCATTTGGTAGTTCCTCAAAATGCTAAAAATAGAGTTACCGTATGACTCAGCGGCTCCTTTCCTAGGTATATACACAGGAGAATCAAAAACATATGTCCACACAAAAAACTTGTATACAAACGTTCACAGCAGCATCATTTACAATAGCCAGAAAGTGGAAACCCTAATGTCCATCAACTGATGAGGGGAAAAACAAAATGTACTATATCCATAGAATGGAATATTATTTGGCAATAAAAAGAATGAAGTACTGATACATGCTACACTATGAATGACCCTTTAAAACATTATGCTAAGTGAAATAAGATACAAAAGACCAGATATTGTATTGTTTCATTTATATAAAATGTCTGGAATGGGACTCCATAGAGACATATAGGAATTGAGAATGTTCTAAAATTAGATTGGTAATAGTTGCATAATACATTGAATATACTAAAAACTCCTGGGCTTCCCTGGTGACACAGTGGTTAAGAATCCACCTGCCAAGATGGGGAAGAGTAAGACGCGGAGATCACCTTCCTCCCCACAGATACACCAGAAATACATCTACACCTGAAACAACTCCTACAGAACGCCTACTGAACGCTGGCAGAAGACCTCAGACCTCCCAAAAGGCAAGAAACCCCCCACGTACCTGGGTAGGGCAAAAGAAAAAAGAATAAACAGAGACAAAAGGATAGGGACGGGACCCGCACCAGTGGGAGGGCGCTGTGAAGGAGGAAAGTTTTCCACACACGAGGAAGCCCCTTCGCGGGCGGAGGCTGCGGTGGTGGAAGGGGGAAGCTTCGGAGCCACGGAGGAGAGCACAGCAACAGGGGTGCGGGGGGCAAACTGGAGAGATTCCCGCACAGAGGATCAGGGCCGACCGGCACTCACCAGGCCGAGAGGCTTGTCTGTTCCCCCGCCAGGACGGGCGGGGTTGGGAGTTGAAGCTCAGTCTTCGGTTGGAGCGCAGGGACAGGACTGGGGTTGGCGGCATGAACACAGCCTGCAGGGCGTTAGTGCGCCACGGCTAGCCAGGAGGGAGTCCGGGGAAAAGTCTGGACCTGCCGAAGAGGCAAGAGACTTTTTCTTCCCTCTTTGTTTCCTGGTGCGCGAGGAGAGGGGATTAAGAGCGCCGCTTAAAGGAGCTCCAGAGACAGGCGCGAGCCGCGGCTAAAAGCGCGGACCCCAGAGACGGGCCTGAGACGCTAAGGCTGCTGCTGCCGCCACCAAGAAGCCTGTGTGCAAGCACAGGTCACTCTCCACACCTCCCCTCCCTGAGCCTCTCCAGCCCGCCACTGCCAGGGTCCCGGGATCCAGGGACAACTTCCCCGGAAGAATGCACGGCGCGCCTCAGGCTGGTGCAACGTCACGCAGGCCTCTGCTGCCGCAGGCCCGCCCCGTACTCCGTGCCCCTCCCTCCCCCCTGGCCTGAGTGAGCCACAGCCCCCGAATCAGCGGCTCCTTTAACTCTGTCCTGTCTGAGCAAAGAAGAGACGCCTTCCAGCCACCTACATGCAGAGGCGGGGCCAAATCCAAAGCTGAGCCCTGGGAGCTGTGAGAACAAAGAAGAGAAAGGGAAATCTCTTCCAGCAGCCTCAGAAGCAGCGAATTAAAGCTCCACAATCAACTTGATGTCTGTGGAATACATGAATAGACAACGAATCATCCCAAATTGAGGAGGTGGACGTTGAGAGCAAGATTTATGATTTTTTCCCTTTTCCTCTTTTTGTGAGTGTGTATGTATATGCTTCTGTGTGAGATTTTGTCTGTAAAGCTTTGCTTCCACCATTTGTCCTAGGGTTCTATCCATCCGTTTTTTTTCTTTGTTTTTTTAATTTTTTTCTTTTTTTCTCTTAATAATTATTATTTTATTTAAATAACTTTATTATATTTTATCTTACTTTATTTTATTGTACTTTATCTTCTTTCTTTCTTTTTTTCCTCCCTTCCCTCATTTCTTCCTCCCTCCCTCCCTCCCTACTTTCTTTCTTTCTTTCTTTCTTTCTTTCTTTTTACTTCTACTAATTCTTTCTACTTTTTCTCCTTTTTATTCTGAGCCATGTAGATAAAAGGCTCTTGGTGCTGCAGCCAGGAGTCAGTGCTGTGACTCTGAGGTGGGAGAGCCAACTTCAGGACACTAGTCCACAAGAGACCTCCCAGCTCCACATAATATCAAATGTTGAAAATATCCCAGAGATCTCCATCTCAACACCAGCTCCCAACTTCACTCAACGACCAGCAAGCTACAGTGCTGGACATCCTATGCCAAACAACTAGCAAGACAGGAACACAACCCCACCCGTTAGCAGAGAGGCTGCCTAAAATCATAATAAGTCCACAGACACCCCAAAACACACCACCAGACGTGGACCTGCCCACCAGAAAGACAAGATCCAGCCTCATCCACCAGAACACAGGCAGTAGTCCCCTCCACCAGGAAGCCTACACAACCCACTGAACCAAACGTAGCCACTGGGGACAGACACCAAAAACAATGGGAACTACCAACCTGCAGCCTGCAAAAAGGAGACCCCAAACACAGTAGGATAAGCAAAATGAGAAGACAGAAAAACACACAGCAGATGAAGGAGCAAGATAAAAACCCACCAGACCTAACAAATGAAAAGGAAATAGGCAGTCTACCTGAAAAATAATTCAGAATAATGATAGTAAAGATGATCCAAAATCTTGGAAACAGAATAGACAAAATGCAAGAAACATTTAACAAGGACCTAGAAGAACTAAAGAGGAAACAAGCAACGATGAACAACACAATAAATGAAATCAAAAATACTCTAGATGGGCTCAATAGCAGAATAACTGAGGCAGAAGAATGGATAAGTGACCTGGAAAATAAAATAGTGGAAATAAATACTGCAGAGCAGAATAAAGAAAAAAGAATGAAAAGAACTGAGGACAGTCTCAGAGACCTCAGGGCCAACATTAAATGCACCAAGATTCAAATTCTAGGGGTTCCAGAAGAAGAAGAGAAAAAGAAAGGGACTAAGAAAATATTTGAAGAGATTATAGTTGAAAACTTCCCTAATATGGGAAAGGAAATAGTTCATCAAGTCCAGGAAGCACAGAGAGTCCCACACAGGATAAATCCAAGGAGAAATACGCCAAGACACATATTAATCAAACTGTCAAAAATTAAATACAAAGAAAATATATTAAAAGCAGCAAGGGAAAAACAACAAATAACACACAAGGGAATCCCATAAGGTTAAGAACTGATCTTTCAGCAGAAACTCGGCAAGCCAGAAGGGACTGGCAGGACATATTTAAAGTGATGAAGGAGAAAAACCTTCAACCAAGATTGCTCTACCCAGCAAGGATCTCCTTCAGATTTGATGGAGAAATTAAAACCTTTACAGACAAGCAAAAGCTGAGAGAGTTCAGCACCACCAAACCAGCTTTACAACAACTGCTAAAGGAACTTCTCTAGGCAAGAAACACAAGACAAGGAAAAGACCTACAATAATGAAACCAAAACAATTAAGAAAATGGGAATATAACATACATATTGATAATTACCTTAAATGTAAATGGACTAGATGCTCCCACCAAAAGACACAGATTGGCTGAATGGATACAAAAACAAGACCCATATGTTTGCTGTCTATAAGAGACCCACTTCAGACCTAGAGACACATACAGACTGAAAGTGAGGGGATGGAAAATGATATTCCATGCAAATGGAAACCTAAAGAAAGCTGGAGTAGCAATTCTCATATTAGACAAAATAGACTTTAAAATAAAGACTATTAGAAGAGACAAAGAAGGACACTACATAATGATCAAGGGATCGATCCAAGAAGAAGATATAACAATTTTAAATATTTATGCACCCAACATAGGAGCACCTCAATACATAAGGCAAATACTAACATCCATAAAAGGGGAAATCGACAGTAACACATTCATAGTAGGGGACTTTAACACCCCACTTTCACCAATGGACAGATCATACAAAATGAAAATAAATAAGGAACCACAAGCTTTAAATAATACATTAAACAAGATGGACTTAACTGATATTTATAGGACATTCCATCCAAAAACAACAGAATACATATTTTTCTCAAGTACTCATGGAATATTCTCCAGGATAGATCATATCTTGGGTCACAAATCAAGCCTTGGTAAATTTCAGAAAATTGAAATTGTATCAAGTATCTTTTCCGACCACAATACTATGAGACTAGATATCAATTACAGGAAAAGATCAGTAAAAAATACAAATACATGGAGGCTAAACAATACACTACTTAATAACGAAGTGATCACTGAAAAAATCAAAGAGGAAATAAAAAATTACCTAGAAACAAATGACAATGGAGGCACGACGACACAAAACCTATGGGATGCAGCAAAAGCAGTTCTAAGAGGGAAGTTTATAGCAATACAACCCTACCTTAAGAAACAGGAAACATCTCGAATAAACAACCTACCCTTGCAACTAAAGCAATTAGAGAAAGAAGAACAAAAAAACCCCAAAGTTAGCAGAAGGAAAGAAATCATAAAAATCAGATCAGAAATAAATGAAAAAGAAATGAAGGAAATGATAGCAAAGATCAATAAAACTAAAAGCTGGTTCTTTGAGAAGATAAACAAAATTGATAAACCATTAGCCATACTCATCAAGAAAAAATGGGAGAAGACTCAAATCAATAGAATTAGAAATGAAAAACAAGAAGTAACAACTGACACTGCAGAAATACAAAAGGTCATGAGAGATTACTACAAGCAACTCTATGCCAATAAAATGGACAAACTGGAAGAAATGGACAAATTCTTAGAAATGCACAACCTGCCAAGACTGAATCAGGAAGAAATAGAAAATATGAACAGACCAATCACAAGCACTGAAACTGAAACTGTGATGAAAAAATCTTCCAACAATCAAAAGCCCAGGACCAGATGGCTTCACAGGAGAATTCTATCAAACATTTAGAGAAGAGCTAACACCTATCCTTCTCAAACTCTTACAAAATATAGCAGAGGGAGGAACACTCCCAAACTCATTCTACGAGGCCACCATCACCTTGATACCAAAACCAGACAAGGATGTCACAAAGAAAGAAAACTACAGGCCAATATCACTCATGAACATAGATGCAAAAATCCTCAACAAAATACTAGCAAACAGAATCCAACAGCACATTAAGAGGATCATACACCATGATCAAGTGAGGTTTATTCCAGGAATGCAAGGATTCTTCAATATACGCAAATCAATCAACGTGATACACCATATTAACAAGTTGAAGGAAAAAACCATATGATCATCTCAATAGATGCAGAGAAAGCTTCCGACAAAATTCAACACCCATTTATGATAAAAACCCTGCAGAGATAGGTATGGAGGGAACTTTCCTCAGCATAATAAAGGCCATATATGACAAACCCACAGCCAACATCATCCTCAATGGTGAAAAACTGAAAGCATTGCCACTAAGATCAGGAACAAGACAAGGTTGCTCACTCTCACCACTCTTATTCAACATAGTTTTGGAAGTTTTAGCCACAGCAATCAGAGAAGAAAAGGAAATAAAAGGAATCCAAATTGGAAAAGAAGTAAAGCTGTCACTGTTTGCAGATGACATGATACTATACATAGAGAATCCTAAAGATGCCACCAGAAAACTCCTAGAGCTAATCAATGAATTTGGTAAAGTAGCAGGATACAAAATTAATGCACAGAAATCTCTGGCATTCCTATACACTAATGATGAAAAATCTGAACGTGAAATCAAGAAAACACTCCCATTTGCCATTGCAACAAAAAGAATAAAATATCTAGGAATAAACCTACCTAAGGACACAAAAGACCTGTATGCAGAAAATTATAAAACACTGATGAAAGAAATTAAAGATGATACAAATAGATGGAGAGATATACCATGTTCTTGGATTGGAAGAATCAACATTGTGAAAATGACTCTACTACCCAAAGCAATCTACAGATTCAATGCAATCCCTGTCAAACTACCACTGGCATTTTTCACAGAACTAGAACAAAAAATTTCACAATTTGTATGGAAACACAAAAGACCCCGAATAGCCAAAGCAATCTTTTTTTTTTTTTTTTAACATCTTTATTGGGGTATAATTGCTTTACAATGGTGTGTTAGTTTCTGCTTTATAACAAAGTGAATCAGTCATACATAAACATATGTTCCCATATGTCTTCCCTGTTGCGTCTCCCTCCCTCCCACCCTCCCCATCCCACCCCTCCAGGCTGTCACAAAGCACCGAGCCAATATCCCTGTGCCATGCGGCTGCTTCCCACTAGCTATCTACCTTACTGCATTTGTTAGTGTGTATATGCCCATGACTCTCTCTCGCCCTGTCACAGCTCACCCTTCCCCCTCCCCATAACCTCAAGTCCGTTCTCTAAGAGGTCTGCGTCTTTATTCCTGCTTTACCCCTAGGTTCTTCATGACATTTTTTTCTTAAATTCCATATATATGTGTTAGCATACGGTATTTGTCTTTTTCTTTCTGACTTACTTCACTCTGTATGACAGACTCTAGGTCTATCCACCTCATTACAAATAGCTCAATTTCGTTTCTTTTTATGGCTGAGTAATATTCCATTGTATATATGTGCCACATCTTCTTTATCCATTCATCCGATGACGGGCACTTAGGTTGTTTCCATCTCTGGGCTATTGTAAATAGAGCTGCAATGAACATTTTGGTACATGACTCTTTTTGAATTTTGGTTTTCTCAGGGTATATGCCCAGTAGTGGGATTGCCAAAGCAATCTTGAGAACGAAAAACAGAGCTAGAGGAATCAGGCTCCCTGACTTCAGACTATACTACAAAGCTACAGTAATCAAGACAGTATGGTACTGGCACAAAAACAGAAATATAGATCAATGGAACAGGATAGAAAGCCCAGAGATAAACCCATGCACATATGGTCACTTATCTTTGATAAAGGAGTCAGGAATGTACAGTGGAGAAAGGACAGCCTCTTCAATAAGTGGTGCTGGGAAAACTGGACAGGTACATGTAAAAGTATGAGATTAAAACACTCCCTAACACCATACACAAAAATAAGTTCAAAATGGATTAAAGACCTAATTGTAAGGCCAGAAACTCTCAAACTCTTAGAGGAAAACATAGGCAAAACACTCTATGACATAAATCACAGCAAGATCCTTTTTGACCCGCCTCCTAGAGAAATGGAAATAAAAATAAACAAATGGGTCCTAGTGAAACTTCAAAGCTTTTGCACAGCAAAGGAAACCATAAACAAAACCAAAAGACAACCCTCAGAATGGGAGAAAATATTTGCAAATGAAGCAACTGACAAAGGATTAATCTCCAAAATTTACAAGCAGCTCATGCAGCTCAATAACAAAAAAACAAACAACCCAATCCAAAAATAGGCAGAAGGCCTAAATAGACAATTTTCCAAAGAAGATATACAGATTGCCAAGAAACACATGAAAGAATGCTCAACATTATTAATCATTAGAAAAATGCAAATCAAAACTACAATGAGATATCATCTCACATCAGTCAGAATGGCCATCTTCAAAAAATCTAGAAAGAATAAATGCTGGATAGGGTGTGGAGAAAAGGGAACCCTCTTGCACTGTTGGTGGGAATGTAAATTGATACAGCCACTGTGGAGAACAGTATGGAGGTTCCTTAAAATACTACAAATAGAACTACCATATGACCCAGCAATCCCACTACTGGGCATATACCCTGAGAAAACCATAATTCCAAAAGAGTCATGTACCACAATGTTCATTGCAGCTCTATTTACAATAGACAGGAGATGGAAACAACCTAAGTGTCCATCATTGGATAAATGGATAAAGAAGATGTGGCACATATATACAATGGAATATTACTCAGCCATAAAAAGAAACAAAATTGAGCTCTTTGTAATGAGGTGGATAGACCTAGAGTCTGTCATACAGAGTGAAGTAAGTCAGAAAGAGAAAGATAAATACTGTATGCTAACACATATATATGGAATTTAAGGAAAAAAATGTCATGAAAAACCTAGGGGTAAGACAGGAATAAAGACACAGACCTCTTAGAGAATGGACTTGAGGATATGGGGAGGGGGAAGGGTAAGCTTTGACAAAGCGAGAGAGAGGCATGGACATATATACACTACCAAACGTAAGGTAGATAGCTAGTGGTAAGCAGCCGCATAGCACAGGGAGATCAGCTCGGTGCTTTGTAACCACCTGGAGGGGTGGGATAGGGAGGGTGAGAGGGAGGGAGGGAGACGCAAGAGGGAAGACATATGGGAACATATGTATATGTATAACTGATTCACTTTGTTATAAAGCAGAAACTAACACACCATTTTAAAGCAATTATACTCCAATAAAGATGTAAAAAAAAAAACTGACGAAAGAATATGGAATAGCTAATTCTGAATAGCTTCAAGATTTTAATATTAAAGGTGTTATCGAATCCCTCCAAAAAAAAAAGAAATGCACTTTAGAGAAATATTCACAATTTCACCCAACTTGATACAGTATTTTGAGACTTAAGCTTTTAATATTTCAGTAAAAATTCAGTTAATTTGTAAAAAAAAAAAAAAAAAAAAAGAATCCACCGACTCCACCTGCCAGTGCAGGGGACACAGATTCAAGCCCTGGTCCAGGAAGATCCCACATGCCACAGAGCAACTAAGTCCATGCGCCACAACTACTGAGCCTGTGCTCTAGAGCCCGTGAGCCATAACTACTGAGCCCCTATGCCACAACTACTGAAGCCCGCACGCCTGGACCCCGTGCTCTGCAACAGGAGAAGGCACCGCAATGAGAAGCCCGTGCACTGCAACGAAGAGTAGCCCCTGCTTGCCGCAACTAGAGAAAGCCCACGCGTAGCAGTGAAGACCCAACACAGCCAAAAATAAAATAAATAAAATTTTAAAAATAAATAAATAAATAAAAACTCCTGAACTGTATACACTTTAAATAGGTGAATTTTATTTATGTGGAATATATCTCAATAAAGCTGTGGAAAAGTTTTTAAAACACTATCACATACATTATCACATTGGCTCTTCATACTCATCCTCAAAAACGATGATTGTAAAGACCAGATGAGATAATATATATACAACAAAACACAGAAAAGAAAAACAGCAACTACTTTTAAAATTAAAAGTCTATAGTCCTGAATAGTAGTCTGGGTTCCATTTCTGGGCTCAGAAATATTTCTGTAGTAAAAGAAACAATTTACTAGGGGTTTGCCTCCTGCAGCATATCTGCATCATCAATGATTCAGGCATTAAAGGCTCTTACAGTCACCCAGAATATATTTGTGATGCACTCATTGACTCTTTTGATACAACCAGAGTCTAAGAGCTTTCGGGGTACAAAATGTTCCATCCACCACTCTTTCCATTTATGCACTACTAAGTGCCTAAAAGGAAAGGGGATTTTAGATCTTCGGTTAGTCCACATTTTAAAACCACTCAGTAAAAAAGAAAAACCTATTTTTTTGCAGATGACAACAACACTGATGCCCGAGATAATATGAAGAAGGTAGAACAACCTAAGGATTCACGGCCGATGCTAGAGAAACAGTAGCAAACTCTTACATAGCACTTCTTCCATAACAGCCATAGATCTAGCAAGTTACATATATTAACTCATTTAAACACCACAACAACCAGTTATTAACTATAGTTCACACATGAGAATGTGAGGCTCTGAGTAGCTTGCCCAGTGTCACCCAGCTCACAAGTGGCAGAGACTGGATTGGCACCAAACGCTCTGACTCCTGAATCTGTATCCTTGACCATGTCTACCGCCTCCTCATCTAAACCCAAGTTTCATATAGAAAAGAGCTGCCACACATTATGTTTTCTCTAATAATATTTTTAATCAAAGTAGAACTTAAAATCAAATGCATATAATCACCCAACTTTGTATCTTTCATCACCTTGAGTCTTCCTCAACCAGATTCATTTATATTGCATATAGCACTTCAGTTTAACCACCATATCAAATGTAATCTGGTCACGTTATCTGGTAGCTAGAGGACTTTTTGATGAAAAAATAAACTTGAGATAGTAAAAAGTTTACCTTTTTATTAAAATACATAGCGTTTGTTATAAAACACAAAAACAATCATGAACCATTTAATAAAATTATTGGAACCCCTTATAGCTATTACAGGGATAATTTTAAACAATCATCCTCTTCGTGGCCTCTGTCTAAAATAATACAAACCTCACAAACTTAAAAAGACAAAAAAATAAATCAATCAAATATTGGGGCTACATACTTCTCAAGAGAAAAAAAAGAGAAAAAGAGGAAGAGGTACTCATTGTTCTCTTTTCATTGAGATGATATATTTTTGTTGAACTGAATCGTGTTTTCCTGGAGTAATAAAGAACTAGCCAATGGCCCATCAGTCACAAGAGTGATTGATCTACTTGTATTTTGAGGTCCACAAGTTTGATTAACTTCAGCACTTCCACTGTGTGAAAAAGAAAGCACAGGCAGGTGGCATTCAAGTTGTAATTTGTTCGTGATTATCCTAATGGGATATGTCTAAAAAGAAGCAAAATACATAGATAGAAATGTTCAGAAAACAATGAAAAGCCTAAATCAGGAAATAGGAGTCACTGACTGAGAATTACTTGATTATTCAGTGAGTTTAGGAAGATGCTAACAGAGAGTCCAGAGAATCCAGAAGGAAGTAAACCACCTTCATTTTAATTATGCACACTACAGGTTACAAAATTTGACCTAAAAAAATACAAAGTCATTTTCTTTGAGAATCATCTTGGTTTATGCAATTCTTACAAATGTACAAAGATGAAAAAGTGTGATTTAATACTTTCCTACCAGTAATACACTTTTTAAAGGTATAAACATACTGGAAGTACATGGTAATATTAGAGACAAAAAACTAGCTTATTTATGTTCCCTTAAAATCAGCTGAAAAATGAATGACTTCTCCTTGTCCACTCTTGGTGGGATTACAAAACGGTGCAACTGCTATGAAAAACAGTATGGC
Source organism: Globicephala melas (assembly GCF_963455315.2). Taxonomy (NCBI): domain Eukaryota; kingdom Metazoa; phylum Chordata; class Mammalia; order Artiodactyla; family Delphinidae; genus Globicephala; species Globicephala melas. The sequence continues at coordinate 74,424,171 of NC_083327.1, read as the reverse complement.
AATTCATCAAAAAACTAAAAATAGAATTACCATATGATCCAGCAATCCCATTCTACGTATACATCCAAAGGAACTGAAAGGGTCTCACAGAGATATTTGCATACCCATGTCCATAGCTGCATTCCCCACAAGAGCAAAGAGGTAGAAGCAACCCAAATGTCCATAGACAGATGAATGGTGCATTCATGTAGCACTCAAATATTATCTTATCTCCTTTTTGTATTCCCAATCAGTCTGTGAAATCTGAAAGAAAGAAATAAGGACTTATATTTCTTTGTGTCTATAATGCCCAGCACATTCATGCATTCACTCAAAAATATTGATTGAATGCCTATATATTTGGCCCTATTCTAGGTGTAATGACCATCAATGTACAACATACACACCTTCACTAAATACATGACTGGTGAACTTGATTATAATGATTCTATTCAACTGAATTCAACACACAGTAGCAAACATTTAACTGGCCATATTGTATGGCAGGAACTGTTCTAAGCATCATTATTATTATCTCCAGTTTGTAAATGAAAACACTGAGGCACAGAGAAGTTAAGCAATTTGCCCAGATTGCACAGTTAAGAACTGGCAGGGACAAGATACGACTCTCAGCAGGCTCATTCCAGATTCGGTGATTTTAACTTCCATGCTCTATCTGCTCAGCATGAGCACTCTGCTACGTTTAAGGGAAATGATATTAATAATACCCCGCATTTATCCTGTATGAGCTCACGGGTGAGCAGGGTAGAGAGAGAGCTATAATTCGAAATTATAAGTCCTGTAACAGAGAGATAAGTGTAGGAGCACAGAGGAGGATTCAATGAAGTTTATTCTAAAAATACGAAGGCTTTATAGTGAGAAACACTTAAGGTAAGCTTTGATAAAGTCACCAGGAGGAAAAGGAGGAAGAAGAGAAAAAGAAGCAGGAAGAGAAAGGGAAGAGGAGGCGGAGATGATTGTGATAATGGAAAGATTGCCATCAGGGCACAGAGGAGAGAAAATTGACATTGCTGTGGATTGCTAGGAAACAGCAGTGAACAACAGACCCTCCTCTCACACCCCTATCAGAAACGGAACAGTTTCCTCCCAATAAAGGGACCTGGCTAGCCGGAGGCAGACACAGCTACAGCAGCAGCCCCATTTCTGCTGACAGCAGCCTCTAGAGATGTCACAGGTGGTCAAAGCAAGTAGAGTAGAGGAAAGCCTTACCCATCAGTGGACTTAACCACATTCACCCACCTGAAGAGCCGAAGGTCGGCCTCGATATTTTCAAAATAAAGCCTAGAGTTTAAGGAGAAGAGGTAGAAACGCTAAGCAAATGACTAAAGGGAAATTTTCAGAGTGAACCAAATTCTGAGCGCTTGGGCATCAGATTAAAAAAAACCTGTTAACTCAGCCATAGACATGCACAGGCCAGAAACAAGTTCTGATGATACTTGGCTTCGTTTTAAAAGTAGAGAAAGAAAAAAAAATTATCAAAAATTAACTAAGGAAGCTCTAAGAAATGTGAAGAATGTTCCTGGAGAATAAGAAGGAAGTTCAAGACAGAGGTGAAGGCCGAGGTGAGAGCTTTTAGAGGTGAGGACACATTTCGTCAGCTCCGGGACAGCACAGGAGATTAAGGGCCTGGGAAGCAGCCTATCAGAGAATATCTTCTCTTCTATCTTCAGAGAATATTTGTTTCAACAAGTATAGGGGAACCTAGAGATAATATAGCCATAAATCTCAACTGACCTGTTAGATCTGCAGTGACGGAACCAGCAAAGACAGTGCCCAGGTCCAGATCTTAAGGATTGTAGTGCATTCCACACAGTAGCTTCTCAATAAGTATGTGTGAGTGGATAATGGAGAAAAAGGGATAGAAGGAGGGATGTAGGGAAAGAAGGAGAAAGGGAGGGAAGAGACAGCAAATGAGGACCATGTCGTGGATGGTTGTGGGTAGATTGCTAACGGATGAAACCAAAAGATAAGGAGGAAAGAATTTCTGCCAGAAGAAACTGAAATATGATGCCTGTAAAGACAGAAGTTCAAAATCAAGTCAGAGCATGAACAACAAGGCGAAATAAACCATTTAATCTATGGCATGGTCATATTTTGGAAATTAGATCAAAGAGGTTTGGGGTTATAGCCTGTATGGACTTATCATTTGAGAACAAAGGAAAGTGGTTTAGCAAAACACAAATCTTTGAGGTATATCACACACACAGGGCACAGCAAAGCCTTTTATAATCCTGACAACAGCTGTTTTTCACTTTGTTGGACAACATGCAATCACAACTAGACTTGGAATCCCTTCATGCTCATGAGAAGAAAGAAAGAAAAACCATCTACCCAGAAGATAAATAGAGGATATCCGAGCTAGTAACATTACCCTAGAAAAAGAGCCACACCATGGTTTTAGACCTTTATCTTGAGAATAAAGGTTGATTGGCCTCAACAGTATGATTACAAGATATAACAACATCAACAGCCACTATGTTTATGTAACACTTACACGCCAAGGACTTTGCTAAATGCTTTTCATGCCTTATCTCATTTAGCCCTCATGACAATATGAAGTAGGTACAAGCATTATTATCTTTATTTAAAAGGTTAAAAATCTAACAATCACCAAGATTGAGAAACCTGACCCCAAATCACCTAATGGTCAAGCCAGGACAGTGAAGCCAAGACTCAGTGAAGCCTCATCTTATGAGTAAGATAAAACATGATATACTAGAAGGGATTCACGATAGAGAAATCTCTACCACAGCCTATATTCCATGATTTGAAAATGGTGGGAAGTGTCCTGCTGCCTTAAGACACTAGGAAATACCTTCTGAGTGCTGAAAGCAGCACTAATATTCTAACCTAACAGAGGCAGGAGGTAAACCAGGTTTCAACACTGCCCCAGTACCTTCTTTAATGTAATGTCCCAGTACCTTCTTTAGCCACCACCAACTCCCAAGTCAATATGAAGCTAATAAAGTCATTTCATCTTAATCAAGTTCAATTCAAATTAATCCCACTTTGACCACAGACACCGAATTTCAGCTTATGCCCATAGAAACTACTTTATAAATGAGACATATATAAAATAGAACCAACCCATAAGAGATAAAAGTCCTCCAAATATAAGTACTCATGGATCCATTCTAGTTTATAATATTGCTTTTACGGAATACATGAAATTGGAGAACTGTTACTTGGACATTATTTTAAAAAAACAAATTCTGATAGATATGTTATTCAAAACAATTGATTCTCACATCCACTATGATGGCTACTATCCAAAAAAAAAAAAATACAGAAAATATCAAGTGTTGGCGAGGAACTGGAACTCTTAGTCACTGTTGGTGGGATTGTAAAATGATGCAACTGCTATAGAAAACAGTATGGCAATTCCTCAAAAAATAGAATTACTGTATGATCCTCAAAAAAAATAGAATTACTGTATGATCTAGCAATCCCACTTCTGGGTACATATCCAAAATAATTGAAAGCAGGGTCCCAAAGAGATATTTGCACACCCATGTTCATAGCAGCATTATTCACAATAGCCAAGATGTAGAAGCAACCTAAGTATCCTTTCACAGGTGAAGGAATAAACAAAATGTAGTATAGTATATTCATACAATGGAATATTGTGTGACCTTAAAAAAGAAGGAAATTCTGTCACATGCCACAACACAGATGGACCTTGAGGGCATTATGCTAAGTGAAATAAGCCAATCATAAATTTTAAAAACTGTGTGATTCTACTTATATGAAGTGTCCAAAGGAGTCAAATTCATAGAAATAGAAAGTAGAATGGTGGTTGCCAGGAGCTGAGTGGAGGGGGTAATGGTGAGTTGTTTAATGGCTATAGAGTTTCAGTTTTGTGAGATGAAACAGTTCTGGAGATGTGCTGCACAACGACGTGAACACACTTAAAACAAGCAAACTGTACACTTAAAAATGGTTAAGGTGGTAAAAACATACATACTCATTACCATAAGGTAATACTTCCATACTATTTGGAGTTTTTTCTTGCAACATTAAACAATACATCTAAAATATGGATGGCTTAAAAAATAAAAAAAGGAATAATTATGAAAAAACAATTGAATGTATGTAGAAGAGAAAATAAATCTATTTGTGCTTATTAAGAAGACAAAACTAGACAGAAGACTCAAGGAGATACGTTAAAGCTCTATTCAGTAAAAGGCTTTATAAAACAGAGCTGGCTAATGGAATGTGTTTTGTTAGGTGGTGAGTTCTGGGCCACTGATTCATTCAAGCAAAGGAAGACCTGTATCTATCAGTGTTGCTATAGGGGCTTTTGCACTGACTGGAAAATTTTCCTCTGTTAACTCTAAGGTCTTTCTAGTCCAAATCCCATGATTCTATGTCAAAAGAATCCAAGTAAACAAAGGGACAGTTGGAGGCTTTGATCATCCAGGAAAATTATTCACAAACCAAACCGAAAAGATTGATAGATTTGATTATATAAAAAGAATTCTCTATAGCCACACCAAAACAAAGAACAACAACAAAAAAACCCACAATCATAAAACAAAATTAAAAGGCCAACAATGAAATGTGAAATAAAATTTGCATCATTTAGTACAAATAGGCTGGTAATTTTATTATATAAAAAAGTTTTACATATCATAAACAATAACAAAAATAATAAAAAATCACAGTAACAAAAGGCTCAAAAAATATTGACAGGCAATTGCAGAAGAAGAAGAAATACCCACAGACAATAAACAAATGTTAATATTTGCAGCTTTTTCCTTATAATGCAGTAGTAGACATTAAAAATAGTAAGATAGTTCTTTGCTTGCTAATATGGAAAAATCTTCAAGGTATTTTGTTAAGTGAAAAAAGCAAGGGGCAAAACAATATGTATAGTGTGCTTCTGTTTGTGTGGGGAAAAAATAAGGACACACATGCATGCACACACAGACACACACACACGAACGTGTTTACTTCCATGTGCCTTTCCTTATATGTGCATAATTATTTTAGGGAGGCTACTTGAGAAAATGCTAGAGTGGTTACCTCCTGAGAGAGTTACTGATGGATGTCTGGGAAGCAGGTATTGGAGGTACTCATCCTGTATAATATTTTGTTTCTTTAACATTTGAACCACATATACTTATTCAAAGGATAAATAAAATATTTGTTAATTTTTGTACTTCTTGCAAATCAAAAAATACGCACTGAAATGAGAATTTTTTTCTTTTGTTTTGTCTATTAAATAAAAAGAGGCATCTAGTGTCCAGGAAAATAAGCCCTCTTGTTGACTGCTAGCATTAATGTAACTTGAGACTATCTTTCTGGAGAATAATTGACAACATAAATCAAGGAACTTAAAATGTGCATATCCTGAGGTTTGGCCAAGATGGTGAGTAGGAAGACCCTGAGCTCACCTCCTCCCACAGACACATTAAAATTACAACTACTTATAGAGCAACTATCTAGGGGAATGACCTGAAGACTAGGAGGAAAGATTTTCTACAACTAAAGATTTAAGAAGGATCCACAATGAATTGGTAGGAGGGGCAGAGATGCAGTATAGTCAAGACCCACACCTCCAGGTATGCAGCTCACAAAGGTAAGGATGATTACAATTGCAGAGGTTTGTCCCAAGAAGCAAGGAGTTAGAGCCACACATTGGGCTCCCCAGCCCACAGGTCCTGCACTGGGAAGACGAGTCCCTGGAATGACTGACTTTGAAGCCAGTGAGGCTTGAATACAAGAGAGGCAGGGGACTGTAGGAAACAGAGACTCTGCTCTGAAAGGGCGCACACTCCATGTCCCAGTGCAGAGGCAGTAATTTGAAAGAAACCTGAATCAGACTCACCTGTCAATCTTAGAGAATATCCAGAGAGGCAGGAGGCAACTGGGACTCCCCCTGGGGACATAGAAGCTGGAGGCAGCCATTTGGGGAGCTCATTCTACCACGAGGACACCTGTGCTGACAAGCACTATACTGGAGTCTTCCCTCTAGCCTATTAGCACTGGGGGCTTACCCACCCACCAGCAAGTCAATACCAGTCTTGGGGCCCCCAATTCCCACAGCCAGTCATGCCTGGATTCAATCCTGCCCGCCATCAGGCCACCAAAATCCTAGGATTCCCAAGGCCATGCAACCAGTCATGCTGGGACTCAGCCTCACCCATCAGCAGGCCAGCAGCCACCACATGAGGCAGGGCCTGGCAACCAACCAGTGCACCCACAGCAGTCAGCCCAACCACAACAGAAGGACCCATGCAGCCCACATAGAGGACACCCCTAGAGTGTATAGCTCTGGCAACTATAGGGACATGTGCTGCTGGAACCCATAGGGCACCTGCTACGTAAGACTATTTCTATGAAATCAGGAATTGTAACTGACCTACATAATACAGAGAAATAGACACAGAATTAGGGTAAATGAAGAGATAGAAGAATATGTTGTAAACAAAGGAATGAGACAAAAACCCAGAGAAGAATTAAGTGAAGTGGAGATAACAATTTATCCAATAAATAATTCAAGATAATAATCATAAAGATGCTCAACAAACTCAGGAGAAGAATGGATGAACTCAATGAGAAGTTTAACAAAGAGTTAGAAAATACAAAGAAGAAACAAACAGAGCTGAAGAATACAATAACAGAAATAAAAAATACACAAAAAGAAATCAACAGTAAATTAGATGATACAAAGAACAGATCAAAAAATTGAAAGACAGAGTAGTGGAAATCACCCAAGCTGAACAGAAAAAGGAAAAAAGAATTTTAAAAAATGAGAATAGTTTAAGAGACTTATGGGACAACATCAGGCATACTAACATTCACATTAAGGGGGTCCCAGAGGAAAAGAGAGAAAGGAACAAAGACCTTACTGGAAGAAATAATAGCTGCAAAGTTCACTAACCTGGGAAAGGAAACAGACATCAAGTTCCGGAAGCTCAAAGAGTCTCAAACAAGATGAACCCAAAGAGGACCACATCAAGACACATTCTAATTAAAATGGCAAAAATTAAATATAAAGAGAGAATCTTAAAAGCAGCAAGGGAAAAGCAACTAATTATATGCAAGGCAACTCCCATAAGACTATCAGCTGGTTTTTCAGCAAATTTTGCAGGTCAGAAGGGAGAGGCACAATATATTTAAAGTGATAAAAGAAAAAAACCTATAGCCAAAATACTCTACCCAGCAAGGCTATCATTCAGATTTGAAAGAGGAATAAAGAGTTTACAGACAAGCAAAAGCTAAGAGTTCAGCACCACTAAACTAGCTTACAAGAAATGTTAAAGGGAATTCTCTAAGTGGAAAAGAAAAGAACACTAGGATTAGGAAAATTATGAAAGGAAAATATTCATTGGTCAAGGAAAACATACACTAAAGGTAGTGGATTAACCACTTATAAAGCTAGTAAGAAGGTTAAAAGACAGAAGTAGTAAAACCACCTATAGCCACAGTAAGTAGTTAAGGGATACACAAAACAAAAAGATGCAAATATGATGGCAAAAACATTAAATATGGTGGAGGAGGAAAAATGCAGGGTTGTTAGAATGTGTTCCAACTTAAGAGATCATCAAATTTTTTTTTAAATCTATATGTATCTATAAATATAATCTATATCTACATATTTTGTTATATATGAACCTCATGGAAACCACAAACCTATAATAGACACGCTCACAAAAAGAGAGAAAGGGAGTCAAACATAAGACTAAAAATAATCATCAAATCACAAGGGAAGAGAGCAAAAGAAGAAGAAAGGAACAAAGAAGAACTACAAAAACAACCAGAAAACAATCAACAAAATGGTAATAAGTACATACCTACCAATAATTACTTTAAACGTAAATGGACTAAATGTTCCAATCGAAAGACATAGAGTAGCTGAATGGATACAAAAATAAGACATATATATTCTGCATACAAGAGACTCACTTCAGGTCTAGATACAGAAACAGACTGAAAGTGAGGGAGTGGAAAAAGTTATTCCACACAAATGAACACCAAAAAAAAGCCAGGGTAGCAATACTTATATCAGATAAAATAGATTTTTAAAAAAACTGTAAAAAGGGACAAAGAAAGACATTACATAATGATATAGGGATCAATCCAACAAGAAGATATAACAATTATAAATGTATATGCACACAACTTAGAAGCACCTAAACACATAAAGCAAATACTAACAAACATAAAGGTAGAAATTGATAACACATAGTAACACCCCAGTTACATCAATGGACAGAGCATCCAGACAGAAAATCAATAAGGAAACACTAGCCTGAAATGACACATTAGACCAGATGTACTTAACATATATAGAGAGAGAGAGATCATTCTATCCGGAAGTAGCAGAACACATACTGTTTTCAAGGGAATATTCTCCAGGACAAGTCACATGCAATGCCACAAAACAAATAAAATGTTTTGGCCGTGCCACCCAGCATGCACGATCTTAGTTCCCCAACCAGGGATCGAACCCGTGCCCCCTGCAGTGGAAGTGTGGAGTCTTAACCGCTGGACCACCAGGGAAGTCCCAAAACAAATAAATTTTTAAGAAGCTTGAAATCATATCAAGCATCTTTTCCAACTACAAAGATTTAAGACTAGAAATCAACTACAAGAAACAATGCAAAAAACCCACAAACATATGGAAGCTAAACAACCAATGGGTCACTGAAGAAATACCATAAATGTCTTTTAATGAGAAATTTAATTATGTAAATTATGTACTTCCATACAATGGAGCATTATGCAGCAAAAAAATCATGATCAACAAGAATGATTTTTAACATGGGAAAGTACGAAAGTAGGGGTGGGGTACAAAACAGTATGTGCAAATAAAGTATCTTTTTTTAAGTTATATGCACATAAAAATTCAGAAAGTAAATGCAGCTCAGTTTTTTCCAGGTTTATTGAGATATAATTGACATATCACATCGTATAAGTTCACTGTATACAACATGATGGGTTTTTTTTTTTTAACATGATGGTTTTATACATGTATGTATAGCTAAGTTTTAATTGTCTCCATTTACCAGGTATCTTTAAATGGTGGGGAAACGGGCAGTTTTTTCATGTTTTTGAAGTTCTCTACATTAAATTCAGCTCAATTATTAACACCATAGGCTGTGAAGCCAGACTTCCCAGGATTCAGATGCCTACACCGTTACTTGTGATGAGACTTTGTACAGGTTCCATAACCTCTCTGTGCCTCACTTTCCTGTCTGTAAAATGGGGATAATAATACTTACGACAGCAAAAGGTTATTGTGGGTTCAATGAGCTAATAGAAGTGAACTGCTTAGAACAGTACCTGGAATATAGTAAATATTTAATATTGTTGTTTCTAGTTTTAGAATTAGGGGGGAAATCTTTCAAAAACTCAAGTTTATGATCTATTATACATTTCAACTTTCACTTTATTACATGTTGCTGAAAAAATATATATATATGTAAGACTTGAGGGACAGTGAATTTAAAAAATAATCAGAAAATTCTTGGAATGGAATGGACTACTATTAATTTGGCCTTCCAAATTTAAAAAGGTTAAAGAGCTTTTCTATTATTCATATCCTTAGACAAAATCATACTCACAAACAAATAAACCAATAAAAACCACCTCCCCATTGAGGCGGTATTATCTCCTAGGAGGAGGCCGTCTTGTTTTGACACCTGATTGTAGATTCACAAGCAAGTTACATTTTTCTACTAAATTGGTGGAAGAGCAGGCTCAACAAAAAAGATGCTCTAGGGATGCTCTGCGAGTGCTCAGAAGCAGCACAAAACTTTTACCAGCCTGTGGGAGGCTGGTGATCAGGACGATCCTACTTAAATGAAAAATCTGTTGCTAGGATCCCAATGCTTCAAAAATCTGCGGGACACCAGGGGACTGATGAAGTAGGCTTGGCAAAAAGAATTGGAGACCATAAGCATCACAACAATGCATTATGCTAAGAAACCTAGTCCAGAACTCTGAAAAAAAACCCTGTAGATGTTAGATGGGTTCTATTAGCTATCAGCTATCCCCAAAATAACACAATCGTGGAAGATAGGATTCTCCTCTAATGAAAGAATGGTCAAAGGCTATCATTTGTCTGCTCACTGTCTGCTTTATAAACGTTTTTATTTTAGCCAATTATTGTTATCTCATCCAAAGGTCCATTGGGACCTAGACTTCATTTCAGTTTATACTTGTTTTCGTTTTTCGGAACTCAGCTTTGTCCCTAAATAGACAGCAGCAAACTGCCAAAAAGTGCAGCAAAAAGCCCTGAACCTTCTCACCCAGGTTGTGAGGCCCCCTCCCCAGGCAGGGCAAGAGTGATGAACTGCTTCAGACACCAGGGGAGCATCAAGATGCAGGTGGCACTTGGTCAGCTAGAAGCAAGGCAGTTCCTCTCAAGTTCTCATAAATTAACCTTGTTATAGCAGCGGAGGTGGTCATAACTTGGCATTTGAAGCCACTGGCACAGTCTCCAAAGACAGCTCAGGGGGAAATGCCCTTCAGTGATCCTTGGAGTGATAGCTCCAATCTGGACCACAAAGAAGATGGAACTTGACTTTGGATTATGCCGACTTCTTTTTCTGCATCTTTCTTGTACACGATCACCCCTCTCAGCCTCTCACAAGCAGTCAGGTCTCTTGCATGGCCAACTGGCAGTCCAAAGAAGCCTAGGAAAATGCTTCATTATTTAAATACCAGTGTGTCTTTCTTAAAGTACCCCTATGCTCCAAAATAACTTCTCAATTCTACAATAAATTAAAATTCTCATTTCTGTACTGATGTGAGCTGAGGTGTTAAAAGAAAAGCAATCTAATTGAAGAGCTTCATACTAAGTTGGAAATTAAGGGAACTGCCTCACAGTTTCAAAATGGAAGGGATAACCCAACTATCCAAAATGAATATGTAATCAATAGAACGTGTGGAGGAAAATAATTGAGTAAAGCGGAGGCATCCAGTGGAGGAAAGAAGTATCGTGGGTCCAAGAAAACCAGGGTGAACAACCTGGCCCATCCCTTTGTGGACACAGCTACACATGATATGAGTGTTCTAGAGTCTAACACAAGTATGGAAGAAATCCTAACACCTGGGGAAGCAAAACTCGTCATTTCATTGTTTTTTTTCTTACCTACTCAGTTCCTTTTTAATTTTCTTAATTAATTGACCATACAATGTACAGTTGTTAAGGAAAAGGATTCTGGAACTCACTGGAGGGGTCTTGTGTCTGTGTGTGTGTCTGTGTGTGTGTGTTAATACCTGCTTTATAACAAAGTGAATCAGCTATACATATATCCCCATATCTCCTCACCCAAAGCACCGAGCTGATCTCCCTGTGCTATGTGGCTGCTTCCCACTAGCTACTTATTTTACATTTGTTAGTGTATATATGTCCATGCAACTCTCTCACTTCGTCCCAGCTTACTCTTCCCCCTCCTCGTGTCCTCAAGTCCATTCTCTACTTCTCGTCTTTATTCCTGTCCTGCCCCTAGGCTCTTCAGAAGCTTTTTTATTTTTCCTTTTTTAGATTCCATATATACGTGTTAGCATAAGGTATTTGTCTTTCTCTTTCTGACTCACTTCACTCCATATGACAGACTCTAGGTACATCCACCTCATTACAAATAACTCAATTTCGTTTCTTTTTATGGCTGAGTAATATTCGACTGTATATCGATTGTATATATTCGATTGTATATCGATTGTATATATCTTCTTTATCATTCATCTGTTGATGGGCACTTAGGTTGCTTCCATGTCCTAGCTATTGTAAATAGAGCTGCAATGAATATTGTGGTACATGATTCTTTTTGAATTATGGTTTTCTCTGGGTATATGCCCAGTAGTGGGATTGCTGGGTCGTATGGTATTTCTATTTTTAGTTTTTTAAGGAACCTCCATACTGTTCTCCATAGTGGCTGTATCAATTTACATTGCCACCAACAGTGCAAGAGTCTTCCCTTTTCTCCACACCCTCTCCAGGATTTATTGTTTGTAGATTTTTTGATGATGCCCATTCTGACCGGTGTCAGGTGATACCTCATTCTAGTTTTGATTGGCATTTCTCTAATGATTGGTGATGTTGAGCATCCTTTCATGTGTTTCTTGGCAATCCGTATATCTTCTTTGGAGAAATGTCTATTTAGGTCTTCTGCTCATTTTTGGATTAGGTTGTTTGATTTTCTTGATATTGAGCTGCATGAGCTGCTTGTAAATTTTGGAGATTAATCCTTTGTCAGTTACTTCATTTGCAAATACTTTCTCCCATTCTGGGGGTGTCTTTTCTTCTTGTTTATGGTTTCCTTTGCTGTGCGAAAGCTTTTACATTTCATTAGGTCCCACTTGTTTATTTTCGCTTTTATATCCATTTCTCTAGGAGGTGGGTCAAAACGGATCTTGCTGTGATGTATGTCACAGAGTATTCTGCCTATGTTTTCCTCTAAGAGTTTTACAGTGTCTGGCCTTACATTTAGGTCTTTAATCCATTTTGAGTTTATTTTTGTGTATGGTGTTAGGGAGCGTTCTAACTTCATTCTTTTACTTGTAGCTGTCCAGTTTTCCCAGCACTATTTATTGAAGATGCTGTCTTTTCTCCATTGTATATTCTTGCCTCCTTTATCAAAAATAAGGTGACCATATGTGCCTAGGTTTACCTCTGGGCTTTCTATCCTGTTCCATTGATCTATATTTCATTTTTGCGCCAGTACCATACTGTCTTGATTACTGTAGCTTTGCAGTATAGTCTGAAGTCAGGGATTCCTCCAGCTCCATTTTTCTTTCTCAAGATTGCTTTAGCTTTTTGGGGTCTTTTGTGTTTCACAAATTGTGAATTTTTTTGTTCTAGTTCTGTGAAAAATGTCATTGATAGTTTGATAGGGATTGCATTCAAACCTTAGATGCTTTGGGTAGTAGAGTCATTTTCACAATGTTGATTCTTCCAATCCAAGAACATGGTATATCTCTCAATCTATTTGTATCCTCTGTAATTTCTTTCATCAGTGTCTTATAGTTTTCTGCATACATGTCTTTTATCTCCTTAGGTAGGTTCATTCCTAGGTATTTTATTCTTTTTGTTGCAATGGTAAATGTGAGTGTTTCCTTAATTTCTCTTTCAGATTTTCATCCTAGTGTATAGGAATGCAAGAGATTTCTGTGCATTAATTTTGTATCCTGCTACTTTACCAAATTCATTGATTAGATCTAGTAGCTTTCTGGTGGCATCTTTAGGATTCTCTATGTATAGTATCATGACATCTGCAAACAGTGACATCTTTACTTCTTCTTTTCCGGATTTGGATTCCTTTTATTTCTTTCTCTACTCTGATTGCTGTGGATAAAACTTCCAAAACTATGTTGAATAAGAGTGGTTAGAGTGGACAACCTTGTCTTGTTCCTAATGTTAGAGGAAATGCTTTCAGTTTTTCACCATTGAAAATGATGTTGGTTGTGGGTTTGTCATATATGGCCTTTATTATTTTGAGGTAAGTTCCCTCTATGCCTACTTTCTGGAGGGTTTTTATCATAAATGGGTGTTGAATTTTGTCAAAAGATTTTTCTGCATCTATTGAGATGATCATATGGTTTTTCTCCTTCAATTTGTTTGTATGGCTTATCACATTGATTGATTTGCATATATTGAAGAATCCTTGCATCCCTGGGATAAATCCCACTTGATCATGGTGTATGATCCTTTTAATGTGCTGTTGGATTCTGTTTGCCAGTATTTTGTTGAGGATTTTTGCATCTATGGTCATCAGTGATATTGGCCTGTAGTTTTCTTTCTTTGTGACAACTTTGTCTGGTTTTGGTATCAGGGTGATGGTGGCCTCATAGAATGTGGTTGGGAGTGTTCCTCCCTCTGCTATATTTTGGAAGAGTTTGAGAAGGATAGGTATTAGCTCTTCTCTAAATGTTTGATAGAATTCACCTCTAAAGCCATCTGGTCCTGGACTTTTGTTTGTTGGAAAATTTTTAATCACAGTCTCAGTTTCAGTGCTTGTTATTGGTATGTTTATATTTTCTATTTCTTCCTACTTCAGTCTCGGAAGGTTGTTCTTTTCTAAGAATTTGTCCATTTCTTCCAGGTTGTCCACTTTATTGGCATATAGTTGCTTGTAGTAATCTCTCATGATCATTTGTATTTCTGCAGTGTCAGTTGTTACTTCTCCTTTTTCATTTCTAATTCTATTGATTTGAGTCTTCTCCCTTTTTTTTTGATGAGTCTGACTAACGGTTTATCAATTTTGTTTTTCTTCTCAAAGAACCATCTTTTAGTTTTATTGATCTTTGCTATCGTTTTCTTCATTTCATTTTCATTTATTTCTGATCTGATTTTATGATTTCTTTCCTTCTGCTAACTTTGGGGGTTTTTTGTTCTTTTTTCTCTAATTGCTTTAGGTGTAAGGTTAGGTTGAGATTAAGGTTTATTTGAGATTTTTCTTGTTTCTTGAGGTAGGACTGTATTGCTATAAACTTCCCTCTTAGAACTTCTTTTGCTGCATCCCATAGGTTTTGAGTCACCATGTTTTCATTGTCATTTGTTTTAAGGTATTTTTTGATTTTCTCTTTGATTTCTTCAGTGATCTCTTGGTTATTTAGTAGTGTATTGTTTAGCCTCCATGTGTTTGTATTTTTTACATATTTTTCCCTGTAATTGATATCTAGTTTCATAGCGTTGTGGTCAGAAAAGATACTTGATATGTTTTCAGTTTTCTTAAATTTACCAAGGCTTGATTTGTGACCCAAGATATGATCTATCCTGGAGAATGTTCCATGAGCACTTGAGGAGAAAGTGTATTCTGTTGTTTTTGGATGGAATGTCATATAAATATGAATTAAGTCCATCTTTCTTAAGGTGTCATTTAAAGCTTGTGTTTCCTTATTTATTTTCATTTTGGATGATCAGTCCATTAGTGAGAGTGGGGTGTTAAAGTCCGCTAGTATGAATGTGTTACTGTCGATTTCCCCTTTTATGGCTCTTAGCATTTGCATTATGTATTGAGGTGGTCCTATGTTGGGTGCATAAATATTTACAATTGTTATATCTTCTTCTTGGATTGATCGCTTGATCATTATGTAGTGTCCTTCTTTGTCTCTTGTAAGTCTTTATTTTAAAGTCCATTTTGCCTGATATGGGAATTGCTACTCCAGCTCTCTTTTGATTTCTATTTGTATGGAATATCTTTTTCCATCTCCTCACTTTCGGTCTGTATGTGTCCCTAGGTCTGAAGTGGGTCTCTTGTAGACAGCATGTATACGGGTCTTGTTATTATATCCATTCAGCCAGTCTATGTCTTTTGGTTGGAGCATTTAATCCATTTACATTTAAGGTAGTTATCGATATGTATGTTCTTATTACCATTTTCTTAATTGTTTTGGGTTTGTTATTGTAGGTCTTTTCTTTCTCTTGTGTTTCCTGCCTAGAGAAGTTCCTTTAGCATTTGTTGTAAAGCTGGTTTGGTGGTGCTGAATTCTCTTAGCTTTTGATTGTCTGTAAAGGTTTTAATTTCTCTGTCGAATCTGAATGAGATCCTTGCTGGGTAGAGTAATGTTGGTTGTAGGTTTTCCCTTTCATCACTTTAAGTATGTCCTGCCAATCCCTTCCCCTTGCAGAGTTTCTGATGAAAGATCAGCTGTTAACCTGATAGGGATTCCCTTGTATGTTATTTGTTGCTTTTCCCTTGCTGCTTTTAGTATTTTTCTTTGTATTTAATTTTTCATAGTTTGATTAATATGTTTCTTGGTGTGTTTCTCCTTGGATTTATCCTGTATGGGACTCTCTGTGCTTCTTGGACTTGATTGACTATTTCCTTTCCCATATTAGGGAAGTTTTCAACTATAATCTCTTCAAATGTTTTCTCAGTCCCTTTCTTTTTCTCTTCTTCTTCTGGGACCCCTATAATTCAAATGTTGGTGCATTTAATGTTGTCCCAGAGGTCTCTGAGACTGTCCTCAATTCTTCTCATTCTTTTATATTTACTCTGCTCTGTGGTAGTTGTTTCCACTATTTTATCTTCCAGGTCATTTATCCATTCCTCTGCCTCAGTTATTCTGCTATTTATTCCTTCTAGAGAATTTTTAATTTCATTTATTGTGTTGTTTATCATTGTTCTTTTGTGCATTAGTTCTTCTAGGTCCTTGTTAAACGTTTCTTGTATTTTCTCCATTCTATTTCCAAGATTTTGGATCATCTTTACTGTCATTACTCTGAATTATTTTTCAGGTAGACTGCCTATTTTCTCTTCATTTGTTTGGTCTGGTGGGTTTTTACTTTGCTCCTCATCTGCTGTTTATTTCTCTGTCTTCTCATTTTGCTTAACTTACTGTGTTTGGGGTCTCCTTTTTGAGGGTTGCAAGTTCGTAGTTACCATTGTTTTTGGTGTTTGCTCCCAGTGGATAAGGTTGGTGTGTTGGTTTTGTAGGCTTCCTGGTGGAGGGGACTTGTTCCTGTGTTCTGCTGGATGAGGCTGGATCTTGTCTTTCTGGTGGGTAGGACTGCATCTGGTGGTGTGCTTTGGGGTGTCTGTGAAGTTACTATGATTTTAGGCAGCCTCTCTGCTAATGGGTGCGGTTGTGTATCTGTCTTGCTTGTTGTTTGACCTAGGGTGTGCAGCACTGTAGCTTGCTGGTCGTTAAGTGGAGCTGGGTCTTAGCATTGAGGTGGAGATCTCTGGGAGAGCTCTCGCCATTAGATATTGCATGGAGCCGGGAGGTCTCTGGTGGACCAAAGTCCTGAACTTGGCTCTCCCACCTCAGAGGCACAGGCCTGACACCCGGGTTGGGCACAAAGACCCTGTCAGCCACACAGCTCAGAAGAGAAGGGAGAAAGAAAGAAAGAAAGAAAGAAAGAGAGAGAGAGAGAGAGAGGGAGAGAGGGAGGGAAGAGAGAGAGAGAGAGAAAGAAAGAAAGAAAGAAAGAAAGAAAGAAAGAAAGTTATTAAAGTTAAAATAAAGTTATTTAAATAAAATATTGGGCTTCCCTGGTGGTGCAGTGGTTAAGAATCCCCCTTAATGCAGGGGACTTGGGTTCGAGACATCATCTGGGAAGATCCCACATGTCGCGGAGCAACTAAGCTCGTGCGCCACAACTACTGAAACTGCGCTCTAGAGCCTACAAGCCACAACTACTGAAGCCCACACACCTAGAGCCCGTGCTCCGCAACAATAGAAACCACTGCAACGGAAGCCTGCACACCACATGAAGAGTAGCCCCCGCTCGCCGCAATGAGAGAAAGCCCACGCGCAACAACAAAGACCCAATGCAGCCAAAAATGAATAAATAAAATAAATAAATTTATTAAAAAATAATAATAAATAAATTTAAAATTATTAAAAATTAAAAAATCTTAAATATGAAAAGAAGAAAAAATAAAAAGAAAGGAAGAAGAGAGCAACCAAACCAAAAAACAAATCCACCAATGATAACAAGCGCTAAAAACTATACTTCAAAAAAAAAAAAACAAAACCAAAAAAATGGACAGACAGAACCCTAGGTCAAATGGTAAAACCAAAACTATACAGATAAAATCACACAAAGAAGCATATACAAACACATTCACAAAAAGAGAAAAGGAAAAAAATGTATATCTATATTTTTTTTAAAAAAAGGAAGAGAGCAACCAAATCAATAAACAAATCTACCAATGATAATAAACTCTAAATACTAAACTAAGATAAACATAAAACCAGAAACAAATTAGATGCAGAAAGCAAACCCCAAGTCTACATTTTCTCTCAAAGTCCACCACCTCAATTTTGGGATGATACATTGTCTATTCAGGTATTCCACAGAGGCAGGGTACATCAAATTGATTGTGGAGCTTTAATCCACTGCTTCTGAGGCTGCTGGGAGAGATTTCCCTTTCTCTTCTTTGTTCTCACAGCTCCTGGGGTTCAGCTTTGGATTTGGCCCCGCCTCTGCATGTAGGTCACCTGTGGGCATCTGTTCTTCACTCAGACAGGATGGGGTTAAAGGAGCGGCTGATTAGGGGGCTCTGGCTCACTCAGGCCGGGGGGAGGGAAGGGTATGGAATGCGGGGCAAGCCTGTGGTGGCAGAGGCCAGTGTGACATTGAACCAGCCTGAGGCGTGCCGTGTGTTCTCGAGGGGAAGTTGTTACTGGATCATGGGACCCTGACAGTGGCGGGCTGCATAGGCTCCTGGGAGGGGAGGTGTGGACAGTGACCTGTGCTCGCACACAGGCTTCTTGGTGGCTGCAGTAGCCTTAGCATCTCATGCCCGTCTCCAGGGTCTGCACTGGTAGCCACAGCTCGCGCCCGTCTCTGGAGCTCCTTTAAGCAGCGCTCTTAATCCCCTCTCCTCGCGCACCTTGAAACAATGGTCTCTTGCCTCTTAGGCAGTTCCAGACTTCTTCCCGGACTCACTCCCAGCTAGCTGTGGCACACTAGCCCCCTTCAGGCTATGTTCACACAGCCAACCCCAGTCCTCTCCCTGGGATCTGACCTCCGAAGCCTGAGCCTCAGCTCCCAGCCCCACCCACCCCAGAGAGTGAGCAGACAAGCCTCTCGGGCTGGTGAGTGCTGGTCGGCACCGATCCTCTGTGTGGGAATCTCTCCGCTTTGCCCTCAGCACCCCTGTTGCTGCACTTTCCTCTGTGGCTCCGAAGCTTCCCCCACACCACCCCCGCATCTCCGCCCGCGAAGGGGCTTCCTAGTGTGTGGAAACCTTTCCTCCTTCACAGCTCCCTCCCAGAGGTGAGGCCCTGGGTCTATTCGTTTGTCTCTGTTTATTCTTTTTTCTTTTTCCCTACCCAGGTACGTGGGGAGTTTCTTGCCTTTTGGGAAGTCTGAGGTCTTATGCCAGCGTTCAGTAGGTGTTCTGTAGGAGTTGTTCCACATGTAGATGTATTTTTGATGTATTTGTGGGGAGGAAGGTGATCTCCACATCTTACTCCTCCACCACCTTGAAGGTCTCTCCCACTGGAGACCTTAAACTCCCATTCTGCCATTTCCTAAATGTAAAGTATTTTCAACTATAAAATAGGGATAATTAGAACCTCATTAAGATCATTGTGAGAGTTAAATCTCATTTATGTGAAGTGTGCCTGACACATAAATGTGCCTAATAAGTGGTAGATGATGAAGTGCAGGATGAGGATGACAACAATGACAATAATTAAGGTTATAGGACAGCCCTTATGTGTGCCCCCAGGTGCTGGAAAGGGTGCATATTCCTCATCACAAGTAGCATAAAATTAAGCAGAAGAGATCAACATGCCGCTGATTAGTTATACCGTGATGGCGCTATGTAGTTGATCTGAGTTCAAGGGGCAGGATAGTGTGGTGACCAATAACATGGGTTCTTGTGTTGGACTCCTGGGTCCACATCCTGGCTCTACTACCAACCATGTGATCATGGACAAATTGTTTAGGCCCTTAGTGCTTCAATTTTCTCAACTGTAAAATGGGGATATGAATAGAACCTCTTATCATTGGGTTATTGTGAAGATTAAAAGAATCAGTATGTGTAAAGTACCTGGAACACTGAACAGTATGTTGTATGCTCCAGAAGTGAATGTCATCTGTTATTGTTATCTGGGCTTTTCACAGGTCCAGAATAGATGAGAACTCCAAGATGAAGGAACAAGAGAAATGAAGGGTGATGGTCATGGGAGGAAGGAGAAGGATTGGAGTATAGGACGTGTAGCCAGGCAACCCTGGGAGATGGGGCTGGAGAGGCTAGACTCAGCGGTCAAAAGCTTTTAGCTCTTCTCTTGTCCAAAGGCAACCATCCCTTTCAATCTCAATATCATGGCTCATACTACCCGTCATGGTTCATGCGCAGAGTAGCCACAGTCTGCAAAATTGGATCTGATGCCTTGTAAAAAGACCCTTTCCCCTAAAATATATCCCCTACCAACCTCTATGAAAACCCAAAAGTCTTTTTCATCATTGGGGTTAAGTTTCTGGTTTAAGGCACTATATGCAAAAAATTCTCTTTAAATGCAATAGGCGAACTAAAAACATAACCAAATTGAATTAACACTCACTAGCATAAAAGCATGAGTTATATACATCCCATATAACTATACACACACCAGAAAAATCAGGGGAGCCCTATTTACCCATGAGAAAATCCTGAAAGTGAAAAATCCTTTTACTTTCATCAGAGAATTAGGCACAGTTTCTGGCTCATAACCAGAATAACTTCAATTAGCAAATACAAATAAGTTCTTAATTCTTCGGAATTATATTGGCAAGGTTACGAAACCATTTTTTACCTTTGTGACAAAAGGGATCACATACAGTATGTGACAACAAGATATCAGCTACTTTTTAAATTTAGCTTTATGATTCGTATATTTTTTACAATGTAAATTAACTGCCTGATGAACTTGACTAGCTATTTATAGTGGCAATTTTATAATCAAAATAAAAATGTTACCCTAGAAAAAGAAAAGAAGCATAGCTTTCTAAAACTCTAAAAAGTTACCATATATAACTTGGAGAAACTTGCATTTTTAGATTTTATCTATCTAAAAAAAAATTATGAAAAAGCTTTCAGAATTATCAGCAGCCCAGTTAATAACAGTGATCAAACGTATGGGTAGAGTGGGCTATTCTCTCTCTTTGCTCAAAATTCCATGTATCCTGTCTGCTTCTTGCCTTCTGGTTCACAGTGGGCCCACTTCACTAGGACTGGTGATTTCTTTTTCTGATGAATGGGAAACAGCATTTTCTACTGCTGTAGATGCCTGCTGCAGTCTAGCAATGCATAACTGTAGATTTAACCTCTACCCTGTTCTTTCAGCTGCATAATGAAAGTGGTAATACAGACACCTTATGCTGTCTCCCTGATGAAGGAAGAAGGCAGATGATAAAGGTTATTAAAAACCAAAGACCCCACTAGTGTTCATTGCACCACTATTTACAATAGCCAGGACATGGAAGCAACCGAAATGTCCAACAACAGAGGAATGGATAAAGAAGATGTGGCACATATATACAATGGAATATTATTCAGCCATAAAAAAGAAAGAAAGAATGCCATTTGCAGCAACATGGGTGGACCTAGAGACTGTCATACTGAATGCAGTAAGTCAGACAGAGAAAGACAAATATCACATGATATCACTTATATGTGGAATCTAAAAAGAAGGGTACAAATGAACTTATTTACAAAATAGAAATAGAGTCACAGATGTAGAAAACAAACTGATGGTTACCAGGGGGGAAAAAGGGTGGGGGGGATAAATGGGAGATTGGGATTGACATATACACACTACTATATATTAAATAGATAACTAATAAGGACCTACTGCATAGCACGGGGAACTCTACTCAATGCTCTGTGATGACCTATATGGGAAAAGAATCTTAAAAAGAGTGGATATATGTATATGTATAACTGATTCACTTTGCTGTATGGCAGAAAGTAACACAACATTTTAAATCAACTATACTCCAATAAAAATTTTTTAAAAAACAACAACAAAACAAAACCAAAGACCCTGCAATTCAATCTCACTGTGATCAATGGCTAGTATCCCATTAAGTCTGGCTAAAATATAATCAGTATTCCATCATGGGTAAGCCGTGGCTGAAGCACTGGATTGGCATAAACTCCCAGAGAGTTTATAGAAGGCTTATACAAAGATTGACGTCGGGCGCAACACTGACTCCAAGACGCAGAGACCTGGCGACATCTCAAACCCGCTCTGGTGTAACTCTGGGCTAGGACTCCACATGGACACTGCCAGCAGCTGCTCTGTTTCCATGCTGCTCTAAGTGCCAGCCAAGCCCAATCGTTCCAAGGATTTATTTTTTTTTTAAATGTAAAAACCACATCTGCACCCCCGTTTCTGCCTGCCAATCAATTTCCCTCGAACAGAGAAAGAAGGTACAAAGAACAAGTGTGCCCCCTCGCTCATGGGTGACATGCAGGCACCCTTCTAGAGAAAAGAGGCAAGTAAAATGTCTTTTATTATTAGTTTTATACAAAGATCCTTCTATCTGCAGTTTGGCTAGGCAGAGAAAATTGAATCTATTTAATTTAATAACTTACTAAAAATTGTGTAAAAGTGGTCTTAGAGATAAAAGGAAAAATTAGGATGAACATTTCACCAGGGAAGACCAGTAGGAATGTCTTCAGCACCGCGCTCTATGCTTGTAAACTTTGTATCATCACATGCCCATGAAACACAGGGATCCTGGTTCCTCTTGGTGAGGTCCTTCAATATGAGCTATTACTTCCTTATAATCTACCAGACTGAACTCCAAATTGGAAGTGATTAATTGTGGAGACATTTATTTGTTAATGATTCATGCAGTAAGTCCAAATCTAGATCAAACAAAGGAGAGAAATCTCAAAAAGGAGGTAATGATGAAGTCAAATGATGCAGATGAGACAGGTACCAGCTACAGGACCTGAAGAAGCCGGGACTTGAGCTCCTCTGAAAAGGAGCAGACCTTGAGGACAGATCAGCTGTGGATAATGAAAGGCTGGACCAGAACAAAAGAAGATGGTCAGAGAGAGCAGGACCCAGGAATGGGCCACAACAGGCCAACAGGACAAGGCAGGGAGTTCCCGTCAAGAGTGATGGGCAGGCAGAGTTTGAGATGGGAAACAGGGAAGCAGGCAGGGTGCAAGGTAGAGCCAGCAGATGGTCAGCATCTGAGGTCATAGGCAGCAGGACGAGAAGCTCCAGTGACAGGGTTGGGGACCAGGATGCCTGACCCTGGCCCTAAGAAAAAGAACAGGGAGAAGGCAGGAGCCCAGTGTCTGGGTCCTCAAAAATTCAGATTGGTGTGCATAAAAATTGGACCGGGGGAGAAGCAGAGGATCAAGAAGGAATTCATTACTAGGTCTAGGGTGCAATTCAGAGCAGTGGCAGCAACAAGACTAATGTGATATTGAGCCACAGACCACTTTTAGCCTTGCCACTGATAACTCGGGAACCTTGGGCAAGTTATTTAACTTCTCTGAGCTTCAGTTTCCCCGTCTGTAAATAGGCTAATAGGACCTATCTCATAGGCTTGCTGAGAGATGTAAGTAAGAATGTGTACAAACCATTTCAGCACGGTGTCTAGCACATGGTAGGCTTAACAAGCTTACTACTTTCCTTACCCTACTACTCCTTTCTCTTCATTTCTACTAAACTCTAAGTTTCTTAAAGATGGGTCCAAGCCTTATTATTTCCCCCAGTTCCTGCCATATAATGCTGGGGACACACAGGCTGCATATGCTCCCTGGGAAATTGACTGACAATGAGTGAAAAACAAAAGGATGGGACAGTGGTTGCGGAATATAAAAGTATGGTCTGTCATGGCAGACCTGATAAGAGCTCACCTTGTTTGCTGGAAATCAAATAAACAAACTTTCATCTAAATGCACTTTTATTTTTTTATAAAGAAATATAGATAGATTTTTAAAAATATTTATTTATTTACTTATTTATTTGGCTGCACAGGTCTTAGTTGCGGCATGCATGCAGGATCTAGTTCCCTGACCAGGGATTGAATCCAGGCCCACTGGATTGGGAGCACGGAGTCTTAACAACCGGACCACAAGGGAAGTCCCTCATCTACGTGCATTTTTAGTACCGCCTTTTGTGAAACAAACCCTGTATTTTCCTGTATTAGTACAGATTAAACCCTGTATTAGTACTGGGTTTATATGGCTCAAACTCTATTGATGTCCATTAAAATCCAGTAGAACTCCAGAGTAGGGAAGCACTTTTGCTGTCTTTCTCTGCGGGGTTTTGGAGGCAGGGTTAGACTGCCACAGAGCACCAAAGCCATTTCTTGGTGGCCAATGGGGTTGGGGAGGGGTGGGGAAAGAGATTAAAACACTGGGGGTGCGAGTGGATATGTCCCTTGTCTTGATTATGGTGACGGTTTCATGGGTATACACATATGTCAAAATATCAAATTGCACACTCTAAACAGGCATAGTTATGGTGTCAATAATACCTTGATAAAGCTGTCAAAAATTTAAAGGTTGGAAGTCGTTGAACAGTCAGATATCACAAATGACTTTTAAAAATTATTCAAGGTTTTGAATCAGGACAAAATATCGAACAACTACTCAGTGTTTTCAGTGGATGAAAATCTTTCTGGTAAATACATTTAAACAATTTTCAAATTCAGTTGAACTCTCCATTTATAGGAGATTTTTTTCTAATAACAATAATAATAGCTGAAATTAAACCACTCGCTAGAGCCTGGAATGACCTATGCACTTTAATGTGCTGTATTGTTTAATCCTCAGCATAAATCTTTGCGGTAGATAGAGCGTTATCTTCATTTACATAGAGAAGGCCACTCGGAACTAAGATCCACACCAAGTAAGAGGCAGAGCTGGCATATCAAACCAGGCAGTCTGGAGTCCAAAACCTCTGCTTTTAGTCACAAAGCTATGCTGCCTCCTGATTTGGCTTTGGAGGAAATCCTCTTCTCCCATTGAAGACTGCCAGTCAAAGGGCTCTCTCTTCTCCTGTCCACAGTCCTATTTCTTCTGAGTGTGATTCACCAACTTGTACTTTGACAAAAATTAATATATCCCAATCAAGTTGGATGTAGCTCAAAAACAAAAAATTCATTTGAAAATCAACTAATATAATCATCATATTCATCATATTAACAGAATAAAGATAATATTCATGTGACCATCTCAATAGATACAGAAAAATTTTGATAAAGTTTATATTGAGTAATACTATATTAATACATATTATATTACTAATATTAAATATTATATTAATTCACAATTTAAAAATAACTGTTATTCAACTAGTTAGGATTAACTTATTTCTTTTTTGAAAAGTATCTACAAAACCCTGTAGAGCAAACATCACTCCTAATGGTGAAATGTTAAAAGCTGTCCCTCTGAGATCAGAAATGAGAATCCCTACCATCATCTTCTATTTATATTGTCTTAGAAGGTCCTGGTCAATGCAATATGGCAAGAAAAAGAATAAAGCCAGGAAGAAGAAATTAGAATGTCATTATTCATACAAGGTATGAAATGTTTGGAAAATTCAAAAAAAGACAAAATTATTATAATTAATAAGTTTAATTAGCAAGTTTGCTGGATACAAGGACAACACGGAAAAATGCACTATATTTCTATGTATCATCAACAGAAATTGAAATATTTTTTAAAATATCTTTGACAGTAACATAAAAGTATCAACTATCTAGGAACAAAAGTATTAATAAAAGATGAGCAAATCTTCTACATGCATTCCTATGTTCATAGCAGCACTATTTATGACAGCCAAGACATGGAAACAACCTACATATCCATCGACAGATGAATGGATAAAGAAGATGTGGTACGTATATACAATGAAATACTACTCAGCCATAAAAAAGTGAAATAATGCCATTTGCAGCAACATGGGTGGACCTAGAGATTATCATACTAAATGAAGCAAGTCAGAAAAGACAAAGACAAATACCATATGATATCACTTACATGTGGAATCTCATGTATGACACAAATGAACCTATCTATGAAACAGAAACACAATCAGGGACATAGAGGATAGACTGGTGGTTGCCAAGGGGAGGAGGGTGGGGGAGGGTAGGAGTGGGAGTTTGGGATTAGCACATGCAAACTGGTATATATTTAATGGATAAACAACAAGGTCCTACTGTATAGCACAGGGAACTATCTTCAATATCCTGTGATAAACCATAATGAAAAAGAATGAATATATATTTATAAGTGGGTCACTTTGCTGTACAGCTGTAATTAACACAACATTGTAATTCAACTATACTCAATAAAAAATAAATTTAAAAAAAGATGAGCAAATCTACACAGAAAACTGTTCAAACTATAAAAAATAAAGAGAAATTAAATGAGGCCTAAATAAATGGATGGATATACCATATACATGGGTTGGAAGACCCAATACTGTAAATTCCTTTTCTGCCTAAGTGAGCCAGATTTTGTTTCAGCTTCTTACAACCCAAGCACCCTGACAAGTCCAGAAGTTCGGGATCGAGGGTGCCCCTCCCTCATATACATGATTTCCTTGCTCTCTGTTGATCAAATACACCTTATCGTTTTCCACCTCTTTATTTTTGCTCCTCTCTTTCTTCTCCTTCTGCCCAAATCCACTCCTCCAACACAATTTCATCCTTTTATAAGTTTTTTGTTACTCAACTCAATTTAAGTTCATTGCTCTTGCCTTGAATTCTATAATAATTTTTGTCATATAACTAGTCTTAATAATGTTTGCAAACTCTTACAGTGTCTGTTATATAAATATTTCTTATTTTACTTTTCACAACTCATCTCCCCAGCTAGAACACTCACACCAAGACAACAAACATCATAGCTTATATTTCTTTGCTTTACTCTTGCATAATGCCTTCCACATAGGAAATGCTCACTGCACGTGTAAAGCTGTGATTTGTTTTATACACAATATGTTACCACAATTAATGGATATGAAATAGACAGGTCGATACAATAACCCAAGATCTTAAAAATCTAAGATTTATATGGCTCTTCCCCTGTTAATTAGAAAAATATGACAAAGAGTAGTCTTGGGAGCTTTACCAATTCCCAAGAATTTACCCAGAAAATTAAGAATTGGAGATTTTATCCGGAAACTCTATAGTCCCAAATCAAAGGACATAGCCATAAGGTTTCCTGGAAAAACAAACAAAAAAGACTCAAGACTTTTAAAAAAATTCTGTGTTCTTGGAGTTTTACAATACTAGAGGGACCCAATTAAATATACCACCCCAAGATGACCTCAAGACACATGAATGGTAGTACAGCAATGTGGTTCAACAAAGAGCTGTCATAGAGAAGAGTCTTCATTTCCTTAATCAGGGGACAGAGGTGGGATCATTGTAATAAATTTTTGGCAGAAAGCCCTCCATGGGATCACATACACAAAATGAAAGCTCATCCTTCTAAATTCTTCATTCTGAATGACACATTAGGCAAATGCATAGAATGACAATGATGAAATATGAGGCAAAATGCATAGAATGGCAGCAAATGTGTTCTGATTTCATTTGCTGACAACACAGAATAAAATACTTAAAATCTGAAATTTAGCTTTTAATACAACAAAATAAAAGCCTTCTCCTAGGTTTTCTGGGATTCCTAGAAAATGGTTTATGAAAACATCCATAAATTTGTTCCAGGCATTACCACCCATAATAACTCTGGATTTAAACCTGAAGATGGGGCTGTGAGCAGCATGACTGTGAACGCTGAGAACTCCGCCTCCTCCCCACTGAGGAGAACCCAGGAAAGTAGCTCCACCTGTGGGGACAGCATGTGCTCTAGAGCATGAGCTTGCACCTCTCCAACCTCTGATCAAAGAATAATGCTGTCCTTTGCTTCTGAACTGAACTCTATTGGTGAGAGTGACACCGGGCAAGAGGACCCTTGTTGGAGCCCTACTTGAAAGGCTCTCTAGAACCCGGCAGCACACAAATTTTTCCTAGCTCGAACCCCCCTTGATGTGTGATCAGAAATGAAGAGAAAAGGTTTTATTGAAAAATTAAAAATCCATAAGAATTGGACCTTCAAGATGGCGGAGGAGTAAGACATGGAGATCACCATCCTCCCCACAAATACATCAAAAATACATCTACATGTGGAACAACTCCTACAGAACACCTACTGAACGCTGGCAGAGGACCTCAGACTTCCCAAAAGGCAAGAAACTCCCCACGTACCTGAGTAGGGCAAAAGAGAAAAGGAAAAGTATAGAAGTATAGGGATGGGACCTGAACCTCTGGAAGGGAGCTGTGAAGGAGGAAACGTTTCCACACACTAGGAAGCTGCTTCACTGGTGGGGATGGGGGATGGGCGGGGGGGAAGCTTTGGACCCACGGAGGAGAGTGCAGCAACAGGGGTACGGAGGGCAAAGTGGAGAGATTCCTGCACAGAGGATCGGTGCTGACCAGCACTCACCAACCTGAGATGCTTGTCTGCCCACCCACTGGGGTGGGGGCGCTGGGAGCTGAGGCTTGGGCTTCAGAGGTCAGACCCCAAGAAGAGGATGGGGGTTGGCTGTGAGAACACAGCCTGAAGGGAGCTAGTGCACCACAGCTAACTGGGAGGGAGTCTGGGGAAAAGTCTGAAACTGTCTAAGAGGCAAGAAACCATTGCTTTGGCGTGCATGAGGGAAGGGATTCCTGTTCCATGCACCCACAGAAGGCAGGGCACCCACTAGGCAAGCTCCAGAGACGCGTGAGACATGGCTATCAACTCAGACCCCAGAAATAGCATGAAACACTAACGCCGCTGCAGCTGCCACCAAGAATCCTGTGTGCAAGCACAGGTCACTACCCACACCCCGCCCCCGGAGCCTGTGAAGCGTGCCACTGCCAGGGTCCCGAGATCCAGGGACAACTTCCCCAAGAGAATATGTGGCATGCCTCTGGCTTTTGCAATGTCACACTGGCCTCTGCCACCACAGGCTCACCCCGCATTCCAATTATGACTACCGTACTCCTCCCTCTCCTCAGCCTGACTGAACAAGAGAGCCCTAGTCAGATACTGCTTTAACTCCCTCCTGTCTGGGTGGGAAAGAGACACCTGAGGGCAGACTACACGCAGAGGCAGGTCCAAATCCAAAGCTGAACCCCGGGAGCTGTGCGAACAAAGAAGAGAAAGGGAAATCTCTCCCAGCAGCCTCAGGAGCAGTGGATTAAATCTCCATGATCAACTTGATGAACTCTGCAACTGTGGAATACATGAATAGACAATGAATGTTCCCAAAATTGAGGCGGTGGACTTTGGGAGCAACTGTAGACTTGGCGTTTGCTTTTTGATCTGATTTGTTTCTGGTTTTTATGTTTATCTTAGTTTAGTTCTTATTGCTTGCTATCATTGGTAGATTTGTTTATTGGTTTGGCTGCTTTCTACTTTTTTTTTCTTTTTTTGAGTGTGTATGTTTCTTTTTATGATTTTGTCTGTTTAGGTTTGCTTTTACCATTTGTCCTAGGGTTCTGACTGTTCGTTTATTTCTTTGTTTGTTTGTTTGTTTTTGTTTTATGAGTGTGTGTATATGTTTCCTAGTGTGATTTTGTCTATTTAGTTTTGCTTTTACCAGTTGGTTTGGGGTTCTAACTCTTCTTTTTTTTATTTTCCTTTTCTTTCTTCCTTTTCTTCCAAGTCGTGTGGCTGGCAGGGTCTTGGTCCTCCGGGTGGGTGTCAGGCCTGAGCCTCCGAGGTGGGACAGCCGAGTCCAGGACCTTGGACCACCAGAGATCTCCCGGCCCCAGGTAACATCAATCAACGAGAGCTCTCCCAGAGATCTTCATCTCAACACTAAGACCCAGCTCCCCCAACGGCCAGCAAGCTCCAGTGCTGGATGCCCCATGCCAAACTACTAGCAAGGCATGAACACAACCCCACCCATTAATAAAGAGGCTGCCTAAAGTCATACTAAGTTCACAGACACCCCAAAACACACCACCGGATGTGGCCCTGCCCAACAGAAGCACAAGATCCAGCCCCACTCACCAGAACACAGGAACCAGTACCCTCCATGAGGAAGCCTACAGGAACCACTTAACAAACCTCGCCAACTGGGGGCAGACACCAAAAACAACAGGAACTACGAACCTGCAGCCTGTGAAAAGGAGACCCCAAACACAGTAAGTTAAACAAAATGAGAAGACAGAGAAATATGTAGCAGATGAAGGAGCAAGGTAAAAACCCACCAGACCAAACAAATGAAGAGGAAATAGTCAGTCTACCTGAAAAAGAATTCACGGTAATGATAGGAAAGATGATTCAAAATCTTGGAAATCGAATGAAGAAAATACAAGAAACGTTTAACAAGGACCTAGAAGAAGTAAAGAGCAAAAGAACAATGATGAACAACACAATAAATGAAATTAAAAATTCTCTAGAAGGAATCAGTAACAGAATAACTGAGGCAGAAGAACAGATAAGGGACCAGGAAGATAAAATAGGGGAAATAACTGCTGAAGAGCAGAATAAAGATAAAAGAATGAAAAGAATTGAGGGCAGTCTCAGAGACCTCTGGGACAACATTAAACACACCAACATGTGAATAATAGGGGTCCAGAAGAAGAAGAGAAAAAGAAAGGGTCTGAGAAAATATTTGAAGACATCATAGTTGAAAATTTCCCTAACATGGGAAGGGAAGTAGTCAATCAAGTCCAGGAAGCACAGAGAGTCCCATACAGGAGAAAACCAAGGAGAAACACACCAAGAAACATATTAATCAAACTGTGAAAAATTAAATACAAAGAAAAAATACTAAAAGCAGCAAAGAGAAAAGCAACAAATAACATACAAGGGAATCCCTATCAGGTTAACAGCTGATCTTTCAGCAGAAACTCTGCAAGGGGAAGGGAGTGGCAGGACACACTTAAAGTGATGAAAGGGAAAAACCTACAACCAAGATTATTCTGCTCAGCAAGGATCTCATTCAGATTCGACAGAGAAATTAAAAGCTATAAAGACAAGCAAAAGTTAAGAGAATTCAGCACCACCAAACCAGCTTTACAACAAATGCTAAAGGAACTTCTCTAGGCAGGAAACACAAGACAAGGAAAAGACCTACAAAAACAAACCCAAAACATTAAGAAAACAGTAATAGGAACATACATATTGATAATTACCTTAAATGTAAATGGATTAAATGATCCAACCAAAAGAGATAGACTGGCTGAATGGATACAAAAACAAGACCCATACATATGCTGTCTACAAGAGACCCACTTCAGACCTAGGGACACATACAGACTGAAAGTGAGGGGATGGAAAAAGATATTCCACACAAATGGAAATCAAATGAAAGCTGGAGTAGCATTACTCATATCAGACAAAATAGACTTTAAAATAAAGACTATTACAAGAGACAAAGAAGGACACTACATAATGATCAAGGGATCAATCCAAGAAGATATAACAATTGTATATATTTATGTACCCAACATAGGAGCACCTCAATACATAAGGCAAATGCTAACAGCCATAAAAGGGGAAATCAACAGTAACACAATCATAGTAGGGAAATTTAACAAACATCCCACTTTCACCAACAGACAGATCATCCAAAATGAAAATAAATAAGGAAACACAAGCTTTAAATGACACATTAGACAGATGGACTTAATTGATATTTACAGGACATTCCATCCAAAAACAACAGAATACATTTTCTTCTCAAATGCTCATGGAACATTCTCCAGGATAGATCATATCTTGGGTCACAAATCAAACCTCGGTAAATTTAAGAAAACTGAAATCGTATCAAGTATTTTTTTCCTACCACAACACTATGAGACTAGATATCAATTACAGGGGAAAAACTGTAAAAAACACAAACACATGGAGGCTAAACAATACACTACTAAATAATGAAGCGATCTCTGCAGACATCAAAGAGGAAATCAAAAATATCTAGAAACAAATGACGGTGAAAACAAAATGATCCAAAACCTATAGGATGCAGCAAAAGCAGTCCTAAGAAGGAAGTATATAGCAATACAATCCTACCTCAAGTAACAAGAAAAATCTCAAATAAACAACCTAACCTTACACAAAAAGCAATTAGAGAAAGAAGGAAAACAACAACAAAAACACCCAAAGTTAGCAGAAGGAAAGAAATTATAAAGATCAGGTCAGAAATAAATGAAACTGAAAGAGAAATTAAGGAAGCAATCCCATTGACCATTGCAACAAAAAGAATAAAATACCTAGGAATAAACCTTCCTAAGGAGACAAAAGACCTGTACACAGAAAACTATAAGACACTGATGAAAGAAATTAAAGATGAGAAAAATAAACTACAGGGCCCTGAACCAAGATGGAGGAGGAGAAAGATGTGCTCTCACTCCCTCTTGCGAGAACACCAGAATCACAACCAGCTGCTGGACAATCATCGACAGGAGGACACTGGAACTCACCAAAAATGATACCCCACATCCAAACACAAAGGAAGCCACAATGAGACGGTAGGAGGGGCACAATCACAGTAAAATCAAATCCCATAACTGCTGGGTGGGTGACTCACAGACTGGAGAACACTTTTACTACAGAATTCCATCCACTGGAGGGAAGGTTCTGAGCCCCACTTCAGGCTTCCAAACCTGGGGGCCTGGCAACAAGCGGAGGAATTCCTAGAGAATCAGACTTCGAAGCCTGGTGGGATTTGACTGCAGGACTTCGACAGGACTGGGGGAAACAGAGACTCCATGCTTGGAGGGCACACCCAAAGTAGTGTGTGCACTGGGACCCAGGGGAAGGAGCAGTGACCCCAGGGGAGACTGAACCAGACCTACCTACTAGTGTTGGAGGGTTCCCTGCAGAGGCGGGGGGTGGCTGTGGCTCACCGTGGGAACAAGGACACAGGCAGCAGAAGTTCCGGGAAGTATTCCTTGGCGTGAGCCCTCCCAGAATCTGCCATTAGCCCCACCAAAGAGCCAAGGTAGGGTCTAATGCTGGGTCACCTCAGGTGAAACAACCAACAGGGAGGGAACCCAGCCCCATCCATCAGCAGTCAAGTGAATTAAAGTTTTACTGAGCTCTGCCCACCCGAGCAAGAGCCAGCTCTACCCACCACCAGTCCCTCCCATCAGGAAACTTGCACAAGCCCTTTAGACAGCCTCATCCATCAGAGAGCAGACAGCAGAAGCAAGAACTACAACCCTGCAGCCTGTTGAACAAAAACCACATTCACAGAAACATAGATAAGATGAAAAGGTAGAGGGCTATGTATCAGATGAAGGAACAAGATAAAACCCCAGAAAAACAACTAAATGAAGTGGAGATAGGCAACCTTCCAGAACATGAATTCAGAATAATGACAGTGAAAATGATCCAGGACCTCGGAAAAAGAATGGAGGCAAAGATCGAGAAGGTGCAAGAAATGTTTAACAAAGATCTAGAAGAATTAAAGAACAAACAAACAGAGATGAACAATACAATAACTGAAAGGAAAACTACACTAGAAGGAATCAATAGCAGAATAACTGAGGCAGAAAACAGATAAGTGACCTGGAAGACAGAATGGTGGAATTCACTGCTGTGGAACAGAATAAAGAAAAAAGAATGAAAAGAAATGAAGACAGCCAAAAAGACCTCTGGGACAACATTAAACACAACAACATTCGCATTATAGGGGTCCCAGAAGGAGAAGAGAGAGAGAAAGGACCAGAGAAAATATTTGAAGAGATTATAGTTGAAAACTTCCCTAACATGGGAAAGGAAACAGTCACCAAAGTCCAGGAAGCGCAGCGAGTCCCATACATGATAAACCCAAGGCAAAACACACCGAGACACATAGTAATCAAATTGGCAAAAATTAAAAACAAAGAAAAATTATTGAAAGCAGCAAAGGAAAAAAGACAAATAATATACAAGGGAACTCCCATAAGCTTAACAGCTGATTTCTCAGCAGTAACTCTACAAGCCAGAAGGGAGTGGCAAGACATATTTAAAGTGATGAAAGGGAAGAACCTACAACCAAGATTACTCTACACAGCAAGGATCACATTCAGATTCGATGGAGAAATCAAAAGCTTTACAGACAAGCAAAAGCTAAGAGAATTCAGCACCACCAAACCAACTCTACAAGAAATGCTAAAGGATCTTCTCTAAGTGGGAAACACAAGAGAAGAAAAGGTCCTACAAAAACAAACCCAAAACAATTAACAAAATAGTCATAGGAATATACATATTGATAATTACCTTAAACATGTATGGATTAAATGCTCCAACCAAAAGACACAGGCTTGCTGAATGGATACAAAAACAAGACCCATATATGTGCTGTCTACAAGAGACCCATTTCAGACCTAGGGACACATATAGACTGAAAGTTAGGGGATAGAAAAAGATATTCCATGCAAATGGAAATCAAAAGAAAACTGGAGTAGCAATACTCATAGCAGATAAAATAGACTTTAAAATAAAGAATGTTACAAGAGACAAGGAACGAAACTACATAATGATCAAAGTATCAATCTAAGAAGAAGATATAACAATTATAAACATGTATGCACCCAACATAGGAGCACCTCAATACATAAGGCAACCGCTAACAGCTAAAAAAGAGGAAATTGACAATAGCACAATAATAGTGGGGGACTTTAACACCTCACTTACACCAATGGACAGATCATCCAAAATGAAAATAAATAAGGAAACACAAGCTTTACATGACACAATAGACCAGATAGATTTAATTGATATTTATAGGACATTCCATCGCAAAACAGCAGATTACACTTTCTTCTCAAGTGCGCACAGAACATCCTCCAGGATAGCTCACATCTTGGGTCACAAATCAAGCCTCTGTAAACTTAAAAAAATTAAAATCATATCAAGCATCCTTTCTGACCACAATGCTATGAGATTAGAAATGAATTACAGGGAAAAAAACATTAAAAACACAAAAACGTGGAGGCCAAACAATATGTTACTAAATAACCAAGAGATCACTGAAGAAATCAAAGAGGAAATCAAAAAATACCTAGAGACAAATGACAATGAAAACACTACGATCCAAAACCTATGGGATGCAGCAAAAGCAGTTCTAAGAGGGAAGTTTATAGCTATACAAGCCTACCTCAAGAAACAAGAAAAATCTCAAATAAACAATCTAATCTTACACCTAAAGGAACTAGGGAAAGAAGAACAAACAAAATCCAAAGTTGGCAGAAGGAAAGAAATCATAAAGATCAGAGCAGAAATAAATGAAGTAGAAACAAAGAGAAAATAGCAAAGATCAAGAAAACTAAAAGTGGGTTCTTTGAGAAGATAAAAAACATTGATAAACCATTAGCCAGACTCATCAAGAAAAAGAGGGAGAGGACTCAAATCAATAAAATTAGAAATGAAAAAGGAGAAGTTACAACAGACACCGCAGAAATACAAAGCATCCTAAGAGACTACTACAAGCAACTCTGCCAATAAAATGGACAACCTGGAAGAAATGGACAAATTATTAGAAAGGTATAACCTTCCAAGATTGAACCAGGAAGAAATAGAAAATATAAACAGACCAATCACAAGTAATGAAATTGAAACTGTGATTTAAATTCTTCCAGCAAACAAAAGTCCAGGACCAGATGACTTCACAGATGAATTCTATCACACATTTAGAGAAGAGATAATGTCCATCCTTCTCAAACTCTTCCAAAAAATTGCAGAGGAAGGAACATTCCCAAACTCATTCTATGAGGCCACCATCACCCTGATACCAAAACCAGACAAAGATACTACAAAAAAAGAAAATTACAGACCACTATCACTGATGAATATAGATGCAAAAATCCTCAACAGAAGACTAGCAAACAGAATCCAACAACACATTAAAAGTATCATACACCATGATGAAATGGGATTTATCCCAGGGATGCAAGGATTCTTCAATATACTCAAATCAAACAATGTGATACACCATATTAACAAATTGAAGAATAAAAACCATATGATCAGATCCATAGATGCAGAAAAAGCTTTTGAAAAATTCAACACCCATTTATGATAAAACTCTCCAGAAAGTGGGCATAGAAGGAACCTACCTCAACAATAATAAAGGCAATATATGACAAACCCACAGCAAACATCATCCTCAATGGTGAAAAACTGAAAGTGTTTCCTCTAAGATCAGGAACAAGACAAGCATGTCCACTCTCACCACTATTATTCAACATAGTTTTGGAAGTCCTAGCCACAGCAATCAGAGAAGAGAAAGAAATAAAAGGAATCCAAATTGGAAAAGAAGAAGTAAAACTGTCACTGTTTGTAGATGACATGATACTATACATAGAGAATCTTAAAGATGCCACCAGAAAACTACTAGAGCTAATCAATGAATTTGGTAAAGTTGCAGGATACAAAATTAATGCACAGAAATCTCTTGCATTCCTATACACTAATGATGAAAAATCTGAAGGAGAAATTAAGGAAACACTCCCATGTACCACTGCAACAAAAAGAATAAAATACTTAGGAATAAACCTACCTAAGTAGACAAAAGACATGTATGCAGAAAACTATAAGACATTGATGAAAGAAATTAAAGGTGATACCAACAGATGAAGAGATATACATGTTCTTGGATTGGAAGAATCAATATTGTGAAAATGACTATACTAGCCAAAGCAATCTACAGATTCAATGCAATCCATATCAAATTACCAATGGCATTTTTTACATACCTAGAACAAAAAATCTTAAAATTTGTATGGAGACAAAAAAGACCCCGAATAGCCA
Source organism: Globicephala melas (assembly GCF_963455315.2). Taxonomy (NCBI): domain Eukaryota; kingdom Metazoa; phylum Chordata; class Mammalia; order Artiodactyla; family Delphinidae; genus Globicephala; species Globicephala melas. Next base: position 74,387,998 of record NC_083327.1, on the reverse strand, counting down.
AAGCAGTCTTAGGGGAAAAAATGGAGCTGGAGGAATCAGACTCCCTGACTTCAGACTATACTACAAAGCTACAGTAATCAAGACAATATGGTACTGGCACAAAAACAGAAACATAGATCAGTGGAACAAGATAGAAAGCCCAGAGATAAACCCACGCACCTATGGTCAACTAATCTATGACAAAGGAGGCAAGGATATACAACGGAGAAAAGACAGCCTCTTCAATAAGTGGTGCTGGGAAAACTGGAAAGCTACATGTAAATGAATGAAATTAGAACACTCCCTAACACTATACACAAAAATAAACTCAAAATGGATTAGAGACCTAAATGTAAGAGCAGACACTATAAAACCCTTAGAGGAAAACATAGGCAGAACACTCTTTGACATAAATCACAGCAAGATCTTTTTTGATCCACCTTGTAGAGTAATGGAAATAAAAACAAAAATAAACAAATGGGACCTAATGAAACTTCAAAGCTTTTGCACAGCAAAGGAAACCATAAACAAGACGAAAAGACAACCCTCAGAATGGGAGAAAATATTTGCAAATGAATCAATGGACAAAGGATTAATCTCCAAAATATATAAACAGCTCGTGTAGCCCAATATTAAAAAAAAAACAGCCCAATGAAAAATGGGCAGAAGACCTAAATAGACATTTCTCCAAAGAAGACATACAGATGGCCAAGAAGCACATGAAAAGCTGCTCAACATCACTAATTATTAGAGAAATGCAAATCAAAACTACAATAAGTACCACTTCACATCAGTTAGAATGGGTGTCATAAGAAAATCTACAAACAACAAATGCTGGAGAGGCTGTAGAGAAAAGGGAATCTTCTTGCACTGTTGGTGGAAATGTAAATTGATACAGCCACTATGGAGAACAGTACGGAGGTTCCTCAAAAAACTAAAAATAAAATTACCATATGATCCAGTAATCCCACTACTGGGCATATACCCAGAGAAAACCATAATTCAAAAAGTCACATGTAGGCTTCCCTGGTGGTACAGTGGTTGGGGGTCCGCCTGCCGATGCAGGGGGTGCGGGTTCGTGCCCCGGTCCGGGAGGATCCCACGTGCCACAGAGCAGCTGGGCCCGTGAGCCGTGGCTGCTGAGCCTGCACATCCGGAGCCTGTGCTCCACAATGGGAGAGGCCGCGGTGGTGAGAGGCCCATGTACCACAAAAAAATAAAAAGTCACATGCACCCCAATATTCATTGCAGCACTATTTACAATAGCCAGGTCATGGAAGCAACCCAAATGCCCATTGACAGATGAATGAATAAAGAAGATGTGGTACTCATTAATCATTAGAGAAATGCAAATCAAAACTACAATGAGATATCATCTCACACCGGTCAGAATGGCCATCATCACAAAATCTACAAACAATAAATGCTGGAGAGGGTGTGGAGAAAAGGGAACCCTCTTGCACTGTTGGTGGGAATGTAAATTGATACAGCCACCATGGAGAACAATATGGAAGTTCCTCAAAAAACTAAAAACAGAACTACCATATGACTCAGCAAACCCACTACTGGGCATATACCCTGAGAAAACCATAATTCAAAAAGAGACACGTACCACAATGTTCATTGCAGCACTATTTGCAATAGCCAGGACATGGAAGCAACCCAAGTGTCCACCGACAGATGAATGGATAAAGAAGATGTGGCACATATATGCAATGGAATATTACTCAGACATAAAAAGGAACAAAATTGAGTTATTTCTAGTGAGGTGGATAGACCTAGTGACTGTCATACAGAGTGAAGTAAGTCAGAAAGAGAAAAACAAATACCGTATGTAACACATATATATGGAATCTCAAAAAAAGAAAAAAAGGTTCTGAAGAACCTAGGGGCAGGACAGGAATAAAGACGCAGACTTAGAGAATAGACTTGAGGACATGGGAGGGGAAGGGTAAGCTGGGACGAAGTGAAAGAGTAGCATTGACATATAGACACTACCATATGTAAAATAGATAGCTAGTGGGAAGCAGCCACATAGCACAGGGAGATCAGCTTGGTGCTTTGTGACCACCTAGAGGGGTGGGACAGGGAGGGTGGGAGGGAGATGCAAGAGGGAGGGGATATGTGGATATATGTATACATATAACTGATTCACTTTGTTATACAGCAGAAACTAACACAACATTGTAAAGCAATTTTACTCCAATAAAGATGTTAAAAAAAAAAAATCTGAAGTTGAGAAAGAGCCAGGCACTGAGACCAGAATGAAACCAGTCCAAGCATTGATGCTTCTAAGACCAACCAGATTGTCTCTGCCTCCTTTAGGCAAAGAGTAGCTCAAGAAAGGTACAAGATGTTATCCACCCTATATAGTTCCTCCAACAGAACTGGAGTGTGTGTGTGTGTGTGTGTGTGTGTGTGTATTTATTTGTGTGTCTATCTTTCATGTTACTGCTGTTGTCTGGTGATCCTTGATTACTCCAAATCATATTTCCACATGTGCATCTCTAATCAGGTGGGACCCTGTCATTTCACTGACTCATAAATATCAGTTTTGGAGGGTCCTTTCTCTTAGACTGTTTCCTCAGAGACAACTCCTCCAAAGTGCTGCCTGGATGGTATGAGCTTTGCTGTCTGTATTGAGATGCAGGGTACATGGAGTCTTCCATTTGGCAGGACCGTCTTCAGTCTCTCTATTCTCAGGAAGACATTTACCCCTCTCCACTAAACTGTAGATGATTTGGAAATCAGAAGTGCATCTGTTGCTCTGATTGCTCCTTTTAAAGATTTTCAACTAGTTCTCCTATTTTCAGCCCCATCCCAACCCTCATCTGCAGAGGCACCTGCTGCCTCCGAATCCCATGCCTTTCTGGGGATCCACAGTTTGATGGATTTGCTTCTCAATGGCTGCCCGTAGCCCACAGGCTTGGGTTTCACCTGAACTGGTTGGCTTGGTTGGTTACCAGTCATCCATCAGCTTTCACATCCTGTTATCTCCTCTCTCATTGTCTTTGTCCTCATGGATTTATGCCTTTTTTCATTCCTCTGTTGTCGTTTTAGCAGTGTTTCCAAAGAAGTGGATTTTCTCAATTTTCTCTCTAGGAGCCAAAAGCTCCTAGTTATATTTTATACGTAATCTAAAGGGCTTCTCTCTGTCTAAACAGCTCCATATGCCCAATGCCTACCCCACCTCCATCCCCTTCCTAATCCATAGATCAAAAATGTACGACATTGGCAAGAAACAAAAATTACCTTTTAATAGAACTACACAGTTCTTTATTACTGAGAGCCTGAAATTATCTACCTTTAACATTTTGTAGACATTGTTTCTACATAAGTGTGACTTGAAGCCTACATTTCTGCCACATTTATATGGTTATAAACAGAGGGGCAGAGAATGGTTTATAACAAATGGTTTGCAACAGACTTTGCTAAAAAGTCCTAATGCTCTGCCTCCCAAACCTCCTTCACATCACACTATAAAGTGACAACTCATGCAGATAATGAATTCGTTTTTAACAGGATTTCGCCTCAGCAGCTTCATCCAAAGATAAACGATACCTATGAGAGACCGTTACTGTTTTATGGAGAGAGGATGGATTTAGAGAAGTCCAGATTTTTATTTCAATTTAACAAGACTATGAAGTTGCTCAAGACCAGAAACATATTGGGATTTATAGACACGTGGGTATGTTCGTGCCAGAATTATTACTGGTAGAGGGTCTCTACCGCTTCATCTGAACGCACTTCACTCTCAGCCAGGCTGGTTCACGTTTTCTGACTCTCCTTCCTCCCAGAGGCTTTCCCACACGCCGACAGATCATTGGTCAGCGTTTTCCTCTCTGCCTTCTATCTTCATCCATATCTGCCTTTTTCTCTGCGTTGTCCTTGCCTCCTCCTGAGGCCAGGTTCTTCCCAATCTAATCCTCCCTGTATCTTGGGACTTCTCAGTGGAAATACTTGCTTTCGGTGTGTCACTTTCTTGTTTGAAGAGCTCTAATGGCTGTCTGTCACCTACAGAGGAAGCCAACCCATCTTGGTAGGCAGGTCTGTCAAACTCTCCACAATCAGGGCCCATGTACCTGCTCCAGCACAAGCCCTCACTCCTCCCGGCCCTCCTTGCCCCCTGAACCCACCGCGCTCACCCCAAAGCTACCGATCCGTTGCTCAAGAGCTGTTACCGTCCTCTCAGGTATATCCCTCTCTGCCTCAGTTATTCCCACCTACTTTCCAAGATCCTGACTATAATCAGTCTCCCAAACAAGACTCTCTCGGGGCTTCCAGGGCAGGTCAATCTCTTAGGAAATTAATGTGTCACTTCGCCTGAAATGTACAATTGACTAGTTTACATGTCTGTGACTCACTTCAAATAAAATGAAACCTCCTCGACATATACAGCTAGCTCCCTGAGAACCTACCACGGTGCCATGTACGTTGATTATATTTAACACACACTGGTTGGAGGAATGAATCGCTTTTGAACAAGAGTGAATTCCTGTTATCATGGATATGCTAAAAGCCCATCCTTGCAACTCTGCACCACTGAGTCTGAGGAACTGGGGTTCTGTGAAGGAGGAGTCGGGATCCTTCTCTTATGAGCACCTCCCACACTGACTTGTTCTCAGAGCATTGGGCAGCCACCTGGGTCTGAGCAGAGACACACAACGCATAGATGATAAACAAGTGAACGATATGACTTCTTTCCAAACATTCTAGTCCCATCATGTCCAAAGAGTTGGTAGCTCTGTCCTGATTTTGTTACCTAAAATTTCTTTTCATATTTTTTAAGTATCAGTAGATGAACTTAAATGGCCCAATCTACTCCTGTCTCCTCAAGAATCTCATTCCATCAATTATCCACTACATCATGCTCATACTCCAGCCAGAGTGCTCTTTCTAGATTTGTATCTGATTTTTGTTATTCGGGTTTTGGTAGCCTGCTGGGTCATTGCAAGCCTCTGAGTGATCTGCTTACCCCCAGTCTCTCCACAGAATCCTGCAGTCCAGCTGTGATGAACCACTTGCAACCCCCAACTGCACCAAACCCTACCCTGTTACCCAGACACGTTCCTTGTTGCCTCTTCCTTGAATACTCACCTCCAGCGTGTCACCCTGGCCCCCCTGCTAGACATGTATGCATGTACGCCCTCTTCTTTGTTCTTATCAATCACTAGGTTCTGACCTTACAGTCTCTCTGAAAGCTACTAGTTGAGTCATGGAACTAGATGAGTCACATTTCTAAGCAATCACTAAGTCGAGTACTTCTGCCCCCTCAAACGTTAAATGCATAAACATACTCAGTGGCAACTTGAATATAATTCTATCTCCGTAGCTCTGGGAGAACTCTGCTTTAGTTTTCCCTCATAATTCTTCTCTGTATTGGTGAATTTAAAAAAGGAAGAGAAGTTTACGAAACAAAATTTACCTAGAGCTCTGAGGGAAGGTTAACCATATAGAAGTCTGCTTGCTAATCAAGTTTTCACATGAAAGTTGAGTTTTTTAGATAGTATGAAAGCACGTTTGAGGAAGTTTTCATTTAAACTTATCCAAAGCTTTACCCTTTCAACTCCCCAACTGAAAAGCAGTTTACCTGCCCCATCCTCTCCTTAGCCCTCTGACCTTCTCTCCCGGACTGGGCTCCAAGCCCACTGGCCTCCTACGAGGAAGGCTTCTCCTCAAGGCTTAGCACCAGCTCTCCCCTCTGCCTGGAAATTTCTTCCCTGGGTCCCCACTGTCTCACTTCCTCATCTCGTCCATGTCTTCGCTCAAGGGCTCCCTTCTCAGCGAGGCTTGCCTTAACCAACTTGTTGCATCCTCCCTCCACACCCATGTAGCCCCTCCCCTTCTATCTTTCTTTGCCCTACTTTTTTTTTTTTTTTTTTTTTTTGCGGGACGCGGGCCTCTCACTGTTTTGGCCTCTCCCGTTGCGGAGCACAGGCTCCAGGTGCGCAGGCTCAGCGGCCATGGCTCATGGGCCCAGCCGCTCCGCAGCATGTGGGATCCTCCCGGACCGGGGCACGAACCCGCCTCCCCTGCATCGGCAGGCGGACTCTCGACCACTGCGCCACCAGGGAAGCCCCCTTTGCTCTACTTTTGCTCTTCGCCTGAGTACTTACCACCCTCTGACATCTATCCCTACTTGTCAAGCTTATTGTTTATTATCTGCCTCCCTCCACCATAAGATGTAACCTCCATAAAAGCAAGATCTTTGTCTACGTTGTTCATTCCTGGAGCTGAGCATCCAGAACACCGCCTCGACATAGTAGGCGCTCGATACTTCTTGAATGAAAGAGTGAATACTGTAAATTGGATTGTATCTAAGATTGCAGATAAAGTCGGAGCTTGAGGAAAGGGAGGTGATCCAAGGAGGAATGAAGAACTAGCGAGTCTAGGTTTCTTTTCTCTTTTCCCTACCTCTTCCTGATTCAGGCTGCTTCTCCAATGCTTCTCCAGGAACAAGGAAAGAAGGGTGAAGGTAAGAAAGACGGGGGAAGTAAAATGGTAGGATGCGAAAGAGAAAAGGAAGAACTGCAAGGGCACTCATCTGGAAAGGGGTGGAATGAAGTTGAAATCTTCCAACAAAATAGTGAGCAGCAATCTATTCTCCTCAGCTTGTCTCTTGTCCTGATGAAATTGAAACTAACTGAAAGATAATTTTAAGGCCCAATAAAAGTGCATGATTTAAACAGACACTACTAATTGTCAGCAAGCGACAGGAACTTCCTTGGGGCGCCATAACCTATTTTTCAGTCATTTAGAGAGTAAAACCACTGCATCGCCTCCACATGCAGCCCACTGGCAAGGACAGATGTGGGTTTTCTCCTCCCGGTCCTTGCATAATATTTCTCACTAGTATAATATATTAGTAATAGATAGAAGGACAGAAACATCATGTACGTTTTTAAAATGAGAAGCCTAATAATGCTCAATTCTCAGGTCACCAAAAATAATCCATTATTTTAAAATTAGTCTGCCAATACTCCTTTAGCACTTATTAAGTGCTAGTCTCTGTGTTAGGTGCTGAAGCAGTAAGATGATAAGATGTGACTCTTAATTGTAATTCAATGTTGTGTTTCTCATCCTTTGTATAAAGAGATAAATATCACACTCCTTCTCCAGATAGAACCATCTGGAGAGAACTGGCCTCCTGGGTAAAACTTCTTATTACTGATTCATAGAAGGAAAGATGTATATTCTCACCAAGGAACAAGAGATTTTTATTGAATTTCATTTTCTCATTTCATACTGTGCAAACAATAGATTTTAAATTTGTTTTCCAAATACAAAATGTTACAACATGTTGTTATAATGTTTTATAAAGTTCATTCATGATCAAATATTCAGAGTGCTTCTAGAGACCAGCTAGGTGCTATGGTTAAAATGGTGAATAATAAGGAAAATGTTTTCTTAAATTGCACACACAACACTAACAAAGAGCTCTTCCCCTTACCCACCACCTTTCCTCCTTGAGAATCACTGATCCAGGGAGATAACAATAGAATTCCATGGGAAACTATTGTATGTATGATTTTCCAAGGCACTATTATTCCCATTCCATTTTAAAAATAAATTGTATTGACTTCTTACCATTATAAAAACAATGCATGAAAAATATGGAAAAGTTGGGAAATACAGAAAAGTGGAAGAGGCTAAAATAATTCATTCATAATCCTACCAGGGTTGCCAGGGTCAACTAATGTGAATGATGGTTTAATACATTTCCTTCCAGTGTTATTCCTCTTACTAGATTACTTTTACTCTAAAAGGAAATATAACAAGAAAGATATGAGAGCAATCCTGTATAAAGAAAATTAATCGTATGGAAGTTCCTAACACAAGGTCTAAACAAATGTGAAGACCACGAAACTGTCAAACCACTGAAAATTAGAGGACACATTTAAGTTAGTTACAACCATAAAATCAATATGCTTTGCTTTTATCTGTTTGATTATTTTTTAATAGAATTCCTTTAAAATTCATATGGAACTCTTAAGTGTTGAAAACTAGACCAAAATTAAGAAGAAGAATGTGGGGGAGGAGCATCACCTTGCCAGATACTAAAATAAATTACAGAGCTATTACACAGAAAGCAGTATGGCTCAGGCCTGGCAATAGATAAACAGACATGTGGACTAGAGAAAAAAACTGAAAAAATAGATACTAGTATATGAGGAAATTTAATTTACTAGAGAAAAGGCAGTTTATTGACTACGTGATACTTAAACAATTGGCTATCCATCTAAAAGAAAATACACTTGGACCTCCTAGTTTTATATAAAAATAAATTCAAGATGGAAAAATACTACTGGTAAAATATTATGAATACAAAAAATAAAAATTAGGATTTAAATTAGAAGAAAATTTAAGAAACTAGGTGGGAAGACCTTTTAAAGCAAGATTAGAAACCCAGATTCTATAAAGAAAGAGTGATAGATGTGATATTATAAGACTTTTTTTATTTTGTGGAAGAAAATTACAAAACTAAAATCAAAGAACAAATTGTTGATGGTGAAAATATAGCAACTAATGTGACCCCCCCAAAAAAATTTATAATATTCAAAGAGTTTTAAAAATTAATAAGAAAAAAAGCAACTATATAGGGGCCAATGATACATATAGGTAATTGACAGATAAGGAATCCAAAGGGATCATAATAATATGAAAACACACTTAACCTCATTAGAAGCCAAAAAATTGAAACGTCTAATGCTTACTCATTAGACTAGCAAAAATTAGGATGTAGAGAAATAGGAGTGCTGGTAGAAATGTGAGGAAAATGATATTCTCAAACATTGCTAGTGGGAGTGTGGTTTGTTACTATATTTTTAGAAAATAATATGGGAAAACCCATTAAAATTTAAAGATACACATATCCTTTGAACTAGTAATTTTACTTCTGGGAATTAGACCATAAAAATAAAACCACCCACAGCTAAGAATATGTGTCTACAAATATTTGTAGTGATAGCACTTGTTTTATCTGTTGAAAACTATTCACAACAGAATGTCTATTGATAGCAGAATATCTGAATAAATTTTAGCAAATTCATACCTCATACAACTATGGAAAAGAATAAGACATCTTTCTCAGAATCTCCAAGACATATTTCAAAGTGAGAAAATCAAGACACAGAGTAATACACACACACACACACACACACACACACACATGCACACGCACACGCACACACACACACACACACACGCATATACTGTGTATATAGCCTGATCCCACATTTTAAGATAAATAGGGACCATTCCCCTGTATATCAATGTATATCACAGTGCTGTGTGTGACCATCGAGAAAGGAGTAGAGGAACACATCAAGCTGTATTCACTGGTTTCTCTGAAGGGGTACAGGCAAAGCAGAAAGAAAGGAGGGAGGGAACAAGAAAGATAAAAAAATACTGTAGCATAATAGAAACTACCCATGATACAACAAAAGAAAATGTAGGAAATAAAATTCTATCCATTATCTTAATGGAAATAGTCAATAATAGCATAAGTTCATGGACAAGGACCAGAGGTGACATGGCCAAATAAAATAATAATTTGATTTCTACGTGGGATTAAGACAATTTTTGCTTGGAATCTTTTAAGAGAGTTTCTGCAAAATAATAATGTTTCAGAAGGAAATAGAAGAAATCTGGCAGTACCCCCTCAAGAAGCTTAAAAGCAGCTTTGTCTTTTGACACTGTATTTCCACTTTTAGGAATTATTTTTAAGGAAATAAACAGATGTAGACAAAATGCATGTTGAAACACCTAAATAATTAAATAACTTCTACAAGATACAACATAATTTCAATTTGCAAAATACATAGCTGTGTGTATGTGTGTGTGTATATGTGTGTATATTATGTATATATGTTATACACAAATGCTATACAAATATAATGTTAATGAAAATCCAAGATACAACATAATTTCAGTTTGTAAAATATATACTTTGTATATATATATATGTATATGTTTTGCAAATGGAAATTGGTTTGTATTTTGGGTTTTTGTTAACATTATACTGTGGGAATTTTTAATTTTTTATATAATATACAAATATGCAAATAAATATATATACATATACACATAATAAATACTAAGCAAAGACTACAAGAAAATGTATTAAAATATTGTTAGTGATTATCTATGGCTGGTGAGTAGGTGATTTTTATTTACATCTTTATTCTTTTCTCTTTTCAAAGAATGTTCAAATTAACATGCATTCTATATAAAATATGCAAAACACAACAACTATTTTTAAATGGAAGCAAAGAAAGGTGATGAGTTGATTTAAAAATGAAAAACGGTACTTCAATATAATTCAACGTTCAGAAGCATAACCTTCCTCCAATGCTCTTCAACATTAGAAAGTAGTGTCAAAGCGTTCAGCAGCCTAACCTGTGTCTACATCACCTAGACAAAAGTCAAAGTCCAGCATCCCCTAGATTAACAACGTGTTCCTCCAATATCACCTAAACCTTGGATACTACACATCCTCAAATTTCAAGGATGAATTGCTCAGGTAGCCAGTTTTCAGAGAGGCTACACAGAAAGTCTTCTTATGAAAACCAGCAAAGCTGTTTTTTATATTACCTCTAGTGAACAAGGTTCATAATTTATTTCTCCAGATTTCCAGTTAGAGCAGATATCTCTAGTTTGATCTGAGCTCTCAAAACTGGAAACACCTCCTCTGTTTTCTCTGTTGGTTTTCCTCCTGGGTAGAAAGGATTTCAGCTGAAATGCAAGGCAAAGGCACTGGTGTTAAGAGGACAAACAAGCCTGCAGTGAAGTGAGCTGGTGAGGTTTCATGGCACAGGAAGGATAATCAATAAGCCTTGTTCTTATCCCAGAAAATCTTCCCTAACAGGCCAACAAGATAAATATCACCCCTCTAAAACATGCTTCTCCCCCCTCACCTGCCTTCCTACCCATCCCTTGAAAGGACTCTGGTTTCCTGGTTGACAAGGATTCCCAGCTACATCTTGTTCCCACAGTCCAGTGGGATTGAAGGAAGATCAACAAAAACATGGGTGGATTTCTTTAAAATCAACATGGGTGGTTTTCTTTAAAACTAGCCAATGTCTCCTGTTGCCAAAGCAATTGGAAGAAATGTGTTCGGCATGCTTGTGCTGAGTAAAGTTCACAAAACTCTTCTGAAAAGTTTTTATACTCAACTAGTATAAACTAGTACTCAACTAGTACTCAACTAGTACTCAACTAGTACTCAACTAGTACCAACATATTTACACTTCGATGGTCAGTAACATTATTACTTAACATTATTACTTCAATAGGTGCCCAAACAGTGGCTACGTGTTGTAATGGGAAGAAAATGTGGACATGGATGTATGCGTGCATGTCCTCAGCTGATTCTAGCTCCTGGTGTCTAGCTCTCTTAGGCGTCATGGAACCCAGACTTCCAGATGACAAAGATTTTTACTTCTTATGAGAATATATTGTTGCTGTATACATATACCTTCAGACTGGATAGAAAATTCTGATCCATCTGATTTGCTACTATGTGTCAGGTCAACGATATGAACAGAAAACTACTATAATTAGCTGTGTAGCACTGTTACGTAGACAGGCCAAAATAAATCGAATTGAACCAAACTGAATCTTTTAGACTCAACGAACCATAATCAAAGTGTGCATTAGGGCTCCCGTTAGCACATATCCAAACAGATAAATTAATAAGAGAAGCGCCTTCTCATGGTACCTGGCCTAAAGGCAGGAGTTACACTAAACAATACTAGAGTATATTTACTGGGCTGCAATGTACTTAGAGACAAGATTAAAGCCAAAAGATAGAGTCAAAACTAGGAGAAATCACAGCAAATAGGTACCAGTAAGAACAGAAATACAGCAGAGAAGTAATCTGATGCAAATGGAGAGTGAAGAGAGCATAATGGTAACTTATTCAATAGTGGAAATGAACACATATTGTTGTATTGTATTCAGTTCTTGGTTATTCATGTGTGATTTACCGATTTTGTGGATTATTTTTCCCTCTGCTAGTCCTTCTACATCCACCTGAGTCATCTCTTGCCATCTTCAGTTCATATGTGCCCAGGGGACCCCAAAATAATGTTTACCATTAATCTATTTCAAACTCAATCAGCATAGCAAACCCCAAAATAATGTTTACCATTAATCTATTTCAAACTCAATTAGCATAGCAAACCTGATGGGATGGCTCCGGTACTGATCAAAGACCCCTTCACCTCTCCAGAAATCAAATCTGATGTCACATTTTCACTAGAGAGAGAGAAGTCAGAATGGGAATTGAATTTGGTAAATGAGGATACTGATCAATTAACCTTTGCCTGTTGCCTTTTTGCTAAGTTAAATTGATCCAGATATAATCGGTCAACTCCATTAAGTTCATTTACAGGCTAGACAGTGTACTCCTAGGATGATGAAAAATAGAAAAGTCACCACCCAAAGCTGGTAAAGGCTTACACTCAGAGTTCTTGACTTGAGTGGATGAGCTCCAAACAGTAAAAAAGGAAATCATAGGAATTTGTTCCAGGCAAAAGGGACACAAATATTTCACAGTGGAAATTTGAGCTCCTCATTTCAGTGGATTATAAGATTCTCGAGGGAAGAGACCTTTTTTTTAATACTGTTTCTGTATTTCCTTCAATACCTAAGCACTTTGCCTGCAAACATAACCTGAAAACCCATATTTACAGTGGCCAAGCTCTTGAGTTACTGTTCTAAGTTCAAGTCTTGTTATACCATTTACCAACTGGATGACCCTCAGCAATTTACTTGATTTCTCTGAGCCTTGGTTTACCTCCCTAGAAAGTGGGTATAATGATACCCACTCCTAGAGATGTTGTAACGACTAAGTGAGCTATTCACTGCAAGGTGCAAAGCACCATGGCCGGCAGAAAATGCGATCAGTACAGGGAGAAGTAGTATTCCTGTCATTATATTACTTACTTGACTGACTGACTCCAGGGATGAGCAAAGTAGATCATAAAAGAAACAGGACTTTAAAGAATTGGTTATTTCAACAGAAGAGCTGGATCTTTAAAAAAAGAAAGAAGCGATGGTGGCGGGCAGCCCCGCGTGTGGGTACTACACTAACCTACTAACATATTTTACGTATTTTATTCTTTAGCCCTTAGATTCTTTCTACTGATACTTAAGACCAACATTTACTAAAACCTAGAGCTTTGGGAGTGGGAGAAACACGGATATTCTGTGTTGTTTATAAATAAAAAATGGGGGGAGGGAATGATTTTGGTGTTATTACCCAAGTGACACAAGATAAATGCACAAAAAGCCCCAGGTTCCATGGCATCTGAAATCCCAGTGATTTTGTTCAGACCTCTTTCAAAGTCCCGGCAACGGCACAACCTCAGACCTTTTCAGGATAATCAGCTTCTGATCCGGGACCTCAAAGTGCGAAGAAAAATTCAAGCCCACTCAGAGACCGACAAGCATGTAGAAACACAAAAGTTGAGGAAAGGAATAGCATCTTAAAAACTGTGCAGGACGCAAACTCCCAGTGGTTTGTCCTGGCTCTACTTTCTTCAGCCCCAGGTGAGTAGAGGACTCATTTTTTGGTTAAAAACCTTTTCCTTCCTTCCTCTTCATTGTCTATCTCCTTGTTCTCCAAACTAGCTCTCTGCTCTGAGCTGGCAAATAGCTACGGGCACTGTCTCCTTGAAAGCAAGAAGCTCCGGCAGTTCACCCTGTTCCCAGTTCTATGATTCACATGAGAATTCCTTCACAGCTGCTCAGACTCTTAATACAAGGATTAGAACGATAGCTGTTTAAAATTCCTAAGCCAGAGGAGGTTTCGCGGGGCTTCTAATCAGCCAGCAGTCAGCCAGGCCCTTGCAGACAAGGCTCTGCAGGTTCCGTGGACCCAGGAACAATAGCACAGCCCCACCCTCCCTTGGAAGACTGGCCCGACCAGTCCCACTGCACTCTTGAGGACGGTGGCCAAGCCTGGCATTGGTGACATTAACATTTTGGTTAGTCACAAAGTAAAGGCTTCACCTAGAAACCTTCATTTCCTATACAGCAGGGTAGACAAGGTCCAACGGAAAATTTTCCTGAACTACTTCCCTAAAAGAGGCCAGTTCGGGCTTCCCTGGTGGCACAGTGGTTGAGAGTCCGCCTGCCGATGCAGGCAACACGGGTTCGTACCCCGGTCCGGGAAGATCCCACATGCCGCGGAGCGGCTGGGCCCGTGAGCCATGGCCGCTGAGCCTGCGCGTCCTGAGCCTGTGCTCCGCAACGGGAGAGGCCACAACAGTGAGAGGCCCGCATACAGGAAAAAAAAAAAAAAAAAAAGAGGCCAGTTCTACAATGAGGAAGTGACCCACTAAGCAATATATGTCGGTTTGATCCTTAGAGAAATCAGGTTTAACCCACTAGCATCTCTAGCTGATTGGCAGACAGACCTGGGTCCCATACCCCAGCCCTGCCTTGTAATCCGGGCAGGTTACATAAAAATCAACCTCCCAGTATTACTCAGCTGACTCAGACTTCCTGTGCTCTGGAACATTTTGAATGATAGCGTGGTATTTACAAACCAGAGGGGCTTTTAATCTTTTATATCACATGCTGGTACTGGATTCACAAACTGCTAAATAAATAGCCTCTCAAATTGGCTTCTAGGCAATGGTGACAATTTGTACTTTCATTGTAAATATATGCATGGCTTTTCAAGAGGTTTGCTAACTAGTTTAGAAATGTTCCACGGGGAAAATGAGAAGTGGACTTGAAAGTCAGTTATTTTTTCTTTTAAATTTTAAATAAAAAACAATGTGATTACTTGGTGATTACAAATAAAGTGAAATGGTGACTTGTTCACCTAATCAGCTTTTTTTTTTCCTTAAGAACCTTCCACTTGCCACTTCCAATAATTCAATTCAACAGAAAGGTTTCTCAGTGACTGAGAATGTAAGAATCTTGCCTCTATTTTTAGGTAGGTAATTGAAAATACAAAGTCTATACTCTGAAGATGTTCTCCTATTTTTGAGTTAAATTAAACACACATTAGACACACAGACATGGAAAACAAACTTATGGTTACCAAAGGCGAAAGGGGTGAGGGATAAATTAGGAGTTTGGGGTTATCATATTTACCACTATATATAAAATTGATAACCAGTAAGGACCTACTCTACGGCACAGGGAATATTCAGTATTTTGTAATAACCTATAAGGGAAAAGAATCTGAAAAGAATATATACATATATATATACATATATATGTTAGAATATATATATATATATACACACATAACTGAATCACCTTGCTGTACACCTGAAACTAGCACAACACTGTAAATCAACTATACTTCAATAAAAATTTAAACACACACACACACACACACATATTTTGCTTCTTATTAGTACCATACAACTGGCAAAAGAAGAAGGAGGTTGTGAAAATCAAATCAGGAAATGTTTTTACTTCCTAGCGGCTATGGTAAAGCCCTGAGGGGAAAAAGAATGAAATAAAAGATCTTTTTTAAAAAAAAAAGTTTGGGCTTTCTGTATGTAAAGTGGACTACTGAGCATTGTAGATACATTCATTAACATCCTTGATAACATGTAAAGAAACTTCGACCACACAGTGTATACAGAGGATGTTTTAAGTACACCATCCACTATATCAACTCAGGTCCATAGAATGAGTTCCATTTCTGTAGATCAATTTTGCCATTAGAGCAAAAAGTCCTGGCCCACAGTATCTCCAAACATGAGTTCAGCAGCAGAGCTGCATCTGCTGTGGCTGTGTTGTATGGGTTTACAACAGAGATTCAGACATTGCTCTATGATGGGAAAAGCAGTCACTACCCAGAGCAAGCGAGAAATTTAGCAATGACACTTAATACACACTTTTATCCTATTCCTTATAAAACGACTTCCTTAATCCTTACTTGCATGCAAAATTCTTCTTGAATTTTTACTTTATTATAAGATATTCCAGTTGACTCCCTTGGAGTACTTCGAGAGTATTCCCTGGGCAGTTTTCACTGTGAATTTCAAACATCAACCTGAGCTATTGAAAAAAGGCCCTGGGGTTATTTTTTTGTTTTTAAAATGCTATACATAATGGCTTTCAGTGTACAAGACATGACAGAGTGAAAAAAATACTTGTTTAACTTCTTAACTTTGTTTTTCTCTCTGTAATACTAGCTTGGCTGTGTTTTTTCTTAATTCCAAGCAGCAGGGAACCTAATTTATGAACTTTTCCTCAATAAAAAAACAACGAATGGAAAGTTTAACATTGAATTAAGGAGGCTTCAGGATTAGCAGGTACACAATGACAGATTTACAGGGGCCAAGGACTGATAACTATATTTTAGGTCTAGGAAACATCTGCTCAGAGTAAGGAGTTTATGGTTTTCATATCAAATAGAAGGAAAAAAAACACATTGATCTGAGACTTTGGTAGTTTTATTTTTTATGTTTTAACCAACGGTAATGCAAATCCTATTCCAGTGGGCTTGTACAATTCCTTGATATGTTCTACTAATATCCAGGGCATACAGAAATTGCCACATGAGGAAATGGTAAAGGTAAGAGAGAATCAGAGTTTTCAATGGAAAATTCATAAGCCCATGCTGTAGGGGGGAAAGTTTAATTAAATATAACATTCAATTAATCTAAAATTCTTTCTCCATGTAAGACCATAGATTATATGGGCTTCCTCAATCACCTCAACATACTAATCTAAAATAGTGAAATCCCTGGAAATACTCAGAATTCGACATCCCAGATAGTAAATACAGATACAGAGAAATTTCGCATAAACGTACAACAACCTTGGTAATGAACTCGTCTTTTTTTTTTTAACTCCAGTCTTTCAGACTCATTCTAAATAATTGCATGCAGCCAGGAATTGGCTGTCATCCAGTGAATGTGGACTGTGGACACTGACCAAGCTGTTTGACATTTTACCCCCTTCCCGTCTATTTTCAGTCCACATTCTCCCTCCACGGTGACTTTCTGGTTAGGCCTTATCTGGTTTTGGCTGTCTCTACTGCCCACTTCAGATAACTGCTCAGCTCTCCACTTGGCTTCTTGCTGGGTAGGCTTGACCGAAGAGAATGGATGAAGAAGAAGCCAGCATTTTCCTTTGATCTCTTAGAGCTCAGGATTCCGTTATATAATCTACCATAAATCCTGGCAATAGAGATTGACATCAACTTCCAAACTTGCCATAATATGACACTCCTCGTTGATTCATTACAAATCCTGACATTTCTTAATTAACATGAACTCAATACTTCAGTTTGTCAGTGATAAGACATTTTGTTTTAGTTGCCTTCTCCATAGTTTTAAGGGTTGCCTTGATTAATTTTTCTCTTCTGCAATCTAAGCCTTAAATGCCAAATGTTCTAACTGGCTATCTGCCTCTAAGGTTTAAGCTCACAGATGTTTCCTTGTGGCCACAGCAAATACCACTCCTCTGAGAATAAGTCTGATAAACAAAATTGGCAATAAATTTAGAACTAAAGAGCTGGATAAGAAATTTAAATACAGCCCTTGTTAGCTACACTTTCGTAAACCTACAAACTTGTCTAGTGTGCTCAATTCTCAAATATTGGTGTTAGTGGATTCTAGAAATCCCGTCAACAAATTAAAGCCTTAAACAATCCAAAAACTTCCTTCACTTTAACAGTATAAATCCCTTTCCCTACTGGACACATTACCATGGCTGCTAACAAGTAGAAAATTGGCCCACTTAAATTTCGCTTCTATTCCAAGGGCTGAGGGAGGAGTAAAATGGATAGAATCCAGATGGTGAGAAGAGTGTGAAGCAAGGGCCCTGTGTAGTCTGAACATGAATAATTTGTGAACTGCTCTGAATGATGAATACTCAACCATATTAATATTGCTTATGCAACATGAATGCTATAGTAAGCAGGAGACCTTTGCTTTCTGCTTTTGCGTTTCCTAGAAAACAACACTCTTCTATGAATATTTTCCTCCACAAACTAGACTTGAAGTACCTCTTTGCTGGATTTGTGAAGCCTAAGTAACCTGGAGGAATACACCAGCAAACCAATGTGAGCAGTGTTCTTCATGCTGAATGTTATGATGTCACCCTGTCCCTGTACTTTTCTACTTAAAATACGATGCCCAGGCATGGCCCACCAGGGAGCATTCTCAGGAGTGGAGTATTATCACTTGAGATTTATTGTAACTGAAATTAAATTATTTAGTGTGCTTCCCCCCCCAACTCCCAACCTCCAATAAGTCGTTGCCTTTTCTTGTTTTTTCTTTTAATTGGTATCCTTGCCTTTTATTTACCCTTAGAAGAGAAGGAAAAAAAGAGGCAAAAAGAAAGCACAATCTGACCCCTTCCCTTTATCCTCAAATCACTGGATTCATAAGCATAAAACACTTCAGACAGCTGCAAGAGATATCAGTCTTCTTTTTCTGGTTAGAGTCCTAAATCAATGGAATGATGACATGTCTTTTATTCCCAGCATAGATGCCCATGGGTTTGACTGTGCTTATATAATATCTCAATTCACTGTTCTAAGTGGAGACTGCTGAAAGCAAGAACTATAGAATCATAAAGCATGGCCACAGAGACCATAGGGCTCCCCTAGTCCAATGCCTTCATTCAACTGATGAGGGAAATGGAGCCTCAAAATTGGACTTGTTCAAACAAAGCTGGAGACATAACACTTTCTGGTTTCAAAAAATATTATGAGGCTACAGTAATCAAAACAGTATTGTACTGGCATAAAGACAAACATATGGACCAACAGAATAGAATAGAGAGCCCTGAATAAATCAGCACATACACAGTTGATTGATCTTCAACAAGGTTGCCAGGAATACACAATGGGGAAATGATTGCTCTTCAAGAAATGGTGTTGGGAAAACTGGATATCCACATGGAAAAGAATGACATTGGATGCTATCTTACCTAGTAACAAAAATCGACTCAAAATGGATTGAAGACTTAACTGTAAGACCTAAAACTGTAAAACTCCTAGAAGAAAATGGGGGAAAGTTGCATGACATTGGTCTTGCCAATATTTTATTGGATATGACACCAAAAGCACAGGCAACAAAAACAAAATAAACAAGTGGAACTGCATCAAACTAAAAAGCATCTGCACAGGAAATAATCAACAGAGTGAAAAGACAACCCATAGGATGGAAGAAAATATTTGCAAACGGAATATCTGATAAAGAGTTAATCTACAAAATATGTAAGGAGCTCATACAACTCAATATCAGAAAGACAATCCAATTTTTTAAGGGACTTAGAACTTGAATAGACATTTCTCCAAAGACATACAAATGGCCAGTGGATACATGAAAAAATACTCATCATCACTGATCATCAGAGAAATGCAACTCAAAACCACAATGAAATATCACTTACACCTGTCAGGATGGCTATTATCAAAAACACAAAAGACAAGTGCTGGCAAGAATGTGGAGAACCCTTGCACACTGTTGGGAGGAATGCAAAATGGTTTAGCTGCTGTAGAAAACAGTATGGAGGTTCTTAAAAATTAAAATAAAACTACCAGATGACCCAGCAATCTCACTTCTGGGTATACAGCCAAAAGAATTGAAACCAGGATCTGGAAGAGATATTAGCATAACCATGTTCATTGCAGCACTATTCAAAATAGTTTGTTCAACGTGAAAACAACCTAAAAGTCCACCAAGAGATAAATGGATTAAGAAAATGTGGTATATACATACAATGGAATACTATTCAGCCTTTAAAAAAGAGTAAATTTTACAATATGTGGCAATATGGTTGGACCAAAAGGAAGTGAAATAAGCCAGTTACAGAAACACAAATACTGCGTGATTCTGCTTATGTGACGTATCTAAAATAGTCAAATTCATAACATCAAAGACTGGCATGGTGGGGCTTCCCTGGTGGCGCAGTGGTTGAGAGTCCGCCTGCCGATGCAGGGCACGCGGGTTCGTGCCCCGGTCCGGGAAGATCCCACATGCCGCAGAGCGGCTGGGCCCGTGAGCCATGGCCGCTGAGCCTGCGCGTCCGGAGCCTGTGCTCCGCAACGGGAGAGGCCACAACAGTGAGAGGCCCGCGTACCGCAAAAAAAAAAAAAAAAAAAAAAGACTGGCATGGTGGTTACAGGGGCTGGAGAGAGGAGGAAATGGGAGTTATTAATCAATAGACATAAAGTTTCAGTTAAGTAAGCTCTAGAGATCTATCATACAACATTGTACCTCAGGATCAAGGAATATGTCAGGCTCTCTCGAACACAGTTATGTACCGAACATCTCAGGACCTCCCACAGCACTAGAGTGAAGCCGGCACAAAGCCCATCATTGCACTTGAGGCACTCTCGGTCTGGTTGGGAGCAGAGACTCTGGACAGACCTTAATACACCACAGCTCATTCCTTAAATAAAATCAGGGAAAAAATTAACAGTGTGTATCAAGTTGAACTGTATTGGATTCTGAGTAACTCTAATCTCTAAATATCCTTTAGTAAAATTTGATGCAAGGGGAGCCTGGAGGTGAGGTAAAAGGCTTTGGGGAAGAGTTTTGTGTTTCTTGCTAAAAGGTACAGAGGCAGCCACCTACGTCCTTTTGTCTTGAGTGGTACCAGTTCCACTTGTTAATTATAGAAACAAAGATAAGCAAAAAAAAAAAAAAAACAGAAAGAAATTTGTATCTGTATTTGTCACATAGTTTTAAAATGAAGTATATTAAAATGGATTATCAGATGTGATGTGACCGTCTTTATTTACTGTACATGGTTTTAAGGAAATGAACGCTGACAGATGATGGCCATAGTAAATAAAGATGAGCGTACAAAAGACAAATGTTTTCTGTGAGATAAACTCAAAATTACTTGCAGATTTCTTTGTATCTTTTTAGAAATTCTGAAAGGAAATACCCCATTGAGACGATTTCTACGAACAGCAGAGGGAGGAAGGGTCTCAGAAATGCAGATTATCCATTTGTGAAAGTGCTTGAAGGGCTCCTGAACCAACCTAGAGGAAGAGGTATGTTTGGAGAGCTTGCTCAGCTGCTGGCTATCTGATAAGAGAACAGTTTGATGGAATCAGAGGAAAAAGAAATGCCAAAACCCCAGTGGCAATCTACTATCCCAGCAAAGGGCAAGGACCTAGACCAGGAGCCGTAACTACTCAGACTTAGCAAGTCTTACACTTGTCAGTTTCCCTAAGCTGTCATTTTGTTGGGGCCTGTCTCTTCCCCCTGGTGACTGCGAGTTCCCACAAGGGGCTGTGCGTTTTCTTCAAGGCATCGAGAAAGAGGAGGTGGAAGACTGTGCCCCATTTGTATTCATTCTTAGCAGGAAACCTCAAAGAATGGAGAGTTGGGGATGGCTATAAAGAGTGAAGTCAGCTGAAGCTCCCGGAGGCCGAGGTTAGGAAAATGAAGCTCCAGGTGTGCTGCTGAACCAGTCTTTGTGGTTTTTTACAACAGAACGGCAAGGGCAGCTCCTAGCCACTTGTCTTCTCAGAGAAGTCAGAGAGCATCCCGAACACTGCAGGGATGCCCCCGGGAGAGGATTACTCAGAGAGGGAACAGGCTGACTCCCAGCCTACCTGCCACTATCCTGCCAAAGCCCCACCCCTTCTGCCCACCCTATTCACAAGCTTTGCCACATGCTCCGGAGGCCAAGACTCTCCACCCACACCTCCACCACTGCACACACTCTCAGGTCTTTGGAACATAAACCAACCCACCTCTCATACCCACTTCATAGCCCCACACCAGGGCCACTCTCATTCACATGGTGACAAGATTAGACATGTAACTAAGTCATTATTTATGCATTCCATATGTAAAACTTGTATTTCATAAAACTGAACTTTTTATAAAGGTCTTCTACGTCCATTATTTAATTTAATCCTCATGAATGGCCATAAAACTTCTGTAACTCAGATATCATTATTCCCCTTTTATAGATGAAGATACCGAGGCCTGGAGAGGGTATGATATTATCTCTCGTCAGCCCTAGATGCTCAACTTGCTTCTCCAAGGCAAGGATCATAATGATCAGAAACTTTAGAAATGAATATTTTGTCAAATGATGACTGAGAGCATGGGCTTGGGAAACAGAGAAGCTTATCTTCAAGTCGTAGAACTGTCATTTATAAAGCCATCTACCATTGGACACTTTACCTAACTTTGCAAAGCCTTAGTGTCCTCAATTGTTAAATTGGAATCATACTATTGTTTACCACTTGAGGCTGTAGTGAGGATTAAATGTGATCATGCCTTTAAAAAGCATTGTACGAAACAAGAGCTCCCTAAACGGGAATTGTTAATATTCAATATAATTGCTGTCCCTACCACCTCATGGGCATGAAGTATTTGTTATACAGCCAGTGAGGGAGAGACCATCCCAGGTCTTTGGCATCACACTGAATGAGAAGTCAGGGTACAACTCCACACGTGCATAGACTCAGGTTTTGCCCAACCACCAAGCAAAACACTTCTTTGGACAGCAAAATGAATGTGAAGCATTTGTACCAAGTTTCATACATACTTGTCTCAGCAAGTATTTGCCCATTTTCTTTGCTACTCTTCTTATCACAAATGGATGTGACTATCCTTAGGGTCACAAAGGAAAAGAAGTCATGATGGAGGGTAGGATATTAAGGGTTTCTGCACCTTCTCTTCCAACACTTTATGCTCATTACAGAAGCAGCAGCATTGCAACCGTGGCATGCTCAGCTGGCTGCATTTGTTGCCTTTTTTTTCAGGTCAAGTTCCCTGTTATGGTCCAATGGATGCAAACTCCTAGTGTCTGTGGTGCTGACCATGAGGTCTGGTCATTTATTCCTCCAACATCTATTATCAGATACTGTACTAGGCTTGGAATAAAAATGACTTCATTATATTTAGTTTCTAACACGTGAGGACCGCATTGAGTGGTTTAACATCATTTATTCCACACAATTATATCCAGTGGCCACTCTTATTATCCCTACTTTGCAGATGAGAACTTTGAGGGCAGAGGTTAGGTATCACAACTGGAAGGTGATGGGAGCTATGGCTTGGACCCAGTAGTCTCCTGTGGATTTGAATTGAACTACTGAGTATCTGAATCCTCCCCAGAGAGTTCCTGCTAGGGGAGACCTGAGCAGAAGCTTTCCAGCAAGATATTTTTAGGGGTGAATAGATAATGCAAGCCTCTGCATCCTGACTCTTCCAGATTGTGAAAGAAAAAAATTTGACACTCCTTAGAAAGAATCATAAACTCATTGATGTGCAAGGTTTTGTCGGGGTCCAGTGGGAATGACCCAGAGGAAGTCTACTGAGATGTTGCCCAGAAGGCAAGCTCACCGTCCTCACCATCACCTTCCTCAAAAGCCACCTGTTAAGTACCTGCATCGAAAACTAGCACTTTATTACACTCTGGGCAGGGTGTAATAGTAATGGGCAGGACCACTTCTCAACCAGTACGGGTGAAACATGGCTATGAATATTTTACAAAACTGTGGATGGTGTGTTCAGAGGTGGGTCACTCTCACCCTTGCCTATTAATCTTTGCAGCCAATCTGCAACCATAAACCAGAGCTGTTCTCTGTTTCTGGCAAACCGAAGCCTAACTACCAGGCCCTCAGCCCCAGCAGTTGTTCTGATCAACTGGACTCAATGAGTACAGACAGATACTCAGAGAAGCTATAGAAAACCTCATAAAAATGTTTAGCAGACATGCGGTGCAAATATTTATATTGTAGAGAGGTTTAGAGTGGGTGCTAGGAAGAAGGAAGGAGGTAGTTAGCTCTACATCCTAAACTGAATGAAAGATAGAGTTAACCGAAGTGAAAGATAATTGTTGCACTTTGTCCTTGCTGCAAGTTTGAGATGCCTGAGCTTTATCATTTTCCTGCCATAAAACAAAACAAATATCTCTAAGAAAAATATCCTGCTAGGAAATATGACCCTTATATTCATATTCAAATTTTTGCTTTTTTCCCCCTCCATGTTATCTCTGATAATTACATTATTTTTATTCCTAATTTCTTTAAAATCTAACACTCTGTATGGTATTACATCTAACCTCTGGAATAGTATAGCCACGTGTGTTAAAGCCTAGTGAGCAGTCTTCGTAGGATATTCACAAAATTGGAGAAACATTTGCTTTGGAGAAATAAGAAGGGGGTGGAAGGAGTAGAAATGGGGTCTGAAGCCTAGATCTCAAAAGTGCCCACCTAATTTCCCTTCCTTTGTCTCTCGGTTCATGTTAAGATAAAACTCGAATACTTCTTCTACCTCATCTTCATAAGTTCACTCTCAACATTAATATACACCATATACATGATATATGTGATACATACATTGCATTCAAAACCAGATGAGTTTCCCAGCAACCTCGTGCGTGGAGTTGCTCTGCAAACCTATTAGATCTGGCCCAGAAAGCCAATAGAAATCTGGCACCTTTGAACAGGAATCATTGCCGTGATCCAAGTCCTGATAAAGCCCAATCCTTACATTAAGGTTATAAAAAAAAAAATCATGTTGGCTTCTATGGGCACGTCTGGGAGAGCAAAAACTGGTTACCCTCTTGACACAGCACAAAACTTAAAACTCAACGTGCATTTCCTGAAACGTGTGGCAATTCCTCTAACCAAAACGAAAGTAGGCTGCCCTGTCCTTTGTGACTGCCACATCATGACTCAAGCAGCACTCTGCTTGCGGCGAGGAGGCATCTACGTGCACACCGTCCCCTGCAAAAAGCGGCCGGGAGTTTTTTACAGGGGAGCAAACTGAGGCAGCAAGACCCCAAAGAACTTACCTGAAATCACAGGGCACTTTAAGGACAGGGTGGCTGACTTTTGGATTTTGCTAGATGGCGTAGCTTTTCAGAAAACTTGACTGCCTCCAGGAAGCAAATAATGGCTTATTCAGATTGCTTAGTTCAAACGCACATAAGTTACGGCACCAAAGATTAAGAAAACAGGTAGCGTGTTCATGCTAGTCCGTGATCAGGCCAATTAATAACTTTTAAGATTCTGCCGCATTCCAATAATCCAGAACTTCCTAGCTAGAGCTGGATCAAATAAATAGGCGTTATCTGGGACAGGCAGACAGCCTGTCAGTGCTGTACTAAGAAAAGGATAGTTGGGTTGCCCTCTGACTCAGCTGAATATTATTCGAAAAGTGAATTTTCACTGTACCAAGTTTAGATTTAACATTTTAACGTCCTAGAAATGCTTGCCAGTAACTTTGCAAAATATCCCTGGAGCATTAAGAGAAAAATGAACATCTTTTCATAGGAGAGGGAAGCTCTAAAGTTACATCATGCTTGTAAATAGTAGCACATATAACAAAAAGAAAAAAATATATTGAGAAGAAGAAATAGGAGTACCTACTTGAGGAGAAGAATGTCACTGAAAGACTGTCTTCTTATGCTATAGAAGGGGCAAGGGAAAGGAACATTAACCTTTCAAGCCCGTTAAGGAGCTTCTGAGCATGGAGCCTTTATTTTCAGTTTTGGTGAAAGCTGTTCTGAGGCAGTAGACAGGAGGCTGTTATGACCATGAAATTAGGAAATGTGGGAACTCAAAAATAAAGAACTAGCACCACCATTTGACTAGGAGTGGAAACATCTCCCGTACAAAGGAGAGGAGGGGGTGGCCTTTCTTTCTCCGCATGAGGCCTGTTTCTAACTATCTTAGCACTCGGGTCAAGGTAGACGTCTCACAAGGGTGTAAGTCATCTGTTAATCTGCCTGAAAATTTTTTTAATGTAATCCAGCTGATTTTCTCTTCACTACTAATGAAGCTTGAAGTCTAGACAGGCATGCTGAGTTGGAAAAATAATAACAATCAAGGATTCATTCAGCACATCAATTTTGTTGATCCCAGATTAGTTAAGGAGTCGGGACACCTGTTTGGTGAGCGTTTTCGTATCTTTCTCTTTCAGCATTGACTCAAGGACTCTGCATGTCTGGTCACTGATGAATTAGGTTCTGGACTTCAGTATCCTGCAGAGGTTAGCTTCTCTCTGACTCTGAAGCCATTCCTCTGCCACCTGATCTTCCCATGAACAGCTGGCTTTCCTCCAGCCATTTAAGAGTCTGTGGCATGTTCTGTTTTGTTTCATTTGCATGGGTAGTATGTATTCTAAAGGATTTTTTTTTAACATATTAGATTTTTCTGCTCAAGTCCGAAGAAAAGCTGGTTTTTCTGCAAGTGAGAATGGTGGAAGAGAGGTTGAAGAAGAGGAGGCTCTCTTGCTCATGGGCTTTCTAGAATCTCCAAGTGCAGGCTGACATCTGTAGGGCAAGCCATGCATCTCAAAACTGGCTTAGGAGAGAAAATCAAAATTCTCACAATCAATGCTTTAAAACATTTAGAAATAAAGGCTCTTAATTGTCTTCCATCATCTCTATACTTGCAAGTTAGCCTGTAAAATAATTTGAATATGCAAATTTGTCTGAGATTAATTTCCACATAGAGCAGGACATATTTTAGGTAATATGTAAAGTATTTCATTTTGACTTAAGAAACATAGAATTTCAACAAGATGCACTTACCAAAAAACCCATCATGTATACTAATGCATTGTGGCAGTTTTATTAGCTTTTTATTATTTTTATTATGACTTGTGGCAAAAGGTAAATTATTTACTAAAATGTTTTGAACACTTAAAACATTTTGAAAGCAAAATATTTTTTTCGAAATTAATTAAATCCTATAGTTATTTGATTTGTCAGAATGGGTGAGGTATGCTTTTCAAATAGCATTTAGCCACCTGTTAAAATCAGCTGTGCACCTCAATACAGAGAAGAAAATTATTTAGAGCAACATTTCTCAAAATAGGACATCCGGTGAATTCTGAAGGTTATGGATTCTTTTCTACTCATTAGAAAATTTAAATGTATAATATACAATTCAGATAAAATAAAAATTAGGTCAATCATCCTTCAAAGACTATTACTGACATTCATTTGTATTCTAATATGTGCTTTCTCAAGTGGGAGAGTACAAATAACAGCAAAAGCCTTCTGAGCAGGCACTAGAGGTCAATACTATCCTAAGCACTTTCACGACAACTCAATGAGGTAAGTACCATTGCAAACCCATTATACAGATGAGGAAACCGTAGGATACCAAGGTTAAGTACCTACCCCAATTTTATAGCTGGAGTCATGGTTCAAACTCAGGTGGTCTGACTCAATCACCAAAGCTTTTAACACTCCACTGCAGAATCAAAACCAGCACATGGTGGGAACACAAATGTTTTACATGTATCATTGGAAGAAAAAATTGAGAAGTTATCAGTGAATGGGTAAGAACATGTTTCTACAGATTGATATAGAAAGGTTACTATGAATCATCTTAAAGTTTATCATGCTAATGAAAACAATAAAAATGTCTGCTTGGACTGACATTGTTTTAAAATATTCTGTGCTTTCTTCTAGAAAAAAAAATCTCCTTTGAGGAAAAGTTTCTAATTAAATTGTTAGATAGACTGAATAATGAAAAAACAAATAGGAAGAAAAGAACAATGTAAGGGAAGCAGCATGATACAGTGTAATTGAAACCAACACGGTGCAAATTTAATCTCATAAGTTTAATTCAAAGAGAAGTATCACACCTTTATGCCTAATTCCCTCACATGCATTTTACAAGTGAAAAATGAAGCCTTTTATTTCATCGAAGTCAGGTTATCCACTATATCTTTACTTTTTAAAAATCAACATACACATTCCCTTAAGTGGCATGCTGTTTGTTAAGAAATACAGAACAAGGAAGTTCTAGATCTTTCCAGGTTCCAACTTTTTTTTTTTTTTTAAATACTTCTCATTCCAGAAGTGATCACTAACAGCCTGGTCTTCACAAGCAAAGTAAAGCAGAAAATTGATGCAATCTGTCTGGGTCATTCAAGCAAAATTCTGCTGTGATCTGGGTGATTCAGGTTAAAATAAAACTCAGGTTTTTGATTTGGAGTGGTTTTGTCTGATGCCCCAGGCAATAGCAGAGTTTGTGACTCAATTACATAGTTAATTGTCCAAATTCTTTGTTTGCCCTTATTAGCAAAGATGTTTGCTTTGGGCGGCGCTCTAAGTATGATTTCATCGGATTCTGAAGGCAGCCCTGCACATTCAGTTTGCCTCGTGAAGAGAAATCAAAATTGAAACTCTGCCTTGAGATACCAGTCAGTACCCAAGCACCCGCTCACTCAGCTCTCTAAGGGCAATTGCCCTGCCCTCAGCTCCTGTTGCCTAGACAACCAAGTCACATCCACATGATCCTCAGCCCCACCTCAGATAGAGCTAATTGGATCAGAGATAAGCATCTAACCCAGATAGGCGGGGACCAAGGACATGGCCTAATGTGAAAAGATGAACTTGACCAATCATATTCAGCTCTCAGGATGTATGAATTTTGGAAATCTAGACTGAGATAGCGAGACACACAGGCAGGAAGGATGTCTTGGGGTAGCCTGGAGGCCACAGTTAGCAAAGGCCCTTAGCAAATGAAGTTACATGAGGACAGAGAAACCCAATGGCCAAGATGAACAAATATGGGGCTCTGGGCCCATGAGCGCGTGGCAGGGTCTGTACAGCTGCGTTGGTCACTGGCCGGGTTGTGAATGTCACACAAATTCTTCCATAACCCTTATTACCAGGTATCCAAGGGAGTCTCTGTTCCTTGCCATAAAAACCTGTAACTAAAACACTCATCCCGGATCACAGGTGCTAGTTTGTGTAGCAGAAGGCAGACTGTCCAGCAGTCCTGTTTTCAATGTACAGGTCCAGGGTATTTGAAAACAGAGACTTAATAGAACCAGTACCTGGTGACTCAAATTGAAACTCTCTAGTTGAAGCTTATAGGGATAAAGATAGTCTCTTTCTCAAAAAAGAAAAAAAAAAAAAAAGAAGGACCAACTCCCTTCAGATAACAAAGATGTTAGGCAGAAAATACTTTTGCAAAAAGATAACAAGTTCAATTAAACCTTACCCTTCACCTCTAGAAAGGCCTTTAAAATTTCCCTTCATAAATCACATGCCTCTTCTTTATATAGAAAAAGATATATAGCAAGTCACAAACATCCCATGTGAAGAAATAATTATTGAAAAAACTTCTGGTAGAAGAATAAATGGGCTTTTATACTGATAGGGGTGACAAAGGAAATAGCATCTGAAGAATACCATGGTTTAAAGTGGAAAAGCTAGGGGCTTCCCTGGTGGCGCAGTGGTTAAGAATCCACCTGCCAATGCAGGGGACATGGGTTCGAGCCCTGGTCCGGGAAGATCCCACATGCCGCGGAGCAACTAAGCCCGTGTGCCACAACTACTGAGTCTGCACTCTAGAGCCCTCGAGCCACAACTACTGAGCCCACGTGCCACAACTACTGAAGCCCGCGTGCCTAGAGCCCATGCTCCACAACGAGAGAAGCCACCACAATGAGAAGCCCGTGCACCGCAACGAGGAGTAGCCCCCACTCACTGCAACTAGAGAAAGCCCGCGCACAGCAACGAAGACCCAATGCAGCCAAAAATAAATTAAATAAATAAAAAAATTTTTAAATCTTTAAAAAAAGAAAAGTGGAAAAGCTAGTCACTCTGCTGAGCAAAGAAAATCTCTCCGTGACCCTCCTTACTCCCCCAAGTCCCTGCCCCTCCATCTTCTCCCCAGACACCAGTCCCTGACCACTGCTCAACCCCATCCGTCTCGGTTGCCAGATACACAAACACACACACGCTTCTCCTTGGTGGGAAGCAAGGTCTCAACTAGCATTCGGAGAAGGTTGGCCCTTCCAGGAGTTTATTTTCATGGAGTAATAGGAGAACTTCTAAGGGGAAAAGAGAACCCCACAAATGTCATGCAAGGCCAAGGAGCCAGGGCCAGAGGAAAAGGGTTTTTAAATACAGCACAGATTTGTCACTGTTTGTCAAGTGTACTGCAAGAACAGGCTGCTATAAAAAGCAGAAGAAAAATCTCTGTAAGACATTGAGAGCAAAGGGAAGCCTTGATTCCTAAACCACATGACAACTAGGAGTGAGCTGCTCTCCCCACTTGAGGATCCGGCCACCTAAGCAGCAGGTGAACCAGCCCTCATTGGCGCCTCTGATTGGCACCAGCGGCAACCGCCTTGGCTTCAGCAGGCCTGCAGTGACTCTCAACACCTGGGGCAAGTTCAGCAGCAACTGCTTATTCATCTGGGGACACAGGAAGGAAGAATTTGATAGGACTTCAGCTTGTAAAAAAAAAAAAGAGTTGATGGAGAACAGAGCGAGAACAATATTATTTTCCTATTGTTTTCATCCTATTTTTTTCCCTGGGCTGGTTTATTCTAGGGAAATGTGGATTACAAGAACTTCAGACTCTGTCCCCAAAACATCGTCAGCTTCCATCCCTTCTATTTCCTTCTTCATGTTACTACTCAAGCCTTCTTCAGCTCTGAGCTGGACTATTGCAATAGCATCCTAATAGCATCTGACTGCCTCCAGCCTCTCCTATTTCTGGTCCACTGAACACACCTTCACCAGATTACCTTCCTGATTAATCGTCGTCGTCATGTCACTATACGAGCAAATTAAGTGCAAACCACTCACCGTCTCCCCGAGAATCCGGTCCCAGCCCACCTCTTCAGCCTCAAGCTCTGGTCAGGTGGCCTCGTTCCCTGCTCCCAGTATCCCACACTTATGTATCGACCTCTTCCCCATCTGGGTTAGTTATGATCCTACCACTTCTTCAAAGTTCGTCTCAAAGAACATGTTCTCTAGGGGGCCCCTTCCTGATTGCCCACCCACCTCTGAATCCCCACTGAGCATTGCTTGCACTTGTCGCCTGCAGTAACAAGTACTTAAGAAGCACCTCCTCTATGCCAGGCAAAGATGGATAGACATGGCCTTAAGGAGTTTGTGTCTAGAAGGGATAGACCCTTCAACAGATGAATTGTACGACAACCTAATAACTGATGCATCAGAACTGAAATATAGTTTTCCTGAACACTTGGTAACACTCTTAGGGAAATGAAAATTCAGTCTGGTACTGAGTTACTTGTGCATCTCTCACACCTCCTACCACCAGCTGATTGTGGTCAATTGCAGGTTACCTGGGAATGTGTCATACTCCACCTAGCTCCATGGCAGTAATTCACACAGTGCCGGACACACAGACTTTTTTTTCATTAAAATGAATTTCAACTTGAAAAGAAGAGAGAGGAAGTCCTGTTCATCCCAATCGCCATCCCTCTGTCATCCCCAGGGGCCTAGGAGACCTACATTTACCTTGCTCTCCAAGTAGCAGAAACAATGCAGCTTGACCATTTACAGGAGTACTGAGCAGTCTCAACCCCCAAGCACATCTCTGCCTGGGTTTAGAAAGCTTCCTCTACAACATCAAAATCTATACCGGAGGGCTTCCCTGGTGGCACAGTGGTTGAGAATCTGCCTGCTAATGCAGGGGACACGGGGTCGAGCCCTGGTCTGGGAGGATCCCACATGCCGTGGAGCAACTGGGCCCGTGAGCCACAACTACTGAGCCTGCGCATCTGGAGCCTGTGCTCCGCAACAAGAGAGGCCGCGATAGTGAGAGGCCCGCGCACCGTGATGAAGAGTGGCCCCCGCTTGCCACAACTAGAGAAAGCCCTCGCACAGAAACGAAGATGCAACACAGCAAAAATAAATTAATTAATTAAGTCTTTAAAAAAAAAAAATCTATACTGGAAACTATTTTCCCTCAAGGCCTAATACCTTTAAGGTCCTTGAAGTAAGGACATGAAGCAAAAAAAAAATGAAACATAGAAAACAAGAAGGAAAACTAGATAATTACATCAGAGACAAGGCATAACATATTTAAGTTACACAGTTTGGGCATTAAGTAAAATAAGAGGATAATAGAAAATAAAAGGCAATCATCTAGATCACGAGATCATCGTAAGTGTAAAATGTGCTTAAAAGGGTTAATAATATGAATATAATTTTGTTGCCATCACTTGGGCAATGAATGTGTTTGATCATTTTCCCCACAATCAAATTGTTGTTGGTTACTACATATGTGTGTGTATATATATATATTTCTCTTTTATAAAATCATCTAGCCTTTTCTGGTTTGCTTACTCCACTTTCCAAAGCAAAGATCCACATGGATGGTTCCAGGGGATTTGGAATCCCCTGAAATCGTAGCCAACCTTTTGGCTACATAAACACATGTGTATTTTTCTGAAAAGGGAGTCTAGAAACTCCACATGATTCTTTAAGAAGCCTAAACGAGATTAAGAACCACTAAAGGCATGGGGTCATCATTATAGGCGCTGTGACGTATACTATTATGTTTCTTTTAAATTTTTTAACATTGCCTGTATGGTTACTTTTTCTTTTCAAAACTAACACCTTTTACCAAATTAATAAAGTTTTACAATTTGTACCTTTCTTCTAAAATAAATTGAGATAGTCGTTTCTCATTTTTTAACATTTTACTTGTAAAACTCCAAAGAGATCTTGTTTTTAAAACCTTAGGGCCAGCCAGCAATTACCAAGCAGTAACATGAAGCAGCCCCTGGCGTTCAGAATGAACCCTAGAAGATCAAGGTTGAATACTAACTTAGCAGGTAAACATTTTTCCTGTAAAGGCGGGACGGACAGTTGATATGCATGTGAGGGTTTGTAAGTGGTTTTTGTAACCTCTCCGTTTTCAGTGCCTCTTGTGGTGTTTCTGCACTTGAGAGAGGTGTGTAAGAAGCAGCAGATTTCCAGATGCAGACAGCCCCAGCACCTCGCAGGGAGCCTGTCTTCCAGAGTCACCACAGGGGGGTCTTTGTTTGTTGAGACATTTAAAAGGTGTTTTGCCGGAATCCACACTCCAAGGAGGAGCCGTGAAAGGAGAACTGGCCCAAGCCAAGCTGTGGGTCACCACTAAACCACCCAAAGCAGCCAGAGCCAGCAGACGCTCTCGAGCAGAGGAAGCAGTCTGTCCCAAGGAGTTTGTGTCCTATTTATTCAGGCAAAGAAAGGGTATTCATTTCAACCAGCAAGGGAAATGTTAGGTTATGTAACCCTGGGACGAAGAGAATGAGGCTTTTTTTTTTTTTTCTTTTTCCTGGAGAAAAGTATTGTGAAATAGTCCAGAAACAACCTCCAGTTTCCATGGTCACTCCTGCCCCCAGAAGCCTCTAGATCACAAGATCAACAGTCAGAGCCGTGGGCTGTCTTAGGGTTATGTTAGGATGAAGAGAAGCCAAAGGAGAACTGGTGGGCCCAGGACCCTCTCCCGTCTACTGTTGTCCCCTCCCCCATCAGAGCCTACCGGGGCCGTGGGAACCCTTGACCACGCACCTTCATCAGTCATTTCAGAACAACCACGGTCCAATCATCCTGAAGCATTTTTCCCACCTTCTCACACTCCAATGCAACCTTAGAAAGAAGCCTTATTTATGGCTCTGCTGCACAGAGCCAGCCTGAAGCATCATTAAGAATTGAAAAGGGATGCTTAAGTAAGCCTGAGGTTGACCAATGTATCAAAACTCCAGTCTGGTGAGGACCAGAGTTTGCTTTTTTTAAGGGAAAAATGAGAATGTGAGCCCAAGTGAGGTGTCAGCCAGGAGGTGGGTCCGGAGAGGCAGGGACAGAGGGAGTGTGAGTGCTGTGAGCGAGAAGGACCCCAGCTAGCTGACGGAGCAGGGACAGGGAAGTGACCACAACCGACCCCAGCACTGGCAGAGCCCCAGGTGGGCAGGACACACAATAGGCCATGGAGCCTCAGGTTGTCCAAGACGTGGGAAGTTCCACTTCTGGGGAGACTAGGGCATAAGGCCAAGACTCAGCCACAAGCAAGGCAAACCCAGTCACTTGGGAAGAGATTAGCTAGGACACCCATTCATTTCTTTTTTTCATCTAATAATTATTTACTGAGCCCCTGTAAAATGCCAGGCATTGTTCCAGGTGTTGGGGACATAGGAAACAAAATAGACCAAAATCCCTGACTTTGTGGAGTTTATATTCTAGTGGAGGAAGAAGGGAGGTAAACAATAACTAATAAATAAGATAGAGAAGCTCAAGTGGCAACAAGTGTGAAGGTGAAGATTAAGCAGGGCATGGGGACAAGGGGCACAGAAGCAAGGTTGACCTTTAAGTGTGGCAATCAGACAGGTGACCGTAGAGATGACACTGAGTGACCACCTGAAGATGGTGAGGGAGAAGCATCCCGGGTCTGCAACAGCCCAGAGTAGTAGCAAGCACAAGGTCAGGAGTGTCCCAGGCATATCTGGGCAAGAGGGTGGAGCTAGAGGGGCTGAATTGGTGCCCACAGGGGTAGACAAAGGAGAAGAGGTGGGAGAGGTAACAGGAGCTCCAAGCTGTATAGGACCATCCAAAGGGAACTGCCTTTTACTCTCAGTGTGATGGAAAACCACTGGAGGCCTTTGGGCAGGAGTGACATGATATGACTCCAGTTTGAAAAGGCCCACAATACCTGATTAGTACAGACCTATGGGTGGGGTGGGGAGAGACAGGAGGGGCAAGGACCAGGGAGGAGGCCACTGCCCCAGCCCAGGTGAGAAGCCAGGGTGCCTACACCAGGGCAGTGGTGGTCAGTGTGGCCAAGTAGTTACATTTTAGGTGAACTTGAAAGGTAGAGCCAACATGCTTGCTGATACATACGACGTCCAAGGAGTGAGAGAGAGAAAGGAGCCCAGAACACCTCCAAGGCTTTTGGGGTCCATCCTCCAGAACCCTAGTATGGAGCCGTCATTTACTCAGATAAGGAAGACCCAGTAGGCCCAGGTGGGAGGAAGAGAGGGTTCTAGAGTCCAGCTTCAGACATGCTAAGTTTGAGATGTCAATTTAGACACCCAAATGGATATAAGTTGACAATCGAGGTCAACAGAAAGGGCTTGAATGGGAATATAAATGGGGGGGTGGAGGTCATCAGTGTACAGATGGTATTTTAAACTTTGAAGACAGTGGCTCCTGGTTGGTGACAGTGGAGTCCGGCCTCTCTTCTCTTCTGCTCAGCCGCCCAGGGTCTCTGCCTCCCTACCCTCAGGTACCTATAATCTCCCTATTACCTGGCTTCACCTGGGTTTGCTTTGCCTGTTCCTGGCTTTACCTCCCTCTTCATCTCAAATGCGTTTATTTACTTCTTCTGAGTCCTGTTCTCTCAGAGCGCTTTTCTTTGGATGTAACAGACCAGCAGATATAAATGAAATGAATAGGTCTCAATGTCTGGAAATCGCTTTTCAAGCTAATGTGAATTCTTTTTAATAGGGAACTTTTAGGCCATGTCAAAGGTCCCATCTGGGACATGTGGCATCCTTTGAATTGCATGGGGGAAGACAGCTGGCTCCGAGGATGAAAGTGTTGCCCTTGAGATACAAAATAGACATTCCATCCACTCTCAAAAACAATCTTTCCACAACTGGATCAGGACCTTTGAAAAATATATATATTTCCACCACAGTTCAAATAAAGCCTATCAATACTATTTCATACCATTTCACTCAGCATTTTCGTAGCATCTTAAGTGCTCCAGAAGTTCAATTGAAGAAAATCTTATTATTTTGAAAGTCAGGAAGAGCCAGAAAGTATGGGCGCAGTGCCAGAAGAAGAGGCTATTGACAGCTAGAAAAAATCCACAAACGTGCATCGGTCCACACAGGTGTCTAGCACTAGGCTAAGATCCCTTGCCTGGAGAGACTTCTAATGAGCATTTTTCCATTGGTTACTAGCAGTTCTCAACCCTGGCTGTCAACTAACGAGTCTTTACAAATGTCTAGGCCTAAACCACACCCTCAGATGTTCTCATTTCTGGGAAGAGACCAGAGCATCATTTTTTTTTAAATCTCCAGGTGAATCCAATGTGCAGCAGGAGTTGCAAACCCCTGGGTTGGATTAATCTTTCGACACTGTTTTCTATGAATCTGTCCCATTCAAGGCCATTCCTGTACCTCGTACACATATGATCAAACCAGATCATGACATCACCAGTTGTCATGTTTCTGTATATGACTATTTCTGTATATTTACTTCCTGTTTCTTACATTACATTTGCTTTAACATATTTTTCATTATTTTTTTTTTACAGGTTTGCCATGTTGAACGGTACCGCTTAAGACAATGTGTGAACCTTCATTAGTGGAAAAGAAAAACTCCCGGGCAACAGTTCCAACGCCTGAAAAAACAAAGCTAAAACAATACAGTATTCCAAATTTATGTCAAGACTTCCTCCCTTTGCAAACTCTGCTGCAGAAATTACACTGCGTACCCTGTTCCCAGAGCGATTCTCTTATTGACAATGTGGGTGAAGAAGTAAACAGAAAGAGCAATGCTCATTTCAAGCCTCTGAGAAACACAGGCCAGAAGAAAAATAAAATCAATCAACCTTTGCCAAGTGGAAAAGAACAACCCAGCAGGGGCTGAAGTTCTATATTCAGCTTTTAAAAGAGTATTTCAAACAGTAAAGAACAAAATACTAGGTAATCCCGCCAAAGATTTACAAACAACATGACAGAACAATGCAAACCGAAGGATACCACAGGGCGTAGGTTTACTCTCGAAGGAAAAGCTGGACGCCCTGAACTTCATTAATGAAATACTCCATGTGTTTGCACTCATTCACAGCAGCCTCTCAGGGAACCACTGGGCTGTCAGTAATATTCTCTATTCTTACCTTTAAAAACTTTTGTAAACACTGTCAGCAAGCACTTGAATTCCCATTTTACAGAAAGAGAGATAAAGGCAGGAAGATGTTAATTTCTCTGATCAACAAAGTAGCAGTTAAGCTGCCTCCGACACAGCTAAGAGTAAAAGGCACCCATTTCTGATTGTTTTTCCGTGTCATCAGGCACCACAAAATTTCCGTCCATCTTCCCGAGAAAATCAGTGCCTATCATTTCATGTTGTAACTCAAATTTTCCTTTCTTTTTCAAGAACTCTTTCCTGTATTCTCCCCAGGTCTTTCTTTCTCCATACTTTGTCTGCATTTCCCAGCTGCTTTTCACGGTTCAAACTCTGTTATAATCAGCGCTAAGGGACTATCTAAAGTCCTTCTGCTAGGATTTTGGTGAATATACGTGTCTTGAGACAAGCAGCCATCTGCTAGGACTTGGTGATGTTCCTTACTGAAGAGCGGTTTCTCTGGTGAGGCAGCTTCCATGAGCGGTAAGGGGTAGATGGGGAGAGGGTGCAGATAAGGGATCTCCAGGATGCCTTCCCACGAGGGGTGCTAAATGCAGTGTGCCAGGGTGCCACGTCAGGGGAGGGAATGGTGCCCAAGTGTTGGCTCTGTTAATTAGCACAATTTGAAGACAATTATGACAAGACCACACGGGGAGAGCGTGATGTGTCAAGTGGAGTAGACCATTAAGTAAACAGGAGTACCGAACTGTATTTCCTGGGTGGTTGTGAAAAATCTTCCAAAACCTGAACAGAAGGATGCTGGGGGCTTTAGTTCTCTGGAGTAACCAAAAGGAAAAGCACAAGCAAAGCCACGTCACCACACCCTGATCACTCCCAAATCGTCCCAAGCGCACTCGACTTACTTTAATGTTTGTTAATAAGATAAGAACCTTGCAATTTCGTCTCCAGAGAGATACGTGGCTGGTGTCTCCCATATCGCAGTCCATTAAGAGCCACTGCCCTTGGAAGACCAAGCAGGACCAAGCAGGGACCTGTGCTGGGAAGGTGCTGGAAGCAATGTTGGGGAGATAGGCTGGCTTCCCTCTGGCACCTCCCGGCTACCCACCCACACTCACCTTGTTTCTCCTGTTCCCTTTGCTTTCGCCACCCAGCTCTTGACTTACATCAGTCCTATTTCAATCCTTGCTTCCCTGAATTCTGACCTTTGTTGAGTTTCTAATTCTCTTGCTTTCCTCCCTTCCTCTCAGATACAGTCAAAACCTTGATTCTGTCTCCTAACCCTTTGCCACCTTCACCTGTGACCTAGGAGCCTGGACCTCAGGCCGCTCTCTGCTGCCCCCACCTGGTCCACAGCCGCATATGCAGATGGTAATCTGACGAACCGGTCCTTATCCAACGCAGCTTCACCTGATTTCTGACACCAACTCGAATTTTGCTAATTTTGTTTCACCATAGCCTGACTTAATGTATGGATTCCAAGCAATTCTTAATATTTAATGGCCAGGTTATGCTAGTGACTAAAGGAGTCACTTTAGGGGAAGTGTTGTGTTTTTTTTTTAAGGTAACTACCGAATGGTGGTAGCATGGTGAACATCCTAAAACGTCCAGCCTAAAATGATGGCTTTTTTAAAATCACGAGGACACACTGTATAAATGTAGAGTTATTCCAAAAAGTGACCATTTATGTAACATTGTTTTTTTCTTCTTTCCTTCTACTTCAAATTTCCTATGACAGTAATAAAGGGGGTGGAAAGAAGAAGAAAGAGAAGGAGGAAGAGGAAAGACTTCTGGTTTGCGAAGCAGCTCAGAAACTTGTTAGAATAAAGTTCCAGCACCTGAAGCCATGAGTTAACCATGCAGCCATTCACAGTCAAATAGACAGCAGGAGCATAAACGCGTGTCTACCTCCGCATCACCAGCGCGTGGCTGGAATCAGGTACACAGTAGACTTTCAACAAGTATTTGTGGAACAGACCAATGAATTCACATGTAATTAACAGCACTTTGTAATCCATACATTCACTTAGTAAGCTATACCTATGTATTTGTTCATTTATATAGCCTGGAAATGACAGCACTGCTCGTCATATGCACAGATACTCAATAGTTACATGTGCTATACTCTCTCCTCCTATAGCCTTAGTTATTCCTACCTTCATACTCCATATTACTGGTCAAAAATGGACCTAGAACTTAAAAGCTTTTGCACAGAAAAGGATACCATCAACAAAATGAAAAGACAGCCTACTGAATGAGAGAAAATATTTGCAAATGATATGACCAATACAAGGTTAATGTCCAACATATATAAACAGCTCATACAACACAACATTAGAAAAACAAACAACCCAATTAAAAATGGGCAGAAGACCTGAATAGACATTTTTCCAAAGAGGAAATGCAGATGGCCAACAGGCACATGAAAAGATGCTCAACATCATTAGTCATCAGGGAAATGCAAATTAAAACCACTATGAGGTATCACCTCACACCTGTCAGAATGGCTATCATCAAAAAGAACACAAATAACAGATGTTGGCAAGAATGTGGAAAAACAGGGAACCCTCTTACATCATTGGTGGGAATGTAAATTGGTGCAGCCACTGTGGAAAACAGTACGGAGGTTTTTCAAAAAGCCAAAAATAGAACTACCATATGACCCACCTATTTCACTCCTGGGTGTAAATCTGAAAAAAAAACAAAAACAAAAAACCCCACTAATTTGAAAATATACTCGTACCCCAATGTTCAAAGTATCATTACTTACAATTGCCAAGATACGGTAGGAAGCAACCTAAGTGTTCATCAACAGATGAATGGATAAAGAAGATGTGATATATATACATATATATATGTGTGTGTATGTGTGTATATATATGTAAGCAATGGAATACTACTCAGCCTTAAAAAGAATGAAATTTTGCCCTTTGCAGCAACATGGATGGACTTGGAGGGCATTGTGCTCAGTGAAATAAGCCAGACAGAGAAAGACAAATACTGTACAGTATCACTTGCATGTAAAAAATACAACAAACTAGTGAACATAACATGAAAGAAGCAGACTCACAGATATAGAGAACAAACTAGTGGTTACCAGTAGAGAGAGGGAAGGGGGGAGGGGCAAGATAGGGGTAGGGGAGTAAGAGGTACAAACTACTATGTATAAAATAAGCTCAAGGATATATTGTACAACATGGGGAATACAGCCCATACTTTATAATAACTATAAATGGAGTATAACCTTTAAATTTGTGAATCGCTATATTATACACCTGTAATTTATATGATGTTACACATCAACTATATACTTCAATTATAAAAAATGGGCCTAGGAGTAGGAAAAGTATTTATTTTTTATAAATCACCAAAGCACTTCAAAGGCTGGCTCAGAAGATACTGGTCTAAAAATACATCTCTACATTTTTCTTCTTTAGAAAGCGTAGGATTTCTGAATGGAAATCTAATGCAGTCTTACTAATATTGTCTTACTAATATTGTCAGGTTCCTCCACCAATGTCTGGGGGGTATTTAGTGGGACTGGTAAGTCTGATGATCTCAGGTAGAACAGAACTGTAACTTGGGTCCAATAGAAAATTATGCACTATCTTTTGTAATAGAGAAAAACCATTTGGCTGTAATTAATGTCTAAATTAAGCGCACTGAGGATAGGTAGGTTTCTAAAACAGCAAAAAGTAACATGGAATTGTTTATAGTTTATTTTCATAGACTCAATGTTGAGACATACAGTCTTAGAAAGATAAACCCAAAGGCCCAGTACAACGTGATGGGAACAGAGTTGCCTATGCTACTTTGAAAAAGAGTAACTTGAATACCATGGCATTTTAATTATTTATGGAAAAACTGACCAAACAAGATAAAGAGAGATATTATGTAACATGAAAGATAAGCTTTTATAAAGGAAGTATAACAATCAGTAGACTGAAGGGCCCAAACGACGTAACAGCTAAATAGATAAAGCAAAAGCTCTTTAGAAGTGCAAGAACTTGATTAAAAAGCAATTATGGTGAAAGATGTCAATAGATCTCTGTTAGAAGTAAATCAATATTACATTCAATTATCTACATTTGAGAGTGATATAGGGATCCTGAGATTCAACTGCAGAATATTTTTCCATCAACCATTTATAAAATTTGGTTATGAGTTTAGGCACAAAGCATACGCTAAAAATTTTTGCAGAGAAAGTATAGGTTTACAGAACAAATAATCTGATAATAATCCAATAAACCTTGGATAAAAAGTAAATAAAAATTTACTTAAAAATTAGGATATATATACTTAACTAACCTCAGAACTGATGAAATCAAAGGTGATACTCAAACTATCTCGAAGGCAATGAAAAAGATGCTTCACACCAAAACTTATGGGTCACAAAAGAAACTGAGTTAAATGAAGTTTTTTTATATATCATATATATAATGATATATCTTATATATAATTATAATACCTATATAATTGTTTCTTTATATCTGTAATTGTATGTTTACAATGTAATTATCTGTATAATTATATCTATATTATATAGACATCATTATAATTGTACAATATATGTGATTTTATATTATATAACTATATATAAAAATATAAAATGATAAATATATCATGTAACATATTATATAATATCATTATATATGTATATATTATATATACTATATATAATTTAATACTCATTTTAAGAAATCAGAAATGAGCAAAATAAATCCAAAAAATTTAAGAGAAATCAGAACCTGAAGCTAAAGAAAGACCAAAAAAATAGAAAGAATAAGTAAATCTGAAAGCTGTTTCTTTGAAAAGACCAATAAAATAGATATATTTCTTATAAACCTGATATGGAAAAAAACAAAAGAGAGAAAGAATTAAAATATGTAAAACTAACAATGAGAAAACAGTAGTGTTTAAGAGAATTACACAGGCAAACCCAAGAGAGTACGAAAAACCTCCTGGCAAACCTTCCTAGAAAGATGTAAATTACTAAAATTGACCCAAGAAATTGTGGGAAAGTTGAGTACATCAATTATCATAGAGCGGGAAAGGTCTCAGAGAGCTGTCTTTGAAAATGGGTTTATGAGCTAATGGGGTCACAGCTTAGTCCTATTGAACACATAAAGGAAACCCTGATTATGAGGAAACCATTCCCTAAATGGCCTGGTGGGTTCCCTACTTCTTATAGGCCAGAGGCATGGAGTTGGGGTCTGGTGGGACCAGAGCCGACAAACACTTCTCCTACGTTTGCACCTTTACTTTGTAGGGCCAAAGCAACAGTGAGACTTGAAGGAAAACCTGCCCTGATTCCCTCTTGGAAAATACAGCTAGCTGGTGGAGCAGAGTGGTTAAGACAGTAGATGCTAGAGGCAGGCCTGGGGTTGGTTCCTGGCATTCCCACTGACTAGCTGTTCAACCACCCTAAGCCTCCATTTTCTCAGCTATAAAGTGGGACTAATAGTGGCGCCCACCTCAGGGGTTACTGTGTTGATGAGATGAGCAGTAAACACATGAAAAGATCTACCACCATGCCAAGCACATGACATGCTCAGAGTGTTAATATTGCTATTTCAATTAGGCCAGGAAAACTACAAAAAAAGATAAAAGAGAACAAAAAGCAAAAACAGAACAGCTACCATCAAGTGCAAGAACTTCTAACTCCTAGTGACCCACCTTGTACTGGGAATTCTCCAGGAACTTCCTCTCCATTCCCTGGGAGCATAGCTGTACCTCTCATTTCTCTATTGCACTTCCTCTATGATTCCTTCACACATTCCTCTGAGATCCATTCTGAGCCCAATTCTACCTCACTTTCTACATAGCATTTTACTACCATTTTTCTGTGAAAAAGGAAAAAGGAAGGTAATGTGACCCATTTTCCCAACTCCTTCCTCTCCACTTCAATACATATCTTCTATGTATTGTATATCTTTCACCTAGACTTGCCTCCCATTTTCTCAACTATTGAAACATTGGTTCATTCAACAGACACTTCATTGAGCTCCTACTGTGTGCCAGGAGCAAAGGGAACTGTGCTGACTAAGCAGAAGAGGTCTCTGCCCCAGTGAAGCTAGTGGAAAGGGGCGGACAATGAATAAACAAGAGAACATCAAGTGGCGAGACATGCAGTGGAGGCGTGGAGGCGTGGAGACGTGGGTATTGGAATGGACACTGGCTGCTTTGGACTGGATGATCACAGAAGGCCTTAATGATACAAAGGTTACAAAGGTGATACGAAGGAGCCAGCCACGTAAGGGTCTGAGCAAAGAGCACTGCAGGAAGATGGAATTGCTGGAACAAAGGCCCAGGCGGGAGCAATCTGGGCAGGGCTGAGAAAATGCAAGAGATATACAGTCGCCCCTCGGTATCTGTGAGGGATTGGTTCCAGGACCTCCGTGGATACCAAAATCCTCGGGTGCTCAAGTCCCTTATATAAAATGGTGAAGTATTTGCATATAACCTACACGCATTTCCTTCCATATACTTTAAATCATCTCTAGATTACCTAATACAATATAAACAGTAGCCAGTGCAAGGCAAATTCAAGTTTTGCTTTTTGGAACTTTCTAGAAATTTTTGGAAAATATTTTTGATATGCAGTGGGTAGAATCCGCAGATGCAGAGCCCGTGGATAAGGAGGGCTGACTGTAGAAGGCAGTAGGGAATATAGGAGGAAGTATAGCTAGAGAGGCAGATAGGAGCCAGTTCACAGGGGC
The DNA here is from genome assembly GCF_963455315.2 of Globicephala melas. NCBI lineage: Eukaryota > Metazoa > Chordata > Mammalia > Artiodactyla > Delphinidae > Globicephala > Globicephala melas. The sequence continues at coordinate 74,344,742 of NC_083327.1, read as the reverse complement.
TTTTGTGGTCCAGATAAAGAGCCTAGATTTTATTCCAAGTGCAAAGCAAGGCCACTTTTCCTTCCTCCAAGACTAAGTTTCTCCCATGCACTTATTCCATAGCCTTTGGCCTGGGTCTTAGTTTACCTCCAACAAGCTCTCTTCAATATCTTCCATTTCTTCCCTCTCCCATGTGCCCTTCCCCTCAACTTGACACGTGCTTCAAGATCTCCCATTAATTAAAAGAAATCAACTTCCCTTGATTCTGCTTCTCACTCCAACCAGTCCCATTTCTATTTGTTTTCACTACACTTTCTTTAAAACCTCCTAATGATGGCAAACACACATGATGCTTATTTATGCCAGGCTCTGTTCTGACAGCCTTATCCTTATTAACTCATTTAATCCTCACAACAACCTTATCAGGTGGTTATACGGTTATGCCCATTTCACAGATGAAGAAACTGAGGCAGGGGTCATTAATAACTTGCCCAAGATCATCCCGCTAACAAGTGGCAAACCCAAGATTCCCAGGCAAACATTCTGGTGCCAGAGTCTTCCCTCTTAGTCTGGTTTGGCACCCCGGGGCTTGCTCCTTGAATAGGACTTTTGTCTCCTCAGGTTCCTCAAGCAATTTTTTTAAGGCTGTTGTTGTCCTTTCTTCCCCCACCTTCTTAAATTTCTCTGTCGATTTCATAGTGTGGAATACCTTCTCCGTGGTGGGACACACTCCTCCCACGGTTCCTGTGCAGCTCACCTTTAACCCCCTTCTCCTTCCTCCCCGTGACACTAGCCCATTCCCAGAAACGAGCACCTGCACCCAGATCTCAGTACAACAGCCTCCTCACTGGTGCCGATCCCTTTAGGCTTCCCAGCTCCTAAACAGCTTCCCCACCACTGCAGTGAATGTCTCTGAAGCCCAGTTGTCACCAACACCCTGCTCAGATATACGCTGTGGTTCCACGTTTCCTACAGAACTGAGAGGTCATGGAGCCAGGTCAAGAAGACGGCAGTGGGCCTGGCCAGGTCAGTGGAGACTGGATGGAGGGGACAAGTGGCCCAGGAGCTGTGGGCCCTTTTGTCATACTCATCTACTGGGAACCTGATTTCTGCTTCCACAGGAGCGGGTGAACATGCAGTTTTCTTCATAGAAGTAGTTGAGCTTATTAACCAAAAATGCTCTTTAAAGTACAGTAATGACAAAAAGAAGCATCTGTCTCTCCCTCCAGACCAGCTGTGCAACTTCTTTTCCTCACTTCTAACAGCTGAACAAGAGGGCCAGTATTTGGGATCCCCTGGGAATGGGACTTTTTTCTTTCTAATATCTCCAAATCTAAGATTTAATTTTTTTCAATGCAGTTTTTCTTCCCCACTACAGGTTTAAATCAATTTCAGAATGCCAGTTACTTATGGCGGACACATTTCAACAATTTTCTATGAAGAGCCCAAAGAAAGACACTGAAATTAGCCAATTTCTTCTCATTACTATAGCTGTACTAGTGGAATTTTTTTTCAATAATTTCTTAGTTTTTCAATGCAATTGAAATTCTTTAGACCCTGACAAAATAAAATGTAATTTTAAAGTGTTACTAGAAAATATAGAAGGAAATAACTGTCCAAGAGATTTAGGGGAATTGAAATAAAATAAATGATTTGAGAACTAAAATGGTATAAAATTCTTGTCTCTGTCTCTTTGTAGCAATCATTTGAGATAATATCTCTACATGCCTAAAAGAGGATATGGATAAGAATGAAATCACTTCTTAATATGCCATTCTGTTTTTGGAAAATGTGATAAAACATTTTATGTTAGCAGTCTGAGGTGATTTAGAAATCATTTATTTTTGAAGTATCTGAAACCTTTTAAGTCTTGGCATGGGAAAAGGGAGGGTAGATCTATTTCTTAAAAGGAGAAGAAAAAGAAGGCTGGGAAGAATAGTGCTGGCCTAGTGGGATGACGGTGAGGCTAGTCATCTCTCCCTGGGACCACCCAGCTCTCACCCCCTGCCCAGCACCCCCACCTTCAGTTAGGTCTTCAAGGCACTGGTTCTATACCTGCCAAAATCAAAGTTCGCCCTGAATAGAAAATAAATGGTCCACATTTACTCCCACTAAGCTCCAACTAGCCCAAGAGAGGAGTGGGGAGAGGAAAGAGCAGCCTTGGGTAAACTTCTGTGTGGAAGACAGAGGAGGCCTTGCAGACAGCAGTCAAAATCTGCTGTCCTGACCACGGAAGAGCTATGCTTGCTCTGGTCCCGTGGCGTCCAGCTCCGGAGTCCTCTGCTTCCAAGTTCCGAGCTCACAATTCTCTACCCACGTTGTCTCTTTAAAACAAAATCTCTCTGAGGCCAAATTTAATGATGAAATTAACAATGATTTATGTGTCATGACAGACACTTCTAAAAAACAAACCACTTTAAAAATCAGTTCCCTGGATGGCGCTTGGGTTCAAGTCCAATTCCCTGTTACCCTGCTATTTCTCTGACCCAACCCACTTCATTTTCTTGTTTAATGGAGGAGGCTCCCAGCCAGGAAAATAAGGCATGAAAGCGACCGCGCAGGACACAGCTGCGAGCAAGGAAGAATATTAATGCTGCTCATTCTAAACTGCACCCCTCCACGAGGAGAATTTCGGGTGCTCACAAAACTTGCTTTGATTTTTATCACTGCCATTTCTGTTCATAATAATAACTGTAATGCGACAAAAACATATTTTGAGGAATACAAGTTTTTGGCAGTTAGATTTGGCATATATTCTACCTATTCTACAATTGAAGGCAGTAATTTTGGAAAATACTTATTACTTTGCAAACCCAAACTCATCACAATAATAAAATGATGATGAGTGTTATCTCTTTTTCTCCTAAGACCATTTTCAAGACAATTCTCCATCTTCCTTTCCTATTTCCTTCTCAGTTTAGAAGTGGAAGAGTTTTGTTGAGGACAAGAAAGGGTCGAAGGCAGAAAAAAGACAGACACATCAGATTTCTCTTAACTGACTCTCAGCAACAAGGCTGATGGGTCTCACAAATTTAAAAAAGAGAAAATAAAACTTTACATGCGGGATAGGGAGCTTTAGCTTGTTTTTCAAACTTGAAGAAAACGGTGCAGTTTGCGTTGAGAAAAATAATTTACTATTTTTGTCAGGCAGGTGCTGTGTGTGTGAACTTGTTTGGGTGCTCGATCGTTGACCTTTATCAGATGGGCTAGAGAGCCGGGATTTTGGCAGGTCACGCCGTCAAAGATAAATCTTTGCCTGGTATTTTTCTGCGAAAAGGAAAAGTACCTTCTCGTGTTATCTAAAGCATTATCCTTACCATAACCTGATACATTTTTAATAGTTATTTCTCTGGTAATCATTTTTTTCATACGCTATAGGGTTTAATAGTAGACCATTCAGAAACTAAGTATCAGCGTTGCTTAAGTTCTCTAAATTAATTTACTTCAAAATATGGTAATGGCATCCTTGTTTATGTGCTCTCACAGAAGGCTGACCTTCTCCCAGTATCCATAAAAGCAGTGCTCACTTCCATCTGGTGGTAATATGAGTTTTCAGCATGTCCTGCAATCTAAATATGGTTTTCTCCATGGGATCTGTATTTCCTCACTTCTTTTCTTTGAAGCAGGGTGGATTTACAGTGTTGTATTCGTTTCTGGTGTACAGCAAAGTGATTCAGTTATTCATATACAGACATATTCTTTTTCACATTCTTTTCCATTATGGTTTATGGTTTATTTATATTTTCTCACTTCTAAGTCACCACTTCAATCTTTTTCTTACTTCAAATTACGGTTACCTTTATCCATGTACCAAGAGTGTGATGTAACTGGCACGACATCAAAGGTAACCAGAGGGCAGTGGGGAAGCTGCGAAAACGCATCCAGGATCCTTCCTAGAAAGGACATCTTTGAAGAGCAGGGTCTGAGGCAGAGAGAAGCCCTCACGAAGCAACAGGGCTTCAGTGAAAACCTCCCTGCTCCAAGTTCTCTTTGCAGTTAATTTCCTTCACTTTTAGGCTGCTGATTCTTTCCTAGTCTTATTTCTTTACTATCTGGAAGAATCGGTGCTTTGTTTTAGACCACAGCCATAGAACACATACGATCAGAACTTCCCTTGTGTATTGTTCTTGTGTGTCGGTCTCTCATTGTCCCCTGTTGTAAGGCTTTTTCTCCAACAAGATTGTCATCTCCTTGAAATCAGACAGTACTTTTTTTGAGCCACCGTTAAAACCTCTCACAATCCCGGGGACACGGTGAAAGCTCTCACAGGAAATGAATGGAATTGAACAAAGAAGGAGAACAAACCTAATTCTCACATCACTGATTAATAACCCAAAGAAACGGCACTAATGCTTCAATTACTATGGACAATTAATCTGAAAAAAAATTGAAACCAAAGGCACCAACCCTTTGGTGGGAACTAAGTCTGAGTCTATACTAGTCAGTTCTTACTGAATGTATTGAGAGAAATGCTGACACTTAGACTACGGTCCAGAAATCTCAGTGGCAGCAGAAGAAAAGGTCTCGAAATAAAAGTGGTGAGTAGATAAATATGAATGAGATGTTGAAGTACCCAACCCACAGGAAGATCTACAGGCCCTTGTTAATTAATTAACGAATTAATTTCTAAATCAACTCCTTCCTGTAGTGGAGACACAATCTCAGACACCATGTGTCCCAGGTGCTGTATAAAATGTGCCACATGTAATTGAATAATCACCAAAAAGGAAACTGAGGCTCAAATAGGTGAGAAAAAGTCTCCAAGAGCGTACAGCCAAATCCCACCTTACCAGTGGACTAGCCTACACCATCTGTTTAACAATGAGAATCATGACCCTCCGGTAGTTTAGGAGACTTACCCAATGTTACATTGGGTTTGGGGCCAAACCATTCCTAGAACCAGGCCTCCTGAGTCACACTTGAGGCATGCTTTCCATTATAGAATAAACAATGACTTAATTTACTAGCTGTACAAAAGTTTAACAAGAATTTTCCAGAGAAGCATGGAACACTCCACATTTTTTTTCTTATAAACAAAACCCTTCATTTTCCAAATAACATGCTAAAGACTTTTAAAACTATTCTTTGCAACTAATGTTGAACAGAAACTGAGAAGTGGTGGAGTTGGTACTCCTTTGTCTCTGGTTCCTGGAGGCTGAGGCTCCTTCACCGAAGAGGAAGCAGAATCTCCAAACCCTTCCTCGTGATCCATCTCCTCTGGTTGTTGCCACTCACTGACCTGTGGTCTTCTCTGCTTTTCATGTCACGACCCACGGATTTGCTGACGCAGAGGTGGGGGATGAGGCGGTAGAGAGAGCTGGCAGCAGTAGTCCCTGGAGATACGGCACAGAGGTATCGAGCTTAGCCCAAGACCCAGAGACACCTGGGCTGGAAGCCTGCTTCTTTCATTTCCCAGCTTTTGATTGAGGACAAATTATTTAACCTCTGTTTTCTCCCCTTTCACAATGTTGCTTATCCCAAGGTTGATACGAAGATGACATGAAAATCAGTTCTCAGTAAGTACTAAACATGGTTATTATTTCCCAGAACTGGAAGTAAGGCTGTGTTGTTGTCCATAAAGTAAATGCTGGCAGCCTAAAGAAATGGGGAAGACATGGTGCAACTTTGGGTTCTGTGATGGATGGCAGGCAGAGCTAATAATCACCCTGAATATACCAGTGAGGCCACGTTGGGGGTTAAAATACTGAAGTAACTCCATACCAGTTGGGTAAGAGCCACTAACTTGAGTCCCTGGAGTGACCTTTCGTGCCACCTGAACGGTCTTGGCTTCTCCCCCGGGAATGCCTCCTCCCATCTCATTTCATCCAGCTAAAGGGTTAGCACTTGGCAGCCTGGGAGATGGGTGGGGGGAGAAACCCAGGACTCTGCTCATATGCCTCTGGCTGGCATCCCTTCTGATTGATTGGTGCCCATAATTATTTTGGATATTTGTTTGCGTTTGAAAAAATATTTGGTGGCATTCAGTCTTAAGCACCAACATGAAAGCCATGCCAAGGTAAGTGCGTTTGGAACCTCTGTGCTAATTAGGAAAAAGCACTTCTTCCTCCCACTGGAAGCAACCCCTCACCAGGAGACACACCCTGGGGAGATGACTGGGCTTGAGCCTCCACTTATGTTTCATCTGGACACCCTGCTGCCAGGCATGGTATTACTATACAGCAGCTCTCCTCTTCCCACCCTGATCCCCAGAATAAATATTTCAAAACAGAAGCAACAGGAAGTTGCAAAATCTTTGTAAGGAAGTCCATCGAAGTGTGGTTTTCCCCATGATATCTATTATATGGGTGCTTTGTTAAAAATATCAACTATCAAACTATTTCAGTTATGTTATTACTTTTATAACTCTCCCTGCCCCCTTTATTTTGCTTAGTACCTATTGCACTAGCTCTTAGAAAGTAATCCCAGTATTGGTCAATTTTAGCTTCACTTAGAATCAACTGGACAGCTTTTAAACGAAATACTGATTCTGGGCCCAAACCCCAAATCGCTTAAACCAGAATGTCTCGGAGTGGAGCCTGGGCATTAGTATATATTTAAAGCTCCTCGGGATTATCTAACGTACAGCCAAGAATTCAAAGCACTGTCTCACAAACCGCTAGAAATTCAGAAATGAGGCAGAGTATTATGGTTTGCCTGTGTGTGTGTGTGTGTGTGTGTGTGTGTGTGTGTGTGTGTGTGAGAGAGAGAGAGAGAGAGAGAGAGAGAGCGAGAGAGAGAGAGAGAGAGATCCCTCTCAGTTGTACTAATAAATAATTACTGTGAGTAAAACGTACATACAAAAGAATCTATATAACATATATATATATATATTTAAATTACAATAGGAAAAAGAGTATCTAAAATACAGCCCACTCAACCAAAGAACTGGAACATTTCCAAACTATGCAAAGCCTACTTTTTTTGTTCCCTAATTCAGAGCCTTTTCTTTTCCCTGGTTAGGTAACCACTACCCAGAGTTTTGCTTCTATATTTCCCTTCTTTTTCTTTCTGTTTTTTTCCACGGGTGTATATTTCTTAATGAAATATTGTTTGCTTCTGCCTATTTTCAAATTTCTATGACTGGATTCCTACTGGATACATTCTTAGGAGACTTCCTACTTTTAGCTCAAATTTATGTTTTGATGAATTTTACATGCTTTTCATTTAATCATCACAACAATCCCATCAATGAGGTTTGGAAGATGAGGAAATGCTCGAAAGGGCAAATAGTTTGATCAGAGCCACATTCTAACAGTGGCAGAAGTATCTTCAGAACATAGATCTGTTCACCTCAAAGTTTAGCCACTGGGCATACTGACCAACCATTGTACTGAACTGGCCACAAAATCATAAGGAATATGAGAAATAAAGTCGCGGGACAACGAAGTTGAGAGTTTAAGAAAAACACAAATTATGCTGATCCATCATCCTAAGGTATGCTATGTTCACAGAAGTTGCCAGAGCAAGTCATAAAGTCCTTTGCAGAGTTTACTGGGAATTACACATTTTCCCCATAGAATGGATACGTTCATTGCACCTGCTAGGTGGATGCATAGAACTGACGTTCATCCCGATTTCTTTGAAAGTATTGAACTCCAAAGTGCTAAACTTATGACCGCGCAGACACATCTATTATAAAATGGACATATTGCGTATACATAAATGCTAGTAATTCTCTTATTCTTTTTACCATTATAAATAAAGGTGTCTTTACCACAAGCAATTTTCAGTAACAATGTGTTATTTTCAGACAAATTATGCCTGACAGTTCCTTATGTTTCTATACCTGTTGCCACCTTAATTTGGCTTTAATGATCACCCGTAACCTGCTATGAATTTTAGGGGTAAACATTATGAGTTGATGTGTATACCACACACATTCTTTTTCTGTTCTTTTTTTTTTAACTTAGTTGAGATGCAGACTGTCAGTTTGAATACAAAGCTCTTGGTGTGGTTGGAGTGTTGGCAAGGAAGACACCTGCCTTCTTGACTTATTCCTATCAAGGGTCAGTCCCCAGACTTTGCTGACAACACAGGATGGCTCGCAGAGTCCTGTAGAGCCACTCGCATACCAATTTATTTCTTAGTCATGAGAACTCAATGGTAAAACGGGCTGGGACACTTGCATCATTGGGCAAACCAAATGGAAAACCATTTTATGAATGGAAGTTTGCAGGATAAACAATGGAACCAGAAAAGGGGAGAGTTGCTGGCTGATTCTGTGTAGGAAAGACTAGCCTCTGGGACTGAATGAGTCTGGGGTTCCAGTCACCCCCTCTGTTGGTCAGTGCATTGCCGTTGCCTTGGCATTTCTCGATGCAGGCTCTCGGGGCTTCCCTTTAGTAAGCGCCAGGCGGGCTGTTTTCAGGAAAAGCTTTTCTAGTAGACTTATGCACGTATGTACTATAGTGTTTAAAAACCTGGATTTAGACCCAGGCTTGGCTGCTTTCCTAGCTCTGTGATCTTAGTGAGACATAAATTCTCTAAGCCTGGGTTTCCTTATCTGTAAAGCAAGAATGATGTTCCTTCCTCCTAGGATTATGTGAGGATTAAATGAGATTATAACTTGAATGCACTAAGAACAGAGTCCACCACATAGGAGGTGCTTGATATATGAAATCTACTATTATTTTAAATAAAAATGTTAAAAGCACATATTAGTTATAAATATATATTTAATATTGGCATCTGAATTTTGCATGGAAGGGAAAATAATGCAAGATTCTTGACTCATTGAAATGAACAGTCCTTAGAAAAGTGCTCTGTGCATACTGGGAATCAACTATTTTTATTAGGTAAGGAGTGTTAATAACCACAATTTTAATAAAATTAGCAAACAACAGCATTGATTGTGTTTACGTGTAAGTAAGGATTATGAAATATTTCTTAAATTCATAGTTCAGAAACGTAGACGGTTTATGGTTACCAAAGGGGAAAGGTGGGGGGGGGAGGATAAATTAAGAATTTGGGAGTAACATATACACATTACTATAAAATAGTGTATACTATTTTTTATATATACTGTATTTTATATATACTATATATAAAATAGGTAACCAACAAGGACCTACTGTATAGTACAGGGAACTATACTCAATATTTTGTAATAACCTGTATGGGAAAATAATCTGAAAAGACTAGATATATATAACTGAATCACTTTGCTATACACCTAAAACTAACAAAACATTGTGAATCAACTAAACTTCAATAATAAATAAATTAATTAACTTAAAAAAAGAAATGTAGAAGGGAAAAAGGATTTCAGAATCAATAAGTACTTTTGTGGGTCATTTCATCTACATGAAAGGAAATATTTAGAGAAATCAAAAAGGTCAAACTAACCTGAAGCCCAATTTTATTGACAAAAGTTTAAGTTACCTTTAGCATATTTCATTACACTGTAATCAGAACCATCAACAAATATTTACCAAGTGCCTACCACACTCAAGGCACCACAGTGTGGGCTGCATTCATGGTTAACTGATATGAAAAATTACTAAGAATTGTACAATAAGGTACCTGTCTTAGATGATTAAAATCTAACTGCAGAGACAGAATGTAGCATAAAAATAAATCTGCAAAAAAAAAGGGACAAAAAACTAGCCTACAAAATTTTCCAGTTTTTGGAATGTGCCTAGATTACTCTAATATTGAAAAATATTTTAAAACATAAAGCTTATGATGAGTAAATAATTCTCTAGTCATCACAAATTTTTGGTCAATAACCTCACAAAAGAAAGATTTTAGAATGAATGATATGAAAATGCCAATATTCAACAAATTTTTTAATATGCACAACCAAAAATTGTATATGGTTTAATTTCAGCGAGCCATTCTTTAGAGTCAGCCCTTATTTCTTCTGGGGCTTTTTCAGATCTGAGGTAAATACATAGAGAAAAAAATTACATCATGTTTAAACTCAGAGACTGAAGAACTAGCACAAAAAGTTGATCAGTGTTGAAGAAAATTTCATTCAATACATTTCATAAAGAAAAAATATTTAATGCACATGGTAAAGCCACTCCAGTAACCTGTGTCAATGCAGTGATATTAACTAACAATCAAATTTTAAAATAATTTCCCCCAGAAAAGGACTTGTTTTTGCTTAGAAGATTATGCAGTTTGCAAACATCTGTGGGCTACAATTGCTACCCAAAATATTTAACTTCACAGCAGATTGTAAGTAGTTTCAACGTAATATAATGGACAAAGTTTTATTTTTAAAGGTTCATGTCCTCAGAAGTTGTCCAGTTTGACTAATGTCCCTTTTTCCATGGTACAGTGGATCTCAAAATTTGAAATGCATCCATATGTTGCCATGTATTTTCAAAATAGTTTTTAATTCCCACACAACATTAAACTTATTTACAACCATAAATCTAAAATCTGAGTTTTTAAGAAGAAAGACATGTGATAACCTTACCTGAATAGACAAGGAAACATTTAAAAAAACAAATAATTAAAATGTGTTCCCTGTAAGTAAGAGATAGACTAATTTAATATAGTTGAAGAGTTGTTCCACTATCATTTGTTGATCTTCTAAAAACTCTCCTAATGTGAAAGACTGTCATAATTTAGGAGTTCTGAAAATCTAGGAACCTTGTATCTGCAAGTCCTTGAAGACACGAAACATTGTGCCCACTTATAGCCCACATCTACATCTCAGCATCACTTTACAGGAAACAAATTCTTTCTGCCTTGTATGATTGTAACCCATTCTGTGAGGCCTTGGCCTGATTACATCTTTTCCTAGCATGTAGATATTAGATTATCTGAAATAAATTTAATCAAGGAGAAAAAACTTAAAACTTAACCTTCTTTGAGAGCTAGAGAATATAACTCCTAATCAAATGAATCGGTTTCAGATTCTGAAGATATCTGAAGCTACACATTCATTTATCTGACTGATCAGAAATTTAGACCTACCAAAATTAAATCTATCAACCAAATTTTTTTGGACAAAGCTAACAAACACAGTTTGTTTAGGCCTTGGTAGTATGTCTGGGAGACCCACTTCTGCTCTCAGATAAATGTGTTTACTGAAAGAAAGCACAGAACAACTGTCTCAAAAGCCAACAATAATCTTTCCAAAAGATGACAAATATTCACAGTAAATGGAAATCCTGACTGTCACTGGTATTCATGGTCAATACATCGCAAGTTACTGAAAAATTGGTGTATAAAGTAACTAGCTTACATTCTGAGACTTAGAGCTAAAAAAAAAAAAAACTGTATTTAGAAAAGAGATCCTGCAAAATACTAATTATAATAAACAATGCGTTAATATTTGTAATATATAAAGAGCTCTTTAAAATTCTACTCAATACTCTGTAATGGCTTATATGGGAAAAGAATCTAAAAAAGAGTGGATATATGTATATGTATAACAGATTCACTTTGCTGTACACCTGAAACTAGCACAACGTTGTAAATCAATTATACTCCAATAAAAACTAAAAAAATTTTTTTAAATCTATTTTTTTTAAATGGAACATGTGAACAGGAAAATTAGCCAAAGATCTACAAAAAACAAAATACTCAAGGCCAACAAACATACTTTTTTAAAGTTCAACCCTGGTAGTCAAAGACTTACAAAGTTTCAAAACTGTATGCTGCCAGTTTTGAAATGATATTTACGGTGCTGATGATGTACAAAACAGGCCCTATGGGACAGTGCTGGGGGCAGTATAAATTGTTACAATCTTCCTAGACAGCACTTTGACTTCAGTTCAAAATCTCAAAACAATCACGAGAAAGAAAAGCTTTCTTATCGTCTCATCTACAGATTGGAATAAAATAAATGAAAAAATATCCCACTCATAAAAGCAAAAAAAAAAAATCTTTTATATATATAAAGGATCTTAAAGCATTCATTATGTTATAGACTCAGAAACTTAATACTATAAATGTAATCTAATTTCCAAAATCAGTCCCTGCATTGAGGCCTTCTGGAAGAATAAACACATGAGAATAGCTTAGATATATCTGAAAGAAGTAAGGAGAATAGTTAACCTGTGGGAGTTCCCTGGCGGTCCAGTGGTTAAGACTCTGCGCTTCCAATGCAAGGGGCGCGGGTTTGATCCCCGGTTGGGGAACTAAGATCGCACATGCTCTGTGGTGCTGCCAAAAAATATATATTAAAAAAAAAACGTTAACCTGCAAGTTTTGCTAAGCATTATTATTGAACTAAGACTGATTCAGTAAGAAAGAGGTCATTAATACAACCAAATTACAAGTTTAAGAAGGGTACTGTTGCATTGGGCTCTGTAGGGCAATGGATAGCACATTGGACTTCTGAAACAGTACTGTTGTGAGCTGAATTGTGTCCCTCCCCCCAAAAAATTCATATCTACCCAGCACCTCAGAATGTGATTGTATTTGGAGATAAGGTCTTTAAATAGGTAATTAAATTATAATAAAGTCATTAGGGTGGGCACTAATCCAAGATGACTGGTATCCTTATAAGAAGAAGAAATTTGGACACAAAATACACACAGGGAAGACAATGCAAAGACACAGGGAGGCCAAGGAGAAAGGCCTCAGTAGAAACTAACCCTGCTGACACCTTGATCTTGGACCACTGGCCTCCAGAATTGTGAGAAAATAAATTTCTGTTGTTTAAGCCGCTCTGTCTGTGGCATTTGTTACAACAGCCCTATAGCAACCTGAAATACAAGGACCAAATATATTTAATAATTTAGTATATGATGAAAATGGCATTTCAACTCAGTGGGAAAAGAACATAGGCAAAACATTCTCTGACATAAATTGTAACGATGTTTTCTTAGGGCAGTCTTCCAAGGCAGCAGAAATAAAAGCAAAAATAAACGAATAGGACCTAATCAATTCCGTGAGGAAAGGATCGATTCAATAAATTATTTTGGAATAATATATTGGGAGAAAATGAATTATTTTGAGTTAATTATTTGTATCTATACTGTAAAGCATAAACCAAAAAACCTTGGTTGGTCTTAATTTTTAATGAAAACATTATTATAGTAATAGAAGAAAAATAAATATAACCTTGAGGAATGGGAGAGCTTTTCTAAGCAGAATCCATATAGGGAAATATTGATAAGTTTGATCTATCATGCTACCTGTCTCATGTATCAAACTTCAATTCATGTATGGGTCTGTTTATGGGATTTCAAATGTATTAAATTCTACATAGCAAAAAATACAAAAAGCAAAACTAAATGTAAAACCACAAATAAAGGAAAATATTTACTATGTATATAGTGAGAAAGAGTTTTTTTAATATAACTCTTTAATATAAAGAGTTCTGACTATTCAATGAGAAACAAATATCACAGTCAAAAAAAATAGCCATGAATGGACAAAAGAAGAAATAAAAATGGCCAAAGGATGTGAAAAAATATTCAACTTCACTGTAGTAACAAAAATACAAATTAATGAATGAGATATAACTTGTACTTATCAAATTAACAAAGACTTTTTAAAAATAATAACAATGAGAATCTTTTCTTTTATATTTAGAACTTTTTTAAAAAAGATTTTGTTCCCTACCCAAAGTTCAACATATAGTCACCAAATTTTCTGCAAAAAAATTAAAGTTTGGTTTTTGACATTTAAGTCCTTGAGACATCTGGAGTTGAACTTTTTATGTGGTATGACACAGGAATCCAATGTTTAGTTTTACCTTTTCCCATTATATTTAACCATTTTTACCCAGTAGAATAATCCCTCCTTGCCTCAATAATCTAGCATGCCACCTCTGTTATATGCCAAACTTCAGTTTATAGGCTCTCAAACATATTCTGTTGGTCAGTTTGTTTATTTCTATGTCAAGACCACACTGCCTTTTTTATGCTAGGTTCAGAATAAGTCCTAATGTCTAATAGAGCAAGACCCTCTCTTTACTTTTCTTCTTTAAAATGTTCTAGCTATTCTTAGCTCTTTACTTTTCCACAAAAATTTAATAATTAATTTATCAAGTATCAAGAAAAACCTTGCTGGGACTTTTATTGGACTTTCATTGAAATTATAGATCACTTTGAGAATTGACATCCTCAAAATATTGTTTTCTCGTGGATGAATATAATATAAACCTACTTACTTAGTCTTTTTAATATCTCTTAATAAAGTTTTACAATTTTTTTCTCCAAGAAGTCTTTTAGCATTTTATACTGTTCTCAAGTTCTTGATATTCTCTAATGTTAAAGTCTTTTTTTTTTCCTGTCAGTTTTGCTAGTACGTTGAAATGATACTGACTTTTGTATATTAACTTTATATCCAACCATTTTGCTGCCTTCTCCTATTGTTCTGAATAATTTTTCTGAAGGTTCTTTAAGATTTTCTACATAAATAAGAATATAATTTGAAAATGATGGAATTATTTCTTTCTTTCCAATCTTTATGCTTGAATCTATAGTTCTCATAATCTTTGCTTCATATATTTTGAGGCAATTTAATTAGGTGTATACATGTTTAGAATGTACTACATCTTCCTTGTGAGTTGAAACTTATGTACTGCCTCTCTCTATTACTAATAATGATATTTGTCTAAAAGTGAGTCTTGTCTGACGTTTATAGTTCCTCCAGCTTTCCTTTGGTTAATATTTGTCCATTTTCTCTATCCTCTTATTTTTCTGGTTTTGTGTGTTTTTATGCTTCAGATATAGGTCATATGAAAAACGTAAGTCTGGCATATTTATGATCTAATTTGATAGTTCCTTTGAATGGGCAAATTTAATCCATTGGTAGTTATTGTAATTAGTGATACATTTGTAAACCCTTCTATCATTTTATTTTATTCTTTCAATTTGATTCCGCTTTCTGTTTCTTTTTAGTCCTTTCTTATCTTTTTTTCTTCTGCCAACAAGTTAAGAATTAAGCATAATCTCACATCCCTTAATCTTTTCCCTACATCTTCATCAACTCCCTTAATGTTGAATTGATCTAGCATTTTAAGCCTGGATAATTATGAATAAACCTTCCCTTTTTTTATTCTTTGGTATTGATTACATATTTAAGTCAACAAATTTTACCAAGATGTTTGATCATCTTTACTTCACACATCTCTGTGGGTGTGAAGGTGAAGAGTCTTGAGTACCAGAAATTACAATTACTTCCTGCTCCACCAAACACCTCCTTGTGTCTGCATTCATCCTCAGCTACCTACAGATAGGCACCGTTAAGACGAGGTGGTCCTTAAATTACACCCACCCCCTTCTATTTTCCTCAACTGCCTGCTCTCCCAGACAGCTTCCTCACTGCCTGGACTTTACTTCTGAGGATACACACCCCAGCAGTCTGAGCGACAGCTGTGGGGGCAGACCCTGAATACTCCAGGCAAAAGCAGGACTCTAAAAACTCATCATCTTCTATTTTATCATCCCACAGCCACACCTGGCTGCAGCCATCACCCCAACAAACACACACACACGTACACACACCAGTTCAAAACAATCCTCCCAGGTTTTTTCTGAATCTTAATGTTTTCCTTCTATGATCTGTCCCGATGTGAAAGATGAGAACCAGTGGTCACTGCTAGTTCAGCATCTTGTAAGAACTCAAATCGTAGAAAACTTTATGTACAGAAATGTGCATCACAGGATCTTTATAACACTGAAACAGTTCTTTTAATCCATTGTAAAGTTTTAAATAAATAAATCTGATATATCCATAAGATAGAACACAATATAGTCATTAAATTATGTTGTAGAAAAAACATCAAATGATGTGGGAAAATAGTTTTAATGGCTGATAAGTTTTTTTAAAATCAGTTTACAAAACTAGCTTGCAAGATGATTTGAATTCTCTCTCTCTCTCTCTCTCTCTCTCTATACACACACACACACACACACACACACACACACACAAACACATGTTCACATACAAATAGATATAGTAGAATGCACGTAAATAGTGGCAAAACCTGAGAAGGTTTGTAGTTCAGTTGACAGTATTTTACCAATGTCAATTTCCTTATTTTAATAAGGTTATGTGTGATGTTATCATTGGGGAAAGCTAGGTAAAGGTTACATGGGAACTCTCTGTATTGTTTTTGCAACTTCCTGTGAGTCTAAACTTATTTTAAAATAAAACGTTTTGTAAAGTATATGTTGTAACAGAACTTTTTATGGGGGGAGGGGTCCTGCTTAGCAGCCATTCCTCCTTTCTGAGATCCCTTGATTTCCCTTTGGAGAGTAAAAGTGTAAATATTACCCCACCGTGCACAGACAGTCTTGATGGAGTCCTAATCCAAGAAGCTTTCAAATTGCCAAGCCAAATGCATCCACAGAATCCATCACAGCTGAGTTCAGCAAGAAAATTCCTCTCATAGCCAAGGCCTAGAGACACAATCCAAGCTGGTCAAATCAGACCCTCTCTCCAGGGACTTTTCTTCTTGACCAGAGTGATGCAGCAAAGGAAGATGGTCGGAGGCTCTTCATTCCCAAATGCCCAAATAGCTCTTGCTGTCCTGGTCCTCCCATGGCGGTTACTCTATGATCTACGTGGCACAC
Source organism: Globicephala melas (assembly GCF_963455315.2). Lineage (NCBI taxonomy): Eukaryota > Metazoa > Chordata > Mammalia > Artiodactyla > Delphinidae > Globicephala > Globicephala melas. The sequence goes on along the minus strand of NC_083327.1, from coordinate 74,328,273 downwards.
ATCCAACATAATCCCTTTTTGTTTGAGTTTACTGAAGCCAGTCAGCAAAGAACTATAACTGAATAGATGGTGTCTTACCCATGCCCATCTTAAATAAACTTAAGTGAATTTGTCCTCCTGTGAACTCCCTTCAAATTAGGGACAACTGGTCACAGATTCTCATTTCTTTGAATAATAGCTCTAATTAAAATTTTTCCCAACTCTGCCAAAATTTAATAGAGTCTTCCCATTTCTGTCTCTAGGGTCTCCAGACTGATGCTTTCACAGAACACTTTTGTCTACCAGCTCAGTTTTTTGGCCAGACAGTCTTGAGATCATTGGTTTCACCTCAGGAAAATTCTCTGTCAAAACTAAAACACTTGTGCTCACAATTCCCTGGAACATTATTTAGACAAAAGACATCAATAGATTGATCACAGGTAAGGCTACAGACTTTGGAATCAAACTGAGCTGACTGGAAGTTTGTCTTCACTGTGTGCTGGTGTTCATAGCTTGTGCAACTTACTTGATCTCTTTGAACTTCTGTTTTCTCCTTCAAAAATGAAAGGTTATATCATTATCTTGTGGATTATTTGGAGTATTAAGTAACGAGTTTCTGTAATGCCCCTGAAACTGTGTCAGGCACAAAGCAGATAGCCACTAAACCTCTGGCTGTGCATCAAACAACTCAAGGAAGAAGAATAAAAAAAAAAAGAGGAAGAAGAGGAAAAAGAAGAGGAGGAATGAAAAGGGGAGAAATGTGCCCCTTCCTCTCACATAAAGAGAGAAGAATTAGAATGCTTTATGTGTTCGTATGACGTTATATACATCTTCTCTTTGTATCCTCACAACAGACTCATGAAATAGACAAAGCGAGTATTCTTTTTCCTGCTGTAATGAGGAGAAACTAAGGCATCGTGCTGAGTTAGGGGCAGAGCCAGGTCCAGAACTAAAGTTCTGACCCAGACTCTGTGATGTCCTCTGCCTGGTCCACATTTGTTAGAACATTTATAGATGACACCTACAACAGCCTAGTCCAGAAATATCTCCCTCCCATGCCAAAAATCAAGAGAAGACTGTCACTGGCATTATAACCTGAACAATCTCTTAGGCTATGTGTGCAAAAGAAAAAGTTTTATACGTGCAGGAAAGTAACAGATATGAAAATCGTCCCCTAGTCAAGTCATAAAATCAGGACAGCAACCTGCAAAATAGTTCAGACTATGTTACCTAGCGTACTGCAGTGTTATTCAATGAGCACTTGATTGTGTGACAGCGTCAGGCCAGGACAAAATAATATGTATACTTTATGAGGTATCATTACGAGCCGCGTCAGCTCTCAAATCACACAGGCATTTGATGTGTGACAGTATCAGGCCAGGACAAAATCTGACTTCTTAGTTCTCCTCTGCTGGAGAAGAGATGGCCTTGTAAAATATCCTCTCTCCATGTTCTGTATTTTGTGATTTCAATAATATCCCATTTAGGGTAGAAAAAGCAAATAATTCTAGCAAATGTATCACCACAATGAAGTATAACAACGAACAGGAGACACTTACATTCTACCACAGAATAATAGCTGGCTCTCATCACAACTTCAGTAATACAATGAAGAGTCTGTAGTGAACTTATCAAAATGTTTAATCTATAAGTGGAGGTACAATTCAAGGTAGACTCATAAAATGTTTGGTTTGAAAAAGCATGAGAAATTATTACCTTAACCTCCATCCCCTTTCTCCATTTTTAGATCATGAATCTGAAGATCAGAGAGGTTAAGTAACTTTCCAAGCTAACGAAGACACACCAATTAAGATGGTAGAAAGATTTCAAGATTTGGAGCCTGGAATATGAATTGTGTCTCTACATCATGCCATTTCTATCACCTTTCTTATGTCATTTAATAATCTACACATGAGCTATAATAATTTATATTTTGGAATTTGGGGGGGAATAGTCCAATTGTTTTCTCATAGTAAAATGGTATAATGATAAAAAATAACAAAAATAATACCTATATCTTAGGTTGTAATGAGAATTAACCGACATGCCCTTTTGTGTTAAAAAGCACTTTGCAAACTGTACATTTCCATGCAAATGTCAGTTATTAGTAATAGGATGCTGAGTGGTAGAAATTTCTTACTGCTTTCTCAAATTGCTGGATTCCACTGAGAGTTTTTAAAAGGCCAAGATTGTCTTATTCATCATTGTATCCTCAAAATCTATCACAGTGCCTGGCATACAGAAGGCAGTCAACAAATGCGTATGTTTTTTTAAATAACTAGATGATTACATAGACAGTGTGATGAACGTTGGAATTTGTTGAAAAGGATACTAATAAACTGTGAACAGGTTGGGAAGGGTGGAAACAATGGGATACTGCTAAGGCCCTATTCGGAGGAAAATTCAGAGCCCTTAAATGTATTCATTAGAAAATCAAAAAGACTAAAAATAAATGAGATAAGATTTCAGCTCAAGAAATTGGAGAAAACAAAATAACATCTCCAAAAAAGAAAAAGTAGAAGAAAGAAATGAATAAATAAAAATAAAGAAATCAATAAATTTGCAAATAATACTAAATGAGAAATTTTAAAATTTTGGTCAATAATACACCTTTTCTTTGAAAAAAAAACAATCAGGTAAATAGGCATAATAGTATTAAGAGGTACTCTCTACAAGACTTGCTTTTTTCTATCCTCTCACTGCAATACTCTCCCCCCAATACTGTGCTCACACAAAGTGCCCCTCCCTCCGCAACCCTGCAAAATTAGCATCAGAATAGCCCACTCCATCAACTGTCACCACCATCTCTGATGCTCAGGGGAGACTAGCTTAACCAAGGTGGAAAGTTCTCTGACATCACAATATGTTGAAGGCTGTGAAAGGACAGTGCCCAGAAACAGAGGCAAAGATGGCCAGTGGGAGGGTGGGGACCACTGAGGATTCCCTCATTGCTGAGACACCTCTGCTGAAGTTCTGAGGGTGAAGCAAAAGATATCACAGTGATCTCTGGTGTTGACATAGTAATGAACCATCCTTTGCTGAACTTCACCAGAAAAATTTCTTATAAAAAGTACATCAACCATTACATAAAATTAACCAAAGCTAGATGCCAGGAGATGAAACAATGCAGAATAAAACCTTTACAAGCAGAGATGTGGAAAAAAGCAAGCACAAAAGCACATGGGACTAATAATACTCACACTAACAGTAGGCAGCACTTACCTGTACCACACACGATTCTAAGTTCATTACATGCATTAACTCTTTTAAATGTCACAGTATTGCATGGTAGGTACGATTAGGAACTCCATTTTACAAATAAGAAGCTGGGGCAGAACAGTTCATTTATTTTCTCTTGTTCACAATGCTCATAAATGGTGGAGGATTTGGATACATACCTTCTAGCTCCAGAATCTATGCTCTTAGCCACTATAAATAACCCCAGTAATTAAAAAACAGACAAACAAACATGAATCTAGATGGCAATAGGATACCTTGACTCAGTAAATGATTGTATTTATGGATGGTTTTAAACATTAAAAAATAATTTTATTGGGCTTCCCTGGTGGCGCAGTGGTTGAGAGTCCGCCTGCCGATGCAGGGGACGCGGGTTCGTGCCCCGGTCCGGGAGGATCCCACATGCCGCGGAGCGGCTGGGCCCGTGAGCCATGGCCGCTGAGCCTGTGCGTCTGGAGCCTGTGCTCCGCAACGCGAGAGGCCACAACAGTGAGAGGCCCGCGTACCGCAAAAATAAATAAAATAAAAAAATAATTTTATTTATGGATGGTTTTTAAAAAGAAAAGTATTAATGAATCTGGCTAGATTGATAAAGTGTCATCATAACTGTGGCTATCGCTCTTCCTTATACACAGAACACCAAGATTTAGACAAATAATTGATGTCACCTTGAGTTCTATTCATTTATCTGATTTCTATTTGTACTGGAGGCTTTTTTTTTTTAATTTCATGGAGTCTATCCAAAATAAAACATCAACTTTTAAAAAGTGAGATAAAAAAGGTGATAATATAGAAATTTTGAAAAGTAAGGGCAGACTACATAAAAATTAGTAGTAAGAAAATTGAAATCTACACCATGTGGCTGAACTTCTAAAAATAATATGATTTATCAATACCGATATAAGAGTAAATGAACTTAAACATACCAGTAACCACAGAATAAATGAGAAGCTTAGTCAAAGTTCCTCCTAAGAAAAGCACTGGGTCCAAATAGTTTTACAGGTGAAATTTATAAACCTCTCAAGCAACAGATCTATAGAAACAGGCATCTCCTAGACCAGGAGTCAGGAAACTGAGACCAGGAGTCAGGAAACTGCAACGTAGGTTGGCCTGTCACCTGCTTTTGTAAATATAGTTTTATTGAAACACACACCCAGTATAGGCTTTGGCTGCTTTACTGCTATAAAGGCAGAGTCAAGGAGGTGCGAGAGGCCTAAACTACTTACTCTGTGACCCTTTACAAAGAAACTCTTCCTAGAGGGAGGAAATCCAATGGCCAATAAATATATGTGGTAGCCATAAAAATGCACCCCTCAGATCTGCTGTGGGGAACATACCTGACAGGCTTTCTGGCTGCTGAGTTCACACCGAGGCCACGATTCCCATGGGCTGCTTCAAGCCAGTGACTGAGCAAGAGGGCTGCCGGGTACAGGATTCCTGCGAGGCACAGGCGCTGGACTCCCCTGACAGGTGACTTTGGTTCAAAGGCTCCACATCGGTCTGGGCCAAGTGTTCTAAGAACTACACTGTGGTCTGAGAGTCTGGTTCCCCAGCCCTCCTCCTCCCCTGCTCTCCTCCAACCTGCATGGCAGTCCCACAGCTTCTACCACATCCATTGCTCTCTCCCCTTTTTCCTTCACAGGCATTTTCCCTAATAAACTTCTTGCACATCTGGTCTAGTCTCAGTGTCTGCTTCTCAGAGGACCTGAACAAGCATAACATGTAAAAATTGCTAACCTTATCTCTTCTTGCATTAGGAAAATTCAAAATAAAACAACCACACACCATTTGCACTCAGTCAGATTAGCAAACTTTCTAAATTTGACACTATCCGTTGTTGATGACTGAGGAGGAACTGATTTTCCCATAATCTACTGAAAGTGAATTGGTTCTGCCATGTAAGAAAGCCATTTGAAAAGTGAGGGCACACTTTAACCCAGCAATGCTGCATCTCCGTAATCGTCCTAGAGGAGTACTTGAAATATATACAATAACACACATGTAAGGTGTTTCATTGCAAGGCTGTCTATGATTGTGAAAAATTGGGAATATCCAACAGTATGATTAAATAACTTATGAAATATCTATGTTATGAAATACCATGCAGGATATCATGAGAGGGAAGATAGATCTATATGTATTGAAAGATCTCGAGACATCCTAGTAAGTGATGAAAGCAAGATGTAGAGTAATACATACCATGTAATACCATTTATGTTTAAAACTCCCCAAAACCTCTCTCCCTCTCTCTCTGTTTACACACACACACACACACACACACACACACACACACACACACACGTATATATATTTATAAACTAATTATCAGTTTATTGTATTTAGGTAGAGGAATGAAATTAGGAGTGGTGAAGGAAATTTTAGCTTTACCTGATTTTTGGTTAATATTCACACGGAGAATCTATTCATATATTATTTTCATGGGAAAAATCTATATTTTAAAAAATTCAAGTCATAGCAATTCTTCTTTCTTTCTATGTGCTGCTGGGCAATGTTGGAGGCTCCCTGAACACTGCACATAATGGCATGTATTCCATAGGTAGGATCTAGAAACTCCTCCAAAGAGCAAGGTCGAAAAGAAATCACTTTATCTGGAGGTTCTGTTTCTATTAATTCAACAGAAAAGCACTGCATGGTTATCAGCAAAGAATCCATAAAAGACTACTTCCAGTAAACTTCCTAATAGGTAAGAGACAACTCGTTCATGATAGATGGATAGATCGATAGACGAGAAGAAATACAAACATGTATATTCAATAGTTATCTAGATGTCTCAAAATATACATCACACTATTGTTTGTCATTTGCAGTCAGTGTGGCCCAGACTAAGCATCAAGGAGAAAAGCCTGCTGTGTCTTCGGAGCAGGTTTTACAAAGGGAACTGACAGGTCACGAAGAGCTGTAAGAATCAAACTGTCTTCCTTTGAACGTGGTAACTACTTCTGTCCTCGAGACTCATAACTAGATAAAGCATTTTGTGAAGACCAAGCTTGGAACCAAAGAACCTCACCTAGGCCAAATGCCAGTTCTTTTTCCACTTAGCCTCACTCTCATAGGACCCATTTACTGAAGATGAGATAGTTTATTTATCTGCCCAGAGTTATCCACCTAATCCTAATATCTCTCCAGTGAAACGGTTTAATACGACATGAGCTGGACATCGATTGCTAAGAGCAGCCGGAGTGCATGTTTTGGCTTCCTCTTCGGAAAAAACAATACCTCTAATCGTTAAGTTCTTGTCACCCTTAGCGCCCTCTTCCATATTAGACGGTGGAGTAAACCGTGGAGTCATGTAAGCAACAATGTTTTCTTAGTGCTTGGAGTTTTATGGCTGTTGATAGCAAACTAAGAGACCACTGGTAGTTATGAATCAATCTGAATCCCAGGATTGGGGACTTGGGGTTCTGTAGGAGCCTTGAGTAAGGTCTAAAAGGACTAGCAGGTTACTGCAGGCTGGCCATCTAGAAGTTGGTCCACAGTCCTGCCCCTTTACCCACTTCTGCCCTGTCTACAGTCAGAATGTGCCTGTAGGGATAAGTAAATGTAAGTGTCCTTGGCCTAAGGCCAACAACAATATAGAGAAAGAATGTCAACAGAAAGATACTGTAGCCCAAGGCACCCTGTACCAAAGCAAGGCTCACTCCCACCTCCTAGCACCACAGCCTTAATCTACCTGTGCCTCTGCATTCCATGGGTTTGCCTGTCTCTGCCAGCAGGACTTGGCATTCCTCCCTTTGCTGTGCCAACACAATCTTGTTTGTGCATCATGTTAGTTCACTTAACATCACAATGACTCACATCTCCTGAGTCCCCATCATAGGCGAGGCACTTTCCACCGGTGTTCTTATTTAATCCTCACAACAACCCCATGAGACAAGCATTACTTTTCGTCCCATTTTACTGCTAAAGATAAGAGCGATACATTGCCCAAGATCAGCTTAAAAGTGGTGAATGAGGACTCAGCGCCAATCTCTTTGCTTTCAAAGCCCAAGCTCCCAACCACTATGTAATAAGATCTCTAATGTCTTAGCGCCACAAGTTGGTCATCAAATGACATTTAAGATTGTTTCTGACAAATACAATTACATGGAAACCTTAGAGTATTAAATCAGTTTACGTTCATTCATCCAAGAAACATTTACTAAAGTTCCGCTCTGTCTCATTTCAGACGCAACAAAGATTCAAGCATCAGGAAGGTAATACATCTCAGGAACTCACAGTCTAGCAGAGGAGACAGACACAAAAATAACCATAATACAATGAGATAGAAGCAAAACAATGGAAAGACACTGACAATTCCCCTCTTCTCTCCAAAATTTTCCTATTTCTCAGCCTTAATTAGGTTACCTATTCTTTGATCATTTTCATAACTACATTTTTGCAGCTCACAAAGATTTTTTATTATAATCTCTCTTTCACATAAAATTATCAGATTTTTTAAAGAACCAACAACTTCCCAATTCTTTGCCCAAAATTTGATTATGGGGCTTCCCTGGTGGCACAGTGGTTAAGAGTCTGCCTGCCAATTCAGGGGACATGGGATCGAGCCCTGGTCGGGGAAGATCCCACATGCCGCGGAGCAACTCAGCCCACGTGCCACAACTACTGAGCCTGCGCGCGTAGAGCCCGTGCTCCGCAACAAGAGAAGCCACCGCAATAAGAATCCCGTGCACTGCAACAAAGAGTAGCCCCTGCTTGCCACAACTAGAGAAAGCCCGCGGGCAGCAAAGAAGACCCAACGCAGCCAAAAATAAATACATAAATAAATTTTTTTTTAATGAAACTAAAAAAAAATTTGATTATAATAGCTAATGTCTATTTGTTCTTAAAGTTTTTAAATGTTTTTGTTTACACAATGCTAAGATTAATTTAATCTCCCAAAGGTTATTACCTTTAAAAATTGTTATGGGAAAAAAATTTGCAAAATACATAGCTGATAAAGTATTGTTATCCAAAATATACAAAGAACTCTTATAAATGAAGAAGAAAACAAACAGCCCAATTAAAAAAATGAGCAAAAGATCTGAACAGACACCTCACCAAAGAAAATATACAGATAGCCAATAAACATATGGAAAGATGTTCCACGTTATTTGTCATTAGGAGATTGTAAATTAAAACAACACTGAGATACCACTACACACCTGTTAGAATGACCAAAATCCGGAACACTGACAACACCAAATTCTGATAAGGATTTGGAGCAACAGGAAATCTCATTCATTACTGGTGGGAATGCAAAATGATACAACCCCTTTGGAAGACAGTTTGGCAGCTCCTTACAAAACTAAACATTCTCTTACCATAGGATCTAATAATCATGCTCCTTGGTATTCACCCACATGAGTTGAAAATGTATGTCCACACAGACACAGATGTTTGTAGCATAACTGCCAAAACTTGGAAGCAACCAAAATGTCCTACAAGTAGGTGAATCAATAAATACACTGTGGTACATCCAGACAGTGGAATATTACTCAGCACTAAAAAGAAATGAGCTGTCAAGGCAGCAAAATACATGGAGGAAACTTAAATGCATGTTACCAAGTGGAAGAAGCCAATCTGAAAAGACTATATACTGTATGATTCCAGCTCTATGACATTCTAGAAAGTGCAAAACTATGGAGACAGTAACATAGATCAGCGGTTTTCGGGGGTTGAGGGGGTGGGGGGGGTTGAATAGGCAGAGACCACAGAGGACATTTAGGTCAGTGAAACTACTCTGTATGATACTATACTGATGGATACGTGTCATTATACACTTGTCAAAACCCATAGAATGTACAACACCAGGAGTTGTAAAGCTATGGACTTTGGGTGATAATGGTGTAAATGTAGGTTCATTGATTGTAACAAACGTACCTCTTAAGGATAGGATTGTCATAGTGGTGAGGTTGTGCATGTGGGGAGAAGAGGTTATGTGGAAAATCTCTGTACCTTTCACTTAGTTTTGCTGTGAACCTAAAATGGCTCTTAAAAATAAATTCTTGGGCTTCCCTGGTGGCGCAGTGGTTGAGAATCTGCCTGCTAATGCAGGGGACACGGGGTCGAGCCCTGGTCTGGGAAGATCCGACATGCCGTGAAGCAGCTAGGCCCGTGAGCCACAACTACTGAGCCTGCGCGTCTGGAGCCTGTGCTCCGCAACAAGAGAGGCCGCGATAGTGAGAGGCCCGCGCACTGCGATGAAGAGTGGCCCCTGCTTGCCACAACTAGAGAAAGCCCTCGCACGGAAATGAAGACCCAACACAGCCAAAAATAAATAAATAAATAAAATAAAATAAAATAAAATAAATAAATAAATTCTTTTTTCTATGTTCATTCAAAATTGATTGTTTTATCTATTCCATCCTAGTCATGGATTAAATGTATTTTCCCCAGAAGATTTATAATCCTCTCCAATGCCCAAATCACTCAAGTCATTTCATCTAAATGCAATGAAAAAAAGGGATTCAGCAAGGGAAGCTGAGTCACTGAGACACAGCAGTGTTTGGTATGTGTACTTCGGTTGGCCCATGTAGAAAGAGTAAGTCACATGTCACATCTACTCAGCAGCCACAGTGCAAACAGGCTCTCATCCCTTCAAATACAATAACATTCAGTATTATTTGGTCAAGTTCTTAGAGCTCTCCAAAATAACCTGAGTCCTTACCCTACTCTTCTTACTAACCACATGTTTTGGAAAAACACCATTAGGGTGCAACTGGCATTGACATTTTCCAAATAAAACATTTATTTCTGAAAATATAAATTGTCTTATTTTTCTGTTGTAAACATTGGTTTTGTTGGCAAATGGAAATGTGAGTAGCAATTATTGTGGTGAAGCAGTTGGAGTGCCTGTGGGGTTTTTTCGTATTTCCACAGGCCCAAGGCCACAGTGATGGCTTTCCCATCAGACCTGAGTCCTGGCAACTCCCTTAGGTGCCTTCTGATGGACTTCTTGGCAACAGGACATAAGCGCACAATGTAGATGTGCTACTCTGAGCTCTTTGAAAACTCTTCTCTTTCCCCACAGCTGTCCATTTGCCATTGGGATTATAGTATTCATGCTGCATTTTTATTACTATAGGTTTCATAAGAGGTGATGTTTCACAGTATTATGCAGACATGACAGAGGATGCTCCAATCATCTATTGCCGCATCGCAAACCAACCCCCAAAAATCAATGGCCCAAAACAATACTGATTTATTAATCTCATGATTCTGTGGGTTCTGTTCATGACTGGACTCCCCCAGGTGTTTGCACTCAGCTGGAAAACTGGCTCAAGTTTAGGCTTACCCAGAACACTGGGATGGCTGGGCCTCTCTCCCCGTGGGGTCTTAGAATCTCTCTCCAAGAAGACTAGTTGAGTCTGGTCTCTCTTGCATAGCATCTGGGTTTCAAGAGGGTAAGTCCCAATATGCGAGTGTTTATCAAACCTCTAGTTATATTACACCCACTGATGTCCCATTGTCCAAAGCAAGTCACAGAGCCAAGCCCGGAGTCATTGTGGAGTGGGGAAGGATTAGACAAGGGCATCAATACCAAGAGGCATGGGGCTTCCCTGGTGGCGCAGTGGTTGAGAGTCTGCCTGCCGATGCAGGGGACACGGGTTCGTGCCCCGGTCCGGGAGGATCCCACATGCCGCGGAGCGGCTGGGCCCGTGAGCCGTGGCCGCTGAGCCTGCGCGTCCGGAGCCTGTGCTCCGCAACGGGAGAAGCCACAGCAGTGAGAGGCCCGCATACCGCAAAATAAAAAAATAAATTAAAAAAAAAAAAAAATACCAAGAGGCATGATTCACTAGTGGCCATCCATGTAACAGTCCACCCAGAGGGAGGAAAAAAATCAGTCTTTGATGATAGTGATTTAATCTAGGAACAAAGGTATTCAATATGAAAACATGATGACTGGACCTAGTAAGGGCTTAATAGTAATAATAATTTAATTAATATAATAATAACTAATATATACATAGACAATTATGCTATACCTGACATTGGACTAAACATTTTGTGTTATTATTTAACTTAACTCACAGCAACTGTAGAAGATTTGGTACCATCGTGAATCCTCATTTTACAGAGGAGAGAACTGATGCCCAAGTATGGAAGCAAACAGTAAAAGGTAGGGGTCAGATGAGAGTCCAGTGAGAACAACGCCATATCTACGTTCTTAATCCCCATGGTATCAGACTTCTAAGCAAACGGTATAGGAGTCCCCACGATGGTGGCAGTAGCATGTCTTTTAAAAATAACCTTTCACATTCAGTTGAAGTCAATCGTCCTAACTCCCTAACTGGTGAGTCCGAGTGAGCTCCTGTCCACACAAAGATCTATGCTGAGCAGACACCTTTCTTTCTTGGCCGCGCCCCTAGACTTCCGAGACACCGGCTAATCCGCATACACAGATAAAGTTCCCACTCTCCTTCAGGACAGGGCACAGCCTGGCCAGGCCTCCACCTCCAGGGCCTGGCAATAGGCTCCTCCTTGGAGGCGGCAGAAGAACGCAGGAGGAATAACCCACCCAGCGCCCAGGGGAGCCACCTGACACTAGTCCCTTAACCTCCTTTAGACTGTTTGTTCAGCTTTAAAGTGAGGCTAGTAACAGTGTCTGCCTCAGAGAGTTTAAGAGAAGATTAAATTAGATAAAGCTCACAAAGCAGTCTCTGGTGCATAAATAAATGGTTCCTATTGGTGGTAAGATTAAGTGCTTTTCAGAACTTTTTCGCAACTCATCACATATGCTGAGAGGAGTGTCCAAGGGGCTTTATCATCTCTGCGGAGGACCTTCTAAGGACTATCAACAGAGCCACGTAGACCATATGTTAGCTTACTTATAAGAAACAATCAAAGAAAAGTTTTAAATAAGCTACTTGACTTAGCTGGGGGGGAAAAAAAGAGCAGTGTGATTCTCAAAAGTATGTGGATCACGTCTCCCAAAGTCATATATTATATATCCTCTTGGTTTATATGTCAGCTCAACCTCTGTACTGAGGGTAATAAAAATTAAATTGCATCGGTGAAGAATCACATTGAAATGTGCTGTTTTTAATCTAGTATTTTACTTAATTTTATGTATTTTTTCTAAAAGAGGAAAAATTCAAAAACAAATACTGAGTTAAGAGTCCAATGTTTCAAGAGGCATAAACACTTTGTAGACGTTCTCCCCATGTGTTACCAGCTTAGCATTCCTCACACTGCTGCAACCAGACACAACTAAACTCCCATATATATGACAGGCCGTTGTATTAAGTTTACAGAATGGAGGTACCTAGGGAAGTCTTTTAGGTTACTTACAAATTCTTCCAGTTAGTTGCTTTAAACGTTATCACAAGCAAAAGGAAAGTGTGAAAGATGTGACACTAAAATAATGCCAGCAAATTATCTTCACAATTCCAAATTGCTTGTAGATATCATTGCCCTATAAAAAGCAAAGTGTGTCTTAGAAAGCTTTTGGATAAAATGGGCAGCTCAAGTACCCATTAGAATGTCTCTTTTTCTAAAACATGAAAATTTCAGTCTTCCTAATAAAGTCTGTTTTGAGTATTTTCTCACTTATACTCACCTTGAACAAATAATGAAAGCAAGAGAGACATTCTGGTACAGTAAGAAAAGCAAGAGCTGTACGTCGGCCAGAACTGAGTGCAAATTCCACATTCTTCTACTTGCTGGTTTAACGACCTTGGGTGAGCCCCTCGTAATCACTTTAACCCTCTTTCCCCTCATCTGTAAAAATGAGAATCACGGTTCCTCCTTTAAGGACTGTTGTGAGGATTCTAGGAGTTAGTGTAGATGAAAATCCTTGGCACACTGGCACAGAATAGGCATTTTTTAAATGTTTCTTTTTTCTGTCTTCTCAATAGACTTTATTTTTTTTCAAACCAATTACCTTCAAACCTACACTGCATTAGAAAAAAGTCCATATTGAAAGGCTTAATCATTGGCAAATGTAAGCTTTGACCTAAGAGCTCTACATGAAGGGATTAAATTCTTTACAAAACTTACCAGTGAAATTAACAACCGCCTTCCATACACGGGGCGGGTGAACTCCGCACACACTTCACGTTCAATATGCACTGTCAAACTCTTAGAATAAATTATCAGTTTTTACACCTACTTGCATAACCAGGAACTTAATTAAAGCCAACTAATATTTTTTAGGAGTATAACAGTTGATTCACAACTGCCTTGTGAGCTTAATCCCTCCTCTACTAAAAATTATAAGGTACCAATCACTCTTCTTCTCTGTTTTCCCAGGTAAGTGTCAATCAGGTCATTAAGCACACAGAGCTATTACAACGCACCCATTTTCAAAAGGAGAAACTGCTGTCCCAAGGACTAGAACCCGCTCTCCTGATTCTCAATCCACTGTACACTGTATCAGATTATTAAGTCTTTTCTGTGAGCAGCCTTAAATCCTTTTTGTTAATTCAGGGACAGGGGAGGGAACAGAGTAGAGTAGACATTGTGGATTGGCACTCAATATCCATTTCCCCTTCTTGTGGTGCAGTATTTTTCAAACTGCCAGTTGCCATCCATTAGTCATGAAGTCAACTTGCTGGGTCAAGGCCAGCATTTCTTTTTTTTTTTTTTATTAATTATTTTATTTATTTACTTTTGGCTGTGTTGGATCTTCACTGCTGCACATGGGCTTTTCTCTAGTTGCAGCGAGCAGGGGCTACTCTTCATCGCGGTGTGCAGGCTTCTCATTGCAGTGGCTTCTCTTGTTGTGGAGCACGGGCTCTAGGCACACAGGCTTCAGTAGTCGTGGCTCGCGGGCTCTAGAGCACAGGCTCAGTAGTTGTGGCGCATGGGCTTAGTTGCATGTGGGATCTTCCCGGACCAGGGCTCGTGGGATCTTCCCGGACCACGGCATGTGGGATCTTCCCGGACCAGGGCTCGAACCCGTGTCCCCTGCAGTGGCAGACAGATTCTTAACCTCTGCACAACCAGGGAAGTCCCAAGACCAGCATTTCTTAATGGAGTGGAGTAGCCTAGATTAGCATAGAATTGCACAGCATAGACTAGGATAGAAGCCATCATGGGGCATCACATTGTCTTGTGAATCTTTTATTTCAGTTAGACACGAATGTGACTGCGGGTATGTGTGAGTCAAATGAATTTTACAGTAGAGTATGTCTTAAAGTTTGAAACACACTGTTCTGGTATGCTTTTCTGTACCTCTGACATTGGGAAGCTAAGTACTCTTGTTTCCTAGAATCCCTTGAGAAAGAATTCCAGGTATAATTTGTGTTTGGCCAGTCGGAGGCCCAAGGGTGCAACTAGGAAGATGGCAGTGGTCACACCTCTACTGCCACAGCTATTTTTCTTAAGAAGCATGTCACAGACACTTTGCGTCTTCTGGGGCTTCATTAGCAGAGGTCCCACCATACGGTCATAAGATCCCTGGCTACCAAGAGGCAAGACGCAAGGCATCCGTTTCCTGGCCCAGACGGCAGCAGTGGCAGTGAGGTTCTGGAGTTAGCAGCCGTAGGCGAGCCACTCTGAAAACCTGAAAACAGTGGCTTCCAGAACTAGGTGATATGGACGAGATTCTGAATCCACTGGGTTCCCGGTTGCAGAAGTAGCAGCAGCTGTCTTGGTGGTTTAGTTCTGTAATGGGCCTCTGGAAATTGCTATGGAAAGTTCAACTTCAAGTCTGTTCCTCCAGCCTTCACATGATTCTACAATCCACTTAAGACCGTGTAATAAATCCCTTCTTGCTTAAGCTACTTGGAATACCGTCTATTCCGTACCCTGTTGAAACTGATAGGAAATGGAAAAAAAATAAAATATTTTTTTGATATTCAACATTATACTGGAATCTAGTTATGAGTCTCTATAGAGAATTCTGGAAAGGAGCAGAAAAATCAAGTAATTTGTGAGTTATAGATAGTTTCAGTTTTGTTTTGTTGTTTTGTGTTTTTCAGGTCTTATATCACCAAGTGATCAATAGTTGTTGACTGACTGATTGATAAAAACCACATGTTGGAAAACACCTACATTGTACTTTCATAACTAGTTGCAAGGAGAATGAACGAATCTGTCTTAGGTCAGGCTTCCTGGAAAGACTCTGAGATGAGAATGTGGATGCAGGGAGTTTGCTGAATTGCACATTCAGAACAAAACCTGTAAGAAAATAAGAAAGCAGAACTGGGCAGAGGAAGCAGTTGCACTGTGATGCAGTCACAACAAAGACCTTAGCTGATCTTATTGGGGGAGGGAGGAATTCTGAATCTGAGGTGATCCTTCAGAGTGGTCCTGTATTGAGGGCAGAAGACCAGGTATTTGTAGTCCCTCATTGACCAGTCACTGGATTCAATGCCTGGGAAGGGTCTGAGACCCAGGGTGAGGTATCCCTTCAGCCAAGGGCGAGTCCTTGCAAGGGACTCAGCTGTGGGTTTTCAGGAGCTGGTAGCTCTGGGCAGCTGGAGGATGAGTGCTTCAGTCCTGAAGGGGGCACCTAGGTAGTGAACCACAGCACCTGCTCAGAAGCCAGAGAAGTTTCATCATGTCCTGCAGCTTCCTCCGTGCCTTGTAAATACATTCAGTCCAGTCCATACAGGAAAACAGGAAAGGTATGTTTTCAGTATATAAACGACTTTCAGCATGACTGTAACAATAAAATCTATCTTCCGCTTAGCAATACATCCAGTTAAGCATGTTTTTCAAATAGAATTTGTGAGTCTGGAGCCAGAGAGCATGAGTGTAAGCTTTGTCCCCTATCTTCTGTTTCCAGATCAACAGTGGATATGATCACTCCACTTTTGTTTATGGGCCATTACCACTTTGAGGAGTAGAATTTTTTTATGCCATCCTCTACCCTACTTTCTGCTAGGTCAAGAATTAACCACAAGGCAATTTTATGAAAAGGAAAACTCATGGGACCAGGATTCAGGGAACCTCCCTCTTTCTCTCTCTCTCTCCTTCTCTCTCCTTCTCATTTCCTAGGAATAACCATACCTGCCCCATTGTATAGATCAAAACAAAGGAGTGTACATGAAAATAGTGTGGTAAGAATTACAATACATCTGTAAGCTCTTTTTTTTATTGAAGTATAGTTGATGTACAATGTTTCAGGTGTATAGAAAAGTGATTCAGATATATATATATATATATTCTTTTTCAGATTCTTTTCATTGTAGGTTATTACAAGATTCTGAATATAATTCCTTGTGCTACACAATTGGTTCTTTATTTTATATATAGTAATGTGTATCTCTTAATCCCAAATTCCCAATTTATACCTCCCTCCGCCTTCCCCTTTGGTAACTATGAGTTTGTTTTCTATGCCTGTGAGTCTATAAGCTTTTATCATTAACAGTCATCTGCCCACTTTAAAATTACTCATACAAATCATCATGCAGTAAGAACCAATCCAATCATCATACAGTTTATGTTTTGGGACATAAAGAGAGGAAGAGCCAGCCCCCTTCAATATTCAAACTCCATTCCATTGGCTGATTCACTCACACATTCAACAAATGCTCATTGAGCATCAACTATGGGCTAAACACTAGATGCACAGTGAACAAGCCTGTAGGAGGCAACATGGCTGAAAGTGAACACTGTGGACCTAGAAGTAAGAGTAGCCCAGCTTTCAGTTCCAGCTTAGGTGGCTATAACCTTCACTTCTCTGAGTCTTTGTGTTTCTTTGCCCATGAAAAGGGATAGAACCATAAGGGATTGTTGTAAATAAGTGCTGGTAGAGTTACACACAAGACACCATGGAAACCCATAGGTGGGTGACCTAACCTAGACTCAGAATAGCAGGGATGGCCATTCTGACCGGTGTGAGATGATATCTCATTGTAGTTTTGGTTTGCATTTCTCTAATGATTAATGATGTTGAGCATTCTTTCATGTGTTTGTTGGCAATCTGTGTATCTCCTTTGGAGAAATGTCTATTCAAAAAATCTAGAAACAATAAATGCTGGAGAGGGTGTGGAGAAAAGGGAACCCTCTTGCACTGTTGGTGGGAATGCAAATTGATACAGCCACTATGGAGAACAGTATGGAGGTTCCTTTAAAAACTAAAAATAGAACTACCATACAACCCAGCAATCCCACTACTGGGCATATAACCTGAGAAAACCATAATTCAAAAAGAGTCATGTACCAAAATGTTCATTGCAGCTCTATTTACAATAGCAGGACATGGAAGCAACCTAAGTGCCCATCATCGAATGAATGGATAAAGAAGATGTGGCACATATATACAATCGAATATTACTCAGCCATAAAAAGAAATGAAATTGAGATATTTGTTGTGAGGTGGATGGACCTAGAGTCTGTCATACAGAGTGAAGTAAGTCAGAAAGAGAAAAACAAATACCATATGCTAACACATATATATGCAATCTAAGAGAGAAAACAAAAAGTCATGAAGAACCTAGAGGTAAGACGGGGATAAAGACACAGACCTACTAGAGAATGGACTTGAGGATATGGGGAGGGGGAAGGGTAAGCTGTGACAAGTGAGAGAGTGGCATGGACATATATACACTACCAAAGGTAAAATAAGATAGCTAGTGGGAAGCAGCCGCATGGCACAGGGAGATCAGCTCGGTGCTTTGTGACCACCTAGAGGGGTGGGATACGGAGGGTGGGAGGGAGGGAGACACAAGAGGGAAGAGATATGGGAACATATGTATATGTATAACTGATTCACTTTGTTATAAAGCAGAAACTAACACACCATTGTAAAGCAATTATACTCCAATAAAGATGTTAAAAAAAAAACAGGAATAGCAGGGAAAACTCTTTGGTGAGGGTAACATCCAAACAGAGACCCTAGAATAAGCAGGAATCAGTCAAGTGTGGGAAGAAAAGACAGACAGTCCAAAAGGTCAGCAGTTGCAAAGCCCTGGAGGGAAGAAAGCACTGGGGAGACTGCAAACATTGTTTTGTAGGAAGTATAGCATCCATAGAGAAGAAGGCGAGGAAGACAGCCCTATGTGCCGTGCCAACAAGGCTGGCCGCTGTCCAGAGAGCAGACAGCACAGCTGATGGGCATAAAGCAAGGAGTCATGGGATCCTATTTGTATTTTTTTAAGTGATCACTCTGCCTACAATGGAGAAGGGAGAGGACAGTCCCTCATGCCAGGAACATTAAAGCAGAGACTGAGTGAGTTAGAGATAATGGTGTGTAACCCACTGTGAGTTAGAGATAATGGTGTGTAACCCACTGTGGTGTTAATGGTGTATAATGATGTATAGTGGTGTTAATGGTATATAATGGATAGATAAGGGAGAAGGTGGGTGGTGGAACAGACAGGATTTAATCACATTCACTGAGCTCTTGTAACACCCATGTTCCAAGCTATGCACCTTGTATACGTCAACTCACTGAATCGTTACAAGGACTGTATGAGGATAATGCTCTTGCTATTTCTGTTATAGTCCTGAAGCACCATAGTGTTCAAAAGGTTAATCAAGTAGCCCAAGTCCCTCACGAGAGCCTGTATTTGAACCCCAGTCTAGTTTGCTCATACCCTGTGTGTGCCTCCTCCACGCCATACTGCTGCATAGGTTGGTGTACAGATCAGGACAAAGGTCTTATGTAGAGACAGAAAAGCTGGCATCATTACCACACAGATGATCATCAAAGCCATGAGAACAGGAGGAACTGGTTAGCAATATTTACAGGCACTGAGTATTCCCTATGTTCCAGGAGATTTTCTAAAAGCTTATCATTATTTAATCCTTACAGCAACCTTATAAGAGAGTGTGTTAGTTTCCTAGGACTTCATTAACAAAGTTCCACAAACTGAGTGGCTTCAACAACAGAAATTTATCATCTCACAGTTCTGGAGGCCAGAAGTGTGAAACCAAGGCATTGGCAGGATTGGTTCTTTCAGAGGGTTGTGAGAAACAAGCTGCTCCACACCTCTCCCCCAGCTTCTGGCGTTTTGCTGGCAACGTGCGGCATCTTCAGCCTTAGCTACATCCCCTCAGTCTCCGCCTTCATCTTCACAGGGTGTTTTACCTGTGTGTGTGTGTCTTTCTCTGTGTCCAAATTTCCCCTTTTTATAAGGACACCTGACATACTGGACTAAGGCCCACCCTAATCTCCTCATCTTAATTTGATCATCTATCTGCAAAGACCCTATTTCCAAATGAGATCACATTCATAGGGTACTGAGAGTTAGGACTTTAATGTCTTGGTTGGCGGGGGGGACACAATTCAACCCATAACGGGTAGATATTTTACGTCTATTTTACAGATGAGGAACCTGAGGCACAGGGAGATAAGTAACTTGCCTAAAGTCAACAGCTAACGCACTGGAGAGTGTATGAAGTATGGGAAAAAGGGACTAAGACAGACCCCAATGGAACACTTAAAACATCCAAGAGACAGACATGAGACCCCACTTCTGTGACCACAGTAGATGGACCAGAAATGGGTGCCTGATCCAAAGAAAACCTTTCTACAGGCTTGTCGCTGCTGGCCTGCAAGGTGACACGGTGTAAAAGGGTTGCTCGCACTGAAGAGTGATGGATTAAGCCCACCAAGTTCTCCCTCCGGAGGCAAAACACAGAGAGACAGAGCAAGAGCCGTTAATGGTGGGAGCAGAAATGGGATGTACAGAAAAGCCAGGAAGTACTAGAA
Source organism: Globicephala melas (assembly GCF_963455315.2). Taxonomy (NCBI): domain Eukaryota; kingdom Metazoa; phylum Chordata; class Mammalia; order Artiodactyla; family Delphinidae; genus Globicephala; species Globicephala melas. Next base: position 74,308,451 of record NC_083327.1, on the reverse strand, counting down.
AACATAAAGAAGAGGAAGCCCAGAATAAGCAGAAGCAGATGCTAAAGGTAGAGAGAAGAGTGGAGAGCTGACCATGGTATCAGCAGAAGCAACAGAAGCAGAGGCAGGGAGAAGTTGAATCATCACAGCATCAAAGGACACCAGCATTCATGGGATGGGTAAGACAATCCAGCCATGGCAGCTGCACGGTACCCTGAGACTGGCACTCTAGTTCCTGGACTAACAACTTGTTCCAGTTTATGGGATGTGTGACTGATCTTCATTGGGTTCTGACTGTGAGGTCAAGATTCCCACCCACAATTATACCCACACTTATCCTTACACAAATCTCTCATTTCAATTTTGTGTCTGATAACCTTAAAATCATCTAACTCAAGCGCCCAGAGAGGCAGGAGAAAAAGGAGTTGAATGTCACAGTATGGGAGTTAATAGAAGAGAATGTTTCAAGAAGGAAATGGTCAATTGAATCAAATGTTACAGAAAGATCAAGTAAGACGAGCACTTTAAAAGGAACAGAGATTTGCTAACAAAAATGTGAGAGCTGGGTAAGTGGAGAGAGAAGCCAGGTTGCCATGGATGACGGCATGAATGGGAGGTAAGACCAGAAAGTCAGCAATACAAACCCTACTTTCAAGGGTGAAGAGAGAGAAAAATAAGGCTCTAAGTTGTGGAGTACAAGGAGTGATATTCTTTAAGATGAAAGAGATTTGAGTATATTTAAAGGCTGATGGAAATAAGCCACTAATGAAGACAAGGTTGAAGACAGCTGAGAGAAGAAAACAACTAATAGGACTAAGATGCTGAAGATGCAAGAGGCCAGGTAGAGGGAATAACCCAAGACAGGAGGAGAGAAGGAGGCAACAAAGGGCGGGCACACGTATGAGGCTATGTTAGGATCAGATATTAAAGGTGTTTCCTGTAATGGCTTCTATTTTCTGGGTGAAATAGAAAATGAGATTATCGGCTGACAGTGAAGAAGGAAAAGACAAGGTAAGAGCCTCGAGGGAATGGAGAATATTTGCAGCAGTCATTTTGGAGAATGGCAGTGAGATCTAACCAGGAAAACGGTGAAGGATTACCAATTAGTACAAAGGGCTCAAGTGAAATCAAAGGCCGTGGATTTGGCATACCAGTTAGCTGTGCTTTCATGTGATTTCCTCCAGTCTCCTTCAGTGGGGCAGGAAAAGCAGCAAAAACATTGGTAGTTGGGATTAATTCCAAGTTGAGGACAGAAGGGCAAGGGAACAAGAAGTTTAAGGTGTTAGGAAGAGAATGACTGAAGATGTATGTCGGCTGGCTCCAGAGGGAGTGAAGACGAGCAGGTCTAGTAGGGAGAAAATAGGAGGACCAAGGGATCTCAAAGAACAGTTATTTGGGAGTAAGAGATAGAGTTCTGCGATAATAAGAGGCTATGGAGAATTTAGGATTTCAGAGGTGGAGAAGTTCTAGGTGATTCGAAGATCCTGAATTTGGCCGTGTGTAATAGGTGTGTGTTGTCTGTCCGTCCAGCTTCTCTTCCTTTGGGGAACTTCCCCTCTGTTACTACATGTGGTTCTGGTTGAACAGATTATTCTAGAGGCTCACCCCATCCCACCCTCACTGCAGGGGTTGGCATAGGATGCGAGCCAGTGAGTTCATCCTTCTGGCTACAGTGATTGGCTCAGGGGTATGTGACCAAGAAGAGATGATTAAACTATTCCGAGATTTCTTCCACGAATGTTAGAGGCAGAGAATCTCTCTTTCTCAGCTCAGTTCCTCACTTGTAAAGACTTTGTAATTGCTTATGACCATCTTTCTTGGCAACATAGAGAAATCATCTCCAGAAGGAGCAAGTGAGTCCAATAGACAAAGACAAGCAAATCAAGCAGAGACAAAGATGAATAAAAGCAAAAAGGATCCAGAAAACAATGTTGAATCCCTGGATCTAGCCACGCTGAAGTTAGTCTACCCCTGAATCTTTCAACTGAGCATCCCAAAATCTCTTTGTTTAAGGTAGCCTACACTGGATTACTAGAAACTCCAGTCTAGGAGTTGGGTGGCTGAAACCAAAGGAGGCAAAGGTATGAGAGCTGAAAGAACAAGAAACTAAAGATAAAATGTTGCACGGGTTTGCCTTATAGGCACCTAAGATGAAGGCAGTACTTGATGAGAGTGGAGAAGACACCTCTGGACCATTTCAACAGTCTTACATAGGAAGAATAGACAGGATGTGAGTGAATTAACTGCAGTAAGGACTGGAAGAAAGTTATATATTAGTTAGCGAGAGCCTCAAAAGAATGATGGTTCTTATACAAAGGTGAAGGAATAGCAGCGTGGAAGCTGCAGAGGGGAACGAGAAGCATATAGACCCCACTTGCTGGGAAGAAGCTAAGTGGGGTGTGCAGTAAAGTGGGTAAGATCACTGCTGTGTAAAGTGGGCAGAGCCTTCCCAGTCAAAGGTAACTGTGAAATGCTTCCCCAGTGAAAATTAGACTTCATTTTCTAAGTCCTAATTGTTACAATATCAATAATATAGACATTCTTTAAAACTTTCAGCGCACAACCCCTTGACCTTGAATCACTCGCTGTTCATCTATAAGATAAAGTAAAACTGGAAATGTAGATGGATCAAGTTAAATTTTTTCTAATTGAGATATTCTAAGCATACATTCAAATGTCTCACACAATGATCAGAATAACAACCTCAGCTGCAATTATTACTCAAGTGATTTGGTAGAAGGGTTAATGTTAAATATTTTAAAACTCTATTTAGAAGATCACATCACACTAATGCATTTTATTGGACAACATGAAATATACATGGATATTACAGAAGAACAAAATCTAACACAAAAGTGTGAAGCTGGCCTGCCACCTCTGGCATGAAGGCCACAGAGGGAAAGCCGACAACCAACTGGCATTTCAACAAGAAGGGAAATGGCTTTATTAAGGGATTCTCAATTTGTCCAAACGACAAATAGTTAATGCGCATATCGACATATATACATAGACAGAATTTATTTTTCTTATCCCATATAGTCTTTCCACCAGAAATTCCTAAGGACTATATTCAAACACTTTAAATATTTCTGTATGTATTAAAGATGATTGTATCTATGCTTGAGTTATATTTTGGAAATATTATATAAATGCATATTTAGATAAATGGAATGTAATTTTGTGTAATAAGGAAAAAGTACAGGACTAACCATTTTTAGTATGGACCATTTTTAATCTCTTATATGAATCTGGAAATACAATTAATGATAAGTCAAAATGGAAAAATAGTATTATGACAGTGTATGTTTGCTTGTTTGTTTGTTTTGCGGTATGTGGGCCTCTCACTGCTGTGGCCTCTCCCGTTGCGGAGCACAGGCTCTGGACGCGCAGGCTCAGCGGCCATGGCTCACGGGCCCAGCCGCTCCGCGGCATGTGGGATCCTCCCGGACCGGGGCACGAACCCGCGTCCCCTGCATCGGCAGGTATACTCTCAACCACTGCGCCACCAGGGAAGCCCGTGTATGGCTTTTTAAAGAAATCATGTGGGTTACACTCATAAATCTCAGTCACTTTTGGACTTCAATCCTTGATTGTACAGATGTTTTCCTTCCTTTGTGATGAAGGCAATTTCCACCAGAATCGCAGGAATTTCAGGAGAAACAGTAGGACTGTGAAATAACAGAGAAGGTGCAGTCTTTGATACTGAGCCAACCTGGTGTTCATTCTGGTTCTGTCACTAACTAACTGCAATCATAGGTAGGTAACCAAGATCACCTCTCAAGCCCCAGAGAGGTTGTAAAGTAAAAACATTAAAGTTTCTCCACATGGTTATTATGAGAATTAAATTGGGTAGTAGAACTCCTGACTCATAATGGAAACCCCATAATTGTTAATCCCCTACCATCATTTCCCATTCTAGATACACAATCTAGTGAAATTCATCTGGGTCCCAAAGTGCTAGCAAATACAATAATAGGTGATTTTAGCGCCAAACATTTACCTAAGGCTGGCACCTTTGAGATCCTTTTTTGCCCATGATCGATTCTTGCTCTATCATCAAAGTATACGATGTTCACACACTGATCAAACTTCAAAGGTTTGGGGAATTTGTGAAATTGAGAACTCTGTCCTATCTCTCATCTCCACCTCCCTCAAGAGATATGGTGTTCAATGAAGAAGTTGTAAGTGGCCTTGTGGGTGTCCATCTTGCCTTGTGGTCACATCTTTGAGGCAGGCACAGGTGACAAAGTGATGCTGGTGTGAATGGATCAGTCTTTCAAGACATTTGATGATTTCATAGTCAGGAAGAGCGAGACTGGTCATGTTCAAGGCCAGCATTTGAGAAACCACCTCCCTGAAGTCCACCAGCTGCAATGTCAAACAGAACCACAATGATTGAGAGAACAAAATGTTTCAACACAGCTAGACCAAATGCAACCCAAACATCTGTGGAAAACCCAGGTTTGCATGAGCTAGGCAAATTACTTACTCTCATTGCTCTCTGATTAATTCTCTCATTTATGCAAGAAGAAGGAGAAGGAGAAGAGGAAGAGGAAGAGGAAGATGAAGAAGAAGGAGAAGAAGAAGGAGGAGGAGGAGGAAGAGAAGAAGAAGAAGAAGAAGAAGAAGAAGAAGAAGAAGAAGAAGAAGAAGAAGAAGAAGAAGAAGAAGAAGAAGAAGGAGAAGGAGAAGGAGAAGGAGAAGGAGAAGAAGGAGAAGAAGAAGAAGAAGAGGAAGAAGAAGGGGAAGAAGAAGAAGAAGGAGGAGGAGGAGGAGGGTGGGGGAGGGGAGGGGGAGGAGGAGAAGGAGAAGAAGAGGAAGAAGAAGAAGGAGAAGAAGAAGGAGGAGAAGAAGAAGAAGAGGAAGAAGAAGAAGAAGAGGAAGAAGGAGAAGAAGAAGAAGGAAAAGAAGGCTAGCCTGCTAAATTACCTCTAAAGACACTAACCTTCAGCAATTTCATAACCACTTTTCTGATGAGCCAATTAATATGGTACCGGCTACCAAATCAAGAAGCCCAGTTCAGCAACTATGAATGAGATTCTGGCCTTTATAAGATTTCATTTTCCCACTTCCAGGGTGAATGACTAAGCATATCTTTTTCCCAGGGCTGTTCTGAAATTTGGATCAAATGAAACGATGACTGTGTATGTGTTCTGCCTACTAGGAAATGCTCTACAATTGTTGGTGTGGTTGTGTCTCTTGTGTTATAAGCATTTATGCACTGGGATGTTAACTGGGCAATGAACCTCTTAAACAAAAGGAAGAACAAATGGCAAAAAAAAAAAAAAGTATGAGCTGATGAAAATGGAGGACTTCTAAGCGTTGATCAAATCACATCACACAGATTGCCACCTCACAATCCACAACACTGGACTCTCTGGGACAATTATTTGTCCATCACAAAAGGAAAAATGAGCACTGTGGAGCTAGAGAAAATGGACAAAATGTGCCTTATACCCCTTCAAATTCTCATTGACTGGTTGCTGTGATTCTAGGCAAAAGCAGAAGCAGATCAACTAGAGATGGCCAGACAACCCCTCTCCAGAGGTACCTTCCATTTTAGAAAAGGTGTGATCCAATCCGAAGGCAGATGTTTCCTCCAGGAAGTGCCTTCCACACATCCTCATCACGTGCTCATTCACTTACCAGCATCCTTCCTATGCTGAATCCAACTCGGGAAACAGAACACTCTTTCCAGCCTAGTCTCCCTGATGAAAAAGTTTTCCCCAAACTTTTCCACCCTTTTGAATATGGCCAATGCTCTTAGTTGATGAAAGGTTTCCTCTGAGACCACTCACTCTTAGAGTTTGGCCTTCCTCAACTCGGCCTGACACATGAGCCAAAGCAGAGGCAGCCAAAGAGAAAAAATATCCTCGGATCAGAGCCCACTCTGTGCCCTTCTGAGCTGCAGAAAGAGACTGAGATAAAAGCCAAAAGCAGGGGTCAGGCTGCCCAGGACATGTTTTTTTATGCCTGACCTCCTGATGGACTCACCAGATAAAACTCCTCCTTGCAACCAGCGGGCGCATGAGTTCTGTTTTATGGTTTACATCTGGGCTTGGTCGGCCATCAGGTCTGGGTGCCACTGTTTGAGAATTGGGATTGTTTCCTGCAATTGATCTCTGCTGGAGATAAAATTTCCCTCCTGAGGCTGCAGCCCTGGATAACGTTAGAAGATCTGGGATAACACAAACTTCAGAGGCAATCAGCAAATATAATAAAAACCTCTTCACAACCAGAACCGGGCTTTTCACAGGCTTTCCATGGCTTCAATAAGAATGTCTTTTTCTTTGCTACAGTTCGCGCCACAAAAATGTGAATTGTTTTTCTTAGTGGAGTAAATCATAATGGTTCTTTTAATGCCAAAAAGATGATAGAAGACAGATAGATACGTTAGAATGATATAGAAAGCTTGATAAATTGGTTATGAAGAAATATATGAATAATTATCAAGCTTTTGAATTGCCCCATCTTTCCTAAGTCAGGTTTCACTGCCAGATTTCTACCCACCTGCTTTTCTCTCTCTTCTGCTTCTTCCAGAGATTTTTTTAATGTCTTCATTTCACTGGTTACCACTTCTAGCATGTTTCTGGCCCTCTCTTTACTCTCCTTAGCCCCATGCTCTGTAGTCTCCAATTCTGAGTTGACAGACAGTAGCTTTTTCTCAGCATTCTCCTTCATCTTTTCCAGTTTGTCTCTGGATTTATTTAGGTCTTCAATAGCTTTGGTCTGTTCCAAAGTTTTAATCTAAGCAGTCAAAGAGAACGCTGACAATTTCTTCTGCATTTATTTAGGAAAATTGTATGAACAAGACAAATCAGAAGTCAGTGGGGACTTCCTGGTGGCACAGTGGTTGGGAGTCCGCCTGCCAACACAGGGGACACGGGGTTAGATCCCTGCTCCGGGAAGATCCCACATGTCGCGGAGCAACAGGGCTTGTGTGCCACAACAACTGAGCCTGCACTCTAGAGCCCCTGAGCCACAGCTACTGAAGCCGTGCACCTAGAGCCCATGCCCCGCAACAAGAGAGGCCACCACAGTGAGAGGCCCGCCCGCGCGCTGCAGCAAAGAGTGGCTCCCGCTCGCCGCAACTAGAGAAAGCCCGCGTGCAGCAATGAAGACCCAACACAGCCAAAAATAATAAAATAAATAATAAATTTTTTTAAGTCAATGAAATTCATTTAACAACTCCTTTCATGAATGAAGAATTGAATCCAACCCAGTTATACAGACTCTGCTAAGCATATAGACTGGATGAACATGTCTTAAAGCAGTTATAGTTTATGAGCAAATATTAGAGTATCATTATGTGGAAGATTGATGAGATGAAATGGTAGATAGCATGATTCAGGGGTTAAATATTAAAACAAAGTCTGTGGTACTCACACATAGACTCTACCGAGCTCCACAGGGAAAGCAACTTGCACTTTTTACCCCTGCCAAGGGGTCATCCCTGGTATACAAACATTAGAAAGAGCAAAATGTCTCCTCACTTGGTGATTTACCACAAGGAAGCCCCACTTAAAATCTCCGTGGCAAGTCATCAGTGCTGTGAGGGCAATTAGCAGTTTTTCTGAAAAAATGTCTTCTGACTTTACCAATGAGTCTATGGGAACTGGGAGGTGGCCACAGCACTCACTGCAGGCAGGAGGCAAGGGTGGTACCTCTCTCTCAGAAGCTATCCCAGGATCTTAAAGCCAAAACAGAGCATCCTCAAGTATGAGGCACATTTGCTTTATTAGTTTAGTATTTAAAATTATACCAGATCTGCCGACAAAAAGAATCTGAGTCAGAGGAATGAAGGTCTGATACATAATATAGCATGGATGAGCTGTGAAGACATCACTATACGTGAAATAAGCCAGACACAACAGACACAGAAAGACAAACACTGTATAATTCCACTCCTGTGAGTTACCTGGCGTAGGCTAATTCACAGAGCCAGAATGTGGAACAGAAGTTACCAGGAGCTGAGGGAATGGGGAGCTCTTGTTTAATGGGCACAGAGTTTCAGTTTAAGATGATGACAAAGTTCTGGAAATGGACAGTGGTGGTGGTTGCACAACAGTGTGAATGGACTTCATGTCACTGAATTGTACATGTAAAAATGGTTAAAAATGGTAAAATTTTATGTTCTGTATATTGTACCACAATTTTTTTAAAAAAAGAATTTGAGGTAGTTTTGCATAATTAGGCACAAAGTTTTTTCACTGACCATTCAAAATAAAAATGAATGAGCTACCACTTATCCACTGGGTGACTATAACCAAAAAGATAGGCAGTAACAAGTGTTGGTGAAGAAGTGGGGAAATTGGAACCCTCCTATACTGCTGGTAAAATGCAAAATGGTGTGACTGCTGTGAATAACAGTTGGCCAGTTTTCAAACTGTAAACATCGAGTTGACTTATGACCCAGCAATTCCACTCCAAGGTGCATATATGCAAGAGAACTAAGAACTTACGTCCACACAAAACCTTCACAAGAATGTTCGTAGCAGCACTATTCATAATCACCAAAAAGTGAAGACAGCCTACATATCCATCAATGGACGAGTAGATACTATATCCATGCAGCGGAGTATGACTCAGCAATAAAAAGGAACGTAGTACTGATACATGTTACAACGTGGATGAACCTTGAAAACATTGGTTAGGGGAAGTAACTCAGTCACAAAAGACCACTTATTATATGATTCCATTTATATGAGAGATCCAGAAAAGGCCAGGGGTTGGTGGGAGTAGAAAATGGGGAGTAACTGTTCCCCATTTCTTTTTCAGGTAATGAAAATGTTCTGAAATTAGATAGCAGTGATGTTTATAAAACTCTGTGAATATACTAAAAATACTGAATTGTACACTTTTAAAAGGGTAAGTTTTATTATATGTGAATTTATCTTGATAAAGTTGTTATTGGAAAGTACATTTACAAAGAAGCCTTTAAATGCATCAAAAGAAATTACTTTGAAATAAAGAAGTACACGTGGGATGGACAAAGCACCAATACCAGCAGAGCTCTGAATTTAGTTCTGAGCCTCCTAACAGTTCAGACAAGGCCTACAGGCATATTCTCAAAGAAAAAGCATAAATTTGTGTTTTAATTTTGTTGAAAATCATTTAAAGGTTACATCTGAAAGTAATAAAAAGATACCAAATAATGAGCGTTTGCTGATTTCTCCCATCCCCTTTCATTTTATCCCTTCTTTCCTAAGAAAGAAAGACGCTTTCTTGCTGCATCTACTCCCAGCCTGTTGTTCCCAGGGCAAGTCTGAGTCATGGGGAGAGTGTTGGGGAAGAAGAAAGCCTGAGAGACTAAACTGATCTACCCGATAAAAAGCTGAGAGAGGAGCGGGAGGAAAGAGTCTCTGTCAACTAGGCTGCAGGAAGTGTTTCTGGATGGAACTTGGGATGATGGAAGAGGGGCTTGTGAGGAGATATAGGTGTCATGCAGCAAGGAAACAAGAGGGAGAGAAAACAATGGAAAAGACGCTTTAAAATACTGCTACTCTTGATGAATGAAATCCTCCTTTTTCTGTTTTCCTTTTTGTTTTGAGTAACAATAATAAAGCAACATGAGCATTTAGTTTCTGGACTGCTGATTATTTATTGATGAAGGATTCTGAGATTGTTGCAATCTACCCAGACTACATTTGGAGGCTACTGTCAGAGATTAAAATCTTGACAGAGTCTCGGGGTCAGAGCTCATCTGCATGGAGACTGAGCTCCAGAATTATGGCGTAAGGAGCACAAGCTGACCTGACCTAAACTCTGAAGGGTCCTCCAACACTTCTGGAAAGTCAGAGGAACGGTAGAAGCTATTCTAAGATTGGAAGTATGACACGATACGGAGGAAAGGTGCCTGCTTGGGACAGGGATGTCCAGATGGAAAATCAGATTTATACTGTCTGGGTAATGTCACTAAACTGAGAAAGCTTGAGTCAAATACCTAAACTGGAAACTTGTTTGTACCTACTATCACACACACAGATTCTTAAGAAATTAAATTCCTTTCCAGGCAGAGAGGAAGTCAATGGCAGACACTCTTGGACAAGTTCAAAACTTTTGAACTGGCTCCATGCAGGAGAGAGGAAATCTCTTGGGAAACTGACAGCTGCTCGCAATCCAGAAGGTGTAAGAACAACTGCTGTAGCTTGGGAAATATGCAGGAAATAAAATGCCAGCAACAGCTGGGGGAGGGGATTCGGAGTCAGCTTTTTCGTCAATGAACCAGCACCAGTAGGGCAAGCACTTGAGACGAGGAAACGGCGCCCACGAAGTGCAGGTCTGCAGGGGCCGACCTTGGAGATCATTCATGGATTCCAAGTTATCAAAACCCGTATTTGAACGTGGACTGTATATAGTACGAGTATATTCGAATATTATCTCAATGTAGATTCCTGAGTGTAACGACTGCACTGTGGTCACACAGAAGAATTCTCTTGTTCTTAAGATATAGTGGGTAAGTATTCAGGGATGAAGTGTCATGATGTCTGCAACTTACTCTCAAATGGTTCCTCTCTCTGTCTCTCTGTATCTCTCTGTCTCTCTCATTAGGCAAAATATAACAGTAAGTAAAATGTTAACAATCTACATGAAAGGTAAAAGAATGTCTGTTATGCTATTCTTGCAACTCTTCTATAGGTTTGAAATTTTTCAAAATAAAAAATTGAGAAGGGAGCTTTCCCATGAGTGATCGGTACATGTATAATGCATCCTATCAGTAAAAAATTCTGAATACATATGTACATTTATTTATAAATTATATGAACAAGTGCTCTAAATAATACATTGTGTAGATTTTCAAATATTTTACAGATAGGGGACATTAGATGAGTGAAATCAATATCAATTTTAAAACAAGGTTATCTCCCTTTAAAACATAAAGATTCCCTTCACATGCCAACTATCTCAGCGCTGCAGAGAAAACATGGGGCAAAGCAAGAAGTTTCTGGGATCGCTATGTTGCATTATAAACCTTACATTAACAGAAGAGGAGATCCATTCAGCCTTTCTACTCAGATTGCAAAAACATTTACAGTGGGCCATCTACCAAAGGAGATGGAACACAGCTTGGAGAGTTAGCAGCACATAAATCAAGTCCTAATGAGAAAAATTTACAGCCAAGAATTTCTCAAAAATGTGAGACTTTATCACAATCCTGAGGGCTGCCTGAATTCTTGTTGTCAGGGAGAAAGTAATGGACTCCAAGCCAAGCCACCATGACCGAACTGGGAGTCAGCGGTAGGAAGTAAGCCTCAGCCTCCTACGTCAGATCCAGCAAATGAGACTGCTGGGAGGATGGGGGGTTGGGGTTGGGGGTGGGGAAAGGGGGCCAAGGCAAATGGGCTTCTTAATCCAACTACGGGAGCTTATCAGATCCAGCCCAGAGTTCAGTGAGAGACTGTGCCCACAATTTTTTCCCAGTGGGACAGAGACGGTCATAAACAAGACTGATGTGCCACTCAGACCCCAGCGAGGATGGACCAGCTTCCGAGTCTGCTTCCCTTCCAGTGAATAACATATCTGGCATCTGCCTCCTTGAGGGAAAGCGTTTCAAATCTGGTGAACAACTCTCTCGTGTTATAAGGGCCAAAGACCCTGAAAGAGAAGGTGATTCGACGTAACATCGGACCTGTTGAATCTGCCAGAGGATGTGAATTCTCCACCTGGAGGGTTTTTAGGAGATCGCACTGAAAATAGGACCCTGCGGGAGCCAGGCGCTGCAAGAGGGCTCTCTAAAGGGGGTGGGACAGCAGCGGGGGAGGGTCACCCAATGATGCTGTGCCCCTCCTCAAAGAACCACAGAGATTTCACTAGGAGGAAACCACAGCACAAATCAAAGGAAGATGCTCCACTCTGCGGGCTGAGCACACCCCAAACCCCTCCGCAGCACCAGGGAGGTTCTTCCTCACAGGTTCTGCTTGACGTACACGTTCAAAGTGGGGCGAGTTCAGGGCAACTCAAGGTCCATGGATCTACATAATCAGAGCTGAGCTCATGATGGTAGGTTTGGGGAAAATAATATAAAGAAAGGCCGCACTGGTTAGATTGGAGAAAGTTCTGGAGTGTGGGAGGAGCATGGGAAGCAGCTACCTTATGTGGGAGATTATCAAGAAAGTGAGAAAGCAGAAGAGAGCTTTGCTGGTGGCTGAAGAATGTTACCTTCTTTGGGTGTTTCTTGAGAGACTACAAGGAAGATAATAATGGCTTTCCACTAGTTTTTGGTTGTCTGACTACCAGTCTTCGGCCACAGCTCCCTACTAAGATTGAGCGACATGGTACAGGCTGAAAGCTCACCACCAAATATCTATTCTTCCTTTTTTTATTACTTCCCAGAATAAAGACCCATTTCTTAGGCTGACTTCATCTAAGTGAGCCCCAGGGACTAAGTTACAGCCAACGAAGACTAAGAAGTGTTGTATTGTTCCTGGAAAGTGGCATACAGGATGTCCTTCCACCTTTCCTTCGGCCTGGTGCCTGGAATGAGGCCAGAAGCTAGCTTGCACTAAGAGGTGGCATTGAGGAGGAAAGTTATTGCTGGATGGTGAAGCAGAAAGAGAGAACAAGCCAGGATCAGTGATGAACATGAAGCTATCCTACTAAACGTGGAATGACTACGTCCATGCTTCCTTGCAGTGAGAAAGACGTAAACATCTTTCCTGACCAAGCCACTGTTATTGTGTGTTTCAGTCTACTCAGCTGAAACTATTCATAACCCATGCCGTCTACAAAGCAACTAGCGTTGCTTTGGGCAGATCCCTAGAAACAGAAAGTAGATTACTGGTTTATGGAGTTTGGGGAAAGGATGAATATGAAGGTTTTTGTTTTAGTTTTGGGAGGTGAGGGGATGATGGACATGTTCCAGAATTAGGGAATGGTGATAGCTGCACAACCTTGTCAACATATTAAAAACTACTCAATTTTGTACTTTAAAAGAGTGAATTTTGGGAGTTCCCTGGTGGCCTCGTGGTTAGGATTCCGGGCTTTCACTGCCATGGCCTGGGTTCAATCCCTGGTTGTGGAACTGAGATCCTGCAAGCCACGCGGCACAGCCAAAAAAAAAAAGTGAATTTTATAGCATGTGAATTATATCTCAGTTTTTTAAACGAAACACATAGAAATGTGTCCAAATTATTACTTTGTATCAACCCTCTCTAAATGGTGAAATTAATGACTAATTTAGTAAGAGTGCCCCCCCAACCCCACAAAAGACATATCCACCCAGAACCTCGGAATGTAGTCTTATTTGCAATTTGCAGGTGTAATTAAGATAAGAAGCTTGGGGCTTCCCTTGTGGTGCAGTGGTTAAGAATCTTCCTGCCAATGCAGGCGACATGGGTTCGAGCCCTGGTCCAGGAAGATCCCACGTGCCGCGGAGAAACTAAGCCCGTGCGCCACAACTACTGAGCCTGCGCTCTAGAGCCCGCAAGCCATAGCTACTGAGCCCGCAAGCCACAACTACTGAAGCCCGTGTGCCTAGAGCCTGTGCTCCACGACGAGAGAAGCCACCGCAATCAGAAGCCCGCGCACCGCAACCAAGAATAGCCCCCACTCGCTGCAACTAGAGAAAGCCCACGCACAGCAACGAAGACCCAATGCAGCCAAAAATAAATTAATTAAGTAAGTAAATTTTTTTAAAAAAGATAAGAAGCTCAAGGTGAGATCATCCTGGATTAGGGTGGGCCCCAGATCCAATAATGAGTATTCATATAAGATACAGAAAAGGAGAGACATACAGAAGGAAAGGTGACAATGGAGACAGAGATCAGAATTCTGCAGCGGTATGCCAAGGGTTGTAGGCAGCAACCGGAAGCCAGGAGAAAGGCATGGAATGGTTCCCCTCAGATGCTCCAAAAAGAACCAACCCTAGCAACACCTTGATTTCAGACTTCTGGACTCCAGAATTGTGAGAGAATCAATTTCTGTTGTATTAAGCCACTCTATTCGTGGTACTAGGTTACAGCAGCCCTAGGAAACTAACCCAAGAAGGCCATTTTTGCTAACGTCAGAAATACTGCTTTATGGATAGTAAAATTAACACAGGGACAAGCATAGGTGATGTACAAAGATGGAGAATTGATACCATCAGTCTGTCTTGAATACTAATATGTCTCAAGTAAAACAATAAAAAGCTGTTTTGTAGTTGAAATCTTATAAATTCATGAAGTTAGCATTTACTGTATTAGTCAGCATTGGTGTCATTTACTGTATTAGTAAGTTATAGAGATCTCTGTTCCTTACTGGCAGGCAGACTTTGCACTCTACTTAAATGTTTAGGGGCTGAGTGATTGCTGAGTCAGTCAAATCCAGTCTCTTCTATACCTTACCTGTAGAAATACGTGCATCTCTTTATGCAAAATAAAACAACAAATTAAACACACAAGCCAACTTTCTTTACTTTCCTGTCTCTCCTTCCCTTTTCATCCATGTATTCCAGAAGACTAGGCCGCCATCTTTGTTTCTACTTCTCTGTCATTTCTCAGCCTACTGAAACTCGGCTTTTTGTCAGAGCCTTCACTCACTACCACCAAGATCTGCTATTATACACGCTCAAGCCTTAGATGTCCCAAGGCCAAGTGTAGCAAATCGTCATTCAGTCTTCATCTCACGGCTGCCCTTGATGCTGTTGCTCACAGCCTTATTCTGGAGTCCCTTTGCTCTCCTCATATCTCTGTTTCTTTTTAGTCTCTTTCCTGACAATTTCACTCATCTTCTTGAAATTCCCCAGTGGCTCCCCAGGACCCAGATGAAAAGTCCAAGCATCCTCGCGTGACACACAAGGCCCTGTGTGAGCTGGCCCTGTCCCCTGTCCGCTACCCAGTTTCTTCTGCCAGTGCTCCAAACCCCGGAAATTATCACGGTGTTAGCAGCAGCCAATCAGCGTTTCTATCCACCTGCTTATTGCATTTAATTATCACTCATTTTCATTCTCTTCTCCAATCTGTCTATATTTCAGTTATTCCCATTCTACCTCCACAATGTTTACCTGTCCACAAGTCACCTATGTGATCCATTTTCTTCTTTAACTTAACCACCTTTTTAACTTAAAGGAATTTAATGATTTTAAAGGGAATTTTATATGATTTCAACAGAATGTGCCACAAATGGGAGACAACAATAAAACAAACACTGTATTAACAATAAAACAAAACGGTATTAGTAGGTACTATTGCTGGTACTCAGCACTGAGCACAAGGCTTATTCTTTGTTTAAAATGTAGACCAGCAAGTGTTCTAGGACATAGTAACCTCTAAGATTTTCTCCTTCATGGTGAAAGAATTGAAAGAAAAACTAAAGGGAACCCATTTTTTACTTCAGGATTGAACATCATATAATACCCCATCCTGTATCTCCTAGAAGCATTCTGTATACAGAATGCTTCTGCTCTCTTCCCGCTTCCACTCTCTTCCCGCTTCCGCTCTCTTCCCGCTTCCGCTCTCTGCTACACGAAGTGTGGGCTCCTCTCACCCCAGCACCACTTCTAGTTCACAGGGTTGTCTTGGCCCAGGCCTCCTATGGCTACTCTCACTACACTTAGCCGGGATCATGGCTTAGCGCATCTGCCTGGGAACCTCTGATGGCGAGTCACTGTGTCCCTTACTTGAGTGGGCCACCGCCACCTGCTCCCACAGTGTGCTCTCTTGAGCACATCTTTAGCTACCTTCCGTATGCCCCAAGAGCGCAAATGGAACTTCAGGCCCCGGGGCATGGGTGCGATCTAGGCCCCCTGCGCCTGCACCTCCTGCAGCCCCTGCCAGCCAGGGAGGGAGCAACTGTGTGCTGACTTCAGGGCACATCAGTGTTCCCTGACCCACCAGACACACCCCCAAAGGTCAGTCTCAAGGTATGAGACGGGTGTCCAGGATACTTACTTCTGATATTTTCTCCCCCCCCCAGGCACCCTATCAGATGCTTTCCCTAGCCTCCCCCTTCCTTTACATTCAAGTATGTCCACTCCCCTGGGTGGAGTCTGCCCTCCCCTTCTCTAGGGAAATAAGCCTTTACCTAGTGGCCTCCTCCTGATGCCAAAAGGGCTTCGGGGGAAAAAAGCTAATGACTCAGAAGGGAGAATAGGGTGGGAAAAATGCCCTAAAATATTGTCCTGCTACACAGATTCAAGTGCGGCTTCATTCCAGATTCCTTTTCCCAACTGGTCTGTGTCCAGATTCAGAAACATTCCAAAAGTCCATTTCAGAGCCCGTGTCTGCAAAGAGCAAGGACATCATCGTTGCCCACTTTCACGACATGGGTATGTGCCAGGGGTGACATGCGTACATGAAGTTATGTATTATGGCCAGTGGCACACATACGTGATATTTAAATATTTTTATTAAATCCCAAGTTCTAATTTCGTTCTTCTCTGTATTCATTAGAAGCCGAACACCCCGAATCCAGGAATCACACCACCCCAACCTGTCTGCCCTCTTCACCATTTGGTGTGACACATCGCACAGCACAACCCACACCTGTCTTGTCAGTGAACACTTCTGTTCATTGTCTCATTTTCTCTAAGCAAATTCCCATGTGAAAAATCCCTACATGATCCCTACCATGATAGTCACCCACACTTTGAAGAAATGTTTCTATTTTCTGTACATCACATCACCCCTTTTGACTGACTTTTTGACTGACTTTTCACCCCTTTTTGACTGACTTTTCACCCAGCAACTATGGCTTCAATTCAAATACTGAAGAGACACGAAATTGATCGACTCTGCTGATCTGTGGGATATTTGCATTTTTCTCACAACTCTAGAAAATCAGAGGAGATTTTCAGCTTTTTTTTCCTGGTGTGTCCCTTTTAAGGCTGTCACGCTTTTGCATAAACTTTTATGGAAACACACACAGACAGTGACAAGGAAATGCAGCTGAGCACTTGCCTGAAGCTTACTGGTGTCAGCCAGTTTGGCTTTGAGGTCAGTGTTCGATTCTCGACACACGCTCAGCTCCTTCTGCAGCCTCTCCACCTTCTTCTGCAACTTCCTGATGGTGACATTGCCCTCGTCCCCCTCCACGGCCGATGCCAAGTGCACCTGCTTCTCCTCCTCCAGCTGGGCTATTTTTTGCCAGAGGAGGTTCATGTGCAGCTCTTTGCTCTCCAGTCTTTCTTTCTGAGTCTTTAGCTGGTTTAATACAAACAGGGATTTTTTTTTTAATAATCATTGAATAGTCAGTAAATATAAATGAATTACTCAGATAATGTTGATCTTTATCTACACTTCAATAAGACTAATTTGTAAACCATCAGATTTTCCTGATTGCATTTTTCTATCCCTATGTTTCCAAGCATTAATTTGGTAGCTGCAAAGTATGAGACAAAAAGAGCCACAGAAAATGCACAAAGGAGTAGGCTTTCAATGTCTGATTCCCTCCAACATTATGTGCATCATAATAAAAGTGTAAAATTACTTTTAAGACTACTAAAATGGGCTTATCAAGAGCAGAACATAATAAGACAGACAAAATCCTCTCCAACACCCCACGGCAACTATACTGCTACTGGTCTTTTCTGAAAGAAGACAAAGTGTAAATTAGTACCGAAAACCCAGTGCGACTACTTTCAATCACTTAGAACCAGGTTGAGTGGCACCAAACGTGGGAGTTGATATATTTTTAAAGTAAGCTATATGAAGGAGGTTTTGAGGAAAGCTTTGTTTATATATTGAAAATCTTAGAAATAGAAGGGACTTCAAGAAGGCATTGCTTCATTAGTGTCTTTACTATACGCCAGACCTTATACCATCCACAAACCAGGCTGAAGAGGGTCTGCAAATAGCACTTAGCATCGACGGTCAAACTTGATGAAAGAAATTGTAATGGTTTTTAGAAAAAGATTATGGACTCTATGAGGAGAAAAAAATCCTCCTGGGCTTCATATGTCACAATTAGTGAGTAGAATATTAAGTACAGGAACCTCTTTCATCTCTTACAAACACTGGGAATTGGAATCGTGTAGAATTATAGAATGTTAGAGCTAAAGACCATCCCATTTTCCCTAATTATATATTCTGCATTAGTAAAGTGTTTGAAGGTGTGAAGGGCTTACTGAAATGAGGGCTTAAATATCTTGTCTAACAGTGACAGCAATGTCCATGCCCACATCCTTTTTTAACAAGGCGCTTTTAGTATTTCTCTAACTAAACTCCCTTTCCTGAGCTTCTTCATGTCAAATTTCACTCTACTGCAAATTTACCATGGTAAGTTCTGTATGCTAGTCATTTTAATAATTATATAATACTTAAGAAGGAATAATATTGGATATTGAGGAAAAATCAATTATCTGAGAACTTCAGAAAGAATTGTAGCTCAGTTTAATGTCTCTGATGGTACTAGGGGTTGTCTGCTTTCTTTTATAAAATATTCCCTAAGATACAGTAAATGGAGAAGAGGTCAAATATGAATAGAGCATCTTCTATGAACCAACAGTACAAAAATGCTATTTATTAACAACCTCATGAGGTAGGCATCATCACCATCTTAAATACGAGGAAACACAGAGAAGTATATAATTTGCCCAATGTCACACAGCTTGGTTGAACCAAATTGAGAACCCAGATGTGACTCATTAAGCAGCCTATACACGATAATTCTACCACAGAATTTTCTCCTAAGAACTATTCTAAGGACACATCTGTGTTTTCCTATTTCTTTCCCCAATGCCAATAATTACATGATAATTATGTTTTTACGTTTCATCCATTCATTTATGTAGTCTAAACTGTTTCTGAGTCTTCCTTTGAGTGAGTGGAAAGTAAACTCTTCTCCTCTCTACTTTCTAGTGCAAGAGAGCTTATATAAAGGTGAGACTGCTAGACGTTGTCCAGCTCTCCTCTTCTCCCATAGTCATAGAAACAGTGACTTCTTCAGCTAGACAAATGGCTACCCAGAGTAAAGGCTACAGTTCCCAGCCTCCCTTGCAGCTAGGTTTAGCCATCAGAACACATTCTAGCTGTGGGATATAAACACAAGTTCACATAGAAAACTCTGGGAGCCTCCTTTAAAAGACAGCTCATGCATGTTCTTTTGCATCCCTCTTCTTCATCCCTTTCTTTTTTAACCTTCTGCCCGGAACACAGATATAATGGTTCTAGGCACCACTGTGAACCATGACAAGAAGGACCCCGCTAGGGATGGGCAATTACTGAGCTGAAAGGAGCCTGGGTCCTTGGAAACTTTACAGAGTAGAGCTGCCAACTCACTCTAAGCTGCTTACCTCCAGAAATGGATGTGAGGGAAAAAAATACCCAAAAAAACCCCTTCTACTTGTTTAAGCTATTCACAGTCAAACATAACCTTAGATGATACACTTACTTTCCCTTCAGACTTGAAACAGAGACTCAGCTTCTAAATACATATTTGTATAATATGTTTCCTAGCCACACTGGCAAATATGGTGGAAATAAATTATTTTTCAAGATTTAAGTTTCTCAGAATTTCCCTCTCTCAACACCAGCAATATCCCCTACCTTTCTCTGTAAACTGTAGGCGACCGTCTTGTTTTCAATGACTGTGCTGCTCTCGAGGCGGACCAGCTGCTCTGTGCGAGCTAAAACTACATCCAGACGCGTGTCGAAGCCAAGTGCAGCAGCCATCTGGTCCAACTTCATCTTCTCTGAAAGCTGATCCAGAAATTTAAGATACTAAACCCAAGAACAAAAATGAAAATGGGACACAAAAGTAGAGTTAACAGGTGATCTCACAGAATCCTTGTGTTTCTCCCAAGCTTACAGGTAGTTCTCATTAAACCCAGTACAGAGCCCAGCCCCTGACTCCAGTGCTTGGTGATGAATTCTTGAACCACCTTGCCCGCTCCACTTTCTGTTCCTTGTCCAAATTCTCTTGACTCTCCTGGTCAGGGGCCTTGATGTTCAGTCTAACATTATACACTCTTCTTAACCCTGCCACCTGACAAATGTGGAATGCTCCTGACTGCATCTGAATCTCTCTGCTTTGGGTACATGCTGCTGCTACCATGACCCTCCCAGCTCCTGGGATCTACTGGCTAATCCAGCCCCTGCGAGCCACTCATCCACGTACCTTCCATGGAAATTTTGTCCACCTAAGTGGGTCCTGGCCTCCAAGGTGGAAATTGACCAATTAGCTGGTTGCCATTTTACACTTCTTGGTTTCTACAAATCACGCTGAAACCAGAGCTCTCCATACAAACAAACTTGGGCAACATTTTTGTTTTTGTAAGTTAAAATTCTTTAGAAAATGTCTTTAGGGCTTCCCTGGTGGCGCAGTGGTTGAGAGTCCGCCTGCCGATGCAGGGGACACGGGTTCGTGCCCCGGTCCGGGAGGATCCCACGTGCCGTGGAGCGGCTGGGCCCATGAGCCGTGGCCGCTGAGCCTGCGCGTCCGGAGCCTGTGCTCCACAATGGGAGAGGCCACAGCAGTGAGAGGCCCGCGTACCTCAAAAAAAAAAAAAAAAAAAGAAAATGTCTTTAAAAGTTTTTAATGTATCAAAGTTAAACGAACAACATTCTAAAATTGAGCTGTATCAGGGAATTGAGCTGTAACAGGTTAAAGTTACAAAACTACCCTAGGATCCTCCTCCACTTGATTTCTGTGGCTTATCTCATCATGCCAGATATTAATCCTTACTAAGTGCTTGATGGATAAATAAATCCATCAATGAGCTTTCTATAACATAATTTCATGATCTGGGTTCTATCTTTGAAAGTTCCTTCTCATTGCAATAACTCATCCATCTGGCATTTTTAGGCAATTACATGTTTAAACAAGTATAAAGTATCATTTCCTGATGACTAAAGCACGCCAGCTTAAAGCACAGAGCTATCCATATTTCAGTCATCAGAATGAAATTATTTGTAAGTGTATATTTTCCAATTTTGTTGAAAAGCATACGTAAAACTTCATCTCTCCTGTAAGTCACAGCCGTTACAGACATTGCTGCTGTATTGTGTGACAGGACCACCACAGGCTGTTTTTGTCTCTGAATCATCAGTTTGTCACTTCTTTTTTTGGCTGTCTTGGGTCTTCGTTGCAGCGTGTGAGCTTCTCATTGCGGTGGCTTCTCTTGTTGCAGAGCACGGGCTCTAGGCACGCGGGCTTCAGTAGTTGTGGCTCGCAGGCTTCAGTAGTTGTGGCTCGGGGGCTCTAGAGCACAGGCTCAGTAGTTGTGGCACACAGGCCTCGTTGCTCTGCAGCACGTGGGATCTTCCCTAACCAGGGCTTGAACCTGTGTCCCCTGCATTGGCAGGCGGTTTCTTAACCACCGCGCCACCAGGGAAGCCCCAGTTTGTCACTTCTTAATGTTGGGTCAGCCCCCCTCATGGACTATTTCATTTCTAATCTATGCAGATGAAAGTGAAATAACTGCTACTGTTTGTATTTTAAATAAAATAGAGTTGGTACCTCTCATGCGAAGGTATAAAAGCCTCTCTTTCTATTTCTACACGTGACCCATCCACTCAGTATTCAAGGATCTACAGCAGGCCAAAGGGGATTAAGGCAGGACTGAGCCAAGACCCCACAGAGAAAGTGCCTTTTCAAGGATCTTGGCCAAGCCTCAGAAAGTTAAGGTTGCTGACAGGATTCCTGTACATTTTGTTCATTTGAATCACAGTGTAGCATGAATATATTCTATGTCGTATAAACCTCAATTACCTGTATTTAAATTTAATCTCTATACACCTTTGCTTTTCAATCTTACATGCCTACTGTTTAAATTTACCTCAATTACCTGTATTTAAATTTAATCTCTATACACTTTTGCTTTTCAATCTTACATACCTACTAGCCTTACTAGGCAGTAAGGCAACTATGATTATTTTATAGGCAGTTATCTACGAGAGATTCACCATGGGCAGAATCAGTTTACACAACTTGATTGCATGACTGAAAGCTGTTTTGGCATAACCTCAATTAAAATTAATGAGTCATCCTAGTGAAGGCGGGAAGAGACAACGATCTACCTAAAAGTCTTGCCTTTGATATGCTTCTTCTATTATTTAAATAATATTTATTGATTCTTGCTCTAAGCCCTGGAAAAATCCAGAAAAAATGATTTCCCCGGGCCTCAAGAAGTTCTGAGTTGACTGGAAAAGACAAATTAAGACATGGATACAAAAAGGGTGATTAGTGCCGTGACAGAGCCAGGTACGTGTTGCGTGAAGAACTAAGCCTCTGAGGAAAGGCTTCCAGAGGAAGTGGCATTGGAGCTGAGTCTCGAAGGGATAGTTATTTCTAGAAGAAGGTAAGGAGAACATTTTCTCAGAGAGACCAGCAATGTGCAATATGGATTGCCTCTAGACTCTCAGAGCCACTCTGCCTGCAGAAAAACCTTTCTTTG
Source organism: Globicephala melas (assembly GCF_963455315.2). Taxonomy (NCBI): domain Eukaryota; kingdom Metazoa; phylum Chordata; class Mammalia; order Artiodactyla; family Delphinidae; genus Globicephala; species Globicephala melas. The sequence goes on along the minus strand of NC_083327.1, from coordinate 74,286,160 downwards.
AGTCAGAACCCTCCTGTGGCTTTCCATTACCCACAGGATAAAGCCTCACGTAATCAGCCTGCCCTACCTCAGTGATTCCTGCCACCTTGAGAGCTGCCTCCTGCCTCTGCCTCGGCAAGCATCACGTTCCAGTCTCCCTGTCACCCTCTGTTTCTTCATCCTTCCTGCTGTCCCCTCTGCCTCAAATTCCTTCCCCACCGCTTCTGCCTGCCAAGTTCCTACTCATTCTTTCAGGCCCCTCTCACATGTGACCGCTTGTGTGAATATGGCTCATTTCCTCACACACAGAAATAGGGAAGAAGTTCCTTTATCTGAATTCCTGTCGCATTGTATACCTATCTCGATTGTAGCACTAACTGTACTCATTGTGCCCTGATTTGCCCATCTCATCCATGACACTAGGATTTCCCACAGACACCTCTTAGGCATCTTTGCATATCCAACCCTCAACACAGGCGTGATGCGTCCTCAACTTTTTTAAGTACAGAGGATGAAAATGAATGAGTGTCCAGAGTACAGATTTTTCAGCTGAAGAGTATTTTTCATGCCAAACTCTGCACCTATGCTCTTGAGCCCATCTGTCTCTTTTTCTTCCCCTACAGATGCCCGTGACAAGGTACAAACATGTACCTTGCCATTCTGTCCGATAAAACCTTGCTCTGATCCTGTTCATAGCTTTGGCTTCATGCCTCTTTTCTCTTTGGTCACCAGCCTTGGTAGTCGTATAAGTCTCTAGCCCTTCTCTTCCTAGTCACCCCTCCTATTCTCCACCGCTCTACCAAAACTGCCACTCAGATGTCACCAATGGTCTTCCCAGGGTCAAATCTTAAGCTTAGACCCCATCTCTTCTCACTCTACCTTCCTTGTCGCCACTATCGTTTCTGAGTCTCTCCACACTGCAATCCCAGCTCCACAGTGATGAGATCTTTCTAAAATACTGTGATGTTCAGAAGTCACTTATTACACGTCATAGTCTACAGAATAAAGAGAACTCAATCTTCATAATCCAAGCCATTCCAATCTGCTCGCCTGTCAGAGCCTCGCCAAGAATGCCACGTTCCAGCCACATGGCAACAGCTACTCTGCGCTCTCTGAATATACTATGCACTTGCAACTTTCATGCTTTTGTTCAAACTGTCTCCCCTACAGTATCTGCTCTTTCTCTCCACTAAAACCCTACTTATCCTTCGAAGGTGAACTCGATTATCTCCTCCACTGTAAAATCCTCCCCTCATCCAGAATTTATCACTCCCTTCACTGGACTCCTAGAGCACTCTGTTGATCAATACATCTATTATAACACTTATAGCCTTATAGTACAGCAAACTATTTGAATGTCTGTCTCCTCTACTGAATCATGAGGTTTTATGGTCAAGAACTGCGTGTTATACCTTACCCCCCAAACCTTCAGAGTCTCATATATAACAGACGTTCAATAAATACCTGTTGAATTTAATTGAATTAACTTGAATCAAGGAAGCTCCAAACAATAGCAAGGAACACCAAAACAACATCCACTGTTCCTTGAAATTTACTCAGAACTCAGAACTTAACCAATCTACCAAGTACTGCAAAATTCAAAATATTTCCAGGTGAAATTTTATACTGCAGCAGATGTTTCCACCCACAGACATGCCCTCAGGTTATTACTTTTTGCTTCTCGAAATTCAAGTTGTCTCGCAAAACGTCTCCAGAGACCAGCTCTCCCTCCAGATGTGTCAGCTGACCCTGAAGAGTCTCCAACTTCTTTTCTGCTTTCTGGGCTCTCTGTAGAGCTCTCTGGTGAGACCCAGACTCATTTCCCAACTGTTCAACAAGCTCAGATATTTGGGCTTCAAGCTGGAAGACCATCTGGAAACAAAGAAACAGAACAAGGATAAGCCTTGTTTCAGATGCAACAAAGTGTTAAAATCTACTGCTTAGCGGAAGGGACAAAACTATTTATAACACCAGCTTCCAGATTCTCTGCAACAATTAACTTAAAAAAATAGGTAATGGATAGCTGCATTTGCCTCTGCTTGAAATAAATCTACACTCGTTAGCTAATAAAATATTTTACTGGTATTTTTAATTTTTATATAATTCCTTAAACAGGTTCCTCGAGAAGTATTTCGGGAAAACACTTACTCCTAAAACTACTATTAATTTAGGAGTTTCAAAGCTTAGTTGGAAAAAGAATTCAGACAGAAAGTACTTTGAAAACTTTTGAGTTTTCAAAGTACTTTGAGTTTTCCAGAGAAACTCTTTCACCACATATACCAGATTAAGATTATACAATGAGGTAATCTTGATAGGTAACCTTGAGACATTATCAGGAATTCAAGGGCAGAAAGATATTTTTTCAAGCTTTTTTTAGAACTTTCTATTGCATATTGGTTACTCATGCACTGAAGTGCAGTGGTACTGCGTCTGTGCTGAATAGTTTTGGAGTAATGTCATCGTTTCAGCATTTGAAAGGGCAAAATTCCACTAATATAATGACTCTAAATACGGTCAATAGCAGAGTATAAGAAGGCAAGGAAATCTGATCACCACCTCCTCTTCTAAAGCATAAAATCACTATTTCTCCATTAAAGGACCCAAAACTCTACACAACCCCCTACCTTGCCCAACGCTTCCATCCTTTCCTGGAGTTTCCCTCTCTGTCCTGACCTTCCCTTAAACCAAGAACTTAAATTTACCAAACACCTCAAGTACACTTTGAGATTACTCAGATTGATTCTGCCAAATCCAATTTTCAGAAAATGTTGAATTCGATAAAAACACCAAGTTTGAGGTGATAAATTTGTTTGGCTTTGATGGTTTATTTTGGAAGAAGAAAGGGGAAAAGTAGTAGATATTTACATAATACTCAGTACCATTCTCACAGAAATTAATATATCTTGACGGTCTCAGGCTTACAGTCTCAGGTTAAAAAAAAAAAAAATTCCTGTTTGCCTATCTACAAACAACCAAATTTAAAGGCAAGAAGACATTCAAGCTGTCTTCAACTATTTAAAAAGCGATTATATAGAAGAATAGTAGGATTTGTTCTGAGTTGCCCTCAGAGCTCAAGTTGAGGACCAAAAGGTATAAATCAAAGAATCTTACTCTAAGGTAAAGAATTTCCCCCAGTCCCAATAATTTCAAAGTGATACATACTCACTGTATAAGAAGATTCATTACGGACAAAAACAAAAGTGTAAATAAGCAAAACTAATTCCCATGATCCCACCACCCAGAGGCAACAACTATTAATATTTTTTAATAATTTATTTGTATGTATTGCTAAAATATAGTTGAGATATTATATATGCAATTCTGTGGGTTTGTTTTTACCTCATATTTTAAGCATCTTCACATGTCAGGCAGTGGAGTTCCCAGTCACTGGAGAAGGCTAGAATTGGGCCAATCAAGGAAGGTTAAATTACTTAATCTCTGAACTCTCTAATTTTGTCCTTCTAAGGCTCTCAAGGTCTGAGGCCTATAATTCAATTAATTCTATACTCCTTTGGGTGTTTAAAATCAGCTATTTGATGGCAAGCTGCTCAGCATCATATCCAAGGAATTCCATTTCCAAAGGAAATTTATAATTTCATTATAGACTATGAGGCTTTAAGAACCCTCATTTCATGTTTCCTACCTTTAGTGCAATAGTAGATCTGACCTTAATGCAAAAATGCATTAAGTACCATATACAAAGTAACCTACAGAACAAGGGCTATCAAACCACGTCCTCAAGATACTGGCTCCTAAGGCACTGTCTAATGATACTATGTTGTACAAGGATGACACGTTTCTGTGCAACTGAAAATGTGGTTTCACACTGGACTCCCAGTAGAAAGTAAGTCTTTCCACCTGAAGATCCTTCCACAGTTCTCCTGTCTCACAGTTCACCTGGAAAAGAGAATGAAACCAAAGAGCTAACAGATGCGGAAAATCTCAGCTGGAGAGATGGAAAACTGTGTGATCACTTAGCCACAGTCAACACGCTGCAGACCTTACCAGAGGAGAGCAAAGTCTTCAATGGAAATCAATCAGTAATGACCTCGAGCAAGTGCAGTAACTAGACTCAGAGAGTGATAATGACCCTGAAGGAAGAAGCAGACACCTGATGTAGACCAGACTGTGGAACAGGGACTTTAAAGTGAGACAGTCCTGATTCCAAGTTCTCACTCTACCACTCACCAGTGTGTTAACTGAAGCAAGAAATTAACCTCTCTGAAACTCATAGACTTTGCTATGATGAGCAGCTGAGCTAAATGAGATAATCCGAGTAGCCCGGTATCCCATACCCAACTGAAGTTCAATATATTGCATCCACTTTTTTTTTATTAACATCTTTATTGGAGGATAATTGCTTTACAATGGTGTGTTAGTTTCTGCTTTATAACAAAGTGAATCAGCTATACGTATACATATATCCCCATATCTCCTCCCTCTTGTGTCTCCCTCCCACCCTCCCTATCCCACCCCTCTAGGTGGTCACAAAGCACCGAGCTGATCTCCCTGTGCTATGTGGCTGCTTCCCACTAGCTATATATTTTACGTTTGGTAGTGTATACATGTCCATGCCACTCTCTCACTTCGTCGCAGCTTACACTTCCCCCTCCCCGTGTCATCAAGTCCATTCTCTACGTCTGCGTCTTTATTCCTGTCCTGTCCCTAGGTTCTTCAGAACCTTTTTTTTTTTTTTTAGATTCCATATATATGTGTTAGCCTACAGTATTTGTTTTTCTCTTTCTGACTTACTTCACTCTGTATGACAGTCTTTAGGTCCATCCACCTCACTACAAATAGCTCAATTTCGTTTCTTTTTATGGCTGAGTAATATTCCATTGTGTATATGTGCCACATCTTCTTTATCCATTCATCCGATGATGGACACTTAGGTTGCTTCCATGCCCTGGCTATTGTAAACAGAGCTGCAATGAACATTGTGGTACATGACTCTTTTAGAATTATGGTTTTCTCAGGGATATGCCCAGTAGTGGGATTGCTTGGTCGTATGGTAGTTCTATTCTTAGCTGCATCCACTTTTATCATCAGTATTACTCCTCCAGTATGTGGGTTCACTCAGTCCTTTGCTTTTCTTAGTTTATGGAGCCTTTCAGGAATTATGTTATATCGTGTTTCTCAAACTCTTTTCAGCCCATAGAGCCTGTTTTTCAACTAGAAGTCTTTCTGGTAAAGACAAATAAGGAATAAATGTGTTGAATCAGAGGTGAGGGGGTCCCTCCTGCATCCTCACCCTGGGCGGACCTGAAAGCGTTCCATGGAACCTGCAGACTCGGCAGAGTGTAACTTTTAAAAACACCAGGATGGCTGACCTGTGCAGAACCTACCCAACCTCCCTGCCAAGATTCTGGCGTCCAGAGAGGAGGAAACAGCTATGAACTTCCCTATATTCTATGCACCACAGAACTTACCTGCATACGCTTACCTAGATCTCCATGAATATGATACCACCAAGTCTTTTCAAAGTTAAATTTACATATTTTTATTCAAATAAATTAACATTCCAATCTGACTCAGTTCTTGGGAACACCAAATGCCAATGCCCGGGTGAAAATACGTGTCCCATCGAAACTGTAAAGTTGTGTCGTGTTTCTCACACCAAGAAATGTGATTTTCTTTCCTTTTTTTTTTTCTCCTCCTTTTTCTTAGTACCATTTGTTAATATATCCCTGATACTCTGTGGCACAAGATGTGCCAGGGGTTTCAACACTAGAGATACATGGAATAGGGCAGGGAAGAGGGGGTGGATTGTAATAAAGAATATATATCTCAATTTTTTAAAAACAAAAAGAAGGCCCTGAAATAAATCATACTTCAAAAACAAGCAGCTTGGATTTTGGAAGTGAAGTCATAATGCCCTAACAGAATTAATTTACTTCCCAAGGACAAGTAGTTGTTGATTTTTCCAGAGAGGGAACTTTTGCCCTAAGATTAAACCCAATGGAAACATGAGAGCTCAAAACTGAAGAGAGAGCCACTCAGGTCACTTAAGGGCCAGTGCCTTTTGGACATGGACAATTCTCTTCTGATTACTGAAACTAGATTTTCACTTAAGAAATACACAAAATAAGTTATCAGGAACCAATCAAATTATCCTTCCTTCTTGTCAGTACGTATGGCCAACTTTATGGACAGGCTAGCCCTACACCTGTCATACATAATAAAAGTATGACATACATAATAAAAGTTGTGTATGTCAACTTTTATTATGACTTGAATTGGGTCACCCCAAAAGAGATGCGGGGAAGTCCCCTGGTGCCTCAGAATGTGACCTTATTTGGAAACAGAATCTTTACAGAGATAATCAAGTTAAAATGAGGTTTTGAGGATGGGCCCTAATCCAATAGGACTGGTGTCCTTATTAAAAGAGGAAATTTGGAAAGAGAGACACACAAGTAGAAGGAAAATTATGTGAAGACACAGAGAGATCATGGTCCATAAGCCAAGGAATACCTGAGGCTACAGAAGCCAGGTGAGAGGTGCGAAACAGGTTCTCCCCTGCGGCACTCAGAAGACACCAATTCCAACACCTTAACTTTGGACTTCAAGCCTCCAGAACTGTGAGACAATACATTTCTGTTGTTTAAGCCACCCAGGTAATGGTACTTTGTCATGGCCATTCTAGGAAATTAATACACTATAGAGGCTGGGAGAGCTGAAATCTCTATCTGTGTACTTTCCCAGATGCCCTTGTAGCCAGGGGTGACTATAGAACATAATACTGGACAATTAAATGTCAAAGGAAGTCTACTTGAAGCTTCTGGGCAAACGTTTGGTTTAGGATATTGGAGGATTAAGAACAGAGCAGAATGATGAGATCAGAAGGGGGAGTGTGGGAGTTGCAGAAACATCTCAGGTCCTTTATGGCATCGGATTGCTTCCCCAGAGCTCCCACACCAGACTGGAAAAGCTCCAGTGGAGGATGTACAGCCTTGTGTGTGCTCTAAAGCAGGACAGACGAGCTGTCTAGATAAATGTTTGTAAGGTTGTACTAATTTGTCTATAATGAAGGAGACGACATGGAAATCCCTCATGGTCCTGTCCTCTCTGTACAGGTCAATTCTCAGCCAGGTGACTAGCCAGTTTGGAAACATCTAAAAGTTAAAAAACAAACAAAAAAACACTTTGCCTCAAGATTCTAAACTAAAATCTGAAAACGTCACAGCTTCCAGTCATTGTGTAAGAAATCATTATTTCAAAAACACTTGTTACGAGTGTCCTGAAATTTCAGGCGGCATAACATCGAAATACTCATTTAGAATTCCTGGGAACCCGACAGTAGAACATTCCTCTAAGAGAGTGGTTTTCAACTAGGGACAATTTCACCGCCCACTCCCCAGCCCCAGGGACATTTTGCAATGTCTAGAGACATCTTTGCTTGTCACAAACTGGGGAGAAGAGGAGGTACTATCGGTATCTAGTGGGTAGAAGCTGGAGATGCTGCTAAACATCGTACAATACACAGAACGGCCTTTACAACAAAGGATTATCCAGCTCAGAACATGTCAACAGCTGAGATACCCTGCTCTAAGATATAGCAAAGCATTTAAAAAGAAAATTAGATTTTGTTATAATCAGAAGAGCATGGAACAAGTAGAAATGACTTACTGAAAAAGTGTGGGTCGTGTCCTGAGTTCTACCCCGAACTGCAACTAGAGGAGAGTGAAAATGAAGAGCGAAGAGGTAAACAAGAAAAGCAATGTTCAGTAAGTAGGAGTCACGGTGAAGGGGAGAATTTGCCAGGCCCTGAGCACAAGGGTATTACTCAAGAGTGGACTGTGTGTTTATCCACGGCAGCTGGCAGGGCGTTGCAGCCTCCTCAACAAACAGATTCATCAAACTGCAAAGCTCCCATTCTTCAGAAACATTTCTAAGACAATATATAGAATCCATTTTCTCCTGATTTTACTTGAAGAGGAGTCACACAAGGTGCCAGCTATATGCTTGATTTCAGGCTTCTAAATAGTGAGAGCAGCTACTGAAAAAAATTACAGGGTAGGAAAGGCGGACAAAGGCACTAAAAACACTGAATCATTCTCATTTTTATGAGGAGAGGGAGAAGGCATATCCAGCTTAACCAATTTACATCATTTTGCTTTAGAAAATAAACATATACTTCATGCTGACAACTTTATGCCATGTTTCACATGCTGGAATTAAAATAGTTTTAGGAAAACATTTGGGAAAATAGAAGAGGGAAGCAATAAAATGAAATGGCAAAGATCCATTAGCTATTGGAGTACGTCTATTACTATTCAAGGTAAGTCACTTGAAGTTTTTCCCAGTCCTATAAATAATTCCCTTCCCCAATCCAGGACCTATATGTGTACTGCATCACAAGATAAACTGAGTCACTCTCAGAGACCCACACATGTTACAGGGGTGAACATTTTATATCCACAGAGAATCCTACACTTGAACAAAGGAGTCACTAGGGCTGCTCCTGGAGTACATGTGAATTTTGCAGTTTTAAAGGGAATTAAAAATGTTTTATCGGGACTTCCCTGGTGGCGCAGTGGTTAAGAATCCACCTGCCAATGCAGGGGACACAGGTTCAACCCCTGGTCCAGGAAGATCCCACATGCCATGGAGAAACTAAGCCCGTGCACCACAACTACTGAAGCCCACGCGCTCTAGGGTCCACGAGCCACTATCACTGAGCCCACATGCTGCAAATACTGAAGCCTGTGCACCTTGAGCCTGTGCTCCGCAACAAGAGAAGCCACTGCAGTGAGAAGCCCGCGCACCACAACGAAGACCCAATGCAGCCAAAAATAAATAAATAAATAAATTTATTTTTAAAAAGAAGTTTCATCACTAAAGGAAATTTACAAATGCAGCCCCGAACTTTGAGTTAGTGATCACTTTGAGTTTTTTAGGATCATTAAAAGGAGGAAAAGTGCATTTTCTCCTTTCAAGCAAAAAAATGAACTCAGTAGAAGAAATAGTTCCTAATGGAATTATACATAGAATTTGGATATTATTTACCTTAAAACCTCATTAATTAGGACTTCAATAATCTGGATTTGAGGATAGTTTAAACAGAGTGTGGGCTGAAATTAACTCAGCTAAGCAAAGCTTTATAGAAAATGAGACTTGCTAATAGTATAAATAAGGTAACAAAATTAAGCAAGCTTCAATCATATGTGTGATTTCAACCATTTTTAAATCCACTTGTTAAATAGGTGCCCTGAAAGACTGTTCCAGGTACCAACACATCAGGAAAAGGAGGCGAGGAGGGGAGGAGGGGCCAGGGCAGCAATAGTTAATGTTTAGTATTGCTATTTGCCAGACAGTGTGTTAAGGACTTCCCAACAATTTTTTTTCATTTAATGCTTACAACAAACAACAACCTGAAGAGGCAGATACAGTTGCAGGTCCAGGAACTCTTATCTACAATTGCAAAATCCAAAAGGATCTGAAAGCTGACGGTTTTTTTCCAAAAGTTATTTGCTAGCAAAGCTTGACCTAACAGGATTTGGCAACAAACCCTGACCTGAAGTGACCGAGGCTATTCACAGTCTTGGTGGGTCCCACACAGCAGAGCTGCTCACAGCTTTGGCCACAGAAGATGAATGTGGTGATTATGGGGTGTTGTCCCAGACCCCACTGAGGAGGAATATGGAAGGGTGCTTTCTCCATTACCTTTCTGGGGACAATTTTACCTTCCTAAACACTGAAAAATTCTGAATTCAAAACCACAGCAGGATCCAAGGTTTGCAGATAAGGGGTGTGGACCCTGGGCTGTTCCCGTACAGCAGGCCAGGAAACAAAATCTCAGAGGCTGTCCTCTCAGGAACCTGCCCAAGGTCCCATCTGGAGCAAGTGAGTGTGCAGTAGAGACCAAGATTCAGCCCGGGTAGCTCTGAGTCCAGAACCCGCATGGTAGTATGCGGTCAGGCTTCGGGACTATAATTTATAATTGAAAGTAGTACAACCACATTTAAATGCTACTTTTAACTAACGCAGACAACCCACTCACTTACTGAGTATGCTGAATGAAGCATCTGACTGTCCTTCAGAAGCCTGTACGCAGCCATCGCCCACTCACCCGTTTCCCGCTCTCTTCCCGGTCGCCCATTTCTCGAATCCTCTCCAGAATGGCATCCTCCGTGGGCCTAAGCGTGCCCGAGCTGCTCCTCAGGAGGGCTGCAATTTTCTCCCTACGTGAGGAGTACTCGCTCTGCGAGGCTGTGGCTGCAGCCACACTGGCCTTCAAACTCTTCTCCAACTCCAGAGAGCTTCTCTTCAAGAGGTTCAGCTCCTGCTTTGAGGCATCCCAGACCCGCTGGCCAGCAAGCAGCCTTTCTTGGAGGATCTTAACTTCCCTTTCAAGAGCTTCTTTCTCCTCTACAGCACTGAGCAAGTCCTAAAATAATTTCGGAAAGTGAGGACAGTAGCATTATCAGCTAAGGAGGGGAACCTGCATTTGCTTCTCATTTACCTTGCTTGCTAATAAGTTCAAGGAGTTAGGGTTAAATGCTCATTCCATTTTTAATTTTAGGTGCCCTATCCTCTCTTCATAAAGTTGTTCAATTGTAAAGCTATGTTAGGTAAATTTAGATGTCTGAAAAAGAGAAGGGATATAAAATCAGGGCTAGAAAAAAAAGAAGGAAACTGACATATAAGCCTTTTCTATGTGGACCTCTGGAAAGAGTTAATAAAAACAAATCATTGGCTAACATACTACTAGATTCGATCCATATATAGAATATGTTTACAGGCCTATGTGTTCTTAAGTTTGGTATAAATGGAAATTGATGTTGAGTAAACAGTAAACTCTCAGAGTCCTAATAAGTCACTAAAAGTTATTTGAATGAAGATGTCTCCCCTTAAAACTATTTTAAATAACAGGTAGAATTATCATAAAAAATCATTGTATAAAGGAGAGTAGGGCTTCCCTGGTAGTGCAGTGGTTGAGAGTCCGCCTGCCGATGCAGGGGACATGGGTTCGTGCCCCAGTCCGGGAAGATCCCACATGCTGCGGAGCGGCTGGGCCCGTGAGCCATGGCCGCTGAGCCTGCGCGTCCGGAGCCTGTGCTCCGCAACAGGAGAGGCCACAACAGTGAGAGGCCCTCATACCGAAAAAAAAAAAAAAAAAAAAAGGAGAGTAAAATCTTTCTTTCAATATTCATTGACTGTGTATCCCCCTGTCTCATAAAAATAAAACCAATACTGATAGGACCTGAAGAAAGGAAATAGAAAGGAGTAGCCATTTGGTGGGTGGGAGGATTAAAAGTTAGAGGGAGATAGAGTACCATACTGAGAAGAATAATTTCAAAGAATATGATATGTATGATTAGGTTTGTAAAAATAAAGGGCATTGAGGAAGTTACCAGTACACCTACTTCTATTTACTATATGTAGAATGGTCCAAAGAGGCATAAAAAGGATATCTTTAAAATTCATTTAAAAAAAACACTTGTGGACATCAAGTTCCCAACTAAGTGAATTCACATCAAATAAGATTAAGCAGTCGGTTAGCCAGCACTGCTATAATACTGTAGTCTAGGTAAATGGCAAACATATTTTTGGTTTTTATTTAAAATAGTATGTTAGGGGCAAAAATAACTAAAAAGAAACCATATCGTCAAATAACAGATTCTACGTCTAAACTGGCCAGTTGACATTTCAGGCTGCTAGTTAAAATGCAATCATCCCTTTTGCATTAGAGCTTGAAGACAGGAAGAATGTTACTTGAAATGCTACCTCCTACCTTTTATTTTAAAAAAAAGAAAGAGAATATCTTCCTTTTTTTTTTCTGGTGATTTTTTTTTTAAATCAAGGAAGTCTTGGGCATCAATTTAAATGAATGGTGGATGTAGGTAGTTAGAGAAAGCTGCCCCTTTCTGAGATGTAATAACTAAACTAATTATAGAAACTAGTTTGTGAAATGCTTTGCTTCTCCAGGTCCTGGCACCAGCTCCATTTCCCCACTGCCTTTCCAAACCAGTCGTCTGTGCAGAGAAGTCCCATTATTACTGCTAATTAAATTATGTACACTTTATCACAGATACAATATTTTAACACTTTACAGATTTCTTTTCAGATAGTGATACAGTAGCTGCTCAATTAGAGTAACCAGTATCCGCCTTGGCAATAATAAATTGGGCCCATGTATTACTCAGAAACTACCATCTAATGTGTGGTTAGAAAACTGAGGTCCTAAATTCGATGATGCAGGGATGAAAATTAATCCTAATCCCCTCAGAGTTCTAAAACTTGATAGGAAATTACATATTAACTTTTACATTGAAAGAAAGTCCCTAATGCAAAAGAGGGGAGTTTCCATGACCAATGGAGAGACATTTTTAACCAGGAATTTACAAAAGATCCTAAAAATACACAAAAAATATATCAGACACTTGAGTACTATAGACTTACTGTCAGTTTGGAATAAACTAATCAATCAGCAGCTTACAGCAGGAGACCAATAAACACCATTAAAATATTTCAGCTATGAGGCATTTTTTCCACCCCAATATCAGACTGTTTTCTCACTGCCTTAGAGACCAGGGTCAAAACAGTCTTCTTTAACAAATCCAAAGCACCAATGCTTACGTCTAATAAAAATCAGAAAATTCTTTTGTGGTCATAGAATATAGTGGCACATGGCAGCAGGTCAGATTTTTTTTTTCTGGACACATTTCAGCCCACAGAACTATATGCTGTTTCTCGTATGAAATGCAGACTCGGGAGCCAGCGACAAGGCCTTGGGGACCTGCTCCCCCAGTGCTCTGATTAAGCGCTTCAGAATTCAGAGGCACGCGGCCGATCTGCTGGAAACAGATGTCCTCAGACTGAAAATGCAATTACTTGTACAGCTATTGGGAGACAGCGGCTAGAGTCGAGTCTTGTTGCATGGCTACCTCAAGGATACACTGAAGTAATGTGACATTGGTGTCGACGGCCAGGACCTCGGGACTGCTGTCAGAGCACACTGACACACAGAACAAGAAACAAGTAGCTCCCTGAGAGCAAAATCAGGGCTGACCTCCACAGAAGAAATCGCACAGGCAAATGAGCACAGACCCTATCAAGACAGTGACAGGGATCACTTTAAAAAATTTTTAAATTAACAAATCTTTAGATTCAGTGCTGCTAATGCAACAAAGTATAATGACCCCTTCACAATTACTTTTAACAAAAACATTTGTAAATAATAAGATCAAGGTGTTCAATTTAATTTCCCAATTAAATGCACTAAGTAATGAAATCATTCAAAGGTTTGTGTTTTTAAAACACAATTGATTCCTATTACAATGTTGCTAACCATCCTATGGATTTGGATATGCCTGAGATCAAACTGCCTCTCAAAACTAAAATGACTAATTATCATCAGGGTAGAAAACCTCTGGCTTGAGCTTAATTCATCCAACCCTAGACAGATTTCATAAAATTAAAAATTCGTTGGTTATTTCTACCTACTACAGTTAACATTAACAAAAAAACTCAGAAATTCCCCCAAACATGTCCTCTCATACATTGCTGGTGGAAGTGTGAATAGGTATAATTTTGATATAAATATCTAAAACATGTAATATGCACAATATCCTTTGGCCCTGTAATTCCATGATCTATTAGAGTGGAAGCTGCAGAGTAACATTTTACTTCAAAATGAGGAAGACCTTTCCCAAATCTGAGCTGTCCCAGTGGCATAATCAACCTTGGAAAATAATAAGAATTCAACTTAAATTTGAAATTCCCATTATTGACAAACCCGATACAAGTTAACAATAAGTTTAACTGTCCATGAGGCCAGTGTGTTCCTGGGCTTCGCTTCAGTACTGCAAAACGCTCTGCCCTGAACTGGTCAGACTGTGCCTGGAGGACCATGGACAGTTCCCAGCTGAAATTTTAAGAGGGACATTGTCAAAATGGAATGAGTTCTGCATCACATGCTAGGATTAGACCCATAATAAAAATATTTATGCAATGATGTTATTTTAAATTCTGTTTTAATTTACTTTAAATGTGTTGAATGAACCTAAAGACAAAGCATTGAAAACTTAATTATAGTTACAGAACAGAATGAAAATATTACAAACCTTGACAAGGTAAATACAATAATAAAATAAAAACTGGAATGCAGAACGATGGGAGTAAAAAGTAGGAGGCATTAAATTCATCATATATCATAGCAGAACATCTAAAAATACTATATCAGGTTGTTGAATCAGGAACAGAAATGTATTGTTTTAAAGTCTTAATGGTAATATCAGAGGTTCAAACAAGAGTTTGAGGCTAGAAGTGGAAGGAGAGATGATTTTTAATTTTACTTTGGAGCCTTATGAACATTTTTAATCTTTTATAATACGAGCAGATATTAGTTTAGGGTTTATTTTCATTTTAAGTACTCACCATTTTAGAATAGTGAGCTCCTCTAGCTTATGAGCGCCAGGACCCAGACCTACCCACCATCCTGTTGGCACCAGTACTGGGATGCCTCAGGCCAAGTAGCTAGCTGAGAAGGGATACAGCACCACTAGTAGGCTGGCTGGCTTCCTTAGAACCCCAAAATCCACTAGCCCACCCACCAGAATGCCCAGGACCAGGCTCCACCTACCTGTGCACCTGCACTAGCCCTGGAACCCCCAAGACCAGCAGCCAGCTGACATTACTTGGCCACAGCCACTAAGAGGCCAACACCAGCTCTGAGATACCTTGGGCCCCTCAGTCAGCCACCCCAGGAACCAACCCCACCCACAAGCAGGCAGACAACAGACCCAGGACCACTGCAACCCAGGAACCTGCCATGTCAGGACCCAGCCCACACACGAAGGAGCCAACACCAGCTCTGGGACACCCTGGGCCACTCAGCCAGCACCAATCCCTAGAAACATACAATCTTCCAAGACTGAATCAGGAAGAAATAGAAAATATGAACAGACCAAACATCAGTAATAAAATTGAATCAGTAATTTTAAAACTTCCAACAAACAAAATTCCAGGATCAGATGGCTTCATAGGTGAATTCTACCAAACATTTAGAGAAGAGCTAACACCTATCCTTCTCAAATTGTTTCAAAAAATTGCAAAGGAAGGAACACTTCCAAACTCATTCCACAAGGCCATGTATTATCCTGATACCAAAACCAGACAAAGAATCACTAAAAAGAAAAT
Source organism: Globicephala melas (assembly GCF_963455315.2). Lineage (NCBI taxonomy): Eukaryota > Metazoa > Chordata > Mammalia > Artiodactyla > Delphinidae > Globicephala > Globicephala melas. The sequence continues at coordinate 74,271,040 of NC_083327.1, read as the reverse complement.
TACAGGCTAATACCACTGATAAACATAGATGCAAAAATCGTCAACAATAAACTGGCAAATCAATTTTAACAATACATTAAAAGGATCATACCCATGATCAAGAGGGATTTATCCCAGGGATGCAAGGATGTTTCAACATCTCCAAATCCATCAGTGTTATATACTACATTAATATATTGAAAAATAAAAATCATATGATCATCTCAATAGATGCAGAAAAAGATTTTGACAGAATTCAACATCCATTTCTGATAAAAAAAAAAAAAAACTCTCCAGAGAGTGGGCATAGAGGGAACATACCTCAACATAATAAAGGCCATATATATGACAAGCCCACAGCTAACATCATACTCAATGGTGAAAATCTGAAAGCATTTCCTCTAGGATCTGGAACAAGATAAAGATGCCCACTCTTGCCACTTTTACTCAACATAGTATTGGAAGTCTTAGCCACAACAATCAGACAAGCAAAAGAAATAAAAAGAATCCAAATTGTGAAGGAAGAAGCAAAACTGTCATGTTTGCAGATGACATAATACTATACACAGAAAATCCTAAAGATGCCACCAAAAAACTACTGGAACTCATCAATGAATTCAGTAAAGTTGTAGGATACAAAATTAATATGCAAAAATCTGTTGCATTTCTATATACTAACAATGAACTATTGGGAAGAGAAATCAAGGAAACTATCCCATTTACAATCACATCGAAAAGAATAGAATATCTAGAAATAAATCTAAGGAGGTAAAAGACCTGTATTCAGAAGATTATAAGACACTGATGAAAGAAAGTAAAGATGACAGAAACAGATAAAAAAAATATACCATGCTCATGGACTGAAATAATTAATATTGTTAAAATGACCATACTACCCAAGGCAATCTACAAATTCAATGCAATATCTATCAAAATACCAATGTTATTTTTCACAGAACTAGAACAAATAATTCTAAAATTTGTATGGAAACACAAAAGACCTCAAATAGTCAAAACCTTCTTCAGAAAGAAGAAAAAGCTGGAGGCCTCATGCTCCCTGGTTTCAAACTATTACACAAAGCTACAGTAATCAAAACTGTGTGGTACTGGCACAAAAACAGACATGTATATCAATGGAATAGAGATCCCAGAAATAAACTCACATTTATATGGGCAATTAATCTACAACAAATGAGGCAAAAATATACTGTGGGAAAAAGACAGCCTCTTTAATAAATGGCGTTGGAAAAACTGGACAGCTACATGCAAAAGAGTCAAACTGGACTACTTCCTCACACCATACACAAGAATTCAAAATGGATTAAAAACTTAAATTGTAGACCTGAAACCATAAAACTTCCAGAAAAAAAACATAGGCTATGTGCTCTTTGACATCAGTCTTAGTAATATTTTTTTGGACCTGTCTCCTCAGGCAAGGGAAACAAAATCAAAAATAAACAAATGGGACTACATCAAACTAAAAAGCTGTTGCACAGCAAAGGAGACTATCAACAAAATGAAAAGGCAGCCTATTGAATGGAAGAAGATATCTGCAAACAATAAATCTTTTAACAGGTTAAAAGCCAAAATATACGAAGAACTGATACAACTCAACATCAGGAAAAAAAAAAAAAAAGGGCTTCCCTTTTGGCACAGTGGCACAGTGGTTGGGAGTCTGCCTGCCGATGCAGGGGACGCGGGTTCGTGCCCTGGTCCAGGAGGATCCCACATGCCGCGGAGCGGCTGGGCTCGTGAGCCATGGCCACTGAGCCTGCGCGTCCGGAGCCTGTGCTCTGCAACGGGAGAGGCCACGGCACTGAGAGGCCTGCGTACCGCAAAAAAAAAAAAAAGAGAGAACAACTAGATTGAAAAATGGGCAGAGGGCCTGAATAGACATTTTTCCAAATAGACATACAGATGACCAAAGATCCAAGAAAAGATGCTCAACATCACTACTGAAAATCAAAACCACAATGAGAGATTACTTCTCACCAGTCAGTACAGTTATTATCAACAAGAAAACAAATAGCAAGTGTTGGTGAGGATGTGGAGAAAAGGAAACCCCTGTTCACAGTTGGTGGAATGTAAATTGGTGCAGCCTCTGTGGAAAACAATATGGAGATTCCTCAAAAAAATTAAAATTGAACAACCATATCATCCAGCAATTCCACTCCTGGATATTTATCCAAAGAAAATGAAAATACTAATTAGAAAAGATATATGCACCCCTATGTTCCTTGCAGCATTATATATATATATAACTCAGCTATAAACTCAGCTATAAGAATGTATATAACTCAGCTATAAACTCAGCTATAAAAAAAGAATGAAATCTTGCCATTTGCAACAACATGGATGGACCTAGAGGGTGTTATGCTAAGTGAAATAAGTCAGACAGAGAAAGACACAGAATCACTGTGTGATTCCATTTATATGTGCAATTTATATGTGCAATAAAAAACAAATGAACAGACATAACAAAACAGAAATGGAGTCATAGATACAGAGAACAAACAGGTGGTTGCCAGAGGGTAGAGGGATGAGGGAAGGAAAGAAGTAGGTGAGGGAGACTAAGATGTACAAACTTCCAGCTGCAAAATAAGTGAGTCATGGGTATGAAATGTACATTGGGGAATATAATCAATAATTACATAATATCCTTTTATTGTGACTGACAGTAAATAGACTTACCATGATGATCATTTTGAAATGTACAGAAATATCAAATCACTATGTTGCATAACAGGAACTAACATAGTGTTGTAGGACAAATATACTTCAAAAACAAACAAACTCATCGGTTACAAGGGGTGGGAGGTAGGGGAAGGGGGAATTGGATGAAGGCAGTCAAAAGGTACAAACTCCCACTTAAAAGACAAATAAATCCTAGGGATGTGATGTACAACATGATAAGTATAATGAACGCTGCCGTATGTTATACGGGACAGTTGTTAAGAGAGTAAATCCTAAGAGTTCTCATCACAAGGAAAAAATTTTCTATTTCTTTAATTTTGTATCTATACGAGATGATGGATGTTCACTAAACTTATTGTGTAATCATTTCACGATGTATGTAAGTCAAACCATTATGCTCTACACCTTAAACTTATACAGTACTGTATAGCGATTATATCTCCATAAAACTGGAAAAAAAGAGAGAACCAGGAGGAGGACGTGAATTATAGGGATTTTGATCCTGACTTGCTACAGTGAAGAACTGTCAAACAATTAAGACTGCACAGAGGAAGTGGACCTCCGGTGAGTTCCCTGCCTCTGGAGGAGTTCAAGGGAAGGATGGGTACTAGCTAGACAGGGACATTTTAGAGATGATTCTTATTTCAAATAGAGAGTTTGATGATCTAGATTCTAAAAGACCTTAGGGTCACTTCCAACATTGTGATTCTATGATTTTAAAGAGATCTTTAACTTCTTTAGTAATTTATCCTGTCTGATAATTTCTCATTTCCAGGAACTCTTTCCATATGTCTGTACTCTTAAAATAACCATACATTTATTTTAATCCCTAGATAAAAGTAAATAACTAGGAAAAGGAAATTAAAACACTGAGCATCAATTATGTGCTGGGCTTGTCTTGAGTACCATATGTAGATTACATCATTCAATCCTAACGATAACTGTAAGAGGTAGATCCTTAAATTATTTTCCCATTTTACATACAAGAAACTGAAGTTCAAAGAGGTAAAGTCATATGCCTCAGATCACACAGCCAAATGATTCTGGAGCCTATATTAAAAACCCAAGAGCCTCGCCTCTGAGCCACCCTGCTCAGTGTGTCTCTCTTATCCTCTCCCCTCTTACACACTCTGCTGTAGACAACAAACCAAGAAAGCAGAAGGGACATCCTTCCAAACCAAGCCTGCTGACTCCAAAACCAATATTCTTTCTCCTAGCTTCAATTCTGGCCACTAGAATTAAGGAAAATGTGAAGTGTGACGGAAAATAAGCTGTTTTAAATCCATTATGTAAGTTTAATTTCTGATTCACTGATTGAAACGTCTGGTCTATAGGAAACGTGTGTGGCTAATATAGATAAAATGACTACTTTTCTCAGCATTAGATTATTTCGAGACGACAACAACAACAACAAAAGGTGCCAATCTATAAAAGTTTTTAAAACGTACTGCAATTTAAACTATTAAAGATTGTCAAATAATATATTATCCATATGTATAATAAATCACCTGGATTTTTATTTGGGAATTTTCATAAAGTAACTTAAAAAAAATCATTAAGATAATAAGAAAAGCTGAGTTTGGTAGAAACAGTACCTCAGCCCCGTGGATACTTCTACCTCTGCAGTCATTCTGGACTTTATTAATAAAGTAAGTTTCCAACCTCAAAAACAGAGCTTTAGAAAGCATTATGAAAACTCTTCCTGAGACCATTAATGTGTCAGTAAAACCACTTGACAGTGTTTTTCAGTAGTAAATCTTTGAAGTCATAATCCCATGAATGAGCACTTTATTAAAGACTTCAAGTTTTTAACTGCCCATATTTTTTTAATAATTTGTATTATTTTGGCAGGAACTTGATCCCAAAGTGAATGTGTTTCACAAGTCTGAACAACATTGCATCATCAGTCATTTACAAGTAAAGACACATATAAAAGAGGAATAAGTTTTGTATTTTTAATGTGCTTTTGCAATACATTGTCATTTCCTACTGCTCATCTCCAGAAACGCACTTTTATAGACAAACTCATTCTTCATAATTTTCAAGGCTTGATAATTTGATAACTACTATCTATAATCAAATTAAAATCATTCATTCACTGAGGAAATTTGCATAGCTACTTATTTTTATTGTTCCACTGACAAATAGTATTTGGCACCAGACTTGTATGGAGGAAGTAGCTGTGAATATACATGCAAAGGGGATTACTGATAAAAGCACAACAACATAATGACCAGGGTTCAAGTCACTTTGCCAGTTAATAGCTGTGCATACTTGAGCAAAGTACATAACCTCTCTGAGCACTTAGCAAAATGACTATGTTAATGGCAAGTGATTAATAAATGGTGACTATTATACTAATGATTGCTGATAGTACTAACATAAAAAGTCTGAGAGTCTTAAACTTCACTAAGAAGGTTTACTTATAGGTGGCATATTGAAAGTGTAATTTTGAAATAATTTTATGTATATTGTAAGACAAATCAAATGAGTAAATATTATTGGTAATATCCAAAAGATACTAATATAAAGTTAAAAGATATTAATTTATTAATAAATTAATTAATTTTAAATTTTTATTTTTAAAATTAATTAATTTTAATTAAAATTAATATTCTAATTAACTCTAGAATATTACTTTTAATTAAAAATACCAGTATTAATTTATTACTAAAAAAAGTATTTCTAGCTCTGTCCACTCACTGAAAGCAATGATACCCCAATAGCAATGAGCACACCTAAAGCCTGAATCTTGGTTTCTAAGCACCATTCCCCAGTAAAAGGAGCCAAAGCTCCATAGAGAAGGCTGCTCTTAGTGCTGTGGTCTGAAAATTGTAAGTGAGCCTAAGATATCATCTTCTGTCAAAAGGCAAGGAAGCATTGAAAGACTAAAGGAGTCAGGTTATAAGGTCACAGAGACCATCTTGTAGGGACTCGTCCTGGCCAAACATGGAGGATTGGAAAGCCAAAAGGAGAATAATTGATTATAATATAGTAAGTGTCAATAAATAAAAATCCATGTGTCCATAGAATTGAAAATAAAAGGTAAGAAAACAAAAAGCTTTTCTTTACGTAAGCATGTCAACTAATAAGTAGAAGGAAGGATGAAATTAGAATATTACCACTTTGCCACCCCTGATGTAAGTTAATCCAGAAAAGAATCGATGGATGATAACATCACTAGGTCAACTTGATGCAGAACAGAAATAACCTGCCAATGATCACCCCACAGATACCTTATTTAACTGAAGGAAAAAAAATGTACCTTTACACTAAAGATCTGGGCAATCAAACTTAGTTTCAGCAACAATAGAAAAATCTAACACTATCTGCTTCTAATGCAATGCAATATGAAGTATACAACTTTAGCTTTGAAATATTCTTGCCAGAAAGGTTTAACCTGGGGACTTCCCTGGTGGCACAGTGGTTAAGAATCCGCCTACCAATGCAGGGGACACAGGTTCAATCCCTGGTCCGGGAAGATCCCACATGCCACAGAGCAACTAAGCCCGTGCGCCACAACTACTGAGCCTGCGCTCTAGAGCCCACGAGCCACAACTACTGAAGCCCGCGTGCCTAGAGCCTGTGCTCTGCAACAAGAGAAGCCACCGCGATGAGAAGCCCACTCACCACAACAAAGAGTAGCCCCCGCTCGCCGCAGCTAGAGAAAGCCCATGTGCAGCAACGAAGGCCCAACGCAGCCAAAAATAAATTAATTAATTATTTTTAAAAAAGGTTTAACCTGAAACCAATACAGCCCCTAGATCCAACTTTAAGTGTATAGGGCATAGATGAGCAAGTTAAGTAACATCTTGAAGAAACAATCAGACCACTGCTCTGTACTCTGTATAAGTCAATGATATTTTTTGAAAAACTATAAAAGGCTAAACATAACAAATAAATGCAATGAATGAACCTAGGTTGAGCCCCAATTTGGGGAAGAAAACAGCTATAAAAGACATTCTTGTAGAAAATGATGAAATTTGAATGTCAATATTAGATGGTTATTGATTAGCTATTGCTGTGTAACAAATTAGCCCAAACTTAGTGGCTTAACACAACAAACATTTATTATCTCACAGCACTATGGGCCAGAAATCTGGGACTGACTTAGCTGGGTGTTTCTGACTCAAGGTCTCTCAGAAGGTTCTAGTCAAGCTGTTGACCAGGGCTACTGTCACCTCAAGATCATCTGAAGGAGGAATTCACTTCCAAGCTCACTCACATGGTAGCTGATAGGCCTCGGTTCCTGGGCACCTGGGCCAGGCAACTGGCTACCTGAGGGCCCCACCACATGGCAGCTGGTGTTCCTCAAAAGCAACGATGCAAGGGAATTCAAGAGAGTGTATCTAAAACAAAAGCCACAGTGTTTTCATAACCCAATCTCATAAGTGAGATCCCACCACTTCTGACATATTCCACTCACTGGAAGTGAGTCAATTCATCCAGCCCACAAGGGGAGGGGGATTAAATTCCACCTCTTAAGAAGTACAAAAAACGTGTGGGTCTGATAACCTCCAAGGATGATATTGTGGCATTATTGTTGACTTGTAGATGTGATAATGGTATTGTGATTATTCATTGTCCTCATTCTTAGAATATATATGCTGCTGTAGTCAGAAACAATACATACGATGTCTAAACCTATTTTGTGTGTGTGTGTGTGTGTGTGTGTGTATACAAAGTAATAAAGCAAATACAGCAAAATGCTAACAACTGTTGTATTTGGGTGGCTAATAAATGGATGTTCATTGTATTCCTGTCTATACATGTTTGAAAATTTCTGTAAGAAAAATTTGGAGAAAAATAATTGAGTTATTTGAATTGTGTCTGCTCAAAATTCATATGTTGAAGCCCTAGCATCCAACGTGATGGTGTCTGGAGATGGGACCACTGAGAGGTAATTGCATTTAGATGAGGTCACTAAATGTCATTACCTCCCAGCCTCCAGAACTACGAGAAATAAATGTCTGTTTTTTAAGCCACCCAGTGTATGGCATTTTATTATAATAGCCGAAGCAGACTAAGACAAGGTGCTCAAATGATTGAAGTGACTTGATAACAGGGATAAAATTTTTACTCATTTCACAAAGTTAATGTGACAGAAGAAGAAATCCAGTGGTAAGAAGGGCTTTTGATACAGAGAACTGGGGGGAAATAGAAATTATTATCATTACTGTGGATCACTTTCATATTCCAACTTCTCATATTACCTCAGCTTGGCAGTGAAGTCACTGTAGACCTGGAAGACCTAAGAGATGATCCCACAAAGATGGCTCCTTCTACTGCATCCCGCCAACTCCAGAACCCCCGTCACAGCCTGTGGGACACCACTGAACCTTCACCCTTCATGGAGCCTCTCTTTTTCAGCATTAGTCATTCCTTAATTTTAAACTCCATCTCCTTTACTCTTCAACTTTCTCCTATGTATTTTATTAACTGATTGCACTAGCTCACTTTTGCTTTTGGAAATTAATTGTTATTATTAATCCCATAATTAGTTTCCTTGACACAAAATTTTTTAAATATAATTAAAGGATTATATAGTGTTAAAAAATACTGTATTAATTCCCATGCTCAAACAGGCTCCAGCTAATTTAAAAGGTAAAGCAATTCATTGGATAAATAAAAGTTTGGAATTAAGAGTCACTTCCCTTTGGCAATATCTCTCAAAATTACAAACCCCATATCCTTTGACCCAGCAAGTCTACTTCTAGGATTTTTGTCTGCTGATATAGTCTCACATATGAGAACTGACAGATTATTCATAGCAGCCTTGTGTATAATAGTGTGTAGTGTCTTACCAATTTTTTAAAAAGTAAATAAAAAGAAAAACATAGAGGTGCAGAGTATGTTGCCATTTGTGTTAAAAATAAATAAAAATAAACATATGCATATATATAGGTAGAATATTTCTAGAAAGGTATATAAGCAATTGTTAACAGGTTGCCTCTAGAGAGACCAGCTCGGTGGCTGGGGGGAAGGGATTGGGGGATAACTTCTCATCACATTCCCCTGTGTCCATTTAGAATTTTGTATCTTGTGAATGCATTACCTATTTGTTCAAAAATTAATTTAAATTTTTTGTAATCCTTACAGTTTAACCAAATAAGACGTATTAGCTACAAACTTTTTCCTTTTAAGTGTTCTGTATTTCTTTTTTTCTAATTAGAAAAAAACTGTATCCCGTGGCCAGATCAGGTCACTGACTCCCATGGTGCCCCAGACCTCCTGCTGAGAGGAGCCTTTGAAACTGCAGTCAGTAACACTAGTGTGCTCATCCACATCTGGTTTTCAATTTCTGCTTCATAAACATGATCCCAGATGCACACACACGCTCCACGTACTGTACCTGGTTCAGCTTCTCTTTCTCTTCCACGCAGGAGGCAGCTTCTTTCTGCTCTCTGTTTACTTCTGAAGCAGCCTCATGATTGTTTCTCTGCTAGCTTTTGCCTCCATCTCATGGACATTTTTAGTCTCTTCAAGAGTAACGATTTGTCCTTTCACGAATGCGTTTTCCTTGCACAGCTCTCCAAGCTGAAGAGAAAGCAATTACAGCTGTCCCGTAAAAACTAATAATTTCATACCACTCTAAGCAATTCTGATCTATAAACCCCAATGATCTCATTATCACATGACAACAGGGAAAGAGCTATCCCTCCATCCACTCAAAAGATAACTTTTTCAAAGGCAGCCCCTAAATGCTCTTGTTATGTGCAGACCCAGTGGTCAAATTAAAATTAATCAAAAGGTAAATCGAAAGGTAAATTAATCACAAGGCAACAAGGATGAGAGTTCAGCCAAAAGCTTCCAGACAGAACAAGCATCAACGAGCCCCTGGCTGTGAAATACTCAAGGGGCGGTGATGTGCCTACAGTTACGGCAGGCAAGGAAGCAAGGCGTTCTATTCAGCCCACATCCACTGGCACCAACTGCCTGCAAGGCGTTACCTGGCACAAGGTGGGGACATACAGAGAAGAAAGCAGGACTCTCTTTTTCAAAAAGAAAATCCTTCTTATTAATATAAGCATAGAAAAATCCTGAATAACATGCTCAAACAATGTATTCGAGTGGTTGGCTGGGAGAATAAGACTTGTATGATTTATAAGGAGGGAAAATAAAACCAACCAGCCTCCTTGGCCCCTGGGAAACAGCCACGCAGACAGCTCAAGGATGCCTGTCAAAAGACCCGAAACTCCTCATGACAGGGTCAGCATTTGTGTTAGGACAATCAGGGGAAGTGACATATCTTTTAGCCTCAGCAATTTGCCAACATGGTGCCCTGCTCCTGACTCAGTGCTATTCCCTCTCTCGTGAACGCTTTTCCTCATATTTGTATACTTCCTCTCCAACAGCCTTTTCAAGGTCCCATCTCAGAGGGGCACTCCTCGGCCGGCCTACCTAAAGTAGCATCCCATGCCTCTAACCTGCTTCATTCTCTTTCCCCATATCCTGATTTGTTTTTCTTCTTTGCACCTTTTACTACATGGGATAATACTGGATATTTGTTTATTTCCTCAGCATCTTTAACCACAACAATGGAAGCCCTAGGAGGGCACAGACTCAGTCTTGTCTCATTCACTGCTGTATCCCAGCACCCAGAACAGTGTCCAGCATACTGTAATCACTCACTAAACGTATGGGAAATGGATGAATGAATGCCAAATAAGGAATCCCTTCTTTTCTACTGTTTCCTTAGAGTGTGTGTGTACATGTGGTTATAAGGGCCTTAAAAGTAAGGGAATGGCTTTGAAATTGCAGTGGTTTTGTTCACCTTCTCAGGGTAACACCTAGTGAGTGTTCAAGACAGTAGCCTTTTTGCTCTTGGCCAGGGAGATTGTTGGTTGTTTTTTTTTTTAAGACAGGGACCTCCTCAGGTGATTGGGATGTTAAAACTCTAGGGTCTCAGGATCTGTTTAAAAATATAGGTTATATCATCATTCAGGTATGGTGAGGCCAACGGATCAGGAGACACTGAAACTGTGTTACTCACAGTTTCTGAGAGGAAGGGGCACACCATGCCATGCAGGGCCGCCCAGGGAGCACCAGGGCTGGTCAGGAGACAGAGAGAGCCAGGGGAAAACATGTTTTCCACAGGAAGGAATGGGTGAGGCAGGGTAAGCAAGCTAGTTTGAGTAATTTCAGTGGGTTCTGGAGGGTAGGAGCCATCTCTAGTTGTCTGCCACCTGACCCGGGGGTGATCAGTTGGATAGTGGCCAGAGTATAAAAGCCTGATAGAGGAAGTGGCTGGGGTATGGGCTGTGTATTGGTTGGTTTGCTTATGAAAGCTGTGCACCCAGGAGACTCATTTACTAGGAATTGGCTAATCCTGGGACCCAGTCTTTCCTGGGTCAGCAAGGCCCCAGATGTCAAAGCATTCGAAGTACAGAATATAAAAAGGCAAGATTAATACAGTATTAACGCCCAGATTAGCACCTGGAGATTGTCTCTGATGAGGGAAAGGGTACCTGAAAGAAGGAGCTTCTTAATTTCCTTTTCTTTTCCCCACCACTTGGCTTTAAAGATAACCCCCCAACTACAATGTGAAGTGGACTTTTATCGCCAGGCTCCTGGTCACATGTTACGGGGGGAGCTGAATCCAGCACCTTGAGGGTATCAGACAGAGCCCAGGCCTGAGCAACCAAAACCCATGAGTGAGGTGGAACTTCCTGAAGCAAAGTGTTCCATTTCGCAGCTCTCACAGAGTTCACGTGGGAGGCTTACTAATAACCCACTGAGGGGAGGCCTTTAAGAATGGCTGCATCGGGCTTCCCTGGTGGCGCAGTGGTTGAGAATCTGCCTGCCAATGCAGGGGACACGGGTTCAAGCCCTGGTCTGGGAAGATTTCACATGCCGCGGAGCAACTAGGCCCGTGAGCCACAACTACTGAGCCTGCGCGTCTGGAGCCTGTGCTCCACAACAAGAGAGGCCACAATAGTGAGACCCGCGCACCGCGATGAAGAGTGGCCCCCGCTTGCCACAACTAGAGAAAGACCCAACACAGCCAAAAATAAATTAATTAATTAATTTTAAAAAAATACAGGAGTCCATGTATTTAAAAAACAATGGCTGCATCCCCAGTGGTCACTGCAGTGCTGTTTACAATAGCCAAGACATGGAAGCAACCTAAATGTCCATCAACAGATGAATGGATAAAGAAGATGCAGTATATATACACAATGGAATAATACTCAGCCATAGAAAAGAATGAAATAATGTCATTTGCAGCAACATGGATGGACTTAGAGATTATGATACTAAGTGACGTAAGCCAGACAGAGAAAGAAAAATATCATAGGCTATCGCTTATAAGTGGAATCTAAACAAAAATTATCCAAATGAACTTATGTACAAAATAGAAATAGACCCACAGACATAGAGAACAAACTTATGGTAACCAAAGGGGGAAGGGGGGGAGGGATAACTTAGGAGTCTGAGCCTAACATATACACACTACTATATATAAAATAGACAACCAACAAGAACCTACTTCATAGCACAGGGAGCTATACTCAAACATTTATAATAACTTATAAGGGAAAAGAATCTGAAAAAGACTATCTATATATAATACATATATATATATTACTGAATCATGTGTATGTGAACCATTTTGCTGTACACTTGAAACTAACACAACAGTGTAAATCAACTAGACTTCCATTTAAATAAATAAATAAATATTTTTTAAAAAAAAGAATGGCTGCATGGAAATCTATCAGGAAGCAAGGATATGAAAGGTTTATAAATGAGCAAAGATATGGTGTCCATTCAAATAGCTTCACGCTCTCTAATGAATCACTACAGTCCAGGTAGTGATATAATTAATTTCCATCTCAATGGCAACCTACCATTAAAGTAGGATTTTTATTTATTTGGCTTTAGTGTAAAATCAAAAAGTACTTTAGAGATAATCTTAACCTTATGCTCAAAAAGTATCCCCAAAATGACACACAGCTGGTTTTGGTTTCGGTTGTGAGTGTGTATGTGTTTCTATCTGTAACTAAAACAAACAAAAATCTTCCTAAAACAAATCATTAAAATGAATAATTCGTTGTATTTGACAAGCTAAATACATTTTAGACAAAACAATCAATTCCTTCTGGAGAATAATTAATCTCAAATAATGCTAGAAAGGATCTTGGAATTGAGGCTCAGAGAGGTGATACGGTTTTTCCCAGGTCACGCAGTCAATTAATGCTGTACTAGGGCTCCTGCCCTGTTCTCCTGCACCCCCAGACTCAACCACAGCTCTTCCTTTATGGCACACTTCAGAATGACCACTGAATGTATAGTCTTTTTAATCTTCATACAAATACCTTTAGAATTAAATCTTCATCTGATGCCTTTTCATTCTTCTTCCCTGGATCTAAGCAGTCACGAAGTTAAGCCAGAAATTCCTCATGTTCCCTGCAATTCTGTGAGACTTGATCCTTATTCTCCTTGTTTTCCTTTAAACATCTTCTGTCGGGCAAATAACAAATAAGTCAAGTTTTAACACCAAAGAAGATAACATTCATCAAAGTTCAGAACTCAAGCTCTCTGTCGGGAAATAACCAATAATCATTTCAACACAACACAGTTTCCCAGACACAGAGCGCGATATCGTCTTGCAAGCCCAGTTAAAGAGGGAGAAAAGTGGAAACAACTCCGGGGCACGTACACTCTGCAGAAATGTAGGGAGATCTTTAGGGCATCTTAGCAAGGGAGACAGATTATCTGCCTCCTGTTCCTGACATTTTAGGATCTGCAGAAGTGGAAGGTGGTTCTCTAGATCACACATGGATCCACTCAGCCATGAGCCTCTGTTGCTGCTTCGTGGGAAAGAAAGAGAGCGATGCTACATTGGGTCTAGAGACCATGCTTTGGTCACTACACAATGATCCATAAGGGTTACTTAGAGCTTTCCCTGGCTCATGGCCAAGCAGAACTATAAGCAAAAATACATCAGAAGCAGGGGATGTGCCCACCCCTGGAAAAGAGAGGTGTTCAATCATCAGCAACGATCACTATTAGTTTTTGCACATCCAGAATTTTTAAAGAATATTGGAATGGGCCAATCAAGGAAAATCAGTCAATTTATGCTCTGCTGTGAATATTTTATTTCAAATCTCAGATAGGTTTGCTAAAATAGCATAGTCTATTTCTAATTCTTTAAATGTTAAAAACTAAGAGATCATAAAAAACAGACATATTTTAAAGGCAAATTAGGATCATTTCAATAATTTGGCATCATTTTTTAGTACCCTAGATAATAAACATGACTATTGCTTTCCCTTTTTACCATGTTGAGTGTTTCCTGCAATTCTTTCACACTATTCAAAGATTAACAAAGCATGTAATTGCATATACTCAAAAGCATATCATATTTCTATTTAGAAAAAATGTACAACAATAAAAGACCAACATCAATATATCTCTAAGTTCTTATTTTCAGCATATGAAAGGTAATATTTATTCAGTCTCTCTCACTCATTTAAGTCATAGTTAATGCTATGGCTCTGATTTACTTATGTATTTGATTCTATATATTTACGCTAAGATTTCAGTCTTACTTCTCTGTTCCAGGAGTTTCTCAATTATTTCCACTTCTATTTGCATTTCACTTGAACCCAACAAAGTCCCAGGCATCTATCATAAAGACATAATCACATAAGTGTGAAAATATGAATGCACATGGGTACTCACTGCATCTTAGTTTATAATCATTTTTTTAATGGAACTAACCTAAGTGCCTAAAGTTAAGAGCAAAAAGAACCTGTTAAGTAAATTATGATATTAACAGGCAATGGAATATCACTGGCCATTAAAAATGATACAGTGAAAGACTTTTTAAGTATTTACAACATATTATTCAGGAAAAATAGTTCACTACATGATACCGTTTATGTACAACTGTCTGAAGATCTATTCAACAAAATGTTAACTATAGCATTTCTGGAATCATAAGATTGTGAGTAATTTTAATTTTGGGGGGCACTTTATTATATCTTTAAAAACTTTCTTATAATGAATATATATCATTTTATTACTCATTTGTTTAATAAATATTTATTGGGCACTTACTATGCTACTTACTATGCTTAAAGGTGCTAAAGATACAGTAGTAAACAAAACAGATAAACATCCCTCATGGGGCTTACATTCTAGTTTGGAAGATGGACAATAATCAAAACATAAATGTATGTAAAATGTATAGTATATTATAAAAGGGCTGGAGACAAAAACAATTAAGCAGGAAAGGGAGTCAGAAACATTTGGGAGGAGTGGGGTGAAATTTTAGATGTAGTCGCTAAGATCAGGTTAGCAGCAATGGGAAGTTGTCAAAATTTAGATTTATTTGGACGGCAGAGATAGATGATAGATTTACTTAAGGATCAAGGAAAGAGAAACAAGGATGATCCAAAATTTTGGCCCTGATCAACTAGAAGAATGGAATTACCATTAAACAAGATTAGGAAAAGCACAGGAGGATTTTGTGGAAACATCAGGAGGTATTCTGGACATGTTCCGTTTGAGATGCCTGTTAGACATCCACATGGAGATGCCCAGTAAGTCGTAAGATATGTGGGTCTTAAAAAAAAAAAAAAAAAAAAAAAGATATGTGGATCTTGAGCGCTGGGAAGAGGTCCAGGCTAGATCTAGAAACTACATGCTCGTGGGGGGTCACGAGCATGTAGATCATACTTTAAGTCATGAGACTGGATGAGAGTGAATTTAGATAGAAAGGAGAAGAGAGTCAAGGACTGAGTGAGCCCTGGGGCACTCCAGTACTTGGAAGTCAAGGAGATGAGGAGGACAAAGCAAGAGACTGTGACAGAGAGGCTAGAAAGGTAAGATCAAAAGCATGGGGCTTCCCTGGTGGCGCAGTGGTTGAGAGTCCGCCTGCCGATGCGGGGGACACGGGTTCGTGCCCCGGTCTGGGAAGATCCCACGTGCCGCGGAGCGGCTGGGCCCGTGAGTCGTGGCCGCTGAGCCTGCGCATCCAGAGACTGTGCTCCGCAACGGGAGAGGCCACAACAGTGAGAGGTCCGCATACTAAAAAAAAAAAAAAAAAAAAATGCAGGCACGCACAGTGTCCTGGAAGCTAAAACAAGAAAGTGGTTCAGGGAGAAAAGCCAACTGTTGGCTCAAACTGGAAGGTCAAGTAAGATAGGACTGATCATTGAATTTGCAATGCACGGTCACTGGTTACCTTAATGAGTGGCTTCAATGGAGTAGATCTGAGAAAGGAGAGAAATTGGTACAGTGAGTACATATAAACATGTTCCAGGAGTTTGGCAGTACATGGAAGGAGAGAAAGAGGATAGGAGCTGGAAGCATTGGGTTTTTATTTTTATCTTTATAAGATGAAATAAGTAAAACAAGTATCAAGTATTTTATTAGTAAAGTGATTTAAGTTATTATACACAGAATTTTTAAAGTGTATCTTAAGAACAGGTAGCTCCCAATTTTATCTCAATAATCACCTTTTGTCAGAACTAAGGGTAGAAAACCTAGATTTCCTGAGCTCTCTGCATAAACTGGCAATAAACCCTAATGAGGAGTGTTCAGGGTGGTCTGGGGTGTTCTGGGTTTCTGGGGTATTTTTATAACTAGCTTCTGAATAAACCCTTCCCCCTGTGCACTATTCCACCACCTCCACTTAAACCTCTACTTAGAGGAAATCTTCCAAATTGTATATATCTAAGAATTTGCAACCCTAATCAATAGGGCATAAACATGCTTAGGACAACACCATGTTTGTTAAGATTCTTGGTGACATTTAGAAATGAGCTTGGAAAAAATTTTCAAGAGTCCAAAGATACGTGAGGTCAATGATTTTTTTTTTTTTTTTCAAAAATGCAGGGGACACGGGTTCGAGCCCTAGTCCGGGAAGACTCCACATGCCGCAAAGCAACTAAGCCCATGCACCACAACTACTGAGCCTGAACTCTAGAGCCCATGAGCCACAACTACTGAGCCTGCCTGCCACAACTACTGAAGCCCGTGCACCTAGAGCCCTGCTCGGCAACAAGAGAAGTCACGGAAATGAGAAGCCTGCGCACAGCAACAAAGAGTAGCCCCCCTCACCGGAACTAGAGAAAGCCTGCACGGCCAGCAAAGACCCAACGCAGCCATAAATAAATTAATAAATTTATTTTTTAAAGTTTAAAAAAAAAGAAATTAGTATTTTTAACCCTAGCTCCACTGAGAAGTATATTGAAATATCCTCACTGCAATTTCTCGTCCAGTTCTACAACTTTCTTCTTTAACTCCTGGTTCTCCTTGACTGCAGACTGAGCTGTGATTTTTAGTTCTAACTTTAGAAGTGGAGAGTGCCACTGATTCTTCTTCTAGCTCCTGAACTCTGTCTCTCAAAGAGGTGAGGAGAGACGATTCTCTGGCATTGTTTTCTCCGTAGTTCTCCATTTCAGCTTTCAACTCTTGACAGGAAACTTCTTTGGAAAGCATCTTGGATCGCAGTTTTCGAAGCTAACATGGAAAAGAAGTAAAAAGAGGGAAAAGATGTCAATGGTATAAGTTGGAAGTACCTTGAAAAAAACCCAAAGTCATAACTTAAAATTTCAATCTTTTATTCATGACTTCATCCGACTTTACTTTTTTTTTCTTCATATTTGTTTCCATATTACCAGCTGGGAAATTATGCCTAAATAGTGGACTTCATAGTCTGTCTTTTTCAAAAAACAATTGAGCAATGTCTTGTGGTAACTGAGTCTCACTCAAGAGACATGGGTGGTGTATTTTGCAAAAAGCAATAAAATATTTTGCAATGAGAATTCATTTTCTAAATCTGTATTACTGCTATTGCTGCTCACGATGAAACAAGGAAGCTGCAAGGTAGGCTGTTTGTAATTTCATGGCCATAGCTGTTTCCCGAGTCGATACAGACTATGCGATATATCACAGCATCTCTCCCCCTGGCCTTATGGACCCTTACTGTGGCTGATAAAGAAAAATAATACTCGGATTTCTGGAAAAAATATAGGAGAAAAGGAAAAATCATTATAGGATTTACACAAAGGAAACGTTTTAACTTTTATGAATTCCGTGGCATCAAAATGCTGAACACAGTATGTGCCTTATTAAGCTACCAGATCCACTCCCATTAGGAAACTTTATGAATGCATCTGTTTTTTTGGAAATGTAAGTATGCATGCATACACACACACACACACACACACACACACACACACAATCAACTCATCTTTCAGTGGGATCCTGGCAGCCTAGTGAGACTGCTAGTTACCTCACAGGCAAGCCTAGGATTCCTTGGGGCCATCAGGCTATAAGCGCAGTGAGTCTAGAGAGAATCTCCCAGAAACTCCACAATAGACCTGATCCAGGCCAGAGGGTAAATGGATCCCAATCATCTTCCTAGACTTTCCCCCAGACAATCAGAACCACAAGAAAGGGATTCGGATTTCCACCCCCAGAGCTTCAGATTGCAAGCAATCCACATTAAAGGCAGCTACTCCCAGGGATGCTTCCAGCCATCCAAAGCCCACACAGCCCAAACCCGAAGTCCCCAGGTGTCCCCAGGTGCTCTCGAGGATGTAGAGCTCCCCTGAGATGCAGAATCCTGCCCACGTCACCCTGCTTTGCAGCACGGCAAATGCACAGCCTTTCAGGAGTTCTCCACAGCTAGAGGGTAGGGGCACCATAAGAGAATAAGCATAAACTTTGCCAAAAAGTTTAAAACTGTTTCCCTTTGTCCTATTTCTAATCACCTCTATACTCTGCTTCACTCCATAAGAAGCTACCAAGGCCACTTGTGAGTTATGAAGACGCAGACTCTCACCTCAGACTGAGCAGATTCAAATTTGACCAGAGTTGCTGCAAGTTCACTCCGGGCAGCCTCGGCCACATTCCGATAGTGGTTTAACTGCTCCCGAGTAACTGCGACTTCCAAGAGATGATTATAAGTTTCCTGATAGGGTTCCCCAAAAGACAAAATATACGAAGGAGAGTTAAACAATCTTTTCCATGCAGCTGTGCAAAGCAAGATTAAGTACAGAAGCATTCTTTGTAGTCCAAATATGTTGGAAAGGCTGCCCAGAGATGTGTTTGGTTCAGATTATTTCATTCTCCTTCTCAAAATTTTAAGGGAAGCAGGAGGCAGCCCAGGAACGAATGATAGGCTCCCCCAGGACGGTAGTGGAGTTTGACTTTTAAGAGTTAGTATGTCCCCTTGGGGGACTTCCCTGGTGGTCCAGTGGGTAAGACTCCACACTCCCAATGTAGGGGGCCGGGGTTCGATCCCTGGTCAGGGAACTAGATCCTGCATGCTGCAACAAAGATCCCGCATGCCACAACAGAGACCTGGCACAGTCAAAAATAAATACATAAATAAAATAAAATATTTTTTTTAAAAAAAAGATTTGGCCTTTGACACTTTACAGAGTTTCCTTCCGCCCAACTCCAATGTTATTTGACCTCTGACCAGAACAGATAGCATCGACAAAGAACCACCAGAAGAGATGGCTAACAGGTGGCAGTTTTTATTGTTCTTCTATTTCCAGATTACAAAGATTATCAACTCATCTCTGGTCTGTTGAATAAGTGTTTCATGTGTTTATCAAAGAGACCCTGTGATTCAAGTATAGAAGTCTGTCTCCTTCATAATTATCCACTATGCCATTTATTCTCAATCTCATAGCCTATCTTGGGTTTTTGGTTTTGTTTATTTATTTATTTATTTTTGGCTGCATTGGGTCTTTGTTGCTGCACGCCGGCTTTCTCTAGTTGCGGTGAGCGGGGGCTACTCTTGGTTGTGGTGAGTGGGCTTCTCATTGCGGTGGCTTCTCCTATTGCAGAGCGCAAGCTCAGTAGTTGTGGCGCACGGACTTAGTTGCTCCACGGCATGTGGGATGTTCCCGGATCAGGGCTCGAACCCGTGTCCCCTGCATTGGCAGGCAGACTCTTAACCACTGCGCCACCAGGAAAGCCCTATCTTGGGGTTTTGAAGGTTACTCAGATGAATGCCTGAGGCCAGAGATAGTGGTCATGCCTGGAGTCCTCCATCCAGACGGGAACAACTCTCAGCTCCACTGATGGCTGCCAAGGCAGAAATATGGATCCCAGCATGGCCTCATTACTCTAATTTTTCAAGACAAGTCCTATATTTGGGCTTTTTGAAGTAAAAATTCCCAGTTTTTCCCTCTGGGTAATTAATTTAAATTTAAAAAAAAACACCATATGATCCCAATAAACACATCTGCAGAGCAGATTTGATGGGTTTGGGCTGTGGGTCAGTATGTAACCTCTGGTTCTGTTTCTGTCCTATTCATGCCATAACACCCGCTTTCTGAAAGAATTATTCCAGAGTTTGGACAGATACCCACCTCTATGAAGTTTCCAGGGCCTGGGGTCTTTATGAAAGACATACAAGAAAGCCATTCATTTTTGAAGGAATATGAAAGAGGTCACATAAAGGAGGGTTTCCCTGGAATATCTAGTGTCCTCGAGGAACACACCAGTAAAACCTGTTTATGATTCTGCCCGGCTACTGAACTGCCAAAGACTACTGTTTGGAAATACTCATGAATGCAAAGTCATCTTAAAGCCCTGAACTTCACAACAAGCGTTGTCATGACTAGTGTGTTTCAATCCACAAAATGCTAAACAAAACCTTCAGCGCACTTAGTAACAGCCAGTGTTTGTCAATTACAACATATGCAAGAAGATGGAAGGCATGTACTCCTGGGGAGAAAGCATAAAACAATTAACTGCATCTGTTAAGAGAACCACATCCTGTTCAGCCTCACCCAGCATTCAGAAGGAACTTTTCTACCCTAAACACTCCAGCAATATTTTCCAGAATAAGCCATGTGAGGACCTAGGTCACCTACAAGAGGTCTGAGCTACAGCACGTATGGACCATTTTCTAAAATTCCTTAGGGAAATAAGTTTCTTAGTGGCTATGATTATTTCTTTCATTGACTAACATGATTTTTTAGGACATGACAGAGTCATACTATAATTTTATATCTCTTTCTTATGAAAAAATATTGTGTCCGTTGGTTATAATATTAAGAGCCCCTGAGACAGTTCAGAAGTGGGCCTTTATCTGAGGAGGTTACAGTGTAATGCAGGACACCACCAAAAGCGTTAGCATCTTCACATGCTCATGGGCGAAAGAAACCACATATTAAGATATTATTACCTTTGACACTGGAGCAGGGCCTACGTGAAGAGGACTCTTGATTACTGAGTTTAGAAGACAGGTGCTAGGATCTAAATCACCTTTTCAAAGTCCAGCAGACTCGAGATTATTCATCAGCAAGTGTTTACGAAAAGCCTATTCTGGGTCAGGCACTGAGCTTACAGTCTAATAAGAAAAAGAGCATTTATCAAACAACCACGCTGGTGATTGTGTAATTACAAACTGAAATAAATTCAAGCAAAGAAAGAAACAGACAACAAAGGAAAGTGACTTAAAATTAGGGAGGTGGAAGGAAAGATTTCCCTAAAGAAGTGACGATTAAATAGAAATTAAATAGGCAAGAGGTACTGAAACAGGAGCAACCCACATCTTTCAAATAGCCAAAAGTCCGAGCAAAGGTCCTGTGGCAGGAGTATGCCCTGTGTGATCAAGGATCAGAGAGAAGGCAGTGAGGCCTTCTGAGGGGTCAGAGCAGGTGAAGAATACTGGCAGCAGGGCTCGAAAGACAGCCCTGAGCCCATTGATATATTTTAGTACCTGACAGGGCTTCTTTTTAAAAATATTCCTCCTTGGCTATTCTTACGTGTTCATTTTACCATATGAAATTTAGAATCAGCTCATCAAATTCCAAAAATTCCTGTTGGTATTTTTATTGGGAGCATGTTAACTTTATAAATAAACTTAAAGAGAATTAACATCTCTTAAATGTTGAGCTTTCCAAATAAAATCATCTTTTTTCCATTTGTTCAGGAATTCTCATATGTCACATATGTAGCTGTGATGGTTAATTTTATGTGACAACTTGACTGGGCCACAGGGTGCCCAGATATTTGGTTTAAACATTATTCTGGTTGTGTCTGTGAGGATTTTCTGGATGAGATTAACATCTGAATCAGTAGACTGAATAAAGCAGATTGCCCTCCCCAATGTGGGTGGGCCTCATCCAATCCACTGAAGGCCTGTGTAGAACAAAAAGCCTGAGTAAGGGAGAATCTGTTCCTTCTGCATGTTTTTGAGCTGGGACATCAATCTTCCCCTGCCTTTGGATTCAGACTCAGACTGGAATTTACACCTTCAGCTCTCCTGGGCCTCCAGCTGGTCTACTGCAGATCTTGGGAATTCTCAGACTCCATTATTACTCAAGCCAATTCCTTGTCATATATATATATATATATATATATATATACACACACACACACACACACACACACGCACACACATATACATACATATACATCCTACTGGTTCTGCTTCTCCAAAGAACCCTGACTGAGCCCCAGAGACACCTCTGTGCTGAGCTGGGCTCTGGAATATACCACACTGACATAAATCATACCAATGTTTTCTTTTTTTTTTTTTCCTGTTGCTATACCAATGTTTTCTTAAGCAAAAATAAACAAATGGGACCTAAACTTATAAGCTTTTACACAGGAAAGGAAACCACAAACAAAATGAAAGACAACCTATGGACTGGGAGAAAATATTTGCAATGTGACCGACAAGGGCTTAATTTCCAAAATATACAAACAGCTCCTACAACTCAATGACAAAAAAATAAACAACCCAATCAAAAAATGGGCAGAAGACCTAAACAGACATTTCTCCCAAGAAGACATACAGATGGCCAATAGGCACATGGAAAGATGCTCCACACTGCTAACTATTAGAGAAATGCAAATCAAAACGACAGTGAGGTACCACTTCACATCGGTCAGAATGGTCATCATCAAAAAGCCCACAAATAACAAAAGGTTGGAGAGGGTGTGGAGAAAAGAGAACCCTCCTACCTGTTGATGGGAATGTAAATTGGTACAGTCACTATGGAAAATACTCAGTAGTATCAAGGTTCCTTCAAGAAAAAAAAAAAACTAAAAACAGAGTTGCCATATGGAGTATACCACAGAAATCCATTCCTTCAAGACACTCTGAGGTAGCTTGAGATGAGAAGAAACGGACAGCAGTAGCGTGAGAGGATTACAAGGAGAAGAAGAACAATATGAAAACTGAAAGAAGACTGAGTTTATTTATTCAAGCCTACGCTTTTCCTCTTAGCCCTTCCCTGGCCGTCCCAGATCCTTATGTAGTCTTCTTCATATTTGGCTTGGATTTCCTCTTTGACCTGAGTTGTTTTAAGGGCTTAGTTGTTTTTGCGGCTCTCCGTCCTCAGAATTTGTTACGATGTCTGTTTTATTGCACCGTGCTCAGACAACCCAACTGTATTCCAGGCTGACATCCATGGGTGTACACCAGTGGGGTGGACCAATGTCCATTCAGAACTGGGTCCATTCAGACTGGAAGGTTGTCCTTCTTATAGCAGCCATTACACATTTTCACCATCATCCTTGTCTATATTATTTCTACTTCAGGGAATTTCTCAAGGTTTTTGTGAATACTCAATTTTATGAACATCCAATGGGTATTTAAAAGGAAGGTATATTCTCTATCTTCTGAGCTTGAAATTCAATATGTATCAATTAGTTCTACTTTATTCATCATTTTAATTACGCATTTCTAGTCTCGTCTAATTTCTACCCTAATTTCTACTCTACCCTGGCTCGAGAGAGGTGAGCTAGAGCCTCCTATTACTACTATAATTCTCTATCACCTTGTAGCACTTGTATTCTTGCTGAATGAACACTGGTACTGCTTGACTTGGTGCAAAGATTCAGAAATTTCATATATTCGTTGTGAATTGTACCACGTAGCACGATAATGTGCCATTATTTGTCTGACCCTTTTTGCTCATAATTCAACTTTTTCCAATATTGAGATCATGACTCCTGATTTCTTTTTGTTTGCATCTGACTACATATACCTTTGTTCCAGCTTTTTATTGTCAATCTTTCAGTATCACTTTGTCTTGGGTGTCTTATATGTAAATAAAGTTGGTTAAGCCCTTTGGATACCCTTCCAATTACACTATATCTATTAAAAATTTAAATGTAAATACTATGACCCAGCAGCTCTACCTCTCAATTATCTCCCCTTGAAAAACAGTCACATATGTGCATAACGATATAACAGCAAAAAAGAGGGGGTGTGTGAAACAATATAAATTCCCATCAACAAGGCAATTACTAAAAGAGGCACTCCCAAACTATGAATACTAGGCAAGAAGCAGTAGGAGATCGTGCTGTATGTTTGGGCATAAGAATATCTCCAAGATATACCACTGAACAAAAGTAAGAAAGTATAGATCCACAGTTTGATACCTTTTTTCATAAAACACATAGGGAGGGAAAGCGCTATGTCTTTTCTATAAATGTATTTAGAGAAGAAAAAGAGAAAAAGGTCTGAAGGGACACACATCACCTTAATAACAGTCCTCACCTCTGGAGCCGACAATAGTATTGGAGCTGGGAGGGGAAAGGCTTTGTTTTTTTCAAGAAGGATATATTTATGCATTATTTGTATAATTAAATATAATTTAAAGAAAAGAAAAATACTGGGAAGAAATGTTACTGCAGTTATCTTTCAGTTATAGGACTACCTTTTATTTTCTTCTTTATTATATGTTTTTATATTTTCCAAATCCTTTATAGTGACTGTACATTAATTTTATAATCAGAGTAAACATCCCCCCTTAAATAAAAACAAAAGGAATAAGGATAAGAATAGACAAAAATCACAAAACCTGCCATGTGGTGCCTTTATGGAAAACACAAGGACAAAGAAACAATCCCAGTAGCATAGGAATTTGAATGCATGTGAGAGCAGACATCTCAGGGGTTTGCTCTTTTAAGTAAGCCCCCTAAAGTTAGTAAGATTTTTGGAAAATTCTTCAACTTTTTCTATAAATATTAAGCAATCTTCACTTTAAAGAAACGAATTTTACCCTATTCAAAATGGCAAGATTAAAAACTCATCCATTTGTCCTCACATGAGGACACTCCAAGTTATTAGGTCTCTCTCAGCCAACCCATGAAGCAATTTTACATTAATTTTAAAAAGCCAACTACCTATGATTGGATTCAGCTACTGATATTATGATAATGATTGAAATTGCCTCACAGGGTGGCTCATAGGCTTTTCAGAATAAAGGACAGTTTCAAAGTGCAAAGGCAGAAAGAAGAGATCAGCTTATTCATAATTTAGTACACAATGTGTCTGATTATCTGACCTGGGGACAATGTCTTGGGCCAGTCTTGCTTCTATGGTTTAGTTGTCTTATTTTCCCATGGACAAAAAATAAAAAGAAAAGAAAAGGAGAGGAAAATCACTGCCTACCTCTGACACACAAAAGCACCTAAATCCATTCCTATCTTTCTATCCCATAACCAGCCTCCCCTTTTGTTCCAGCATTATTCCATACCGCAGCGCATGACTGTGTCACCAGGGCACTTCCACTATGGAATGCTTCCTTTAGCCTCTCTCTCTCTATCTCCTTCCCTCTCTCTCCCCATCCCTCTTTAAGCCTTCACTGCTGCCCCAGGGAGCAATCCCTTCTAAGACTCTCTCCCCTACTCTCCACCTTCTTCCCCCCAAGTGGTTTCTTCTCTAATTTACAGAGCATAAATTAAGTCTTACAAATTGTATTTCTCCAACCAATGCCAATTTTGACTACTCATCAATTCTTCTCCGGATTTTCAAGGATTTTCCTGGCCCTCCTGCTTTTCCTTCTTATATCTGCATTTGGTTTCCGGGGTTTACTACTGCCTGCAGGGGACAGTGTGATGGGTGTGGAATTCAGGAAATAAATCTGAGTGTCTACATTTTAGCAGTTGTGGGACAAATTTTGGAGGAAGACATTTCTGCATTAAATCAAGTTTTGTGAAGAAGCCGATCTATTATTTTTCCATTGTTCTCTAATCCCTTTTTTCTTGGGTGTCACTTAAAAACCCTTCTAACTCTATATCTTTATTGCAGAGAATGCAGTATTCCAAAATGTTCTTAATACTGTGGCTCTACTAAAAGAAACTGAGTCATCTTTTCAGATGGGGAAGGGTTGCAGTTAGAAAAACTTAGATGCCAAACCTTTTGAGGGTTTGCTTCAAGTACTAATCCTGATATAACAATATATATTAAATATGTATCTTATATATACTTATATATTAGATATGTATCTCATATATATACATATATATATGATCATAACTAATATTCACTGAACCAGGAACTATTTCTTTTTTGGGGGGGCGGGGGGAACTATTTCCGTTCAATCTTCACAACAGCCCTATGACTATTCTTTTTTTTTAATTTATTTATTTATGTATTTATTTATTTATGGCTGCGTTGGGTCTTCATTGCTGCGCGCAGGCTTCCTCTAGTTGCTTTGAGCAGGGGCTACTCTTCGTTGCGGTGCGCGGGCTTCTTATTGTGGTGGCTTCTCTTGTTGTGGAGCACAGGCTCTAGGCGCGCAGCCTTCAGTAGTTGCAGCACACAGGCTTCAGTAGTTGTGGCACGTGGACTCAGTAGTTGTGGCAGGAGGGCTTCAGCAGTTGTGGCTCACAGGCTTTAGAGCGCAGGCTCAGTAGCTGTGGTGCATGGGCTTAGTTGCTCCGCGGCATGTGGGATCTTCCCGGACCAGGGCTCGAACCCGTGTCCCCTGCATTAGCAGGTGGATTCTTAACCACTGAGCCACCAGGGAAGTCCCCTCTGACTATTCTTATCCCCCAGGGACTGTTCTTATCCTCTCATCAAAAAATGAAGCTATTAAGGACTAAAAAGGAAATTCTTTTGCCAAATAGCAAACAACTGGCAGTAGACCTGGAAGCAGTGATTGCTTTTCTGTGCTACATAATTTTAAAATTAAGTTTAAAGTAGGATTAATGAATGGGCATATGAAATGTCCCTGCCACTGCAGGAGACACTTCGGCGTATACCCCGTGACCCACAATTCTACTTGTCATTCTACATGAATGTTCGTGGTTCGCAGTGTTCATCAATACAGGAATTGGTCAACAACAGTACATCCATAAGATGGGAAACTAGAAAGCAGTTAAAAGAACAGAACTAAACCTATTTAGAGCAGCACAGATAGATCTCAAAAACATATTGTTTTTCAAATAAAGTAAATCAGAGAACAAAACTAACAGTATGATACCGTTTATGTTTTTAAAATACATGTTAGACAAAATAACATATTTTCTAGGTTTAAGTATGAATGCAAAGAGTATTTTTTTAATGGTCTGGAGGATACTCACCAAAGGTATTTAATAATTCCCTCTGGAGAAGGGGATCAGGATTAGAGGTGATTGACAAAAGGAACTATAGTTTATATGTAATGTTCTCATTTTTAAAGGAAAAGTGGATATAATTGTAATATTAAAATCAATTTCTTAATTAAGTGAAAAGACAACTGAAAGCATGTTTAAAGAGGCCAATTTTCTATGTTCTCAGCTTTCACACCCTAATCTTCAGACTTAAGAAACTGAATACCACGTGAATTCTTTACTGGCTGCGGAGGCAGCAGGAAACCCTGAACTTGAACCTCAGCGTGCACAAGGCGGCAGCAGTAAAAAGAAGAATCATTGAGTTTCCAGCAATACTTGGAATGTATTTTTTGGGCAGCAAGAAGGTTTTGACTACATTTCGGACAGGAAGTTCACCACAAAAATGAATGGAATAATACAATATTATAGCCAAAACAGTATCTTCAAGGATTAAAACAAGAATTCAATGATTCTTAATGTTTTTATTAACTCTAAAAAGATCTCCAATTAACAAAGAACAAGCCAGAGAGAGAAAACAACCTAAATAACATGTGTTGCACTAAATCCCTGCTTTCTCTTCCAGGGTAACTCTTAGCTCTGCCCAAAGAAAACTCAACAAAAATGATGCTGCTTCATCACTTTGATAATATTTCTTCTGTTAAAAGGAGGCCATGACTTCCAGCATACACACTCCTGCCAGCGACAGTCTCCAGAGAGACGAATTTTGTAAACAATGAGAAGACTGTGGAACGTTAGCATGTGTAATCTCTCCAGGTTTCACATTAGAAAGAAAACAAATAATTTTTAACCTCCTCATGAGAATTGCTGCAAGGTGACAAAGCAAGATGACAACGCAAGATCCACAAGTAAATTTTCAGAATTAATTTTTCTCTTTTGCGTCCAGAATAAAACGGGTTAAAGGCAGATTTCAAATCCCAAACCACAGGGCTTAGCAAGTCTCATTACTAATCATGGAGAGGACACGGATGTCCTCAGCACACTCTAGAGGACAGACCAGAGCGGGCAGACTCCTGTTTAGGAAGCCCTTCCTTTCTAAAGATAGAACCCCTAATCTCACCCTCTCTCCTCCCCAGGACCTGCATCACATGATCCCTAATAAAGAGCTCAGCAGGAGGCAGCTGGGGAAGATCAAAGGAGGGGTCAGAGGCCACAAGAAAATCAACTAATGGACAGTGTATTCACCTGAATAGTAAACCTCTCGGGACTTCCCTGGTGGTCCAGTGGTTAAGAATTCGCCTTCCAATGCAGGGGACGCAGGTTCGATCCCCGGTCGGGGAACTGAGATCCCACATGCCACGGGGCAACTAAGCCCGCGCGCCACAGCTACTGAGCCTGTGCACTCTGGAGCTCATGCGTAACAACTAGAGAGAAGCCTGTGCGGTGCAATGAAAGATCCCGCGTGCCGCAACTAAGACCCGATGCAGCCAAAAAAAAAAAAAAGAAGTAATCCTCTCACTCTTCTCATATTTGCAGTTTCAAAGTCTTCGCACTCCATTTTTCCCTCTGCTTAATTTTCTGAAAGACTTGACCCATCAAAATTCCCACCTGACCACACCACTATCTTTCACTTATTCTCTCATACAGCCTATGCTTCTCCTTCACAGCACTTACACAATGGCAAGGAATACATTATATGTGTAATTAAGTATTTAATGTCTCCCTCCCTCAAAAGACTGTGATGTTCACGATGTCATACCTAGCACCTAACCAGCACCTCACAATGTAAGTGTTCAATAATTATTCCTAGAATAAGTGAATGGATGGATGGATGGATGGATGGATGGATAGGTGCTCTTTTTATTAATATCTTAGTCCTCCCGTTTGATTCACTCCACAATCTCATCCTGTTCTCATCTGCTACACCAAGTTCCATCAGTCTCTGGAGCTGGTAGATTTCTACTGCACACCGAGCCCCAGCGATGATGGGCTAGTTTAGGAAACACACAGATTCTCCCACTATGACCCATCGCAGCCTGTCCGTCTCCAGTAGCATTAGTATCCAGACACCATGGATGTATCGCATAACCCTAAGCCCTGACAAGAGAAAAGCTGTCTTGCCTTTGACTCTGTGGGTGTTCTGAAACATACCTCCCAGCCACTGAATAGCTTCTTCTATATCATGGCAGGATCATAAAGTAAAGGCGAGTCCCCACCCCACTAGTGTTTCCTGTAATCTTCACAGTTTACCAAAGGTCAAGACCTTAGAGAATGACTTTAACTTCCATGCAAAGTTTCAAGTTTATTTCTCATCCAATGTCAAAACAAGCAAAACAAAAAAGGAATTAAGCAAATGGCAGGAAAGAAAGACTGAAAGAGGGAACGAATAAGAGGACGCGAGTGTCCTGTGTGTGCTGTTGGTGCCGCGCACTTGTTAGGGGTGAACCGGTGTGACTTGGCCCTTCCAGGCAGATCAACGTGACTCACACGATCTACCCGAACCACGAGGTAAAGCAAACAAGTTGCTCAGTAACAGGACACCTGTTCACTGCAGGAAATCACAACGAATCTCAAAACCCGTGGAACGATCCAATGGCGTAATGCCAAGCCTTTGTTCAGTAAAAGCACTTCTATAGCAGGGCCAAAGCCATGGAGTCCAAATAGGCATCTCTCTCGGGTTTTGGTTTTTCAGGGATAATTTTGAAGTAGAGCAGAGGATGAATGAATGCAGCTTCTTCAGTCAATCCTCTGAATGTCATTGGACAACATCAGCTTAGTTAATATCAGAAACACATTCCTGAGACCTCTTGTATTAAGACGCATCGTCTGGATCCAGCCTCCTGCTGAGACCAGTAAAATACGTCCTGCTAGGTGAGAACAGAGGCTTCATATACCTAACTCCAACTCACCAAGCTCTCAAATGTCCCAGGTGCTAAGCTGATGTAATAATTTTAAGGCATCTCAACATTAGGATTGAAAATGGCGCTGCCAAAACTGCATCCAAAAATAAATGCAGACGGATGCCACAGCTGCCTCGCTCTCCTCCCTTCCACGCATCTCCTTCTGTGCTGACCTAACCTTCCCACTGCTGCAGAGTAGACGGGATGAAACTCACACCTGATCAGGTCCCTCCCTCCCTACCAAAGCTGCCCATCTTAGACCAGGTAAGGGATGATCTCCTTAAGTTGTACAAATCTCCACTCCATCACCAAAGGCCTGTTATCAGTGTTTCTGTCCCAGTGTCAATATCTAGCCTAACCTTCAGTCACAAATGAGATTTGTCTAAATACGCCATGTATCTTTCATAACTGTTCCACGCTTGAGGTCCTTCTGCCTCCTTCTCAGTCTCTTCCTCCACTTGAGAAACGCCTGGACTCAATTCAAGACTTAGAATGGGCTTCTCTGTGAAACTTTTCTAGCGTACCCAGGCAGAATTCTTTTTTTTTTTAATTTTTACTGGAGTACAGTTGATTTACAATGTTGCGTTAGTTTCTGTTGCACAGCAAAGTGAATCAGTTATACATAAACATATATCCACTCTTTTTTAGATTCTCTTCCCATATAGGTCATTACAGAATATTGAATAGAGTTTCCTGTGCTACACAGTAGGTTCTTATTAGTTATCTATCAATATTTTATATATATTAGTTTGTATGTGTCAATCCCGGTCTCCCAATTTATCCCTTCCCACCCCTTACCCGCTTAGTAACCATAAGTTTGTTTTCTACTTCTGTGACTCTATTTCTGTTTTGTAGATAGGTTCGTTTGTACCATTTTTTAAGATTCCTTACCCAATTTACCACTCATCCTCAGCTTGTTTTATTTATTTTGGTTAATAATTCTCTGATTGTCTAATCAATGAAAAAAGATAAATGTCACCCACATTCTTACCAGAGACAATACTGATATATTTTCGTGCATTTCTTTATAGTACTTTTCTTATACATATATATTGTGTGCTTTTTAAAAAAACATAATTGGGGTTACACTATAACAATAATTTGGTATCCTATCTTCTTCGCTAAATATTAATATTTTCCCAAGTATTCTTTTAAAATGTTAAGAGATGCACAACATTCCATCATAAAGCTGTAATTTAATCTCACTATTCTATTGATAGACATTTAGTTCTGTTTCCTATCTGTCACTATTAGACATCTGTTAGAATTTCTGATTGTTTCCTTAAGATAAATTCCTGGAAGGGAAACAACTGGGTCAAAGTGAATAAAAATTTTAAGGATTTTCGTACATATATCAACACATAAGTAGCACTAATTTACATTCCTACCGATAATTTATTATAATAGTTTCATGACACTAAGGGTCACCGCTTACTCAGTCCCTTCCCAATATTTCTCTATCACTTTAAAGATGTCTGCATTTTAATATTTATCAAATGAATAATAACACAGTAACATAAGTTATCATTTTTTGAGGATTTGAGCTACATAAGCACAACGTAAGCACTGTACTAACACGATTACATTAAATCCTTACAATTCTTACAGAAGACAATTCTCCTCCTTTCCCAGGCTTGCCCAACAGATAGTGAGTGACAGAACCTGACAACAAACCCACAGCCTACCTGACCTAAACCCATGCTTTGACCAGCGGGTCTACAAATGTTCTTGCTTATGCAACGTATCAGTATCAATTTGTAGAATAAATTTGAATATTTATTTATGTAAAAATATACTACTGTCATATTAGGCATATTACCAAATATACACAAAATTACAAATTAAGAAGAGATTAAAATAATAATGTAACTATTTTCTTCCTGAACCTCTCATAAATCATTTTGCACACCTCCTGTAGACACAAGCCCACTTCTGAGGAGCACAGCCCTTATCTTCTACACTAGTTTTTATGTCTACCACTAGGACATAAGCTCCATGAGGGCAGGCCCTGTGTCTGTTTTTTAGCACTGTATCTCCAGTGTCTACGCTGCCTGGTACACTAATGAAAGACATGTTGAATATTAATAAATGAATAAATGATTCAGCTGCAAGGTTGTGGGTTTGAGGGAAGAATCTAGAAATCAGTTATATTTGTATCCCTAGCACCAAGCACATTTCCTAGCACATGACGGACACCTCTATAAATGTCTGCTGAGTGGATATACATTTGCTGTTTGATGAGTAAATGAGTGAATGGAGGGATGATGGATGGATGGACGGACAGATGGACAGACAGAATGGAAAGGCTTCTTCCTCTCTGTTCGCATCTCTAGGATTAGCATATCAAAGATAAAAAAACCTGGCTGAACTTATTTAATTTCAATAACACTTTACTACTGCTAAACAGTGGTCCTGTTGGAACAAGTATAGATGGAGTTTCACTCACCTCTTGTAAAAACAGAAAGTAACAAGCCTCATATTTTTAAAATTAGCCCTGGCAAGAGCTCAACCTAGAACAGAGATATGAGCTTCAGAAGAAGATGGGAGGGAGAGGAGATAGTTGACCAAGATGCACTGGGGAGGAAAGGCCATGAATTATTTATTCATCCACATCTTGCTAGATAAGAATAAAAGTTTAAAAGACTGAAAAAATACTTACCTTGAAGGAACCAAAATTATAACTCAATCCTTGTTAGGGTGAAGGTCTCATCCTATCTAATTTGTAATTTTTCTGTATCTTGTTATGAAAATATCTTGGCTAATAAAATTGCAGTTGTTTCTTTAACTCATCCTGTCTTTAGAAGCTTATTGTCACTCCCTGTGTAACAGCTATTCTTAATCTCAAGGTTTTACATGCTACATGGACATAAGGGGATATTACATTAATCCATACTCTCAGTATCTTTAGTTTGTAACCTTGCTGATACATCACTTACATTCACTTGTTAATCAGAAAACATTAAGATGTTTTGTCTTGCCTTTTTCTTCAGTTGTGACTGTAATTTTAAAAATCATTTCTAAAAATGAGCATAAATGTGGAAGCTCTTCAAACAGCTATTAGCCTCTCTTTGCTTATTTCCATTCTTGAGGTGGATATGATTACCTCACCAGAATGCAAACTCCATGAGGGCGTTATTATTTATAGACACCAGGTAGTAAATACTAATCATGCTAGCTCTGTATTAAGCATGATTCAAATACAATGCATTTAATCCCAAGTGCAACCATGTGAAGCTGTTACAACTGTCCACATTGCATAAAAAAGAAATTTAGGTTCAAAGATGTTAAGGCGTTTGATCTGAATCCCACAGCTGTGTTTTCTGGCTCCTCTCTTCCCCTCCCCTCCTCTCCCCTTCCCTTTCCTCCTTCCCCCGGTCTCCTTCCCTCTCCTCTCCTTTCTACCCTCAACTCTAATCTCTTACTCTGGCTCACTCTACCTAGCCACTGTGACCTGTTTTCAGTCTTTAAATCAATGTTCCCTGAGCCTCAATCTAAATTAGTTTCCTGTGTTATTCACTCTCATGTCGCCTAATACTTATCCTTCGTGTTATCACCAAATTAACTATTATTTATTTGTATGATTATTTACTTAATATCTATGTCCCCCACTAGACTATGAGGTCCACAGAGGCAGGAAAATGCCTGTTCTGTTCACCACCGTGTCCCCTGTGACTGAGTATCAGTAAAGATCACAGAGTGAACGAAGGAGTGAGTGCAATGGCACAGCCAGAATTCAAACCAAAGCCTATCTGACCCCAAAGTCCATATTGTTAATCACTATGTTATCATCTTATATATATATATGCAATCATTTCTCCCTAAGTTGAATTCTTTTCCGACCTTCATTCAATATTGCTGTCTGCAAGGCAAGTAGGGCTGCTGTAGTAATGAGATGCATTTCCATAACTAATTTTAAGTTCACAAAATTTAACTTTAATAAATTCATAAATCTCTTTCCAACCACTTTCTGGAAGATTCCTGGGGGAAGGGATAAATTGGGAGACTGAGACTGACATATACACACAACTATATAGAAAATAGATAACTAATAAGAACCTACTGTATGGCACAGGGAACCCTACTCAATGCTCTGTAATGATTATTTGGGAAAAGAATCTTAAAAAGAGTGGATATACGTATAAGTGATTCACTTTGCTGTACAGCAGAAACTAACACAACAGTGTAGATCACAACAGTGTAAATCAACTATACTCCAATAAAAATTAATTTTAAAAAACGATTCTTGGGACTTCCCTGGTGGTCCAGTGGGTAAGACTCCACGCTCCCAATGCAGGGGGCCCGGGTTTGATCCCTGGTCAGGGAACTAGATCCCGCATGCATGCCGCAACTAAGAGTTCACATGCCGCAACTGGAGGATCCCGCATGCTGCGACTAAGACCCAGAGCTGCCAAAATAAATAAATAATTGATTAACAAATAAATGAATAGATTCCTTCTGCTTTCTACAAGTTCCTGAATGTTGTATAGGTCGGGTCTAGTCAATTTAGAAGCTTATATTTTCACTTAATATAAAGTCCTTTGAATTTATTTTTAATCTGTTACCAAGTTATCTGTTACCAAGATAACTTCTTAGTTAAGAAAGTCACAGGCAAGTTAATTAATTTCAGGTCCTATTTTAAGTGACTAGCAATTTCTCAGCGTTTCTATTGGATATATCTCCACGGGAGGTAGCAGGTGTAGCTATCAAGGCTAATAATGAACGCAGATTTGGGAACACTGTCACATATGGACTAGCTTCTGTGAGTGGAAGGGTGGAAACAGAAATCTCTGTTGACAACTAGATGGGACATTTTATTCATTGGAATCCTGTATATATCTTTTTGCATATTAATGATTCTAGAACTCTTCCCAAGTGGGATTTTTTTCACTCTATTATCAAACACTTGATAAATTATCTTGAAGTGAAAACTTTTCCAAGATATAATATTTTACTTCCTATGCTGAGTGGTGTGCTTGAAACTCTAATAAGTTGTCTATTCAAAGTAGCTCCTCAGGAATATTTCCCTTAGAATGAACTTGAAATATAGCTTAACCCATCTTCCAAAAGAGCAGTTGTCTAGTGCAATAGAATTGTCATAGGGAGACTTAAGTCTTGTTGGACTTCATTTCAATACTCATCATTTTATGTCAACCTTTAGGAGAAGGAACAAGCAATTTTAAGACAAAATTTTCTTCAGCATTACTCACAATTCACAAGACGTGAAACAACCTAAAAGCCCATCAATGGACGAATGGATAAGGAAGAAAATGTGACATGTTTATATCTACCTATATCTAAATAATGGAATACTACTCAACCATAAAAAAGAAGAAAATCCTGCCATTTGCAACTACATGGATGGACCTTGAGGGCATTATGCTCAGTGAGATAAGTCAGACAAAGACAAATACTGTATGATCTCATATGTGGAATCTAAAACAAGCAAAAAACTCATTTTTTTTAAAAAAAAGAGGGGCTTCCCGGGTGGTGCAGTGGTTGAGAGTCCGCCTGCCGATGCAGGGGACACGGGTTCGTGCCCCGGTCCAGGAAGATCCCACATGCCGTGGAGCGGCTGGGCCCGTGAGCCATGGCCGCTGAGCCTGCGCGTCCGGAGCCTGTGCTCCGCAACGGGAGAGGCCACAACAGTGAGAGGCCCGCGTACCGCAAAAAAAAAAAAAAAAAAAAGAGGACTTCCCTGGTGGCGCAGTAGTTAACAATCCACCTGCCAAGACAGGGGACACGGGTTCGAGCCCTGGTCCGAGAAGATCCCACATGCCTTGGAGCAACTAAGCCCGTGTACCACAACTACTGAGTCTGCACTCTAGAGCCTGTGACCCACAATTACTGAGTACACGTGCCACAACTACTGAAGCCCACGTGCCTAGAGCCTGTGCTCCGCAACAAGAGAAGCCACCACAATGAGAGGCCCGCGCACCGCAACGAAGAGTAGCCCCTGCTCACTGCAACTACAGAAAGCCCGTGCGCAGCAACGAAGACCCAACACAGCCAAAATATAAATAAATAAATAAAAATTTTTTAAAAAGAGGTCAGATTTACAGTTACCAGAGGTGGGGGGCTGTCAGGGGTGGGGGGATTGGAAGAAGATAGTCATAAGGTACAAACTTCCAGTTATAAGATAAATAAATGCTGGGGGTGTAATGTACAACATAATGACTATAGTTAACACTGTTGTACGATATATTTGAAAGTCCTAAATATATTTGCAAGTTCTCATCACAAGGAAAAAACTATCTTCTTTTTTTGTATCTATATGAGATGATAGGTATTAAATTTAAGTTAACTAAATTTATTGTGGTAATTACTTCACAATATATTTAAGTCAAGTCATTATGCTGTAAACCCTAAACTTACACAGTGCTGTATGTCAATCATATCAATAAAACTGGGAAAAAATATGTTCTATTATCTATGTCTTCGTATCATCTCTTCTGTTCCTTCACAATTCTTTCTATACAATGTTTCTACACACAGTTTCACCTCCCTACAGGGCTACATTATAAATTTTGTGGGTCCTATGCACTTCTACCTTCATGGTCTCTTTCCTCCATAAAGACAGTAAAAATTATATTCTATAACTAATTGGTATAAAGAACATATCAAGGGCTTCCCTGGTGGTGCAGTGGTTGAGCGTCCGCCTGCCGATGCGGGGGACGCAGGTTCGTGCCCCGGTCCGGGAAGATCCCACGTGCCGCGGAGCGGCTGGGCCTGTGGGCCATGGCTGCTGGGCCTGCGCGTCCGGAGCCTGTGCTCCGCGGCGGGAGAGGCCACAGCAGTGGTAGGCCCGCGTACCGCAAAAATATATATATATATATCAAAATATTACATATTAAAATATTTTTTCAACTTAAAAGTTATTTTTTTCTCTCTCTCTCCTGATTTTAAAAGAAATTAAAACATTCTCATGGGTCCCTTAAAATATGGTGGTCACCAGTGATGCTGATGGATAGATTGGTCCTGTCTCTCTAAGAAAATCAGGCAGTAGATATGACAAACTCTCCCCAGTTTTCTGCTGTTGATTATTAGCTTTTGTGTTTGTGTTTTGAGCACCTGTGGGCCTTGCTGCACTGTCCTTTTTTTTTTTTTTTTTTTTTTTTTTTGCGGTACGCGGGCCTCCCACTGTTGTGGCCTCTCCCTTTGCAGAGCACAGGCTCCGGACGCACAGGCTCAGCGGCCATGGCTCACGGGCCCAGCCGCTCCGTGGCATGTGGGATCTTCCTGGACTGGGGCACGAACCCGTGTCCCCTGCATCAGCAGGTGGACTCTCAACCACTGCGCCACCAGGGAAGCCCGCTGCACTGTCCTTTGTGGTGGACTACAAACCCATTGGTTCTCACAACCTCCTCAAGCATGGAAGGACTCAGCAAAGTACCCTGTGTATTAATTAGGGTTCTCCAGAGAAACAGAGCCAATAGAATGTAGATAGATAGATCGATAGATTGATAGATAGATTTATTTTAAGGAATTGGCTCACATGATTGCAGGGGCTGACAAATCTGAAATCTGCACAGTGAGCTGGCAGGCTGGAAACCCAGGGAAGAGTTGATGTGGCCGTTTGAGTCCAAAGACAGTTTGGAGGCAGAATTCTCTCTTCCTTGTGGACCTCAGTCTTTCCTCTCAGGCCTTCAACAGACTAGGGGAGGCCCACCCACATTATGGAGGCTAATCTGCTTTATTCAAATCTACTGATCTAAATCTTAATCTCACCTAAAAAATACCTTCAACAGTGAAATATAGGTTGGTTTTTGGCTATATATCCTAGCCTAGCCAAGTTGACACACAGAAGTAACCATTACTGGGCTTCCCTGGTGGCGCAGTGGTTGAGAGTTCGCCTGCCGATGTGGAGCGGCTGGGCCCGTGAGCCATGGCCGCTAAGCCTGCGCGTCCGGAGCCTGTGCTCCACAACGGGAGAGGCCACAACAGTGAGAGGCCCGCGTACCGCAAAAAAAATAATAAATAAATTAATTAATTAAATAACAAAGAAGTAACCATTACTTTGCTGTACATGTGAAACTAACACAACATTGTAACTTAACTATACTTCAAAAAAAAAAAAAAGTAACCATTATATCCTGTATTTTCAAAAAAAATATGATCTTGAGGTTGCTACCAGGCTGTTACACAAGGTTACAAAGATCTTCATGCAAATATCACTGGCGGACTAGAGAAGAAATAAATTGTCTCAAGGTCAAAATAATGTGAAACAAAACTGTATCACCTGTGTCTTGAACAAACCTAGCCTTGTAAACTTGAATAAATCTGAATATTTTGATTTTGTTTTTAAGTAAATGTCAGCCTGCCCATTTGCCTTTATGAACAGAAGTGCAAGCATTCTTCTTTACTCAAATAGCATGGTTTTTAAACCAGGGGCCAGAAATGGCCTTAAAATACTTAGTTAATTACATCAGGAAGGAACATTTAACGGCCAGTATGGAGAAAACCATAATCATTGTTTCTGGCAGCTACTCTCAAAATTCAAACTGTCAATTCTAAATAAATCCAGGCTCCAACACATGGGAAAAGGAGAACTGGAGGGAGACACGACCAGTGCTTAGATGATGCCGGCCCTAGTGCGACCTAACACCTGCCATGAGTGGTGCAGGCTGTGGGCGCTAATGAAGACCCCAGCTAATGCCCTTGCTTCCCAGGATGTGGCCCTGGAGTGGAAGCCTCTCACAACAGCCCTACAGGCAGGAAGCTCCCGGGCATAGAATGAATGGCGATGACCAAGTGTTGTGCCCACTGGGAAGCCCCCACACCAGCACCCACTCCTCAGGTAAGGAGGGGAAACCATACCCTGGTTTCCCTGACACGGAGACACTATTTTTTTAATTTTTTTTTTTAATTTTTTTATTTTTTTATTTTTTTTTATTTTTTTTGCTGTACGCGGGCCTCTCACCGCTGCGGCCTCTCCCGCTGCGGAGCACAGGCTCCGGACGCGCAGGCCCAGCGGCCATGGCCCACGGGCCCAGCCGCTCCGCAGCATGCGGGATCCCCCCGGACCGGGGCACGAACCCGCATCCCCTGCATCGGCAGGCAGACTCCCAACCACTGTGCCACCAGGGAAGCCCTTTATTTTTTTAATTAATTTTTATTGGAGTATGGTTGCTTTACAATGTTGTGTTAGCCTCCACTGCACAACAAAATGAATCAGCCATGCACATACAGATATCCCCACCCTTTTGGATAGATAACTGATGGGAACATACTGTATAGCCCAGGGAACTCTACCTAACGCACTGTGGTGACCTATATACATTATTGATACTATGTATAAAATAGCTAACTAATGAGAACCTACTGTATAGCACAGGGAACTCTACTCAATGCTCTGTGGTGACCTAAATGGGAAGGAAGTCCATTTTCCCAAGTAAAGCAAAAAGGTAGACGTAGATAAGACAACAGACTCAAGGGACTTGGGATGGAAATAAAGAGCGTACAGCGTGGCTGAACCTTCAGAGCCAGGGCAAAGTTAAGAATCTCAGTAGAAACTGCTGTCCAAGTCCACGAGGGAAGTCGGGGCCAAAGGGAACAGACGATGGTGCTCAGCCCAATGCTCCACCCCACCTTCAGTGCCAAGAAACTCATAACCAACTCCACTCCCACTTGCAAAGACTCAGTTCATCTAAGGGGAAAGGGAATGAGGAAAACAAATGGAATAAGTTTCCTTGAATTGACAAAATGGTATTTTTCTTCTAAAGAGAAGAAATAGCCTCTTCTGAGCTAGGCTGAGTTGTTATAAAATGTTACAAAATGTTTGCCCACCTACGTTACATCGTCTCTAAACCTTATACTCACTGTATATGGAGTAACTGAACTTCAGTCACTCACCAAAGAGAGCTATCCATCACGGCTACATACATAAAGAAAACTGACACATAAGCAGAAAAGCAACAGAAACAAGTTAATGAATCGCTTCAGGTTCTACAAGTTAGAGGGGCAGACAGTTTATTTCTCTAGAGAAGTGCCTTCGCTAAGGTACAGCTTAATACACTTCAGCCTTTAGGGATAAATGTTATGAGGAAACTTCATATGAAGAAAGTTGTGCAATTAAAGACAATGTCCATTATGTTCCATCATAGTTACACTTTATGTTTATTTGAAAGACCTCTGTGGTGTGAGCTCTGAGCACCAGTGGTTGTGCTAACTTTAGCAAAGGCTGACCATTAGTCAGCTCCCGCTGTTGTAACCAAATACCTCAGGTGGGTGGCTTCAAGAACACATTTATTACCTCACAGCTCTGGAGGGTGGGAAGTCCAAAATCAAGGTGCCACACAATTCAGACCCTCCTGAGAACTCTCTTCCTGGCTTGCAGACGGCCGCCTTCTCGCTGTGTCCTCACATGGCAGAAAGAGTTCTAGTCTTTCCTCTTCTTATAAGGACATTAATCCCATCATGGGGGTTCCACCTTCATGACCTAATTACCTCCCAAAGGCCCCACCTCCTAATACTATTACATTGGGGGTTAGGATTTCAACATGCAAACCTGTGGAGGACACAAACATTCCATCCACAACAGACCACACACTGAATTGCACGGAGTGCGAACAGGTAAATCCGAAGTGCAGGCAGTGGAAGGGCACTGGGGGTGCAGGCAGCCAATCCACGTTCTGTTCATCAATTAATCACCCCAAGTTCTCCCTACTTCCTAATCCGTATCCCTAACTGTCAATTCCAAGCATGGAACCTTCCAGAGGTCTCTGGGAAGAACAATTCCACCTCCACTGCTATCTTCTCCTAGGCCATTTATTCACCAGCATGACGCCACTGACTTTGTATTTTCTAGAATGGTTAAAAAAATTAAAAATTTTTGGTCTTATTCCCAACAGTGCTGGAGAATGATTCTATTACCTAGTTTTTCTCCTCTTTTAATGGGGTTTAGAGAAGCAGAGGACATAAACACATGTACTCAAGTCCAGAATCTTGAGCAAAAAGCCCAAATCAGCTATGAATGATCCCATTTTCACAACGAGCACACTGAGGCTTGAAGGGTTAAGCAACGTTTTCAAATGGTGGGGCTGACTTACACCGTATCTTCTAACTTACTGTCTTATACATAGTTCTTTATAAGTCCCCTCAAATTATTTGGGAAGTTATGGTTAGTTTATCAATATTTCCTAGAAAATTTAAGGTGGAAATTAACCTTAAAACATCCAGAAACCAGACCTAGAGAAAGTGAGGAATGAGCTCAAGACAACAAAATCAACTCATTTCAGAGTCAACAAGATCCAGGGATTTTGACTCCCTGTGGCTAATACTCTTTTTAGGCCAACAGACGTTTGCTCAATAGATGACTGAGTTGACAAGCAAACGATTTTCTTATGAGGCGCCCATAATAGGGAGAATTTGTTCCCTTCATTTGTTCCTCTCAGTTTCCCTGGTCTGCTTATCCTCAACCATCACATGGTAAATTTCACTGTGAATTTAAAAATCCTTCTCGCTCTCTCCTTAGAAAACCTCTTATTTCTCTGGCCTTCCTTTATTCATAACTTCAAGAACCATCTAAACGGTGATGAGCCCCATCTATCAGACGATCCCCAGCCCAAACCTGTCTTTTGGGCTCAGGATCTACCCAGCTAACTGCCTTCTGGATATAACGTGGAAAACAGACAGACCCTTCACACCCAACACGTCTCCAGCTGAGCTCATGCTATTTTCCCCCAATTTGTTCTTTCCCCACCTCGGTGAATGGTACCACACATCCACCCAGTTCCTCCAGCCAGAAACCCGTGCTTTACAATCTCTCCCTCCCAGTTCCAATGCCTCTGTCTTGTTGACTCTCACCCCCAAACAACGACTCACCCTCAACCTCCTCGTCCACCACCCAAGTCTCGGTTACCATAACAGCCGGCACACAGTCTCCCCGACGTCAGATTTATTCCCCACCCTCACCACTCACCTAGCCTCTAGTCCATTTATAGCCAGAGTGATCTTTTCAAAATGTAGAAGTGCTCAATAGTCCCAAGGCTTGAAATTCTCCAGGGACTTCCCCTTGGCCTCGGGACAAAATCCAAACTCCTGGGCTTCCCTGGTGGCGCAGTGGTTGAGAGCCCGCCTGCCGATGCAGGGGACGCGGGTTTGCACCCCGGTCCGGGAGGATCCCACATGCCGCGGAGCGGCTGGGCCCGTGAGCCATGGCCGCTGAGCCTGCGCGTCCGGAGCCTGTGCTCCGCAACGGGAGAGGCCACAACAGTGAGACGCCTGCGTACCGCAAAAAAAAAAAAAAAGAAAAAAAGAAAATCCAAACTCCTATGGAGTCCCACATAACCTGACCCCTGCCTACCTCACCGGCTTCATCTCCCACTACCCTTCCCACCTCACGGTCTCTCCCAACTACACTCCCGCCCCAGTGGCTTCCACGGTTGCCTGAACGGACTTTGCTTCTTCCCATTCCCCACGGAGTGTGGTGGAGAAAACTTATCCAGCACTCCCAGCCCCGATCCTTTGCCTAGCTAACTCCTACTCACCTCCCAGAGCTCAGCTGAAATTTCACTTCCTGGGGGAAGACCGCCCCCAGCACCAAGTCCAGGGGACACTTTCACTCCTTACCTGACCTGACCTCCCTCTGGCACTTGCCACACAAAGGACACCCTCCTTGACCTCTCCGGACTCAACACCCCCCGCGCCACCACTCTCCCAGGCAGCTCCCCTTTTCTCTGACGCACCTGGCCCTCCTCTGCCAGTGCCTCCTGTCCTCTACCTACTCCAGCCACGCTTGCCTTCTTCCTTTTTTCAAACTTGTATTTATCACCCCATTTATTATTTACTTAACTATACTGTGAGCTCGACAGTTAGAAACAGCCTCTTCTACTTAGTATCCCGATTTATTACAGGCACGTACTCCCTTTAAAGTCTTATTTCAGTCTTACAGGAAAGTTACAAGAATAATCAAGTATATGCTTCGCTTAGATTCATCAGCTGTGAGAACATTTTGTCACATTTGACTTATTCCTTTCTCTCTGTACATTACAATCACGATAGCCGAATCATCTGGGAGTACTTTGCAGACATCATAGCCTTTAACCCCTAAATACTTCAGCATGTATCTCCTAAGAACAAGGACATTCTTTTGCATACAGCTGTCAGATTCAAGAAATTTAACTATGATACCGTATTATTCACCGGTTATCTCGATAATGTTCCTTAGAGCGACTATAAATGTGTGGCAAGTATTGTCAGGTATCTTTAGTCTGTTTAATCCAGTCCTCGGCCTTCCTTGCTCTTTCATAACATCAATAACGGGATAAACTGACATATGGCTCCTGACATGAAGCACTGAGAAGTAAACAACGTGTCTCATATAGAATCACCATAAATGCCAAAAGTGATTAACTTGAATCTAAGGATGAGGAAACATGAGGCATACCCAAACTGAGGGACATGCTACAAGCTGTACTCTTTTTTTTTGCTGTACGCGGGCCTCTCACTGTTGTGGCCTCTCCTGTCACGGAGCACAGGCTCCAGACGCGCAGGCTCAGCAGCCACGGCTCACGGGCCCAGCCGCTCCGCGGCATGTGGGATCTTCCCGGACAGGGGCACGAACCCGTGTCCCCTGCATCAACAGGCGGATTCTCAACCACTGCACCACCAGGGAAGCCCAAACTGTACTCTTTTTAAACACATTGCCAAGGGCCTGTAGTTGCCCTTGTTATTTCTGAGAACACTCCGTCCCATCATCACCAACAACTCCGCACAGATGGCTTCTCCTTGGAGAGCCCCCCGGACCCACTCCATCCCCATCCCCACCCCAGTCAACCTCCATCCTGCTATCCCACTTCACTGCCTTTTCGAAGCATTTAACACACTTTGAAATCACTTTG
Source organism: Globicephala melas (assembly GCF_963455315.2). Taxonomy (NCBI): domain Eukaryota; kingdom Metazoa; phylum Chordata; class Mammalia; order Artiodactyla; family Delphinidae; genus Globicephala; species Globicephala melas. The sequence continues at coordinate 74,227,353 of NC_083327.1, read as the reverse complement.
TTTATCTATTTGTTTTCTTTTGTTATCTATTTCCCCCACTAAAATATAACTTTTATGAGTAGTGGGACCTTATCTAAAACAGTGCCTGCTTTAGACTAAGCCCTTACTTTTTAACTGCTGAAGGAAAGAACTTCCATATCTTTGGTGCCCTAAGACTCAAAGAACGTTCCCCACATGGGTGACTCATGCAATGTGTGATTCACCAAGCAGAATTTTTCTGGTTCAGGTTACCTCGCAAGTTCTCATTTTTGCTTACTCCAAATATTCACAAAATTTCAACACCAAGACCTTCCTTTTTGATTCTCCACTCTACCCATTTCATTTACCCTTAAGTAGAAAAGACTTAGGAAAATGTGATAATTATAGTCAGTTCTTAATATTGTTCCCCTTTGCACTGACGTTGAGATTAGTTGATGATGACCTGGAAATGCTGAAAAATACATTTCTGTACAAAGCTAACAGGGAAGGTCCAGGAGGGACAGCACAAGGGTAAATTCAGTCAACAAAAAGGAAGTTATTTCAGTTACTCAGAAATAAAATTCACATATTTCCTTTTATTAGCAATATTTAAAATATTTTATTCAAGCATATCTAAACATGTAGAGATAGAAGCCATAATCAATAGCGGTGCTGGTATCAGTAAGAGAAAGAGTGCAGTGTCACTGGTCCACCTCAGCAATGCTTTGAACTTCTCTGACTTACATCAAAGTCACCAAGGCGCCGATTTCAAAGGAAAAAAATTGGAAGCAAAACAAAGAAAAAAAGAAATCTTGTGTAAATAACCTAGCATGAATAATTCCTAGTACAGCAAATGTTACTCCCTTTTTAAATTAAAATTTTTAATTGTCCTTGAACACAGAAAAAGTAAGTCTTTGTAATGAGTCAACTTAACTCAAGTACAAACCAAGAAGCACTCACTATTGTTTCAAATACACTACCCATTACATTTGGCAACATTGAGTAAAGATACACACGACCTTTTTAAAGTATGAAAGGAAAAACTTGCTCTCTGTTTGGGGTTCAAAAAGGTTTCTCCTACCTGTTCTTTGAATGCTTTCCCTCATGCTGCATTCTAAAGCCAGGTGGTCAAAGAATAATTAGATACCAAGAGAAATTCAGTGTTACAGTTAAAATAAAGTTGGATATACAAATGAATTAACTGGTTATCATTCTTTTGTTTTAGCTTTTTATTCTGAAGTAATTTTAGACCCAGAAAAAAAGTTGCAAAATTAGAACAGAGAGATTCTGTTTACCCTTTACCCAGCTTCCCCTAATGTTAATTACATAACTGAAGTCTGCTAAAACCAGGAAATCAACGTTGATGCAATACTATTAACTAAACTACAGATCTCATTCAAACTTCACCAGTTTTCTAATAATGCCCTTTTTATGGTCCAGGAGTCATCTCAGGCTCCCACACTGCATCTAGCTGTCACGCCTCCTTAGTCTCTGCCAATCATGACCTTGACACTTTTGAAAAGTACTGGCCAGTTATTTTGCAGAAAATCCTTCAAGGTGGGTTTGTCTAATGTTTTCTCATGATCAGATTGTTATGATTTATTTTTGATAGTATAAAGCTCTTTTTTATTTGAAACAAGGGAAAACATTTAGTTACTTATCTAGTTCAATCCCTACCAATAGAGTACACTTTCTAGGAGTTTGTCCAATTGATTGTTTCATAGTCTAAAGGTATTTATTCCCTTGGTCAAGGAGAAAAAGTCATCCTGTTAACTTTTACAGCCATATCCCAAATATTTTATATACTTTTCTTCTTCTTTATAATGACTTAACCAAGTTTGTATTTTTAGCTTTTTAAATAGTTCCCTTACCAAATTTTTGTCTGGTGTATCTCTCAAATACTAACAGAGGTATGTTAAAAGTGTTCTACTGTAGTTGTGGATTTGTTTATATCTCCTTATAGATTTTTGCTTCTGTCAGTTTTTGTTTTATATATTTTGAGGCCATTTAATTAGATGCATACACATTTAGAATTGTTAAAGTTCCTGATGAATAAAAATTTTTATTATTATGTGATAGTGATATAATTTGTGTTATTATTGTGACTTTGTTTACCTCTAGTAACGCTTTTTTGCCTTAAAACTATTCTGTATAATATTATTATGCCTAATAAGCTTTCTTTTGCTTATTATGTGTCTGGTAAATCTTTTCATACACTTTGCTTTCAACTTTTCCACATACTTTTGTTTATATGTGTCTTTCATAAATAGCATATACCTGGATTTTTTAAAAATTCAATGTGACAGTTTTGTTGGTTAACTGAGCATTTAGTCCATTTATATTTATTGTAATTACTGGTACATTTGTATTTCTTTTCATCATCTTTTTTTTTTCTTAGCTTTTTCTGTTTCTTTTTCTCTCCCTTCTTACCTTTTTGGGGAAGCTTTAGGGTTGTTGTTGTTTTTTTCTTTATATCTAGAATAGGAGGCTTCTGACTTAAGTTCATATGAAGATGTGATTAGAGTCAGATCTTTTCTTAAAGTGGATTAAAAGGAGAAAACCAAAAAGAACAGAGCAAATCAGAAGAGAGAGGAAATGGTTCTTTAAAAGGTGGAAAATAGGGACTTCCCTGGCAGTCCAGTGGTTAAGACTCCATGCTTCCACTGCAGGGGACACTGGTTCGATCCCTGGTTGGGGAACTAAGATCCCGCATGCCACACAGTGCAGCCAAAAAAAAAAGAAAAAAAAAGTAGAAATAGATACTACCTCACACCTAGTAGGATGGCTATGAGAGAGAGAGAGAGAGAGAGAGAGAGAGAGGAGGGGAGAGAGGGAGGGAGGGAGAGAGAGAGAGAGAGAGGAGGGAGGGAGGGAGGGAGGAAGGAAGGAAGGGAAGGGAAAATACAAGTGCGGACAAGGATATGGAGAAACTGGAACATTTGTGCAATGCTGATGAGAATGTAAAATGGTGTATCCACTAAAACAATATGGCAGTTCCTCAAAAAATTAAAAATTGAATTACCAAATAATCCAGCAATTCCAATTCTTATACCCAAAAGAATTGAAAGCAAGCTCTTGAGGAGATATTTGTACACCCATGATCATAGTAGCATTATTAACAGTAAAACAGTCCAAGTGTCCTTGTACTGATGAATGAATAAACAAAACATGGTATATACATACAATGGAATGTCATTCAGCCTTAAAAAGGGAGGAAATCCTAACGCGTGTTGCAACATGGATGAACCTTGAGGGTATGATACTAAGTAAAGCAAACCAGTCACAGAAGGACAAATGCTGTATGATTCCACTTATATGAGCTGACTAGAGTGGTCAAATTCAGACACAGAAAATAGAATGGCGGTTGCCAGGAGCTGGGGTGACGACGGAATGGGGAGTTATTGCTTAGTGGGTACAGAATGTCAGTTTTGCAAAATGAAAAGAGTTTCAGGGATAGATGGTGGCGACAGTTGCACAATAATGTGACTGTACTTAAGGCCACTGAACTGTACACTTAAATATTAAGATGGTAAATTTTATATGTATTTTACCACAATTTTTTAGAAGTTTGAAATGGTGGGGAAATAAAGGAAAAGTGACTTGACTTCCTTCATAATTATACATGACCAGCTCTAAGTCCTTTACTTTAAGGAACTATAGCTGTTGATTTACATTCGCTTCTCAAAACAACCCCATCAGACAGCAATTCTAATTAACCCTTGTTTTACAGAGAGGAATGGAACTTGCTCAAATCCCCAACAATGGTATATACTGGAGCCATAACTTTGGTTCAGGTCTTCCAAATACATGAAAACACTGACACAGCAAAGTAGCTCTGTGTTTGTGGCCTCTGCGTCCAAATCCAAGCGCTTTTCACCAAATGAATGCTAGAGCTTTTTGCTGACTGATGATATAATTTGGTGACATTTTCCAGCTTCCATACCTTATTTCAGATGCATGGCAAAGTTACACTGCTCTGCTCAAAGTGACATCTGTAAATTTCCCCAAAGCATGTTTCTGTCTTCCACGCTTGAGCTGTGACACTTCAATTCACACAATATTGCTCTTAGTATTTGTCACTTTTCCTAGCCTAGTAAAGCTCTGCTGATGATAAGGGGTAAATCCAACTTGAGAAAAATGCAACATCAGATTTGGTGCAGGGATGATACTACAAATGACACAGTCTTGTTATGGGTTATTGTAGACTCTTGATTTTTCATTGACACCAGGGACTGTGTCAGATTCATTTCTGTGTCCTCATTCCCTCACACAGATCCTCAGTAACTGACTGCTGATGTGGTCCTGAGGTAAGGATGGAGGTGTCAGGGGTGGTGGCAGTGGTGTTGATGTACAGCAATCTCACAAGTTATAAAGACTAATAATAGCTAATAGATAAAATAGATAAACAACAACAAGGACCTACTGTGGAGCACAGGGAACTCTACTCAATATCCTGTAATAAGCCATAATGGAAAAGAATCTGAAAAATTATACATTTTATATATATATAAATAACTGAATCACTTTGCTGTACACCTGAAACTAATACAACATTGTAAATCAACTCTACTTCAATTAAAAAAAAAAGAAAAAGGAAAGAATAAGAAGAGCGGATATTAAGAAGCATTTACTCTGTCACTCTGTTGGGAGCTTTACATATATGAACTGTGAATCCTCAAACCACACTATGTCATAAGCATTATGATCCCATGTTTCAGATGAAGAAACTGAAGTTCTGAGACATTAAGTAAATTTTTGCCCAAGGTGTCACAGATAAGTGGTATACTCAGGACTGCTTGAACCTCCGGTCCCTGCAGTATTCTACTTCCTCATACAATTGCATATTATCCCTGCTTTGTATTTTAATCAGTTTTTCAGTGTCATAATGGTGTGGTAGGAAAAGTACTAAACTTTCAAAGAAAAGATATTTAAGTTCCCGCTCCATTATTTGCTAATTGAGCAAGCTATATCATCTGTATAACGGGAAATTTCTGCCTTGCCTATCTGAGTTATAAGATTGTCTCAGATGAAGTATTTTGGAAACTGAAAAAACAATTATAATAAATGCTGGCCTTTTGCTTCTACTTTTATTCTCAATAAAATTTAGGTCTTTCAGGTCAATTAAAATCTTGGGCTTGGTGGATATTTTCCTTTATGTAGGTAGTGAAATTTATCCTAAAAATCTCAATATGGGGGCTTCCCTGGTGGCACAGTGGTTAAGAATCCGCCTGCCGATGCAGGGAACACGGATTCGAGCCCTGGTCCGGGAAGATCCCATATGCCGCAGAGCAACTAAGCCCATGCACCACAACTACTGAGCCTGCGCTCTAGAGCCCACAAGCCACAACTACTGAGCCCGCATGCCGCAACTACTGAAGCCCGCGCACCTAGAGCCCGTGTTCCGCAACAAGAGAAGCCACTGCAATGAGAAGCCTGCACACCACAGCAAAGAATAGTCCCCGCTCACCACAACTAGAGAAAGCCCACGCACAGCAACGAAGACCCAATGCAGCCAAAAAAATAAAATAAATAAAATTAATTTACTTTAAAAAATCTCAATAAGGTTACTCAAAATGATCACTTATTTATTACTAAAACTTACTTATTTTTCCACCTTTAAAGTAGAAAACTCTGGCACATACCACCGGTTTGGAATATCACCAATAGTGGGACAAACTGACATCATGCACCTCTTGCTGTGACACACTGTGACACACCACTTATATAGTATTCCTAAAATCTTATCATGAAAAACAATCAGATAAACCTATTCTGCAGAACAAATGACCTAGAGTCTGTAAAAATATCAGTATTACTGAAGACAAAGAAATGCTGAGGAACTGCTCCAGGTTTACAGAGACTAAAGACACACAAGTAAATATAATGTGTGATCCTGAAATGAAAAAAAAAAAATTGCAGTAAATGGCATTACTAGGACAATTGGCAAAATTTTAGCAGATAGTGTACATTAGAAAATACTATTACAACAATGCTAAACACCCTGAATTTGATCATTGCATTTTGTTTAGAGAATGCCCTTGTTCTTAGGAGATACACACTAGAGTATTTAGGGATGAAGGGCCATGAAGTTTGTGATTTACTTTCAATTTGTTCCCCAAACAAATAGAAATAATATAAAAATTCTACGTACTCATGCATGGGCTAATATTCTTAATTCACAGAGGATACTAAATAGGGATAAAATATGCAAATGTCCAGTGGAAGAAAAATTAATTTTATTTGTACAAGACGGTACTAGTTTTCCAAAAATATACCAGGAATCAGAAAAATCTAAATGTAAGTAAATGGGTCAGCTGTAAGGCAACAATCAAAGCTGCTGAATAGTACAGCTCCTACAGCATGTTGGCGAATCCACCCCATGTTTTGAATTGAAGAGTGTGCCCCAGGGATTTTTGTGGTCAGTACGGCTGGGCTGAGGACACCCTCTGGGGCTAGCAGTTCCGCTGAACACAGTTCCCCTGTGTCTCTGGCAAGCACCCCTGACACACTCTATGCCTGGTGGGCCCCTGGTGCCAGGTCCAGAAGAGGACACTTAACCCAGGCTGAGCCTGAAAGTCCCCAGTGCCTAAGTACCTCCTGGGAGTAAATGGAGCCAACGACAATCGAATTACTGTTTCTGGAGTGGCTGGCAACCAGGAGGCCAGCGACTTTGCCCAAGACTGGCATTAATCCTACCACCCCAGGCTTTGAAGAAACTGCTCTGAATCACGTCTTAGTAGCTAAGTAGTCTAAATTAACTGCAAGAATGCTTTGCTCCGGGGGCGGGGAGGGTCTACAGGAGCAAGACACACCGTTTTTAGAACTTAACCCGTTTAAATGGCCAAGAGAAGCAAACTGGTACAACCTCAAAATTCAACAGCATTTCACAAACTCCCGACTTGCCCCTAACTTCCTAAGATTAACCGGCCGCTGGCAATTCCAGTCCCGTTCCGACTACTATCTCCCCACGCCATCGAGAGGAAAGTTTGCCGGCGAGGAGCGCCCAGCACAGCCCGGGCCGCGCAGCCGGGGCCGAGCATCCCCCGCGCCCTCCCGGGTGTAGACGGGCCGCCGGTGCCACCTACGCGCGCGGCCGCGGGCTGCTACGGTACCTCGGGCGCTGGCGACTTGACGCCGAAGGCGGCGCGGCGGGTGGGCTGCGGGCGCCGGCGGCCGGAGCAGCTCATGGCGGCCGGGGCCCCGCTGCGCGCTCGGACCCGCGGGCGGCGGGGAGCCAGGGAGGCGCGGGAGCCGCCGGTGCGCGCTGTGCGTCTCCTCGGGCAACCGGTAAACACTGCGGCGAGGCCCGGACGCACGCTGCGCCCGCGAGACCCGGAACCCGGGCCTTGCTGCGAGCCGTCCGCGCCTCCGAGACGCGCCCGGGGGCGCCTGACCGACCCCGTTCCTCCCGAGGGTGTCCCCGCGGTGCGCGGCGCAGCGGCCGAGCGGCCACATCCGGCCAGGATGAGGCTCACACACCCGCCGGAGCAACGGGGGACAGCGGGGCTGGAGGCTGGTCTTCACCGCGGGACTCCATCGCGAGCGCAGTTCCGGGTCTTGTCCTCAGGTCAGGGACAAGTGATAGCCAGGGGTCAGTGTTGACAGGACTGGCGGCGTGCGCTGTCACGAAGGTGAATGAGCATTTATTTAGCGCCCACTGTGTGCCAAGGCTTCTGCGTCTTCCAGCGCCGGGCCGCTTGCTGGGTGTGCAATCCGTGCAGTGGCACAGGCCCTGCGCTCAGAAGGGCCTCACGCTTGGTTTAACTCCCTGCTGTCCCACTCTTGAAATTCTTAGTGATTTTTGAACAAAGGGTCCTACATTTGCCTTTTGTACTGGGATCCGCAGATCATGTAGCGTTCTCGCATTCAACCTTCTCAACAACCCTGCAGGGAAATATAAATATTAGTAATACTAGTGTTAGGACAGTATAAAACACTGGTTGTAACACTGGTTATAAAACACTTACATGTGTTCTTTCAAGAGCTTTTCTAACTGCTTTCCAACTAAGATTTCATTACTTAAAACAAGATTATGAAGTGGATATAAGAATGATCCATTTTTAAAGTGAGAAAACAATCACAGGGAAATGAAAGAAATTGTCCAAGAGTATACAGCTGGTCAGTGGCAGAATGATGATCAGACCCCAGACCATAAGACTGAAAGCACAGAGAAGGTGAGTAACGTGCCTAAGGTCCCACTGTTTGTAGCAGAACCTCAAACTGGAACCCACATTCACCTCACTTCAAGGCCCTTCATGGACCTCCCTGGGTGCTGTTCTAAAATTAAATGAACTCACAGATGTGGCAGCTTTTCTTAGATTCCATCCAACCATCCTACTCTGAGGACTTCTTGGCCTTGAGAATGGCTTTTGATTTTGTTTTATATTTATTTTATTTGTTTATTTGGTTGCGCCGGGTCTGGCTCCTTAGTTGTGGCATGCGAACTCAGTTGCGGCATGCACGTGGGATCTTGTTCCTTGACCAGTGATGGAACCCAGGCCCCCTGCACTGGGAGCGCGGAGTCTTAACCACTGCGCCACCAGGGAAGTCCTTATGGCATTTGATTTTACAGTAACATTGCCACGTATCCAGTCCAGAATCACCTCCATGCTTTCACTTGAACCAACATTAAAAAAAACAAAAAAGTCCTTAATGCAAATGAAAGCTTTCAGAAATCTCCTATTAATAGTATAGTTTGTAGTAAACATGCTTTCAACTTGCAGTTTTTCCTTGCAGTAGAATCACTACACACTTGTCAAATTTTCTTTTTTTTTTTTTTTTAATTTTATTTATTTTTGGCTGCGCTGGGTCTTCGTTGCTGCATGTGGGCTTTCTCTAGTTGCGGTGAGCAGGGGCTACTCTTTGTTGCCGTGTGCGGGCTTCTCATTGCGGTGGCTTCTTTTGTTGTGGAGCATGGACTCTAGCCGCGCGAGTGTCAGTAGTTGTGGCACGTGGGCTCAGTAGTTGTGGCTCGCAGGCTCTAGAGCTCAGGCTCAGTAGTTGTGGTACACGGGTTTAGTTGCTCCACGGCATGTGGGATCCTCCCGGACCAGGAATTGAACCCATGTCCCCTACATTGGCAGGCGGACTCTTAACCACTGAGACACCAGGGAAGTCCCACTTGTCAAATTTTCAATGAAACAACACTGCCCGAGGAAATACAAAAGCTGATTGAAACCTCAAGGCACCTGGAAGAGAAACTGTCTGAAAAAGTCCCTTCTCCATTAACTCCATGTCCAATTGTTGCAGAATTCAGTTTCACAAAGTCTAATTCTGGTCACTGTGGTCAAGCTTGTAACTCTTCTTCATGATACCAGAAGATATGAATTTACACAGTCTTTAAAAATCGGTGTTGGTGATGAATGTGTTAATTAAAGAGATGGGAGGAATCCTTTCAAAATATAACATACCAAATCACCACTATGCACACTTTTAATGTCTTACCGTTTTGTCAGTTATACCTCTATAAAGCTGAAAAAAAACAAATACCCACAATAAAAGATTTTAAATCAGTGTTAAACAGATTCTTCTCTATGAAAGCAATATAGTTTTGCAGTAAGTGGGAAAAGAAAAAGTACCTGGCCTGACCCTTCCCTGGATGCCTGCAAACTTTCTGGGATGTCAAGACATGAGCCAAGTGACCCTTCAAGGTAGCACCCGATGATGTGTCCCTTGAGAATTGAAAGGAGGACCCTGCGTCTGGATGTACGTCTGAGCTGGACCCTGGAAGGGACTACAGTTTGGGACTAGCTGGCACTATGGTGATAGAATACGCAGGCTGGCAGTGGGGGGAACTCTGGGTATGATGATAGTTTAAGCAAGGCCTGGGGGGTGGGCACAGTTAGTAAAAATGCACAAAGCACGTTCCAGCCCAGCTTACTCACAAAACTGCATGTGTGGGCAATATATTATGGTTTGTAATGTCTCGGTACAGACTTCTAGTTTTCTTTATAATGACGACAGAGTCAGGAAGCTGCCAGGTGCGCGACCTAGTCCACCTCATACCTGCTTCTTTATAGAAGAGGGAGGTTCCTTATTAGATACCAGGCTAGTGTATAGAAACCCTTTAGCTGGCCAAGTTTTTAGCCACAGTTGATTAACAATGTTGTATTAGTTTCAGTGATTCGGTTATATGTGTATATTCTTTTTCAGATTCTTTTCCATTACAGTTTATTATAAGGTATAGTTCCCTGTGCTCTACAGTAGGACCTTGGTGCTTATCTATTTTATATATAGTAGTTTAGGCCAAGTTTTTAAACAGCAACAGGACGAAGGCTGCAACCAAAGGAAGATAACAGGGCAACAGGAGGTGGGATACACAGGAGGAGAGAGAGGGAAGGCAAGGAGGCCTGCAGGGGGAGCTGTCACAGGCCAGGTGAGAGGAGGGACCGGCCGGCTGGGGGCGGTCATGTGAGGAGGGGAAGGTTCAGAGGGGGAATCCACTGGAGGCTGAGTTTACCAGCCAGGCTGAAAGCATAGTGAGGCCTGAAAAGCAGTGAGGACTTAAAACAGAGGAGAGTAAAGGAGAGAGAGTTCAGTTTGGGACAGATTTAGTCTGCGGCGCTGATAGGAGAAGGCAAACAAATATTTTGTAGTTTGGGAACGGGAAGCCCTGGGCACACCCAGCTTAAACCAGAATTTCCGGCTCATTCTGCTATAATGTTAAATCTTATCCTGAAATATGTTTACAGAGCTGGCACGTTGAGATATACATTCAATAAACACGATATCTGAGACAAGATAAAAAATGCCTCATCAGTAGCTCTGGGAAGCGAGGAAGATCTGCATCTCTGGCACTTGGGCTTTTATTCTGGAGCTTTCTTGTGGTTTCGTAAGTTTATTTCTCCAGTTTCTTCCTTTTGTTTGTTTACTTGTTTGTCTTGCAAATATACAAGTTTCTCATAGGAAAAATCTGTAATAGGAAACTTTGGGGGCTTTCAATATATTTAGAAACCTGTCTGGAAAGCACTCCTGTAACATTTTGTTTGTCTAAAGATTGTTTTCAAAGAATGTTTGATTTAAATGTTTTCCTAACCTGGATGAAATGTTGCCAAACCTGCAAACTGCTTTAGTCATCCAACACAAGATTCCTTGGTAAAAGACCACCAAAACCTACTTCTGTCCTTTAAGTGCCTGCATTTAAAGGACTTTATAACCATTCTCAGCCCTGTCTTAGACTTGTTTCAGTTGCTTTGCTGATTTCTATCTGATCTCTCTAATAATTAGTCCTTCTTTAGCAATGGTTGTTGTTTTACCAATTCATCCTAAAACAAATCCCCGTCCCTTATTTGTCCTAGTAGGACAACACAGCTAGTTGTAAAACAATCTATCACTGTCACTTCCAAAGATCTTCATAAATTTTCATATCATTTATTTTTAAAGTCCGTTTTCTTTTCCCAATACATATAACTGTTTCCAACATATTTTATACCTAAAATAAATGTGATCCATTTTATAACTTTATGATAAGCTAAGCTTAGAAACCACTGAGAGCTCTCTTTATAAAAAATAACCAATTCAGGGACCTTTGGTTTCAGCATTAAAGTCAATCACAGACTGCTCTTTTTATTAAAAAAAGTAAAATCCTTATCAAAAACTTAAAGTGCTTTTTAAAATATTTTAGCTGCGTAAGTAGAAGGTTCTGAAAAACATCCATAATAAATATATACTTTCGAAACTCACATGATTTTTATCTCACTTTAAATTCAACATATTTTCATTCAATTGCAACCTATATTTCCTCAAGTCATCAAAGAGATTTCGTTGTACACAACGCCATCCTCCGTGGCCTTACTGAAGCAATCCTTCAGTTGTAAAGTTACAAATTTAAAATAGTTCAATATTTTAGGAAAAATTTGGAAGGATTAATCATGCAGTCAGTGTTAATATTTTTTATCCCAAGGGGACAGTGAACTTTCCGGCAGACTGTCAGAAGAACTACTTCACCATGTGTCTCTTTACAGGAAAAGTGTCAACCAGTCAGGAGGATTATGGCAAGTCTGGGATGAAGCAAGAGCCCTAAGGGCCTTCTTTGACTGCTCTCTCCTCCACATTCCCTTGCAGCTATGGGTCTTTTAGATAAGTCTTTCCCCTTTGGCGTTAGTTCCCCAGGAAGTGGTCAGGATTCGTAAGGAAGTCGTTTACTGAGGAGTGCTCCTAGGACAAGGAGGTGAGGAAAACAGAATAGGGCAGGAGAACGAGCTACTCCAGCATGTGGGGCAAGCCTGAAAACTAACTTCCCACTTTGGTTCCAGGGGGCTGGCCCTTTGTACCTGCAACCGCCCTCCCCCTGCCCCATCCCAGTCTCCTGTCAGTCAGCCATTGGCAGGAGCACAAGTCTCCAGCGAAAGGGACAGCCTTTTACAGCCAACACTCACAGCAGCTGTTGGGGGGAGGGGGGATTCCAGCTAAGGAAGGGGGTTCCAGAAAGAATAACATCTTCAACTGCACAATTCAGTCTCTGAAATAACTCTTCAGTCTGTTTCTCCTTTCTCCATTCTTGCTATCAATTGATTGCCTTAGACTAGGTTTTAAGGAGTTTTTTAGGGCTTTTTCTGTTTGTTTTTTTTTAATCTGGGACTTTATACCAGTCTGCTTCTAATCCATTTTCAAACCAACACAAGAATTATTTTTTAAAAACCCCAATCTGATCAGATGATTCCCGTGTTCTAAAACTTCAAGGAAACCCCACTGCTTATAGGAAAAGAGGGAGAGTCTTATTAACATCATATGCCTCTTTTTTTTGTAATTTTCATAGGTATTTTATTTTTCCTCCTCAAATCAACTCCTCTGAAGTGGGTATTATTATCCTCTTATTACAGGTATAAAAACTAAAGGTCAGAGAGGGAACTTGCTCACATGCACGTGACATAAATGGCAGTACAGGTATTTCAAGTGAGATCTCTCTGCCTCCAAGTTCTCTACTCTTTATAACTGATGTTATCTAACAGCATTTCTCAAAAGTTGAACCCATCCACTCTGCCTACTGTGCTTCCCCTGTGCAACCTAGATACAATCCAGGCTGCCACATATGGTTGGTCAGGTTGTGCACTGCACGAGGGCACCACATTTTAAGGGACACTGTTCAAAGCAGAGACATTTTTGCTATTTTGAAATTTCTTTGTATTTTTATTACGCTTTTGTAAATTTTGAAGATGGGCTGTTTGTACATTTAATATGACATTTTTTTCAACTGATAGAAAGAAAATGTCTTTTCTAAAAGGTTAGATATGTACCAGCTGCTTTGATCTATGAAGGAGGACTAACTTTGATAACTGAATAATAACTAAAACAACTTGGGTTTCTAAATAAGAAACTGGTTTTCTGACACACTCATCAGTGTATATCTTTAAGTTTCACAAATACAGTCAATCCTTGCTATTTGTGGATTCAATATTTGCGAATTTACCTACTTACCGAAATTTATTCACAACCCCAAAATCAATACTCACGGAGCTTTCTCGGTCATTCACTGACGTGCCCAGACTGGTGAGAAATTTGAGTCAACCGACATGCATGTTCCCAGCCGAGATCAAACAAAGCGACACTCTGCCTGCTTGTTTCAGCTCTCAGAGTGTAAACAAGTGTCCTTTTTGTGTTCCATTTAGTTCCACTTTTTTTGTTTGTTTGTTTGTTTTGCATTTTTTTGCTTTTGTATGTTTGTGTGATTTTGCTATTTTAAATGGCCCCTAGGCATAGTGATGAAGTGCTGTCTGGTGTTCTTAAGCCAATAAGGCTGTGATGTGCCTCACAGAGAAAACAGTGTGTTAGATAAGCTTCATTTAGGCATGAGTTACAGAGTTACTCATGGCTGTTGGTCATGAGTTCAGCATTAATGAATCAACAATATATATTAAAGTGTCTCTAAACAGAAACACACATAGGACAAGGTCATGTATTGATCAGTTAATGAAGATGCTGTAACCAAAGGCTCACAGGAACCTAAGCCTGTATTTCCCCTGGAAGCAGTGGATCAGTATTTGCTAATTCAGTGTTTAAAGCGACTTTATAGAATATAACTACTGTGAGTAACAAGAATCTACTGTATTCCACTGGAATTAATTGCTGATTAAATTTGACACTCACAATGCAGTTTGTATCATCTGCTGTTTGTTTTTTGTTTAGAATGGTATCTTGGAGTTAACAATTTAAATCTACAAGTGTTTTCATTATGACAGCTGCCATTAAATAATTCATATTTAATAATGCAATAATTATGGGACTTCCTGGTGGTGCAGTGGTAAAGAATCTGCCTGCCAATGAAGGGGACACGAGTTCGAGCCCTGGTCTGGTAAGATCCCACATGCCTTGGAGCAACTAAGCCCGTGCACCACAACTACTGAGCCTGTGCTCTAGAGCCCGTGAGCCACAACTACTGAGCCCACATGCCACAACTGCTGAAGCCCGCACGCCACAACTACTGAAGCCCGCGTGCCTGGAGCCCGTGCTCCACAACAAGAGAAGCCATCACAATGAGAAGCCTGCTCACCGCGACGAAGACCCGACACAGCCAAAAAAAAAAAAAAAAAGCAATAATTAAATGGGATAAGTCAAATGTATTTCCTGCCAATTCAGTTACATGACCATGTAATATGAATTTTTTAATTCTATATTCTTGTTAAAAAATTATCCACCTGAAGTAAAATTAGATTTTCCAAAATACTCTATAGGTAGAAAGTTTTGGAAATTTATCACACATGACAAAATGAAAAAAATCTGTGAATCCTTGTTATTTTTTTTCTGTCTCATAGTATTTTTTAGTCTACCTATATTTTAAACCCTTTAGGGATGAAAAAATGAAGTGAAGAATAAGAATGAGTTCAAAGATTTGCAGCATTTATCATGTATATTAAAAAGCAAGCCAAACGTTACTTCAAAATAATAACTTTTAAGTGCCTTTGCTCTGTGTTCATTTGGTATGATTTTAAAAACAAGTGTTATCAGCAAAATAACGCAGGAATTGAAATTCATTGTGCATGGAAGCATCAAAGAGATTAGGAAATTCTTTGAATAAAAAAAGAAGCAGTGGTATTTACAAAAATATTTTTGGTTGTTATGTAGCAATATAATCTTTAAAAGAGAGGTTTACGATGTTGAAAGAATATCACTGCTGTATCACTTCAATAGATGTATTACTGAAAAATTAGAACTGATGCATAAAGTTGGCAGATTTTTCCCAGATGAAAGCCAGCCCTCCTTGGTAGCTGGAAGTAGCAGACTGACTACCCAGTGAAACTCTGTAGGGTCAAGCATTTCCCCTGCTTTAACAAAGTTGGCAATCAGTAGATATACCCTTAATTGAAATCAGATTATAAATGAGATCTAGTTCTTTTCATATATATGAAAAAAAAAGCACCAGTAGAATATAAACTTGTATGAGAGGTCTTGTCCTTTTTTAAAAAATACTAAAAGTCCTTGAATTTATCTCTGGCCTTGGAGGCCTTCCAACAGTGGTTAAACGGACAGACCCTGGAGCCAATCTGCTTGGGATGAAATTCTGGCTCTGCCACTTCCTAGCCTTGTGGTCTTGGGCAAATTTCTCTACCTCCTTGGGCCTATTTCCTCATCTGTACCATAGAGGTAATAACAGTACTTAACCCGTGGAGTTGTTGCGAGGATTACATGAGTTAATGCATGTAAAGTGCCTAATACAGACCCTGGGACAAAGTACAAAGTAAGTGTTAGCTATTCGCGTTATTATTTTAAAACAGAGTAGAAAATTCCCCCACAAGACACTGCAAAAAAGCACTAGAAAAGCAAAGGGTTTACTCTTATTCTAAATTACTCAGAACTTTGGACTATCACAGGATTAAAAAAAAGTTTTTTTAACTACTCAGTATATAAGAATAAATTCTTAAAGCATTTTCATTACTTTTGGAAAATAAGGATCTTAGAAAGAGGCTGTAGGTAGAAGCAACAGAGGCACCTCATCTCCAAGAACTTAGAAATCAATTGCCCTTGGGACTTCCCTGGTGGCGCAGTGGTTAAGAATCCGCCTGCCAATGCAGGGGACACGGGTGCGAGCCCTGGTCCGGGAAGATCCCACATGCCGCGGAGCAACTAAGCCTGTGCGCCACAACTACTGAGCCTGTGCTCTAGAGCCCGCGAGCCACAACTACTGAGCCCGTGTGCCACAACTACTGAAGCCCGCACACCTAGAGCCCATGCTCTGCAACAGGAGAAGCCACCGCAATGAGAAGCCTACGCACCACAACGAAGAGTAGCCCCCGCTCACCACAACTAGAGAAAGCCCATGCACAGCAACGAAGACCCAACACAGCCAAAAAAAAAAAAGAAGAAATCAATTGGCCTCAAGGTATGGAAGCAATCAAAGTGTCCATCAACAGATGAATGGATAAAGATGTTATATATATATATAAACTTTACATGTGTATATATATATATGCTTTATATGTATGTGTGTATGTATACACATATACATGTATGTGTGTATATATATATATTTACACAAAGGAATACTACTCAGCCATATTAAAAGTGAAATTTTGCCATTTGCAGCAACATGGATGAACTTGGAGGGCATTATGCTAAGCGAAATAAGTCAGAGAAAGACAAATACTGTATGATATCACTTATATGCGGAATCCAAAAAATACAACAAACTAGTGGATGTAACAAAAGAGAAACAGACACAGATATAAAGAACAAACCAGTGGTAACCAGTGGGGAGAGGGAAAAGGGCAGGGTCAATATAGGGGTAGGGGATTAAGAGGTACAAACTACAATGTATAAAATAAGCTACAAGGATATATTGTACAACATGGGGAATATAACCAGTATTTTATAATAACTATAGGTGGAGTTTAACCTTTAAAAATTGTGAATCACTATATTGTACACCTATAACATATAATATTACTGTACATCAACTATACTTCAATTTAAAAAAAGAAATCAATTGGCCTCATTTGATTAAACCGAAGCAGAGATATGCAAAACCCCTTATAAAGACAATGTTTCCCCAGCCAAGACAGGACTGTAACTTAATGGAATATATTAACATATAATAAAGAAAATGGTAACCACAAGAGAGGATATTGTCCAGTGGAGGCTCAGGGGAAAGACACTGAACCTCAACTGTTAATGTCATGCCCATTTGATAACTTTCTCATCTAAATTAATAAATAGGATTTCAAGTTTTTAAAGAGCAAGATCCCACCCTCACAGCCTACAAGTGTGGACACCAAGTCCTCCCCAGGGACCTGGCCTTCCCTCAGGATGGTCATCCATACACAGGATGTGTCCGGTGTTGAAGACAACAGGACCCTCATGTCACAGTTCTGTTTTGACAGGGTCACTCCAAGACAGCGATGAAAACAGGAATGCAGTTCTTCGGCTTCTTTTTGCTCCCGCAAGTTGAAGTTCTTGAAGGACCAATGTCACATTCCACCGAAAAATATGATAACTTGCCAAACAAATGTTCCATTAAAAAAAAAACAACTTTCAAAAGCAAATGTGGTTTCTAAATTAAGCAAAACCCCAGCTTCTTCTGGATCTTTAAAATGTCTTTATTATTTTGGAAAATCTTATGGCTTTGGGTGGGGGAGTGTGGGATTTTCCTGACCCCATTTTAGACATGCTTTGGGTTTCTTTTAAAAGGATGCCAACTTTCCTTCAAAAAGCAACAAATAATTCTTGTTAATAAAAAGTTTATAGAAGTTGAGAGGGAAGACTGTTCCTCATGTGCTCTGGGTCTTCAGTATCGATTCTAACTTACTGTTGAGGTTTGTGCAAAAGTATTCAAAAACATTTTGATGATTTTTCTGACTCGGACCAGGCTAGATTTTATTACCAATTCGATTTAGCCAAACTTATACATACATATAAAGTCATCCTCATCTACTCCTCTCAACAACATCATAAAAATAAATTTGTCTAATTTTTGGAAAGAGATTTTAATCTTCTGCTGATTCACTGATTTGACCTCAATTAAAATACCCTCTTTATAAGCTTGCATTATGAGTCACAAATTTCCTTGGTTTATAAAACCTCTAATGAAGAAGAAAGAGAAGGAAGCAAGTTACAGGAAGCTGAGTCTTTGGCTAATCATTTTCTAAAGAAATGAATGCCCCAGCCTTTTCAGGGACAGACGTCTCTTGAGCTGCTTCCAAAATACTGATCTATGAGTGTAAACTGCCTTTATTTCATTTGCTAAATCAGCCACAATTACTTAATACCTGCTCTCGATACAGAACAGTGATCAGAGTGTACAGTGAGTTCAAAAGAGTAAAAGGTATTTAAGTCTAACCTCGAGGACTTTCTGGTTAACGAGGAATGATAAGATGCAGAAAAGAGAAAAACCATAAAACACAATCGCAAAACAATTAGTCACCAAGCAATATTGCAAACATGGTAAGTCATCATGGCTGGAGTTATAAATGTACCTGATGGTAGGTGAAAGACTTCACTAGGGAGGTGAATCTTCCCAGAACTCTGAAAAATAAAATGAGGAAAAGTCAGAATTATCCTCATTCCTTAGCACACCGTGCTTCAGAGGCAGCCATTCTATAACATACCTGTGAACAAAACTCTCTGAATCAGTTCTTACACATTTCAGGATTCACATATAGTCACAAATACTCAGACATAAATTCAGCCTGACTTGCCGCGAGGTGAAAACATAAATCCAGGGCCCAGGTTTATGTTTTCCAATTATTATATCGCAATCATGTATGTGTCAGGGACAGGTTAGCTGTCCACTAAACATGGTTAGGCGTGACCTTGAATTTCTGGCCTTTGGTACGTGGGCGGAAGTAAAGTACATCACTCTCAGGTTGGGCCTGTAAAAACTTCCCGTGTGATTCTGTACACTCTCTCTTCCCCTGCAATCTGGCTAGATCCTGATTCCAGGATGGCATCCGAAGCCACATACTGAATGTGGTCGAACCTCCATCAGCCTGGGTCCCGGAATGTCTGCGTAGGGCAGACAACCCCGTCACCTCCCCTACACGCGTCCTGGCTGCTTGGACTTCCCATTTGTTAAGCCAGTGAGCTTCGTGTGCTTATCTGTTATAACAGCTGACATAACCTTACCTATATAATGTATCGTATCTGGAAAAAAAGAAAACATTTCATTTTTAAAAATAAAAAGATAAAGGGCTTCCCTGGTGGCGCAGTGGTTGAGAGTCCGCCTGCTGATGCAGGGGACGTGGGTTCGTGCCCCGGTCCGGGAGGATCCCACGTGCCGCGGAGCGGCTGGGTCCGTGAGCCATGGCCACTGAGCCTGCAGGTCCGGATCCTGTGCTCCGCAACGGGAGAGGCCGCGGTGGTGAGAGGCCCGCGTACCGCAAAAAATAAATTTAAAAAAATTTAAAAATAAAATAAAATAAAACATTTGAATGGCAAGTAAAATCAAAACTCTTAAGTGTAAATATGGTTAGAAGAAAACATGGAGCAATACAATTATTTGAGGGGGAAATTTTTTCTTAACGGGGTCAGCTCTGGAATACAACTAGCTGTGCCCTGTTGCTCCCGCCCCCCTCCCCGCCCCATGACCCCGGCAGTGCTGTGGGACCAGAATAGCTTCTGCCTGTGGAGAAGACTAAGACTCTTCATTCACTAAGACTTTGGGGTGTGTGATTTCTTACACGGTAACCCCGCTCCTTTTCTTTTTCCTGTGTCATACCTCACTCCAGTGAAATTTTTCAGGGAAGCAAATATATCAAACAGATCATCTTGGCACCGCTCTGGTTGAACTGGGAGTTGAAAATGCAGCTCCAGCCCCAAACTGACCCTGCTGCTCCTGGAAACACCTTAACAAAACCCCAGAGGCTCTTAGGAGCACAGTTCGAAAGCCACGATTTACATTGATTCAATCGCAAATATTAGGTGCAGTGGCACCAAGCATCCTTAGTTTCCAGAACTTACAATGGCCTTATCATCTACCACGCATTACCGGCATTTTTGGAAATTATTTAAATTTTCAACCTATGTATACTCTTAAGACGATAAACTCCATTTTCCTCTAAAATATTTCTTTACATTTATCTTTCTTCCATTTTTCTCTGTCATCAGCCTAGTTCAGGCCCACATGACATGACTCCTTTGCCTCAGTTTCTCCCCACTCTCCCAATCCATCCAGCACACTTCCTTTTAAGAGTCTATTCTCTGTCCATGGATAAAGATGTGGTACATATGTACAATGGAATACTACTCAGCCATTAAAAAGAATGAAATAATGCCATTTGCAGCAACATGGATGGACCTAGAGATTATCATACTAAGTGAAATAAGTCAGACAAAGACAAATACCATGTAACATCATTTATATATGGATTCTAAAATACGACACAAATCAACATATCTACAAAACAAAAACAGACTCACAGATATAGAGAACAGACTTGTGGTTGCCAAGTGGGGCACAGGTGGAGGGTTGGATTGGGAGTTTGGGATTAGCAGAGACAAACTATTATATATAGGATGGATAAACAATAAGGCCCTACTGGATATCACAGGGAATTATATTCAATATCCTGTGATAAACCATAATGGAAAAGAATATGAAAAAGAATATATAACTGAGTCACTTTGCTGTCCAGCAGAAATTAACACAACATTGTAAATCAACTACACTTCAGCAAAATTAAGAAAAAAAGGAGTCTATTCTCTGTTCAGTAGCACAAGTGGCCCTTACGGAATATGCATCTGAGCAGGTCACTCTTGCTGGAAACCCTCCAATGGCTACCCATCACACTTTGAATAAAAATCCAAAGGCCTTTCAATGGCCCCTAAGACCCCACATGACTTGGCCTCAGCTCCACGCTCCCGGCTACTATAGCTGCACCTCGCTGTTCTTCCTCAAACGTGGCAAGGACGCTCCCATCCCAGGGCCCCTTACACTCATGTTTCCCTAAACCTGCACCTCTCACTTTCCTGATGACTGGCTGGCGGCTTCCTGATGTATTTCATCTGGGACCAAGATCAGATCTGGTCTGTTCAAAGGCTGTCCCCGACCACCTTGTGTGAAACAGCCTCTTCGCCTTTATGCCCCTCCCCAGAGTATGTCATTTCCTGACATTAAATCACGCATGGGCTTGTTTCCCCTCACTTAGACTGTAAGCTCTTTGAGGATAGGATTTTGATTTTTTTCATTACTCCATCCCAACACCTAAAACAGTACATAGCACATATCTGTTGCTCAGTAAATAATTCTATAAGGGAATAAATGAACAAATTCCCTCAGAGAGTTTGTAGCACCTAATGATTACTCTTTCCAGCTCAAAACCATTCAGGCCCCAGCATTACTAAGGCACAGCTCCCTTCTGCAGCCTTATTTCCTGTCTCAGAGTCTCCTGGATGTTGACGCTCACAGCAACATGTGTGAATCTCAAAGGCATTATGCTGGATGAAAGAAGCCAAACTAGAAAGGTTTGTATTGTATGATTCCATCTATATGACATTCTCAAAAGGACAAAACTGTAGGACAGAAGATCTGTGGTTCCAGGAATTATGGGTGAACAAGATCTGTGGTTCCAGGAATTACGGGTGGAGGTAGGGGTGACTATAAAAGAATAGCACGAAGGAGCTTGGGGGGTGGCGGTGATGGATGGAATTGTTCTGCACCGATTATGGTGGTGGTCACGAATCTATGCATGTGCTGAAATTCATAGAATTGTACTCCAAAGGAAAGAAAGTCAAGTTTAGTATAATTTTTTAAATAAAATAAATAAATATGCAAAAACAATTTTGGTCCTGTGGACACTAAGATCCAGACAAATTGAATTTTTGCTGTTCCTACTTCTTGCTCTGACTTTCCTGCCCTCTCCCATCCACTCCCGTAACCTCTCTTGTAACCTCTCCTGTTTCTATCCCCTCCTTCCTAAGTCTGTCTCTACCAGGCTCTCTACATTGAAAGCTTCCTGCCACAAAACTGCCAGATTGATCTTTCTAAAACATGACCTCCTCAGAAACTTTCAATGGCCCCGTTTCACTTATGGCAATGGTTTCCAAGCCTTTCTCCTCTTCTCCAGTGAATCTTTGTTCAACTGGAATCTTTTTCAGGAGCCGAGTGTGCAGAACAGACCAATTTGGAGACTTCCCTGGTTCACCTAGTTGACAAAGGGTGGGGTGCTAGAGTCCCACTGAAGTGCCTCCCCATGGCTCCTTCTTACACACCACCCCAAATCCCCAACATTCCTCCACGGAACCCCAAGAGCTACTAGAAGCACAGGATGAGAACCAGTGGCCAATAGAACAAAGTCTAACTTTCTAGAGAGATATTTCTGATCTCTGAGAGATCTTGCTATTTGTCCTAAAGAATGTATGGGACCATTAAAGGGCAGGAGACTTGGAAGATTTGGGGTTCAAGCCCCAATCTAGCCACTTACTAGCTGTGTGAAACTCTTTTGCCCTTAGATCAAGTTAAGGTAAGAATAACCTATCTCACAGTGCTCTCGTGATGATATGACATAGTACGAGAATTCTTTTGTAAAGTATAAAGTGCTTTGTAAAATGTATGATAGAGTATTATTATTATGAGAGGCAGTGTAGGTGTGGGCAAAAACTATGGGTTTGGGCTCTTGGTTCAAATGTAGGTCCTGTCACTTGCTACCACTGGTGAGTTTCTTATCCTCTCAGTCTTTTATCTTGTGTGTAAAATGAAGCAAATATAGCATCACCTCTGGACATGAAAATCTCCAGAAGAAGAGGGATATCTCCTTCCATAAGCCCCTTTTTAAGCGCAATCACTGGCAAAGGGAGTGGTACCAATACAGGAAAGGATGTTCAAACAGATGGTGCCCATGCCAGGAAAAAAGAAGGGAAAATGACTTTTGTATTGTCATTCAACAGTCTCCATTCTATAAAGAATTTCTGTCTATAGTGTCAACAGTCTACAATGTGCAATATTTTCATCAATTCTTTTAATTGAAAATAAATTGTATTCTTTGGTTCTTCTCACTGACATATTTAATTATATCCTCATGATTTGTCTTACAGAAACTAGCCAGTCTTTCAATGGGTTAAACAGAGATTAATAGAAACAAAAGCTTTCTATGGAGAGAAAAATGACATTAATAAGTAGGAAGAAGGAAGTAGAATTTTCCACAAAGGTAAAATGCCAACGTTTGTGCAAGAGTAAATAGTATTATGCTGTCTTGGTGCATGGCAGAAAACACAACTGGGTCATAAAATCATAGAGCTAAAAGCAAATTTATGGCTTCTATACAAAACATTAAGTAACAATAATAGAATGTCTAGCTAAAAATCACATAATTAATTAGTAACATAACTGGGACTGGAGTTCAGATTCCTTGAACAAGAACCTCCCTCAATAAAGGAAGGTAGCTGATGGGTCTCCTGTAAGACCATCATTATTAGGGTTTCAGCAGTTCAAATAACATTCCATTTGGGAACTAATGAGAAACGAAACAGAAATATAGAATTAAGGTATAAGTTTACAGATTAATAAAAAATTGTGCTTCATTTAATTGTAAACAACTTATCAGTAATGCTATCAAAGACCAGGCAAGAATTGGAAGTTTATTTGAACAGATTTTGGATTTCACCAAGATAGCAAAACAACTTTTATATCATCCCTTCGGTTGAAAAAATAAGCCAGTTCATTCTTGTTAAATCACTTCCATCTGGTCGCAAGAATAATTTCCCTTCAAAATAACTACCCACTGGTTTTCAGCTGGTTGGTGGCCTGAAACATGAGAGGCTTTCTTTTCATTACTGGATTTGCTGATGTTCAGCTCTCTACACCAAACTTCTTAGAGATTTCCTTTCTCAGTGTGGTGTTCAGCCTACTATAAAATTCCATGAGTTCATAAGTGCCCAAACGATACAAAATGTATGATACAGAAAAACAATCCCCATTCCCACCTACTCCCATTCTACATGACTATTTTAAAACATATAATTGACCTTTAGCTTTATTTCTTCTGCTGCTGAGATTTCAACATGTTAATAAGTCATAATGTGGTTGATCATCCACATAATCTTATGGCTCAAATTTCCATTGACAGTAAGTATATTTACTCATATTTAAAAGGAACTTAAGTAAATGGTTAGAAATTATGGGAAAGGCATAGTAACTTCAAATAAAAGCCATAACTTGACTTTTGGAGTCCAACAGATCAGAGTTTAAATTTTTTTTTTTTTGCGGTACGCGGGCCTCTCACTGTTGTGGCCTCTCCCGTTGCGGAGCACAGGCTCCGGACGCGCAGGCTCAGCGGCCATGGCTCACGGGCCCAGCCACCCCGCGGCACGTGGGATCCTCCCGGACCGGGGCACGAACCCATGTCCCCTGCATCGGCAGGCGGACTCTCAACCACTGCGCCACCAGGGAAGCCCTCAAAGTTTAAATTTTGTCTCTGCCATTGACTAGTTCAGTGGCCTTGTGCCCAGTTACTTGAAATCACTGAGACTTGGTGCTCCTGTAGGAATAATGGAATAAAAATATTTGCCTCCGGGTATCTTATGAAGATACCATGCCACATTATGAGTAAAGCACTTAATACTGTGCCTGGAATATAGTGCTCCATAATGGTATCTATTCTGTTATAATGTATCTATAATGTGCTTGCTATTCACTGATTGCCATAATTATTATAAAAATTAAGAATATATGTAAAAGAAATTTTTTGAATTTTGCTTCTTGCTTTATACTTTAAACAGTTTTTTCTGATTTCTGATTTTTAAGACCTTTAAAATATTTTAAGAGTTCTAAATAGGAAAACATTCCTAATGATTTTTCATCTCTTTTTATTTTAAAACACAAACACACACGCACAAAAAAGCCTTGTAGTGGTAAGATTAAGGATGACTCATTCTATGTGCACATGTGAAATCTTTTCCTTCTTTTAAGGACCCCTGGAAGAAATCAAGCTAGACAATAGAGGAATTATATTAACTGAAGTTTGAGATGGGAAGAAAAAATACAGTATGATGTATCTCTTCTTCACCTAAAAAACAAAACCATAAAAATAAACCAGGGCTTCCCTGGTGGCGCAGTGGTTGAGAGTCCGCCTGCTGATGCAGGGGACGTGGGTTCGTGCCCCGGTCCGGAAAGATCCCACATGCCGCAGAGCGGCTGGACCCGTGAGCCATGGCAGCTGAGCCTGCGTGTCCGGAGCCCGTCCTCTGCAACGCGAGAGGCCGCAGCAGTGAGAGGCCCGCGTACTGCAAAAATAAATAAATAAATAAACCAAATCATGGCTTTCACCAACTGTGAAAAAGAAAGAAAACTGAAAGAAAAGGAGAAAAGTAAGAGCAGGTATTAACTGTTTTTGTGCCATGAACTTCTCCAGGTAAAGCATCTAAATTTTTGATGTAATGATGAAACAATAATTCAAGATAGTTGAAGTAACTGTAATATAATATGAAAAAACTTGTGATTTTTGCAGTTGACGAAAGTACAGGTACTGCTAATATTGCTGAGGTTTATGGCCCATATTCAATATTAAAGGAAATACTATATTTCAATTAGAGATTAATGAAAATAAAGATGAAATTTTTTCTCACCCAAGCTTACAGACCACCTCAATTCTATCTGCTGAACCCCCTAGACCCCAGTTGCAGAATTTCTGCATTGGAGGTATACCAAGCCCAATTTGTATCTCCCTAAATGTAAGATTGAATTGGAATATTAGTTCCTTTAAATTTTCTGAATCATGGTAAAAATTAACTTGCTGTGTTACAATTAGCAAAATAAGGAAACAAGTACAGTTTTGCTTCTTTCCTTCAAGCAAAGTTTAAGTGAAGTGACAAGCAATTATTTTTATTTTCTTACAAAGTTTTTTCTTGGGTGACTTTTCTACATTATTAACAAAATTGTTTCTTTTTTCCACTTTTCCTGAATTTTATTTTCAAATTCACCTATTTTGATATACTTCTATGATAAACCACTGTAACATTGGGTCACAAACATTATATGTATACAGAAAATTTCAGCCAAGAAAGGAAGGAGGACACAGTTTTGTTGTCATTGACCTTACTGTGTTTTACCAAATCCTTGCTCCAGCATAATGATTTTAAAGTTGAAACCACAAGAATGTGTGCAGTCAACAATTAATATTATACTCTGCCAGATTTTCTTGCTGAAATCGGCATTCTAAATAGTACAGAAGAAAAATCCAGCCACTTTACCGTGCTAAGGGATCTCCCCCTTGTGCCTAAACTTTGTATTGAACTCAAGCAGGATTGAAAGTCATCAGCATGACATATATTATGAATTATTATTTTTCTTTTTGGCTGCGCAACAAGTGGGATCTTAGTTCCCCGACCAGGGATCGAACCCGTGCCCCCTGCAGTGGCAGTGCAGTGTCTTAACCACTGGACTGCCAGAGAAGTCCCTGAATTTTTTTTTAAAGTAAGGCAAAAAGTGACCTTCCTTCTCATATAAAGCAATTACTCAATGTTGAGAGTTTGGGGCTAAAAGCCTAATACAAGCACTATTCTAGGACTAGAATAATTGGGTGGCTTCAAATAATTCTCCGTTACTGAAGACTTGCAAAGCTTAATGGGTACGAGTTGTCTGAAGATGTTCATATCAGCTTCTTTTATAATAGCAAAGATTCTGAACAATCTACGTAGCAAAACAAAATATGATCTAGCTATATGATGAAATGTTTGCAAGCCATGAAAAGTCACATTTTTGAAGAATTAACAAATGGGAAACTGAGCACAATGTAATACTGAAGGGATAAAGCAGTATTCAAAGATGTATACATTTATGGAAAACACCCAATTATATAACATGCATTTCTTTATTCATTTAACAAGCACCAACTGGTCTAATTGATCAGACTTTCAAGTAGACCCATTTCATCCTTCAGACTTCAATTTAAATAGCATCACATCAGGGGGTTAAGAAAATTATTTCAAGTGCTAGAATTTGTCACCTACCAATCAGTCATTCATTGAACACCTACTCTGTGCTCTACGTTGTGTGGGGAGCAAACACACAGAAGTCAGTGGCTGCCCCCAAGAAATGTACAACTGATGGGATTCAACACTTTTAGAAGTGTCTTCCCTAAGAACTAGTTTTCCTTTCTCCAAAATTCTGGAAGGTCTGAGAGCGAGGTGGATGTTAAATAAACTGAAAGGGGGAAATGTGACCCACCAAAGAAAAGCAGGAAGCTAGGAAAACCAGGTGAACAGTGGCCTCTGATTGGATGGCTTAGAGTATACTAACTCCACTCCCAACAGTATCTGTAGTTTACAAATGAAGGGGAAAAATCAGGGTTCATGGAATACTCAAGTGGCCGCTAGGGGATGCCAGAATGCTGATATCTTTCAGCGTGACGCCCGTTTCCCTAGGGGAATCTGGGTTTGCGATTGAATGTAGTTCAAGTTGACCAGAAATAACTTCTCCTTTTCCAGTAAAATTGTGAGAATATGACTTAGGTCACGGAGTTAACAGGAGACCAGGCATTAGCAATCAAGTATTTATGAGTCCCAGATCATTATTAAGTCCCAGGTCATACTGTTATCCAAGGGGAAAAAAAAATCTTCCATCCCTCCAGCCGGAACTAATTATAGCAAACTAGACAAAAATTACAAAAGTAAAATGACAACAACAAAACCAATTAACGAAACTAAAACTTCAGAAGCTGGAAAACCACTTCAGAATTTTTTTTTAATTTAAATAGTACAAACCTGGTTTTTGTTTTTTGTCTTAAAAATGTAAAAAATATGTCTAGGGACGGAGAAATACATCCAAATCTTAACAGGAGTATTGGAGGTGGTGGAATAACATCCTTATTATTTTTCTCATTTTTTCCCTCTGCTTTATTCATTTTCTGTAATGTCAGGATATCATTTATCACATACCATAAATGTCAGACACTGCATTAGCACTTTATCATGGTGGTAAGACACGCATGTGTAGAAGTGTTCAGAGTCTCCTCGACTCCCCACACCCAGTCCAGGGAAATAGGAGAGTAGAGGGGAGAAAGCTTTGTGGAGTTAGAGGCCCAGAACAAGGCTCAGTGAGGGATTGGGCGGAGGGAGCTGTTAGGAAAATGGGTGGGAGAGGAAATTTTAATAATTCTAACTCTGAACTGTGTTTTCAATTCACCCTAGGGTTTTCTTAAAATCTAAGAAAATGGTTTGAATTACGTTGGTATTGCCTTTTGCAGTGGGAATTTCTTTTATAGAAACGTGACCTTGAGGTTGAACAACATGGGTTCTGGCTATTAAAAAGTTCAAAAGCATTACTGCATTTTATCAAACACCAAAATGCCACCTTGAACTACAGAAAAAAGCTGGGTCATCTCAAGAAATCTTGTTCATTTGATGTTTAATCAAAAAGTAACATAGAGCTTCCCTGGTGGCGCAGTGGTTGAGAGTCTGCCTGCCGATGCAGGGGAAATGGGTTCGTGCCCCAGTCCGGGAAGATCCCACATGCTGCGGAGCGGCTGGGCCCATGAGCCATGGCTGCTGAGCCTGCGCTCTAGAGTCCCCAAGCCACAACTACTGAGTCCGGAGCCTGTGCTCCGCAACGGGAGAGGCCACAACAGTGAGAGGCCACAACAGTGAGAGGCCTGCGTACCGCAAACAAACAAACAAAAAAACACAAAAAGTAACATAAATCAATGGAGTATAAACCGCCATCCTCCACCTAATTATTTACCTGCCCTTCATCCACATTTTCATCATAATATACCTAAGATACTGGATCTATGTCTTGCTAAAAAAGGGTTGCATGAAATTTATAGGCTGCTTTACCCAGGAGTTACTTCATACTTAAGCAAGTATGGTATTGTTAGCAGTTGAAACAATTGAAGATGCTATTTTAGGAGTTTCCCAAGATCCCTCAGCTCTTCAGTGGAAACTTCACCCCCAGCTGACTCCAGAGCCCCAGCTTCCCTCATCGTGCTCCTCTGTACCTACACCAAACAGAATATATAGGCCAAACCTGCTGGGGTAGAAACAGGTGGGGAAGCAGGAGAAGGCGACAGGCAGAGCCCTGTCCATTGGGTGTCTCCAGCCCTCATTTCAGAGGCCCTTAGGTGATGTTAAGAAGCAGTTCAAAAACCAGTGTTTTCCAACAAAAGAGAAACAAAAAATATAAAGAAGACTTCGTGAAAACGTAAAACTTTTGTGCTGCAAACAAAAAGACACCCCATAGAATGGGAGAAAATATTTGCAAATTATATATCTGATGGGACTTGTATGCAAAAGATATAAGAACTCTTACAATAAAAAATAAGTAAACATAAACTCTTGGGACTTCCCTGGCTGTCCAGTGGTTAAGACTCTGCACTTCCACCACAGGGGGCAAGGGCTTGCTTGATACCTGGTCGGGGAACTAAGATCCTGCATGACGAATGGCAACATGGCCAAAAATAACATAATTTTAAAAATTAAAACTCTTACGACAAAAGATAATCTAATTTTTAAATGGAGAAAAGAATTGAAGACACTTCTCCAAAAATATACAGATGACCGATAAACACATGAAAACATGTTCAACACCAGGGAAATACAAATTGAAACCACAGTGAGATACTGCTTCTCACCCAGTAGCATGGCTATAATGAAAATCACAGACAATAACAAGTGCTGACAAGGATGTAGAATTGGAGCCCTCATGTGGAATGTAGAACACTGCAAACACTTTGGGAGTCTGGCAGTCGCTCAAAATGTTAAATGTAACTGCCACAGGATCTAGCACTGTTACACCTAGGTACATACCCAAGAGAACTGAAAACACACATACATACAATCACGTGTACATGAATGTCCATGGCAGCATTATTCATAATAGTCAAAAAGTGGAAACATACCAAATGTCCATTCACTCATGAATGGATAAATATGGTAGACCCATATATGGTATATCCATACAATGGAATATTATTCAGGAAAAAAAAAGGAATGAAGTACTGATACATCTTACAAGCGGTAAATCGACAGACGGAAAACAGATTACTAGTTGCCAAGTGCTGAGGAGAGGGGGCTGGGGAGTGACTACCAACGGGTGCAGCATTTCTTTTAGAGAATGTAAAACTTTCCGAAATTAGACTGTGGTCATGGGGGCACAGCTCTGTGAACATACTGTACTAAAATACTGTACACTTTAAATGGATGAACTGTGTGTGAATTTTATCTCAGGAATGCTGGTTAAGGGCTGACAATGCAGGGGACACGGGTTCGAGCCCTGGTCTGGGAGGATCCTACATGCCACGGAGCAACTAACCCCGTGTGCCACAACTACTGAGCCTGCGCTCTAGAGTCCCCAAGCCACAACTACTGAGCCCGCGAGCCACAACTACTGAGCCTGCATGCCTAGAGCCCGTGCTCCACAACAAGAGAAGCCACCACAATGAGAAGCCCGCGCACCACAAGGAAGAGTAGCCTCCGCTCGCCGCAACTAGAGAAAGCCCACGTGCAGCAACGAAGACCCAAAAGCAGCCAAAAATAAAGATAAAAAATAAAAATTATTAAAAAAAAAAATCAACTGGTGAAACTCCAAGAGGCCCCTCCCTCCTGCTAAATAAGCATTTTTTAAAGTGCCGCCTTGACTTCCTCTCCCATGGTGCCAACTTCTTGCTGGCTCTAGTTTGCTTCCTTGCTCTCTTTCTTGTAGGAGAGGGTGAACTACTTCCTCATAATCTCATGTTCTTAATAAAACATGAACATAGAAACAAAATCCCATGCTTTGGAAAAAAGTAATGTATTATACCATAGCTCCTGCTGTGGCTATGAAGTCAATACAAATGTACAATTGTCTTCTAGTTTATGGCAAGTGTCTACAAGTAATTCTCACGTGCTCAGTATTTTAGTAACAATGTTTAAAACAGGAACACATGTAGATAAGGAAATGAGTAAATCCAAAATGTGCAGCTTTATATAAACATTTTACCAAAACAATTTTAAGCACTTAGCAAGGGCACAGACTATCACTTCATTTAAGTGACATAATTTAACAACTGCTTGGACAACATCTATAATATACATTATGAGTTTCTTCGTCATAAAGACCTCATTTTTAATCTTCCCTTCTTGACCTTCCCCCACTGGAAGATAAAACCAGTGAGATTTTCAGTACAATTTACAATTCATTTTATTATTCTGGTGCAAGAAAACGTTCCCAGGTTTATTTCCAATTTCAGTTTCAAAACAAACTGACCTGAAACTTAGTCTTTAATAGCTGTGATCACCAATAAATGTGTAAGATTATAAAAGGTGAATTAACTCATTGGTAGTACAAAGTCAATGCAGAAGAATCTTTCCTACCTAAAGCATTTTTTTTAAACTGTAGGGCAATCCCATTCATTTAAAACATGTATGTGTTAAAATAATATACTTCAGTTGATTATGGACATCACAAATAGAATTACTGTAAAAGATATTACATTTCTTCAAGTACTATTTGTTTCATTCTTTTCAATTTTGTGTTTCCTACCATCCATTCTACAGGTCAATCAAAATACAAATGCGTGCAAATAATACAGGTTTTTGAAATGAAATAAAATTCAAGGAGAACAAAATTAAGAATTAACTTATGAGGTAAGTTTTACTTTCGTGTGTTCAGATATCACAGTTGTTAAGAAATGCCTCTCTTTACAAAGCATATTTAACATGTAAATATATTATATCTTCACTGAGCCCTTATCTCTAGAGCCCAAAATCAAGTTGAGTAAAATTCCATGCCTCCTAGAATATTAAATACCATGCAGCACAGTATTTTTTAAAATGTTAACTTTTAAAGCAGAATTCACTTATATGTCTGCCCAATTGAAAATAAGCTCATTAAAACCATTTGAAATGATGCATTTAACTTGAAATAAGTTACTAAAATTCCAACATAAATGTAACTATCTGTAACCAGTGTAATCCACCTATCCCCAAAACAATGTAGCGGGGCAAAACGTTCAAAGGAGAAAGCGTCAGTGTGTGTGTCAAAGAGCACTGAGAAGCCCACCTTCCCAGAGCTTTTCTGGGGATGAAGAGTGACTGTCAGATCTTCCTACCCAACTGAGAGTTCCTACAGCAAGTCAAAGTAGACCATCAAACTGAAATATTCCATATTTCCCAATGGTCAACCAGTTGGGCACAGAAGCTGTGAGTTGTTCCCCTTGCCCAGGCTGCAGACCAACCTGAACTTCAGCTTTTAATGTTCTTATACTGCAGACAGGTGCAGGGTGGAAGCCATTCAAAGCCTCATGAAATGGAACGGTAAATTCCCATCTTCTGTCCCCCGTCAACTTCCTGTAATTCAAATCACCCTTAAATAAAATTAAATGTGCCTTTTGTAGTGTAGCATATAAGTCAGGAGCGACTTGAGGCATTGCACTGAATTCATGAGGCAGAGTCCAAAACATGTGATCGAGGTAAACCCATCTGCCCATTTTAATATGGTTTTCCCAGTCAACCCCACATTTGGACACCCACTTATGATTAGAATGTTTTAGTTGTTTGATTATCCAGTTAAAATCATGTAGAGTAGTATCAGAAACAAACCATGGAATCGTTTTCCCATAAAAATGGATCTCAGTAGCCAGTTTAGAGGACAACAGTAAGTCAGCTAATACTAAATCTGTAACAAGTTCAAACCCAGAATTATCCAGAACAACATCCACTCGAGTAATAGCTGCTTTTCCTCTTTTTTTTTTGCAATTGCTAAGCAATGACCAAAGATGTTCCATGTCATTCACTAAAATGAAAGGTTTTAGGTCTTCCAAAGAGTTTATTAAATTGATCTTCTGAGAAATAGTTTTCCCACCTGATAGAGACAGATCACACTTATTTCCCCACAGTGAAATCTGAAAAAGAAAAAACACAAATCATTTACCCTTCTTTTGAATAACCAACAAAAACTCTATTACGTAGGATGTAATGGGAGGTGGGGCTGCTAAAAGTATTCATAAAATTCTTAGTATAAAATGTCCACCCAATCTACATTTTCTCTAAGTATACTGTATAAAAAAGGTAAAACGATGAAACTTTAGCCAGTATGCAATGAACTTAAGAAAAAAAAACAGTTTGAATGATTTTAGCACTCACATCGTTTAATCAGAGTGAAAGTTTTTGCATCTTGCAGATAGTATTGAACATGATCAGCTGCTGTAAAAATGAGGCTACAAAGTTTACTTTATAATCCAGAGTCAAGAGAAAATAAGAATTCCCCCATCCTTAGGACCTGGCAACTTTTCTGGGATTTAGTTCTCTCACTTGTAAAATAAAGAAATTGAACACTGTGATAACCAAAGATTCTTCCAACTCTAATAATCTACTATTCTACTTTGAAATACTCAAGTTTATTTTGTAGAAAATGGTATGCAGCCCCATTTTTTTAAGCTCTAACTAAAATTACACGTTTAGAACTGTAGGCTCTAGAATCAGACAGACCTGGGTTCAAATCCTAGCATCTCCAATAAACAACCACTGGTAAATTAAGCTCTAAGGCTCAAATTCCACAACTGAAAAATGAGATAATAATAGCACTTAGCTCGTAGAGTCATTCTGAGTATTTGACATAATGCATGTAAGTAATGTACCTAAAAGTTGGCATACAGAAGTATTCAATAAATGTTAGCCCAAACAGGCTCTGGTATTCTGTGATTCAAAATGAGAGGAAAGTGCATGTTCCAACCAAGGATATTATTTTAAAAAGAAAGATAACTCAAGCGTCCAAATTTGATGGAGAAACATACAACGGCACACACGACGGCACTCTCCAGCTGAGGTCAGGGTCTCTGTTGGCCTACGGCACATTTCCTTCGGATCATCTTCCAGTGTGTAACTCTGTATTTATTTGTGCCATTATTCGTTTATATTCCTTCAGGATTACAAGTTCAATGGCAACAAGGACTAGTCTGTTTTCCTCACCACCACATGCCCGGCATCTAGAACAGTGTTTGATGAAGTTGACACTGAAATATTTGTGTGAACAGCGCTGGAGTGCTGTGGCTTTTAAAAGCATCAATAATTCCCTAGAAACTAAGACACCTTCAGGCTTCCTGTAGGGAGGTAACCTGCTGGTCATTGTGAGCACTAATGGGGACAACTTTGGCTTCCTTTACGTGGGAGAAGAGGGGCAGTCTGGGGTAGCTGGCTGAACTAGATGACAGAAGATAGATCAGTACGCTTTCTTCTTCACAGTTTATTATACTTACGGGACAAAGAACATATTCAAAGAAGATGATTGCCCAAAAGAATGGGCTGGCTAGGGGCAGCGAGTGACATGCTGATTTGTTTTCTCTTTTCTTTTCTAATTCTAAGCTAAGTATAATAGTGAGAGGGGGAAATAATACTCCGGTTTATTAGTTAACAGAACCATGACCACTTTTCTTCCAAACTCAAAATATGCCTTTCCTGCTTCATCATTCAGCTTACTCTGCTCGCCCTCCAAGTTTCATCAGGACTTTATCACATCCCACAACTACCAGCACATTCGGTAGCCTCTACTTTCAAGGTACATCCAGAATCTGGTGACATTTACCATCTCTGATGCTACCAACTTGGTCCAGTCTGCCCTCACCTGAGTCACTGTAGTAACAAATCTCCCCATTCCCACCCTTGTGCCTTCGGTCTGTCCTCCGAAGTAATCCTTGAAATAAGTCATTTAATGTTACACCTCTAGGCTTCCCTGGTGGTGCAGTGGTTGAGAATCCATCCACCTGCCAATGCAGGGACACGGGTTCGAGCCCTGGTCTGGGAAGATCCCACATGCTGCGCAGCAATTAAGCCCGTGCACCACAACTACTGAGCCTGCGCTCTAGAGCCCGCGAGCCACAACTACTGAAGTCCGCGTGCCACAACTACCGAGCCTGCGCTCTAGCGGCCGCGTGCTGCAACTACTGAGCCCGCACACTAGAGCCCGTTCTCCGCAACAAGAGAAGCCACCGCGGTGAGAAGCCTGCACACAGCAACGAAGAGTAGCCCCCGCTCGCTGCAACTGGAGAAAGCCCGATCGCAGCAAGGAAGACCCAACGCAGCCAGAAGTAAATAAAATAAATAAATTTATTTTTTTAAAAAAGTTACTCTTCTGAGCAAAACCCTCTAACAGCTTCCCACTTCATTGTGAGTAAAATCCAAAGTCCTCGCCTTTGCTCCGGAGGCAGCCTGGCTTCTGTGCAGCCCCGGCCCGCAGGCCCTCTCACCTCTGCTCCCCATTCCCTGAGGCCTCCCCGGCAGTGTCTCCCACACACCTGGCAGGCTCCCCGCTCAGGGCTCCGCAGGAAGCTCCACCCAGATGTGAGGGGACCCCTCCTTCACCTGCCTCGGGGCCTGCCCCCCTCCTTAGCAGGCCCTTCCCTGGGGGCCAGGCTTAAAACTGCAGCTCTGCACCCCTCCCCCACCACTCCAGGTCCCCCTTCCCCGCTTTATGTCTCTTCCGAGCACTTTCAAACATCTCTTTATGGAAATGTTTCGAAAGTCTTTCGGGAAATAAGGGCTGGGGAAACTGCTGTGTAAAACCACATACTTTCAAATAGTTCTGATTATAATGATATATTTTAAATTTTAGGATGTTTTGAATGAGAATTCAAAACTAAACTTAAGACAAGTTAGATGAAGAAATGTAATAAAAGCATATGAAATAGGCCACGGGCCACCCGATTGTTTCCACCTGCTGATGACAACTGCACAACAGCTGTGCTCCACTCTGTGCCCAACACTTACAGGAACGAAGCTAGTTTAATTCTCAGGTCAAATTGCGAGGCACATAGTACCACCCTCAGTTAACCGATGAGGAAACTGAAGCTCAGAAACATCAAGTACCTTGCTTCAGGTCCAAACACAAGTAAGTGACACGGCCAACATTCAAAGCCAAGTCAGGCTGGGCCGATCAGATGACTGTGGACCTCAGTATCTCTCAAGAATGACAGAGCTATGAAGCCAGATGACTCCTGTGCCACTAAACCCTCCAGTGGGAGGAGAAGAAACTTCAAAACCCCTTTTCAGAGATTAAATGGATTTTCATCTCTCGAACAGATAATTATTAAAGTGATAAAAAATGATCACTGATAACTTAAATGACAATATGTAAACATGCTTTGCTGTTAAACGTGTACCAGTTTATTTTTCAACTATTTAAATAAACTCAGGAGATTAATTATTATATTTACCTGAAGAACTTTAAAAAACTCATTTTTCAGCTGATTTTCATCTAGGTCTTCAATAGTTTTCATCAACTCTTGCAGATGAGTACATAAAGCAATGATAGATTCCTGAGACTCAAAGAAATTTTGGTCTTTTAATTCTTTAAATATATCAAAGTCGTCGATTGGTGGACTAAAGTAGGAAAAAAGCATAAGTGAACATTTATATAACTACCTTTTTTTTTAATATTTGGGTAATTGCAGTTTATTAAAGGAAAGAGAATAGTAGCAGCCCATCTAAAAACTCACTGGTAATCTTTACTAGGTATAACATAGATCAAGTTACACAAAAATAATGATCAAGTTACACAAAATAAATCAAATTAAACGAATTATGCAAAAGTAAATCCCCACACTCATTTTAACTAATTGTCAAATGTTCCTTAATCAAATATTTTACCGGAAGCATTAAATAATTATAGGGACTGTATCTATAATTACTTACCCAGTGGGTTTTCAGGGCAAAAGGAGAAAAAGAAACAAAATTTCAAGACAATTGCTTTAGTTCAACAAACATTCTTTTGGGTGCTCAGGGTGGCCAGGTTCCAAGTAACAAACATATAAACAGAATAGCTGAATACAATGTAGTGATTACTAATAGAGTCAAATACAGATTATGGGAACCCAATGACTACTTGAGATAGATCAGACAGTATTAATGTAAATTTTATTATAATGACAAATTTTGATCATTTATGTGTAGATTCTTAATTTTTTCGCAACTTTTACTCCCAAGTTGACTTTGACCAATGGTGATGTATGTGCCATGGCTGCATCTTCATGTTGTCCAATGAGAGATCAAATAATACTAATACTGGCCTAAGAAAAACACAACTCAGAAGACAGAAATACTAACATAAAAGACTTTACAGAATCAAACGTCAACAACATTCAGATCATCTGTTCTTCAAAATTAGCTACTTTTTCCATGGGTCTTCTACCTTAGGGTAAAAAGGCAGTATGGCTGATGCAATGGGATTGATTAAAATCAAAACCAAAAACGTACCAGAATTTACACATCCAAATGCTGGCTGCCTCCCTTCTCAGTCAGTCACCTTGGGAAGCTACACCCTTAGTCCAGGAATGTTGCCATTGCTCAAAGCACTTTTGGAATTCCTCTCTGGGGATTTTCTTCAGAACCTGTGGCACATTATTAAACGTCCTATCAGTGACAGTATACCTTCATCCTTTGGAGTTTAATTTGTTTTTGGAAACAGCCAAAAGTCACTCAGAGCAATTTCAGTAGAATGAGGCAAGTAAATCAAATGGAATAAAATATTTTTGATCAAAAATGAGGAGTGACTAAAAAATAATGAGACTAATCTTTTTTTGAGGTTTGTAAACTGGCTCTGAAAGAAGTTCCAAAGAATTAAAAGACGTTTTTAGCAATGGCACCATTGCTGAAGTGAATCAGTGTCTCGAGGTGACTCAAAAGGACAAAAATTATTTGGGTGCGTGGGTTCAACTGCAGGGGTCAGCAGACTGCAGCTTGCAGACTCCCTCTGGCCCACCACCTGGTCTGTATGATCTGCAAGCTCAGAACGGTTTGCACATTCCTGAAGAGTTGAAAAAAATTAAAAAAGAAGATTTTGTGACACATGAAATTCAAATTTCAGGGTCTATAACTGATGTTCTATTGGAACCCAGCCATGCTCATTTACATACTGCCAATGGCTGCTTCGGCACCGCTAGAGCTGAGGAGCTGCAACAAAGACCACGTGTCTCCCAAAGCCTAAAAGGTTGGCTATCTGGCCCTTCACATAAAAAGTTTGTGGACCCTTGTTCTAGTGCTTTATTAACAAATCCTTCATTAATTTAAAGTCACACCTCATGTTAAGAATGAGACTTGTTCCTTATATTTAAGAGAGCAAACTCACATAGCTATAAATGATTTCAGATTTTAAAACGTTTGCTATTTTAGAATCTACTATAGCTGTATATGTGTACACAAGGACCCAGGGGTTCTCTCCTAGGTATATATGCAACAGAAACACACACGTATGTTCACCAAGAATATGTGTTCGAGTATTTGTAGCAGCACTCCTCATAATAGCCCCAAACTGGAAACTACTCAAATATCCATCAACAATAGAACAGGTCAACAGATTGTCATGTATTCGTTTCAAGCAATGCTACACAGCAATGAAAACTAATGGTTTACAATTATACGCAACAGTATGGATGAGTCTCACCAATGTAATGCTAAGTAAAAGAAACCAGACACAGAACTACTTCCATAAAATTTCATTTAAATGAAGTTTAAAAACAGGCAAAACTAATGCAGGTCAGGATAGTGGTTACCCTTAAGGAGCAGTGATGGTGGTGACTAGAAGTGGATCCAAAGGGGCCTAAATTCTGCCTCTTGATCCAGGCACTGGGGACACAGCATGTTCTGGTAAAGACTACTGAACACTTAAGACATGTGCACTGTTCTGCATGTATATCACACTTCAATAAAAGCTTAAAAATGTCTGCCATTTTCTCCGTACTTTCATCTTTCAATATCTGAAGTATATTTACTTAATATATTTAAATTTTACATATGGCTAAAACTTTGAATCTTAATTTAGATTTGCAGATTTTCAACCATTTAACTCTAAATAAAAACAAAATCTACATCTTGACAAAGAAAATTAGAAGTATGTTTCAGCGTAAGGGGCAAAATCAACAGAAACATATCTTACAGCTAATGTGTGCTTTGGGATCCTGCAAAAGTTAGGAAGACCATTCTTTGGTCACTCTGGAGGCGCCACTGACACAGGATAGGAATTCTTCCTATAAGAGCCCTAACAAATTGGACACTTAAAAACTACCTCAGGGGTAGTGATAAATTAGGAGTATGGGATTAACAGATACAAACTACTATACATAAAATAGATAAGCAACAAGGATTTACTACATAGCACGAAGAACTATATTCAATATCTTGTAATAACCTATAATGGAAAATAATCTAAAATATACATACACACACATATATATTTATCTGAATCACTTTGCTGTACACCTGAAACTAACACAATATTGCAAATCACTGTACTTCAATTAAAACAAACTACTTCAGTGCTAGTTCTGCTGTAGGACAGCCTTTCTTTACACCGACCTGACACCTGAGTATGGTACAGTATCAGACAAATCCCCGGACCTTCAAGTATCTGCCACGGAAACCACCTTAGGAGAGCTCCACACCCATGGCTGACTAACACTCTCATTCCTGGAACTTAAAGCTGAATTTTGCCTCTACCCCTTTTATCAAGCTATTCTTGGACCAATGGGTTGAGCAGCACAGGCTGGGCAGGGTCTCCCTGGGGCCTGGAAAGAAAAACTGATATGCAGGCCCCACCACAGACAAATTAAATCATCAGGATTTAATGTAACAACTTCCAAATCTGTATGTTTAAAAACAAAACAAAAAACTTTTCCCCGACTGGGTGACAAATGTGCAGCCAGGTTTGTAAGCTCCTGCCTTAGAGTTTTCATTCCCTAAACCCGATCTGCCTCTAAAATCAAACTCAGAAACAGCATTCCTTTTACCTTTCTAACTTCCAAACTCCACTAAGCCTGTTCAGGGTGCCACTCAGCATTTCAGCACTTCAGCAGCCTTGTCTAATACCATGGATATTTTCCAAAGTTATGAAACCATCACCCAGAACGTCAGACTAACCTTAGTCCCGGAAAGATATCCAAATGTACTACTTGTTTGAGGGCTCTAATCCAATTTACACAGACCAGGCTCAAATACTGGCTCTACCATTTACTAACCATGCAGCCCTGGGCAAGTTACTAATCTCTTTGAGCCTCAGTTTCCTCCACTGTAAAATGGAAATCATAATACCTATACTTCACTGGGCTGCAGAGTAACTAGAAAGGAGCTGGTGTTCAATATATGACAGTGCCTAGTGTTTGCTATAGTCTTTTGCTTGGATCTGTCAGCCAGAAAATGTGCTATCTTTTTAACATTATATTCTGCTTTTAAAGCACAAGACCTAAAACATACTTATTCAGCAAATACAAAAACTTTTGACTTTAAAATAATTTATAAAGATGATAAAATAATTTATAAAGATGAACACAGAAAAAAAATAGTGAATAGACTCAAATTTACGCATGTTCCCCAAAGTCATGTTTTTTTTTTTTTTTTTTTTTGCGGTATGTGGGCCTCCCACCGCCACAACCTCTCCCGTTGCGGAGCACAGGCTCCAGACGCGCAGGCTCAGCGGCCACGGCTCACGGGCCTAGCCACTCCGTGTCATGTGGGATCTTCCCGGAGTGGGGCACGAACCCGTGTCCCCTGCATCAGCAGGCGGACTCTCAACCACTGCACCACCAGGGAAGCCCCAAAGTCATCTTTTTATTTTAATAGTAGTGCTGGTTTAATCGATTGTTTACAATTATCCTATGCTATGTTTAGGAACAGATACCAAAGGATTCCTCTTATTCAGCAAACCTGTATTTCTGTAACCTGTGAGCTAAAAGAATGATCCATATTACACTTTCTTCTGCTCTACAGGTCAGTTCTCTGTCAGAATTTTCCTAGGAAAAATTAAATTAGTATAAACAAACCTATAAAAAATTATTTGGGGGACTTCCCTGGTGGTCCAGTGGTAAAGAATTCACCTTCCAATGCAGGGGATGCAGGTTCGATCCCTGGTCAGGGAACTAAGATCCCACATGCAGTGGGGCAACTAAGCCCGTGTGCCCCAACTACTAATCTCACCCACTCTGGAGCCTGTGCGCCACAACTAGAGAAGAGAAAACCCGCACGCCACAACTGGAGAGAAGTCTGCGCGCCACAACGAAGATCCTATGTGCCGCAACTAAGACCCGACGCGGACAAAAAAAAAAATTAATTAATTTAAAAAAATTATTTTTTTCTAATCTAGCTGTTAAATAAAGAGCTAAAAATTATTAAGATAGTGCATAAAACAATATAGTGACTCTTTTCACCAAATAATTCTGACATATTATCTATTTTTATAAACAAAACATATGCTTACTTTGTCCTGTCTTGATTTTTCATATAAATAATTATTTCAAATTAACATTTTCTGCTCAATAAGTACATTTTGTTTTACTCTACAAATAAGTAAGTTTTTATAAGGATTTTTATATCTGAATATCCTATTCAGATATTCAATCTTAGGTCTCTTCTGGGCAAGTGGATTTTAATTGCCAAGAATGTATTAGAGCAATAACATTTGCAGAAATTTCCAATAGTGCCATTAATATCTGTTGAACTGAATACAGGCTTCTACTGGTTTTTATTTTAAAACTTACCATTTTATAATTTTTAAAAAAGCACAAATTATCTAAAACATTTGTTATTTGATGGCTATATACTTACCTTTGGATAATTGCTTCATGAATTCTTCGATACATGTAGCATTCTACAAACAACCACGGTGAGAGAAACCACCTTGGTTTTCCATTACTTTCATTTAAAAGGCTCTGTTGATATTCTAGGTACTGATTCCATAGGTCAGTATCAACAAACTTCTCAACCAAAGGAACAATTGGTTTATCTGTTTGCAATTCATTCCGTAATTTAGAAAGAAGAGAAATTGCTTTCTTTTCAGCTTCCAGGCCTTTCTGCAGAAATACAGGGGGGAAAAAAATACACACACACACACACACATACACATATATGAATAGTTTACATGTAATTAATTTATATATAAGTATTTCATCTACAAATATAAGTATATATGTACACACATATATCCATAATTCCTCTAGGGTAGCAAATTTTTATGTATCTAAATTTAAGAAGGAAAAAACTAATACATTTCAAAACTACATTTTATGTCTTTCAAAAACTATTATAAACATTTAAATTCTTAAAATTAAAATTCTTAAGTTGAAAAATCAAAGAACAACACAGATCTCATATCAACATTATGTTGCCTTATCTAGCCTGCCTTTATTTTTTTAAGTTTCACCATATGAATTTATCTCCAGGTGGAATGACCATTACCACAGAGGGAAAACTGTTTATTGTGTTTCTGTTAGAATTAACCAAAAAAGAATTAATGTTAAAACACAATTCTTACCTCTCCATGTTTCTCGAAAAATTCACTTTTATGTCGATGCAATGTATCAATAGCCTTGGTTAAGATCTGTGGTAATCTGTCTTTAACTGTAAGATATGCAAATGACCTAGAAAAGAGTCATATACACAGTATATTACTTAGTAGCATTAACATTAGAAGGCTGGTCATCTTTCAGTTTCTGGAACACCTCATTTAAATTCAAATTCCTTCTCATACAAGCCCTGTAAAGTAAACCAGCATTGCCCAACTCCTACAGTAACACAGGAAAATCTGAAAACCTCTCTGGTATATCGTAAAAGCTAAGCACTCTTTGTGACTCAAATTCCAGGCTCTACCCTGGAGTCCACTTAATCTTTCTTATCTTTCTCATTGTATTCCTTTTATTTTCCTTAATCGGAAACCAGTTTAACAATGGGATAGGACAGAAAAAGAGTTATCCTAAAAATCAAACAGGCTTTCCTCC
Organism: Globicephala melas; assembly: GCF_963455315.2. Lineage (NCBI taxonomy): Eukaryota > Metazoa > Chordata > Mammalia > Artiodactyla > Delphinidae > Globicephala > Globicephala melas. The sequence goes on along the minus strand of NC_083327.1, from coordinate 74,184,805 downwards.
TCGGTCTATTACTTACTAAGCGACTTCTACTTAGAAAGATGAATGAGGCAATGGATGGAAAACTGCCTGAAAGACTTTACTGTGCTAGAAAAATATAATGAAAAATATTTATGAACCTGCTTCTTTGTCTATACTCTTAGCCAACTTAATTCTTTTCTAAGGTTTTTCTTGCTGCCTTCTTTACCTGCCTAATAACTCCTTCCATCCTCTCTGCCCCTAAACAAAATTAAGGCAGATTACCCTCTTGCTCTCCCAACCAGAAAATTAGAGATTTTCAAAAAGTGTCAAAGAATGAAGAAACCTGGAGAGGAACAAAACTTGAGTATACCTGAATCAAAAATTAAAGATACTCTTGACTTTAGACATGCAAAAATCAAGGGTTACAGATTATCACTGTATGTTTAGTTTAAGGACATACATGATTCGGTTAGAAAAAAGACTTTAGTACTGTGCAGTTTTTAGATAGAAAGCACAAAACTTAACTGATCAGTTCATGTATATCTTCAGATCACCAGAGACAAAGTAAAAATGAAGAAAGTTGGAATACTTCTGCCCAAATCTCCTATTCTAGCTTTAATGTGGGATCATCACACTACTAAAAACTCAAAGACCTTATTGAAATTTTTAAAAATAGGGTTATATACCCTGAGTATTTTTTCAAGAGGCTTCCTCAAATGTTAACCATAAAACTCAAAAAAATAGCAAGAAAATAGGAAAAGTGCTTTCTGATTCTGTGGTGTTTTACAGTGAGTAGGTTTTAATATGCATAGTAACTGCTCTGATCAGAATTTAACTTTTAACAATTACTACTAATTCCTTGGGAGAAGAGAAAGAATATTCAATCAATTGACACTTGAATTTTCCAAGGCAGCAGACACGAAAAGAAGTGCCAGTCCTTTGAGATTTTACTTAACTGGAAAATTAGTCTATTTTTCCAGCTAGTAAATTTCCTCAGAGGCTTCCATCTCTAAGGGTAAGGTCTCAGGTCTAGGACTTGGGTGAGAGCAGAGATGCCTAGGACTCAAAATTTAAGGACGCAGACACTCCCTATATTTGCCTGAAGGTGAGCACATGCTTAAATTCTGGGACATTGGCCTCTCTGGCCTCAATCTACTGCCGGTACAGTCAATTTCTTCCAAGTGCTCTTGTGTTTTGCCATCTTTCGCAGTAAGGACATATTTCAAATATAAATTGGGCCTCTCAATTTATACAGAGAGATATAATTTTATAGAATCTATACCATGACGCCTAAAACGCAAGAAGGTACAGGCACTTGTTATAGTGGGATTATGAATTAATCTGGTCAGCAATAGGAAGAAACACATTTCTCGATAGATCTCAGATCCCTAACTTTTGCAGACAACTTTAACCCCCCCAAAGTAGGTTTATCAATTAAAATATGATTAAAGCCACGCGCTGCAACACTCTGAAAGGAGGCATACACTTTCAAGACAGTCATGCGTAAGTTTAAAAACCAAAACCAAAAAAATAACCGTATCGAACCACTTGAAAGACACGTTAACTGATTCACATTAATAGAAGACTATCAAAACCCCTGAACCACCATTGTAGAGAGAAGTGGGGGTAAGCGGAGATTTTCAGTCGTGGTTCGCAATCCGTTCCCGTGTAGGCAGGGAAGAAGCCACGAATCAGCGTAAGGAAGAAGCTGCAAAGCCGATCCGAGCCTGGAGCCCGGAGAGCAGCCGCCTAGCCCTCGCCTCCCCGCGAGCCGTTAGAAACCGAGGCACCGCCCCCGGGAAGCGGAGCCCGGACAGCGGGATGGAACTCGCTGGCGGCGGGGAGCAGGCGCCTCCGGCCCGCCGCTGCTTCCCCGCTGGTACCCACAGGTTCCCGACGAGGCCCAGCTCTCCGCAAAAGTGGGGAGGAGGAAAAGGAGCGGAGCGGGCGAGGAAAGCGACACGAACCCTACGTCCCGTGCCGAGAGAGACACCGGATGCCCCGCCATCGCCTTCCGCGCTCCCCACGCCAACGCTCGGGTTTCACTCGCCGCAGGAAAGGAGGCGGTGCAGGCGCGGGGGAGGAGCTGAGAAAGGGAGGGATGTGGATTAAAAAACTGCTTTTGAATGAAGAAACTTTATTTGGTGCCAGTAGAAGAGAAAAACAATGGCCGAGGACGCGGAGATCTTCCGGGGACGAAGGCGGGGACTGCTGAGGGCGACGAGAGAAGCGGAATAAGGAAGTGGGCGGAAGGCGGAAGCAACCAGGGACCGGGACGTCGCAGGGACCAGGGAGCGGATAAGGTCGCGGCAGCACGGGTCACGTGCTCCGACGGTCACGTGGACCGGGCGGCTTACGCTCCGCTGGGCCAGGAGTCCTGTGCGCCTGCGCAGTGTCGGGCGCTGGGCGGGGCGCTGGGTCGGTGTTGGGACTGGCTGCGGGAGCGCAGGACTGCAGCCGGTACTCTGTCTCTTGCCTGCGGCGGAGGCGCAGGAGCGTGCGCCTTTGGCGCGTCTGTCTTTTCTTCCCGCGGAGAGGTTAGTGCACTACTTTATTCTGGGAGCTTGTATGGCCTCGCACAGCGGTCCGCCCTTTGCTCCCCGCCGCCCTGAACGTCTCACGTGTTTCACCGGTACCCCGGAGGACACCTGCCTATTGCAGTGATCTTTGGTCGATTTAGCTGGGAGTGAAAAGCACTCCGTCCATACCCACGTACTGAACCCTTTGGGCCAGTGCGTAGCGGTAACTGCAAAGATAAAATAATTTTGAGCAGCTTAAGGAATTGGAAGGCGTGCTCCAGAGATTAGCGCCGCTTATCCATTGACTTATAGCCTAGTTGATACAGATTACTTAGTTGGTATGTTCTTAAAAAGTAGAAAATGTGTCCAAGAACTGAGTAGCTGCCTTGTATTTCATTCAAAAAATACGAGTTGAATACCTGCTGTTTGCTGGGCACTCTGGTTACAGGAGACACAGCATGAACAAGAGGCAAATCTTTATCCTCAAGGAGCTTAGGTGCTACAGGAGAGAGACAAAGATCTCCTTTCCTCTTGTTTTTTTCCCTGTAGCGTTGTGACTATTTAATGTATATTTTAGTGGTTTACCACGTGTATTATCTCTCACCCCCACTGTGATGTAACTTTCAAAAGATAGGGATTTTCGTCTATTTTATTTTCAGCTGCATTAGCAAGTAGGACAATTTCTGTCACATGGTAGGCACTCAGTTCATAATTTGTTGTGTGAGTTAATAAATTAAGAACACAACGTGTTTGCAAGTGATGTTAAATGCAATGGAGAAATAGTGGAGGAAGCTAGAGTGTGGGTGCTGGTGTGTGTTTTAAATGAAGTGGTCAGGGAAGACTTCACTGTGTAGGAGACATTTGAGCAAAGGTCTGAAGGAGGTGAGGGAATGAGGCTTACAGACACCCGAGAGAAGAGTATAAGGGATAGTAAGTACAGAGATCCAGAGACCAGAGTGACTGGAGCAAAATGAGCGAGGGGGAAAAGCTGGAGGAGATGTCAGAGTGGTGATAAAGGGCAGAGAATGGAGGGCCATGTAGTCTATCTTAAGGTGTTGGGTTTTTATTTCAAGTGAAATGTGAGGCCATCATCAGATTTTATGAAGAGGGAAGATGTAATCCGATTTGAGTTTGGTTGCTGTGTTCAGAAGAATCTGAAGAACAGAAGCTGGGAAACCAATTCGAAGGCTGCGACAATAATCCCTGGGAAGGACAGCAGCTTGGACCAGGATGGTGGCAGTGTTGGTGGTGAGGACCAGTCCGAACAAAGCCAGTGGGATTTGCTGACAGACTGGGTATGGAGAAGGAAGAGAAGAATAAGGTGGACTGCAGGTTTGGGGCCTTGGCAAAGGGAAGGATGTAATTGCTATTTTATGAGTGGGGGAGACTGGGAAGAATAGGATTTGCGGGAAGATTTCAGAAGCTCAGTTTTGAGCATGTTACATTTTTCATGCTCATCAGAGTAGTTTAGGGATAAATATTTGCTATTCATCAATTGTAGGTACTATATAAAACTATGAGATTGGGTGAGATCACCAAGAGCTGAGAATAGAGAAGAAAGGTGGCCCAAATACTGAGCCTTGGTACATTACATTCTTGGGATGGGAGACGAGCAAAAGAGACATCCTACCCATGAGGTAGGATGAAAATGGCCAGCGTGGTATCCCAGAAACGAGTGAGGGAGTAGGGTGGAGTGATCAGCTGTATCACATGTTGCTGGTCAGTCAGGTAAAATGAATACTGAGAAGTGACCACAGGACTTATAAATGTGGTGGTCATTGCTGGCCTTGACAAATGGGCTTTGGTGAAGTGACAGATGAAAGCCCAATTGGAGTGGGTTCAAAAAAAATCAGAGAAGAGGAGATGGAGAGAGGCAATAAAACTCTAAAAGGAAAGGAGCTCAGAGAACAAGTGTAGTATATGGAAGGGAAGATGGGGGTCGGGGAAGAGTTGTTTTTAAAAGGTGGGAGAAATCACAGCCTAGTTGTATGCTAATAGGAATGTGTCAGTAAAAAGGGAAAAATAAATAGCATGGGGGAGAGAGGGGAGAAGGGCTTAACTATGTCTTCTGTAGGCAGGGAGGGAAGAGACTTGGTGTGCAGACAGAGGACCTGGCTGTAGATGGGACCACGGGCACCTCATCTGTAGCAGCAGAAGGGAAGACAAAGTATATGGGCACAAAAGCAATAGGTGGGCAGGTGGATGATGGCAAGGGCTGGTGGAAGTTCTCTCCTGATTATTTGTGTTTTGTCAACCAAAGCGGAAGCAAGGTCGTTATTGAGAATGAGAAAGGAGGAGGCGTTGAAGGTGTGAGGAGAGAGCAAAAAGTAAAATATAGTATGGAAGTACAGTATTTAAGATCGTTGAGCGGCATGAAAGGCCCACCTGAAGTGAGTGGTCATGATTTTAAAGTGAGACCAGATGGTTGTTGGTTGGTTGTCCGTCTCCAGCCACGTTGAGGTGCAGGAGTCCAGGCATAAGTTAGGTGAATTATATTTAATTCACGTTGAGGTTTTGCCACGTGGGTATGTGGAAGAGTGGGGTACAAGGGATTTGAGGTCCATGGAATATAACTAAGTGTGGAGGAAGTGATGTGGGGAGTGAGGGACAGTGAAAAAGTGGTTGGATCATTGAATTGTAGGTCCTGTTGGGGTTGAAGAACTGTTGGAATTGGGTGATAGAAGGAGTGAGGCTGAAAGATCAGAGGTGGTGTTTGGAGAGTAGAATGCTTGAAATTGAGAACATGAGGTTGCAGATATTGGTAATGACAGGTCTAGAGCAGGACCCTCCAACAGGAATACGATACAAGCCACACACGGCATTTTAAGTTTTCTAGACACTTTAAAAGTAAAAATTAAGAGGTGAGGTTAATATTTTTTTTTTTTTTTTTTTTTTTTGCGGTACGTGGGCCTCTCACCGCTGTGGCCTCTCCCGTTGCGGAGCACAGGCTCCAGACGCGCAGGCTCAGCGGCCATGGCTCACGGGCCCAGCCGCTCCGCAGCATGTGGGATCCTCCCGGACCGGGGCACGAACCCGCGTCCCCTGCATCAGCAGGCGGACTCCCAACCACTGCGCCACCAGGGAAGCCCAAGAGGTGAGGTTAATTTTATTTAGCCCAATATATCTAAAAATATTATTTCAACAAGTAATCAATATAAAAATTATTGAGATATTTTACTTTTTGTATTAAGTATATAATAAAAGGTACCAAAAAAAATTATTTTTTTAATTTTATTGAGCCACATTTCAAGTACTCAGTAGCCGCAGGTGCCTAATGGCCACGATATAGCTCGGAGCATAAGACCCTGGGAGTGAGTGGCTAAGGGAGGATGGAAGATGAGATCACTCGGGACGGGGGGGATCATGCCCCCCACCAATCTGCACGGATGTAGACACCATCGAGAAATATGACAAGGGCAATGCGGAGCACGGAAATTCGGTACCCAAAATGTTATATAAAGCTCTTAGTGTAATTAAAAGTGTAGTGTGTTTTTATCTTTAAATTTAGTCTGTGCAATTAAAATTTCACTTTTCTGAGATGTGTTCCAGTTTTTAACAAAGCCTAAATAATTTTGTGTGTGTGTCGGATACCTTAAATGCTACCCCTCTGTTTTTTTCTCAGCAAAGATAGAAAGCACACTTGTTTGTCCTGTAGCTTTTACATTCTTTGTCCCAGCCTCTGTGTGAAGACAAGATTTAGAGCTTGGAGGTAAGAATTTCCTAGAAGAGAATGGAAGAATCCAGACCTGTGTAAACAGATTCCTAAAATATTGTATAATTAGGTTCTGCAAAACCCACTGGTTCAACTGGCAGGTAATAGTACTAACTAAACGTGAACTAAAATAGCTAGTTGGACTGGAACTAAACAGAGAATTCCAACTTTTGAAGATATTTTGAAAGCAGCAGGTTCTACCTCCTAAATATCGCAGTGACTCATCCTTGCCCTCATCCTCTTATTTTATTTATTTATTTATTTTTATTTTTTTGCGGTACACGGGCCTCTCACTGCCGCGGCCACTCCCGTTGCTGAGCACAGGCTCCGGCCACGCAGGCTCAGCGGCCATGGCTCACGGGCCCAGCTGCTCCGCAGCACGTGGGATCTTCCCGGACCGGGGCATGAACCCATGTCCCCTGCATCGGCAGGCGGACTCTCAACCACTGCACCACCAGGGAACCCCCTGCCCTCATCCTTTTAAAGGGAGATAATATATATTCAGTGGTCACAGTGTTGTCTCTAGAACTGGAAAAGCCTGGGATTTCCTTCTGTCTCTGCATCACTGATTGTAAGCAGTCAGCCTCCCTAAGCCTCAGTTTACCCTGGGAAGTACCTCACAGGATTGTCGTGAGGTGAAGCAGAGCGCTTGCTGGGTACAAAGTACTCAGAAAGCAATGTCTTAGTGTCTCTCAGTTCCTCCTCTAAGTTTTAACCAAGGATATGTTTCTTGAATGTACTTTTGACCGTGTGAGTCTCACATGAAGAGCTCCGACTTCCCTCTCCTATAGAAACTTTAGGACCAGTGCTTAGGATGCAGCCACAGGCTCCTGTTCAGCCCTCAGCTGCTGCTGCAGCTCACGCCTGGCTCCCCTGAAGTTGCATCCTGTTTGTCAGGTGAACAATACTGTTTACCTGCGGTGTTCGCCTTGCTGATCCCTCTGCCCTTTTGAAACCCGATGCAAACATCACCTCTGATAGGCACCAATAATTGTCTGTTGCTTTAAGGTGTTAAAAAAACGATATGTGTTTAAAGGACAAATAAACTACTTTTTTTTTTGGTTTGGCCATGCCGTGCGGCATGTGGGATCTTAGTTCCCAGACCAGGGATCGAACCCTTGCCCCCTGCATTGGGAGCGCAGAGTATTAACTACTGGACCGCCAGGGAAGTCCCTCAATAGCTTTATAGTCTTATAACCTTCCAGAAAGAAGGCTAAAGGTTGACTAAAAGAGAGGTGGTGAAAATACTTGTATGTGTTTTTTTAACCTCATTCTTTTACTAGGCTTAAGTTAAGATGTATCTATCTTGCAAATTGTTTTACAGAAATATACCTGTTACCTGGGAAAACACTATATACTTTTTAAACATTTTTTATTGAAAAACTTGAACTTTGAATTCTTTTTCTTTTAGCTTGAGATGTGGTAATGCCAGCCAGACTTCTCAGGTCCTTGGCCAGATCTCACTATATTTTATCAGAAGCGTGTCAGTGCCAAAGACTTGTTCATCGAACATTAAAACCACTTAAGGAATTTGAGACCACAACATGCAACACCCTGACAAGAAGTCAGAACGTGAATTTCTTCTTTCCTGATACAGCAGCTGTTGGTTTGAATAAGTCCCAGGTCCTGGAAATGAACCGGAAAATATCAAATACAAATGTACTCTCTCCATTAAACACCGCATGTTACCAAGATGAAAAAGAGCACCTTCCAACCAGGAACTCCCTTGGTACTCATAGGAAAGTGATTCACAAACCAAATCTGTTAGGTTTTAAGTGGTTTATAAAAATACTGAAGAGACATTCCTCATCTGTGTCAACGGAAACACTTGTTTCTAAACAAGACTTTCCGCAAATCAAGAGACCACTGAAAGCATCAAGGACCAGGCAGCCATCCAGGACCAACCTTCCAGTTCTGCCTGTGAACAAGGTAAAAACACTTGTGGTGGTGGCGCCTCTGTTCCCTAATAATCACTCTGAACCCCTGTGGATCCCACCCCAGCCTTACTACCAACATAGGAGAGCCAGCCATCAGCTCAGCACTTCTTTCAGGATCTTTGAAGCCTAATAGTAAAACCTGTCATCCCCAAAGGGAATCAACATCTTAATTTTAGGAATTAGTGGTACATATAAAGGCAAAATAGAGGCAATTAAATATAAAAATGTAGTTTATGAAAGGATTAATGGCCTAAAGAAATTTTGGAAAAGACTAGTAGTAAGTCCATTCTAGGAACAGTGCTATAAAAAGCCCCCATTTTTAAAAAAAAATCAAACTGTAGAAATTCTGTATTAAATTAAAAAAATTTTTGTTCCATTAAGTATGCAGACAGGTATACATTCATTAGCCAATGGTGACTGCATGGGAGGGGGTGGTGAAAGGACATGGCGAGGTGGAATCCAAAAAGCAGAGTGAAGGTTTTTGCTTTTTTTTATCATTTGAAGGTTGAAGTGGTTGTTTTCATTCACTGTTAAGAGGTTTATGGGAAGTTCTCCACTACAGTTCGCATTTGCCCACTAAATGATAAATATTTAAGGTCAGGATGAAGCCCTTTGGTAACCTGTGTATCTCGCATGTTACTTGAAACTGTGCCTTATACTTAATAAATGTTTATTAAACAGGAAAGGATAGAAGAGAAGCAAAGGGACCTTTGATGTCTGTAGCCATCAACATTAAAAGTAGGAATGTCAAATATTTAACACTTGATGAAGCCTTCTGAATCTATCAGAAAACAGGTTATACTGTCGATCTTACAATCTCGATTCTGAGAAGTAGACCTTGAGAGCATTTAACTTGTCCTGTTTTTGGTTTTGTTTACTGCGTGGTTGACTTCCTTTAAAAAGGTGTACAGGCCTTCACGTCTTGTCCTCAGGTTGTGAAGCTAGGAGTTGGTTAATGACTTTTGTTTTGGATTCTAGCTTTGTTTACATTCTTGTTTGGTTTCCTTGAACCCACGATATGAAGGATGGGAGTTTTGGATGCATTCTGCTCTCACCCCTTTCTTTCTAGCTGTTGAGTGTTTAATTATGTTGTTTATTGTTGTGATCCTCTGGGAAATTTAGTATTTAAGTGACTGAGATGAAAGTAAGTGTAAAAACTTGAATTCACAGCAGATCCAAAAAAGAGGAGGACCAAGTCCCTTTTTCCTTGCGTTACATCGAGCAGCGCAGAGCAGAATCCAGCTTCTTATGAAAGGCTGGTGAGGTCAGAAATGGCACCTGTTCTTGTAGTTGTCGGTTGTAAACTGTCGAAGAGGCATTATTGCTTTGGGCTGTCTGTAGACTTGAAAGCAGTGTTCCTGGGTTCCGTTTTTTATTTTTCTTCAGGACTTTTTTCCTTTCTGCTTCCAGGAAAGGATTTGAAGTAGATTGTCAAAATTTAATAAGTTTCAAATGAGATAATAAAAGCATTACATTTAAAATAGAGCAAGCAGTTGATATGAACAGAGAAGTAAATATTATCAGATATCTGATACAAGTAATCTAGTTGAATATTTAGTTCCGCAAAGCCCAATGATTAAAGAAAGGCAGGGATACTCCTGAGTTGTACATTTTTTGTTGTCTAACAAGAAAAAAAGAAAAACATAAGAATGTCTTATAAGAAATAACTTTTTCTATCACCAAACTTAAGGAGTCATTTATTTCCTGGGTCCTGACATAGGACATGTTATGTAACGTAATAGCTGTGACTTCAGTTGGAATTCCGCGAAAACAGAAACAGTATGTCATTCCTCTGGAAGCACAGGAAAATAATAGACAATCTTTTCTATTTCTGAAGGCATTTTGTAAGTGACCTGAGGGAGTATGATTTTTGGAACATTATTTTCTAATGATCTTACAGGAGAACACAGTCTTGAGGTATAACGAGGTAATATATGCCCAGGGCTGAAGACTGGCTTTTATCTGTCCCGAATAGAGGGCCCCTCCATTTCCATGTGGGCATCATGGGGCTGGCGAGTCCCCTTTGGTGGTAAAGCCCTTTCCTCCCCTCTGGACTGAGTCAGGAAAGGACTCTACTTTGTACCAGAAAGAGGTACCCTTTGTCTCATTCCGCACGTGTGCACCTGAGCTCACCCTCTTACCTCTGCCACGTGGCATGTGCTTGGAATTGACGGAGTGAGGCCACTCACCCTCTATATTAGAATCAAGTCTTCACCTGATTCCATTTGTAGAGATCATAACCTACTGAGATATTCAGCCCACACACCGTTGGCTCATCACTTATCATGGCAGGGCCAGTGCTGCTTGTTGGCCTGTCCTGTCTTTGAGGAGGACGATGCCCGAGGGTAAGGACCAACCTCTGAGCAGCGTGGAGGCTTGCAGAGGAGGCAGGGTGCTGGGACGCCCAGCAGTAGTTTGCAGGCTCACACCACAGTGTGTAGTAAAATTAACCAGTGGGTTGTTAATAGGTTTGGGGTTTTTTTGGTGTGTTTGATGAAACAGAATAGAAAGTATCAATGCATTACTCATGATAAAGGTAAATATTGTTCCATGAAGCTTTTGTGTCGGTTATTGGTGTGGGTGTCTGTGTGTGTGTAGGTACTGTGTATGTGAAAGGGTTTCTCACCATGGGTTGTAGTCAGAAAGGTTAAAAGCTAAAGCTTTATACTAGTAATGTAAAATGCATCTGTGTTTTCTAACTTTTGCCTATAATCTGTACATAACAGGAAAAACATGCATTTTTTCCCCTTAGTAATATAGAAGCAACATTATTGTAATGCACTAATTTCTTGTTTTAGTAAAAGAACACGAATAAAAATAAACTTTCTTTTTCAGGAAAAGTATTCTGTCAGAGTATGTGTTGCTCCAAAACAAGAATCATATATAAATTTCTAGCCCCATCTGCTGGAATATGTTTTCTGTGGCCAGAAAAATGAAACATACTGAAACATGGTGGTTTTCTTGGCTTTGGTTTTGTTTTGTTTGGGTTTGGGTGGTTTTCTTTTAACATTTTAAAATAGAAAGGCCTAAATTTAAGTCTTAAATCCAATAACTATTTTAGGTTGGTTTGGCACATTTATTTAAGAACAAGTTGTTGATCCCCATGCTAGAACCTGAAATTTGGTATATATTTATATTTAATGCTCAAAAAATAATGGTTCATTATAAAAATCCAGAAAAAGACATGTCTGAAGATGAAAGCTTCTTGCAGAGTAACATCTTTAAATAATAGGGGGAAAAAATGCAAAGATGACACGCACTCTTTCCCTTTACCAAGTGGATTTAAATACAATCTTGAAATTGAAAAACAAAGGAAATAAAACCCAAAAAAGATATTTCTAACAAGTCAAATTGGAAAACCTTGTGAATCATCTATTCACAGAAGATTCATAACTTAAACAGAGACTCACATCCCAGATGTTTAAGGAGGATACAGAAAGTAGTGTGGCGAGCCATGTAAGTTATGTAACGTAGGCTAAACCAAATAAGCTGTGAGACATTGGCTAGGACTCTGAGCCAAACTAAACAGGAGATGGTGAGAGAAGGAAAGGTGACCATCTTCAGAAAATCTGCAAAGATCCTTGGAATGACTAAGTTAAAAACAAATTGTGTTTAAAAATTTATAACCTGACTCTTTGGAGCTCAGCATATATTTTCTCATGGAAGTAGTGGTTGAATGCTTTGACTTGTTCCTTTTTTTTTTTTAATTTATTTTATTTATTTATTTTTGGCTGTGTTGGGTCTTCGCTGCTGTGCGCGGGCGTTCTCTAGTTGTGGCAAGCAGGGGCTACTCTTTGTTGCGGTGCGCGGGCTTCTCATTGCGGTGGCTTCTCTTGTTGCGGAGCACGGGCTCTAGGCACACGGGCTTCAGTAGCTGTGGCAGGTGGGCTCAGTAGTTGTGGCTCGCGGGCTCTAGAGCGCAGGCTCAGTAGTTGTGGCGCACGGGCTTAGTTGCTCCGCGGCATGTGGGATCTTCCCGGACGAGGGCTCGAACCCGTGTCCCCTGCATTGGCAGATGGATTCTTAACTGCTGCGCCACCAGGGAAGCCCGACTTGTTCCATTTTTGAGAAGGTAAAATAGTGTAAGTTTTTTTAGCACAGATGGGCCTGATCAGTAAGAAAGACGATGGTGAAGCAGGCACGAGCCAGGGAGTGGGAGGGACTGCATCGGCTGGAGAATCACGCCCCGCCCCGCCCCCCGCTGACCCTGGTCAGTTACTGCTAGATCTTCCACTGGAGCGAAAGATGGTGGAAATCTGGATTTTGTGCCAAATGGCCATTTATTGTTGATAGTTTGTTAAAATCTTGAAAACACTATGTGGGTCAGCTCTTGAGTTGGATAGTTGTCTGGGCTGCCAGTTTACGGCAAAGATTCTAGAAACAGTCGGCAATGCCGTTTCTAGTACAGTTCTGGGAAAACCCTCCGCTGGACTAGCTGTCGACCTTCTCCTTATCTCCTGTCTTCTCCTTCGTGCCGCCTTCTCTTCCCACTCCAGCCTAGACTAAGCATGTCAGCTCTAGCAGCCCCAGAGTCACTCTGACATGCAACCTAATGCACTGGGACTTTGCTTAGCAAACTTGAGTAAGTTTGTCAGCTCTTGTAGGGTAGAGCCTGCCTGCCATGGCCTTACCTGATGCTTCTTTCCAGGATTCCTTTCTTTCAGGCAGCTTAATCTCATACCCTGCCAGCTCTTTTTAACTCCACGGAGCCTTAAAAGAACAACTAGTGCTGGCACTTCTAAGCCTTAAGCACATAACTGATTCCTGTACTCCAGTAACCAGCTTTACTTTGACTGTATGGACCCGTATGTTTTTGTAAATTAACGTGTTCTTACCTTCATAATGAATACGGGAATCAGCATATCAGATACCTGCAACAGGAGGGTCCTGCATCCGTTTAGCTCACATTCAGTGACAATTTCAGCTTGCTTGTCTGACTTTTAATTTTTCCTCTAATTGAATTAAAATCAATTAGACAATTGAATGTTTCGCTTATGAGTGGATATTTTACGGATTTTAGGTTTGTCAGGTCCTCCGTTTATTCCTCTGCTACTTTTTAAACCACACATTAGAACTGTGTAACAGATGGAAGAAAAAGCAAAGCAGAGTTAGGTCATCTCTTGAGAAAGAGCCAGGAGTTAGGTAACAAAAGTGGGAGGAAGGAAGAAATTTATGTACTCCTTTTCTTGAATTTCATACTAGGAATGTAGCAGAAAGGGAAAGAATTTAGGAGCCAAGATGAGTAAATCCTAGGAATAAATTTTGATTTAGTGACTCTTATACCTCTTTTGATACATACGGGCCAAAGCACCATGTGTATCAAAGACAGTAGAATCACTAACGTTCTGATTAATAGACACTAAAATATAAAATTACGGACAAATGAAAATTCAGATGTAAATTACTTGATAAACTTTTTAGCCTCCCATAAATTCTGATGGTTTAAACATATCTGCATGTGCCGTAATAATAACTATTATCTAAAAAATGTTGAACATTTGTGCTAATCATGGTTGAGCAGTTGACATTCATCAGCTTGTTTAAACGTCACAACAACCCTATCAAGTAGGCATTATTGTTATTCTGATTTTTTTTTAATGAATCTAATTCTGTGCCTGAACTCTTAACACCTCTGCCGATAGCTTTTGAACTTCATTGACCGTATTCCATAGTGAGAAATTTATTTTACATTACAGTGTATATGCAGTGACCCGGTATACCTATATAGACATATATGTGACAGAAAATGTCATAAAATAAAATTTACCCTTACTATGAATTAGGTACTCTAATATTTTCTGTTTTATTCTGTTTAGTTTATTATTTTTATTATTTTTTTTTTTTTTGCAGTACGCGGGCCTCTCACTGTTGTAGCCTCTCCCATTGCGGAGCACAGGCTCTGGACGCGCAGGCTCAGCGGCCATGGCTCACAGGCCCAGCCGCTCCGCGGCATGTGGGATCTTCCCGGACCGGGGCACAAACCCGTGTCCCCTGCATCGGCAGGCGGACTCTCAACCACTGCGCCACCAGGGAAGCCCCTAGTTTATTTTTTTTTTAAGCTGGTTTGGGCCGACTAAATTGATATCAGGACTCACTAACAGCTTGTGACCTACAGTTTGACAAAAACACTGTGTGCTGTACCATATGCTTACCATATGTATACTGTATAGCTACACACAGTATAACTGTATGCATGTACACACGGGTAAGACTCCTAGTGCAGAAATCCAAAGCACTCACCAAACCTGGACACATTCTCAGATTCACAGAACTTTTAACCAGAGTACAATTAACTAGAGTAAAAATTTCTGTAATTCCTTAGTAGATTCAGAGTAATCTCTGCCTGTACAAGGCTAGTGGCAAATTATCAAATGACCTCAAATAATAATGCTGCTGTGAAAAAGAACCATGGAAACTCAAGGTTGGACAGACTTTAACTAGCATCTCATCCAGGCGCCTTGTATGGTGCCTAAATCCTCTCTATTTTTTGATCAGTCTGTGCTTGAAGCACAACCAGCAGGTGTGGCTCCCTGTTCTGACAGCCCATTCCATCTCTTTGACTATTAAGAGAAAGTTCTTGCATAGATTGAGCTGAAATCCGCCTCCTTGTAACTTCTTTCTCTGCATCGTTCTCACATCCTTTGTCTGAACCGTTGAAATGTTTGGAGAAAACTCTCGAGTGCCAGCTTTGCAGCACGCCATCCTCCCTGTAAAGAGACAACCATCACAGGCACCTCTTGGTAACCCATCTCATTCTCCTCTCTCTGGCACAGGACCTGATGCGCTGTACTGCGTTTGCAACCGCAGATGAATACCATCTTGGAAGTCTCTCTCAAGATCTGACCTCCCATGGATATGTTGAAGTAACAAGCTTGCCTAGAGGTACATCTTCTTGAACCTGGGGCCAAGTATGTTAAAATGTATTAGAAAATAATTTTCCTATGATAACTGTCTTAAATATGCATTTGTTTGGGTTTCATGTTCTCTTTTTTTTATAAATTTATTTTTATTTTTGGCTGTGTTGGGTCATCGTTGCTGCGTGCGGGCTTTCTCTAGTTGCGGCAAGCGGGGGCTACTCTTCTTTGTGGCGCACGGGCTTCTCATTGTGGTGGCTTCTCTTGTTGCGGAGCATGGGCTCTAGGCACGCAGGCTTCAGTAGTTGTGGCACATGGGCTCAGTAGTTGTGGCTCACAGGCTCTAGAGCACAGGCTCAGTAGCTGTGATTCACGGACTTAGTTGCTCACGGCATGTGGGATCTTCCCGGACCAGGGCTCAAACCCGTGTGCCCTGCATTGGCATGTGGGTTCTTAAACACTGAGCTACCAGGGAAGCCCCTCATTTTCTATTTGAAGGATTATATCATGAAAGTGGCGTTGAATCTCTTTATACAAACAACATACAAAGATAGGAAATTTAAAACATATTCACAGAGAACTTAGTTCGAAGATTAAAATCAATATGGTTTATTCAGCTGTAATTATAGGATCACTCTTACTTGGGATGATCAAAGGCCATGACACTTCATTTCTGTCACGTTAAAAAGTTATTTTAGTTTTAAAGAAGAACCGTAAAATTGATAGAACTGTTGGGGAGAGCCTTTAAAGAAAAATTTACCAGTACAGTCCAACACTTTAAAACTAACAGAATTAGTTAAAAGATAAGCTCAATGAATATTTTAAAAGAGAATTAAACTGAGAAGATTTTAGGATAGTGTGAGGAAGGCTTCTTGAGAAATCACCTGCTTTATGTTAAAGAAAATGACTTGGAACACTTTGATGGAAGATTCATGAATTTACCTCAAAGTAGCAAAAAATAGTAGGTTGAAAACCTCTCTGCTCCAGAGAAAATTCTTAAAAGAGTCACCGACCCTGTAAGAAACAATCGAAATGTCATTGTGTTTTCTCAGCCTTGATGATCTGAACCAACTGTTTGTACTATTTGGTGGCAAAAAACAAAATAATTGACTTAGAAAAACAGAGCTATGTCCAGGGCCTCTAAGAAGGAAAATTGCCCTGCGGTGTTCTTGGCTGATTCCAGAGGCTGTCGGCAGGGTGCCCCACACACTTGGGGGCTTCTCGTACTGTTCTCACTGGCCTGGATCTTTCCCACTTCATTTGTGGTGTTCTTGGCTATATGGGTGAGCCTTGCCCTCTATAGATGTAGAACTCAAGGAAGTGTGATTTCACCAAAGAAAAGGAGTTTAGGAGTTGGTCTTTTTCTGAATCCCCCATTCCCCAGCCTCTATTAGGAGCTCTGAAGCTTTGAGGATCCTGATTTTATGTTAAGAAATTATGTTGGTGGGAAAGAAAGATTCTTTTTGTGGCTGCACTTCTATTCAACAATTCTCTCCCCTAAAAGGACAGATTGTGATAAAGAAATGAAAATAATTGGAAGTGAAACATCAAAATTAGAAAATGTTGAATTTCCAGATGATTCCGAGGTGCGGCTTTTCCAGTGTCTTTTTCTCCTGAGATCGTCCCTCCCACCTCCTGCTTTGCAGTAGCAGTTTAATGAACAGTCTGTGAAACAAATCTTAGATACAAACACACGCATAGAAAACTATGCTCTGAGGATAAAGCAACTTCTAATTTGTGGGAAAAGGATTAAATATTTCTGTTTTCTGAAAAGGGTTATTTTGTGTTTTGTTTTCTATTAAAATGTATCTAGTTTCAAAAAAGAAATTATGTAACATTTTACATATTAATATTAGTATATTTATTGATAGACTAACATGTTATTTATAGTTTACATTATAGAATATTTATATACTTATAATAAATACTACTAAACTAATATACAAAGTAACTACTTACTGGTGAATATTTGTATATGTATGTATTTAATATTTAAAATGTTAAAATATTTAAATAGTTACAGGTGACTGTCATGGTAGTTCTCATGATTAACTTTGAAATCAGATATGTTTTGAAATGGACTGTATCTTTGTTTCTGTATGTTTTCTATTTTCCACACTTTATACAATATAATTTAAAATTCAGTGGAAAGAGTAGTTTGAGAATATTAAAATTATATTATTAATAAAATGATATTTAAAGGAAGAGAATATATTAATGGCTCTTCAAATTTTATTTTAAATTACTTTTACAGAAAGAAGTTTAATTCTTTTTTCTTTTTTTTAATTGAACTATAGTTGATTTACAGTGTGTTAATTTCTGCTATACAACAAAGTGATTCAGTTATACATATACATTCCTTTATATAGATACATTCTTTTTTATATTCTTTTCCATATGGTTTATCACAGGATATTGGGTATAGGTCCCTGTGCTATACAGTAGGACCTTATTGTTTATCTGTTCTCTATATAATAGTTTGCATCTGCTAACCCCAAACTCCCAGTCCATCCCTCCCCCACCCCCCCAAATTCTTGAACCTTAGTTGTACTGATACTAAGACTTTAATAATTATCAACTGGACTAGCGATTACTGAATCAAAATGGGCATGAATGAGTTTTAAATAGCACTAATAATAGTGTCACAGGTTGTTGAATATTTTGTTCAAGTAATTTCTTATGGTCTTTTCATTTTCATATATTAAATACTTTTAGAAACCTTAGTAGAAAAATGGACAGTGTGTTGTAGAGCACTTCATGGTATATGAAGCAATGATCACAAATACTTCGTTAAAAGTTTATAGGTGACTTAAATCTTGTGTCACCTTGTGACATAGCTTTTTGCTCATTTATCACAGATGCAGCAAATATTTTGGTGATAGGTATGGAAAATGCTGCAAAAGAAGGTGATCCTGGAACAATATTCTTCTTCAGGTAAGACAAGAAAGCAACTCCATTGGAAGATGGGCTGTGGCCAGGTATTGTGGTCCTTAAAGATGCAGGTGTACCTTCTCTCTTAACAGAAGATGTTTCAGAATTTATTTGTGATTTAAATTTATCCTTTGGCTCTTATTTGAATAGGAGTTTGTCACTTTTAGGCATCTGCTGGTAAATCCTCTTATGAAATAAAGAATTTTCCCCCCTAGGGAAAAGATTAGGGATTTTTTATTCATTTTGTTCTAAATTAACTTTAAGCATTATGTCATCTTTGTATCATATATGCAAGTTTTTCGCACCGCTCATAATTCATGACAGTAAAGGGTGCACTTAACACATTATAAAAAGAGAGCATTGGGGGGCTTCCCTGGTGACGCGGTGGTTGAGAGTCTGCTTGCTGATGCAGGGGATGCGGGTTCGTGCCCCGGTCCGGGAAGATCCCACATGCCGCGGAGCAGCGGGGCCCATGAGCCATGGCCGCTGGGCCCGCGCGTTCAGAGCCTGTGCTCTGCAATGGGAGAGGCCACAACAGTGAGAGGCCCGTGTACCGCAAAAAAAAAAAAAAAAAAGAGAGAGCGCATTGGACAAAGCTAAGGTCAGGAACCACTGGTGGAAATAATGGTGCCCTGCAGAACGCAGGGATTTAGGGAACCGAGTGGACTCCCCCCAGCTTCCGGCCTTCCTGAGAGCAAGAGACTGAAGGAAACTCAGGCTGAGGTCATTAACAGGCCCATTCAGGTAACTTGGTGTGTACTTGCCTTTATTGGTAAATGTGGGTTTTCATTTACTAAGAATATGTAAGCATCTTATTTCCCATTCATCTTCAGTGCCCCTCATCAGGTTCATGCTACCTGCCCTGCTGTCTTTCTTCCTTTTCCATCTTCTCCCTCTGAAGCTAAAGTTTTAGATCACCTTACCTCTCTGGAGACTTCAGACTGGGACCCTGATCCATATACATTTATTCCTTTTATTTAAAGGTTTTTTTTTTTTAAGGTTGTTTTGATACCAGATACTCCAGAGTAGCTGAGTGGAAGTGGTAATGATAATAGAAACCATTTAAAATAATCTCATCCTCACAACGTTTGAGGAAGATCTTTTATTCCCAAGGGTCAGAGGGATTAAGTGAATTACCCACAGTCAAAGGACTAATAAGCGGCAGAACAGAAATACATGGACCATCCATGAGAATCTAGACTTTGATGACGTTTCTGTGGTCTTAGTTCTTACAGCTGATGATAACTGGAAGCTCTGTCTTTGTTCCTGTGGGTGCCTTACTTTCCTTGGACATAATCAAGAGTTCAGCATTTAGTGCCGGTAGAGAAACACCCCTTTTGACTTGAGTCAGGAATTTGGATTTCTGAGGTCCTCCAGGTCAGCATCACCCAGTAGAAATACAACGCAAGGCACACATGCAAGCCGCGAATGTAATAAGATATTTTCTTATAGCCGCATTTTTAATTTAAAAAAAGATGAATTTAATTTTGACCAACACTAATAATAACATCATATATTGCCTGAAATTAATTTTACTGGTATATTTTATTTAACCCAACATATCTAAACTATTACCATTTCAGCATGTAATCAGTCAACAATTAGTGAGATTTACATTCTCCTTTTCATACTAAGTCTCTGAAACCCGGCGTATATTTTCCACTTACAGCAGCTCTCAGTTTGGACCAGGCCTGTTTCAGGTGCCCGGTAGTCACATGTGGCTTGAGCGCCATACTGCAGAGCTCCTGGGATCTCTCATCTGCCTTGAGGTGCTTCTCTGAACCGGCGCTCTGGCTGTGGCCTTAAACACCTCCCAAATCCATATCCTGAGACCTCACCCTGGCCTTTTGCCACACTCACTGCTTGGTCTCCCTGCCTGTCTTCTCACCCCACCAGCAGTCTTTCTGTCTGTTTGTAGGCAGAGCAATTTTTCAGTGGGTAATTCTGATCACTATACTGTCCTTAAAATTCTACGGAATGTGACCAAACGCCTTATCACAGCACGAAGTTCCTTCAGGGGTTGGCTGTTCCCTGCCTCTGACCTGAGTGCCCTCCCCTTCCCCTCATCCGCAGCCGTTCAAACTACTGGCTCTTTATTCTGAGACGTTGCCTGCCCCCCTCGCACCTTTTCCTGGAGCCTGGGGTATTTCCTCGTTTTCTCATTTGGCTCTGCTAGTCCTTTAGGAACTGTGTCCCTCCAGTGTACATCCACCTAGACACTGCGTAACTCTGTTACAGCGTGGATCGCACTATTGTAATTGGTGGTCCGTAGATCAGTGTTCCCTGGATTGGGACTTCCTTGAGCAGAGGATCTAGACCATACTCATCTTTGCATCCCAGATGCTAAGCACAGACCCACACACATACTAAGCACATTGCTCAAGATGGTTTGAAAAATGCTAATGGGAACATCATATTTTTACCATTTATTGATGGATGGATGGATGGATGGATGGATGGCTGGCTGGCTGCGTTGGGTCTTTGTTGCTGCGCACGGACTTTCTCTAGTTGCGGTGGGCAGGGGCTACTCTTGGTTGCGGTGCATGGGCTTCTCACTGCGGTGGCTTCTCTTGTTGCGGAGCACGGGCTCTAGGCACGCGGGCTTCAGTAGTTGTGGCACGTGGGCTCTAGAGTGCAGGCTCAAAAGTTGTGGCACACGGGCTTAGTTGCTCTGCGGCATGTGGGATCTTCCCAGACTAGAACTCGAACCCGTGTCCCTTGCATTGGCAGGCAGATTCTTAACCACTGCGCCACCAGGGAAGCCCCTACCTTTCTTTCATTTCTACCCTTCCTTCCTCTGGTGCAATGACCCAGAGCTGTAACTCCTTTTTCTTTTTTTTTTCCTTTTTTTTAATTTACTACCTAAAACAGCTCAACACATCAGACTTCAGAAATCAAAACAAGTTCCCTAACAGTTTTTAGACTTAAATTTTGTCAAAGGCAGACTTGGATTGTGAGGGCCTCCTGTGGCATTGTTGCAGGTCTACTCTGAGCACTGTATGGATGGCTGGCATTATTTCATAGGTGCCTTTACCATCTGAAGCTTTAATTTATCTCAGTCTCTTTATTCCACAGATATTAAAAGCATGACCCTTTATTCTTTTCTGATAGCAGAATCTGCCTAATGAGAGCTAATGAGACAGGTCTCAAAAATTTCCTTATTCTGATATCTGTACACCAGAATTGAATCAGGGTACTTCTGTGGTGCGCAGTGGTTGGGAGTCCGCGTGCCAATGCAGGGGACACGGGTTCAAGCCCTGGTCCGGGAAGATCCCACATGCTGCAGAGCAGCTAAGCCTGTGTGCCACAACTACTGAGCCTGCGCTCTAGAGCCCATGCTCCACAACAAGAGAAGCCACCGCAATGAGAAGCCCGCACACCGCAACGATGAGTAGCCCCCGCTCACTGCAACTAGAGAAAGCCCGCATGCAGCAATGAAGACCCAGCGCAGCCAAAAAGAAATTAATTAATTTAAAAAAACAAAAAAGAATTGCATCGGGTATGAAAGAGTCTAGATACCTGAAGTTACATGGTTTTACAATAATAGTTATTTATTCTGCAAACCACAGGAGAAATCCATGAATTTTTGAGGGGTCAGGTTTTTTATCTGAAATTCAAAAAATAGCTTTTGTTTATCATATCCATCCAGGGACCATCATGTCAAATCAATAATAAATCATATTTTTTAAAATTGGCCTTCTAGATGCATTCTAGAAGCTACCTAAGCATGGCTTTATGTGTGGCCCTAAAGAATGTATTCCACCTTTAACTTAGTTTATTCTTTTAAATCAGGGAAGGAGCTGCTGTCTTCTGGAATGTGAAAGACAAAACTGTAAGTATAAATAAAGCGTGAAAGTATTAAAATTTAGTTTTCTGAGAATAAATTGTTAATTGGCACTTAATAATCTGAGCCATTGGAAGGTAAATTAACAGATAATCCTCAGTTTATTTGCTCTGCATTATGTGATGTTGATTTTCTTTTTGACTTAGAAGTTTCCTACATTTTGCATTCTCTGAGCACACAATAATTTGTGGCAAATCAGAACAATCCTAGCTACACTGCAGACAGAAGGAAGTCTACTTCTCGTGTGATAACCTACAAAATGAGTCATGTACACACAGTTCACTGGAAGCTGGCTGCACTGAGTCTCATTTTAGATCAAGTTTTCTAGAACTTTTTAGCTCACTGGAAATAATTTCTTCAATATCCCAATCATGATTTGTTTAATACCACCTTTTCAGAGGCAGTTGGGTAACACACATCCAAGCTTTATATTTAACTCAGCAATTTTACATCTGAAAGTTATCCAAAGGAAATAATCACAGTTATATATGATGAATGATGTATAGAAATGTTCATCAACACATTATTTACAATAGCAAAAATGAGGAATAACCAAAACACATAATAATAGCAAGTTTGTTAAATACACCCATAGTATGTATTTAGGATGTACATACTACAGCTCTTAAAAGTCACGTGGGAAGAAACCAATTCCCGAGGAATTGCCTGTGTATATTGCTACAGTTCAATTAAAAGAGCAGGTTACAGAACATAACCAATATAATACCAGAGCTGGTAAAAAAAAATATGCCTCATACAAACCCAGTTTTACTGAAAGGAGATACACACATAGGGGGCAGGGGGAGGGAGACTGGGGAGCGGTTTCCTGGAGAAAAGGAAATATAAATGAGCAATAAATGTAAGAAAAATGTACAAATTGGCTATTTGAATTTGCAAAGATGTAAAAGGCTGACAATACCCAGTGTTTTTTAAGAATGCTCTCATTAAAAAAATAAATAAAAGAACGCTCTCATAGGCACAGATGTAGAGAACAAACATATGGACACCAAGGGGGGGAAGGGGGGGCAGTGGGATGAACTGGGAGATTGGGATTGACATATATACACTGGTATGTATAAAATAGATAACTAATAAGAACCTGCTATATAAAAAAATAAGTAATATTCAAAAAAAAAGAATGCTCTCTTAAATCTTTGGATTCTAAAGCTGGAAAAACTGTTTTGGAGAGCATTTTAGAAACATTTATCAAAATTATAAGTGTGCGTGTCTTTTGTTCCAACAAATCCTAAAGAAATATTCCCACAAGTCCTTGAAGATACACGCATAAGGCTGGCACATGTGACATCGTGATAGTAGAGAATAGGAAAAAAAACCCATGGATGGACATTTAAGACGGTTAAATCAATTATGTTTCCTCCATGAAGGAGAATCGCATTGAAAATGTTCATATGTACAGTATCATCCCATTTATATAGAAAGCAAACTAAATGTACATACATATACACATAGGGAAAAGTCTGGAAGGGTATGCACCAAGTTTAATGGTGGTTACATTAGAGGATTAGAAATTCAGGAGACTGACTATACTGCTGAACTGAATGAATAAGCATTTTCAGAACTCTAATGGAAAACTGATGAATTCATAAAAGTGTTAACAAAAGATCAAGATGAAAAAGAAAATTAATTACATGGGACTGAGTGAACTGATGAGGATGATTATAATTTTTGTGACTTTCTGTTTGAATTAAAAAAAAAAATCCCACAAGGACTCAGAGGCAAAAAATACACAAATCAATTTTCACTGCAAAGTAAAGGAGCTGTTGCAGTGGAGGATTCCTGGACAATGTCAATATTATGACACAGTGTGAGTGTGTTTCGTGTTTGGTAATTGCAATCATTGTTGCTTTTGTTGTGGTCATCCAGTTACAATGCTTGGTGTCAGTTTATCTCTTGTAAAAATAAAATACAGTGTGTGTGTGTGAAAAAAAAATTCAGGAGAACAGAGAGAGAATCACTTTCTATACCTCTGTGTTTAAATTTTTACAAGTGTGTTACTTAAACTTTTTGTTTTGAAGATTTAAAGAATACAAACCATAATGTTATTAGGGGTTTTCTTTGGGTCGTGGGATAATGGGAGGTTTTGTTTTCCTCCTTAAGCTTGTCTGTGTTTTCCAAATGTAAAAGCAAGTGAATATATCGTTCCAATTAGTTTAGTATCACCATGAATTTGCTTTCTCCTTAAAACCTAAAGAACAGAAGAAATGGTATCAAATGTAATTTAAAAAATGTTATAAGCCTTAACTCTATAACATTATTCTGTACTGAGGGAGTCGGTTATAATTTCAGGTTGATCTTGCTTTTCTTCTAGATGAAGCATGTGATGCAAGTTCTTGAAAAACATGAAATTCACCCCTATGAAATTGCATTGGTGCACTGGGAGAATGAAGAGCTTAACTACTCAAAAACAGAGTAAGCAACTTTTTATCAAGTTTATGAAAAGGGTGCTTGGAATAACTAGGTACAGCAAGATAAATTATTAATTTGGAGACTAATTTTAAGAAAAAAGTTATTGGTACAAATACAAAGCTGAAACAATTAATAAATATTAGTGGATAGATATTATTTTTATAGCTTCTCAGGCTACCCATAAATTAAAACAAGTAGATAGTATAACCCCAAAATAGTAAGTTTCCTAAGCGGCCAAAATCAGTAATACGGTGTGCCTTCGTTAGAATGAACCTGTTTGATTATTCTAGTAAAGTCTTCTCTGAAGTAAATCCTTTTTGCTTTTTTCCCATTGACTTTGAGTGTAAAAAGTATAAAGTATAATGACAGGGTGCTCTAAGAGAACCACTTGTGGAAATGGGGGTACCACTGCTGTACCACTCTCAGGTCAGATGTATGGGTAGGCAACGTACTGGCCAATTTCCACGTCACAGCAAGGGTGCAAAAATGAGGAGGGATGTTAGGGCGGAGAGAGAAGGCAGAATGAACAGGATTAAAAGGTCTTTTCTCTCAGGAAGGTACTGGTCTAGTGGAATGTGAGAAGGAAAAAAAGTCTTTGTATTGAGAAAGGAAGCGACACAAGCAGAGCTTTAGGGAAATTTGGAAGAGACACCAGCTATAGAAAGACTAATTGGGATAAGAGCTAAGTGATAATAGCCAGCGATGAGCTTTCCTGTATCGTCTTCTCGTCCACCAACCTTTGTGCATGTCTTCTGGTCTCACGTCTCTCGTGAAGGTTTAGCCTCTACTTTTCCTATTTGCTTGTGATAACTTACACTCCCAGATTCCCGCCCTTCCCCCTCCTCCCCAGTCGCTCCAGAGTTCTCTACATACACATCTTGGTTTGTCACAGCTGCCTCATCTCCCTCCCCATACTCACCATGTCCATGTGATTTCAGATTATACTGTGTATAGTTACATAGTTTTATATTCAGCATTTTTTCACTTAGCAAATTATTGTAGTCATTTTCCCTTTTCTACTAAATATCCTTTCGAAACATGCTTGTTCATTTTTGTTGTGTGAATTCCTATAAATGAACCGTTCTTCTGTTGAACTTTTAGTTTCTTTCCTGATTTCTTACTATTCAACATTTGACCATAGAAAGTTTTTTTTTAATGTATATATTCGTTTGTCTTTTTTCTTTAATAAATTTATTTATTTATTCATTTATTTATTTACTTACTTATGGCTGCGTTGGGCCTTCGTTGCTGTGCGCAGGCTTTCTCTAGTGTGGTGAGCGGGGGCTACTCTTTGTTACAGTTCACGGGCTTCTCATTGCGGTGGCTTCTCTTGTTGCAGAGCACGGGATCTAGGTGCATGGGCTTCAGTAGTTGTGGCATGCAGGCTCAGTAGTTGTGGCACACGGGCTTAGTTGCTCCGCGGCATGTGGGATCTTCCTGGAGCAGGGCTCAAATCCATGTCCCCTGCATTGGCAGGCAGATTCTTAACCACTGTTCCACCAGGGAAGTCCCCATAGAAAGTTTTTTGTACACAAATCTTTCCTTGCATCTTTGATTATTTCTTTAGGATAAATTCCTAGAAGTGGAATTACTTGGATCATAGGGTATAAGAACATTTGTAAGACTCTTGATACAGATTGCCAAAATGACCTCTAGAAAGATTATAAAGATTATTTTTCAAAAGAAAAAAGGTACTTTTTGCGATTTAGAAACTACTTTTTTTTTTTTTTCTTTTCTCAGGGGACAGTCAAAACTTCACAGAGGGGAAATCAGGTTAAATTCAGAGCTAGATTTAGATGACGCCATTCTAGAGAAATTTGCTTTCTCAAATGCTCTTTGCCTTTCAGGTAAGTTACTGCTACTTATCAGAGACGGTATCACATAGTTTTCATTTCATCGAGGGAACCTGAAATATTTAGTAAAGACTTTGACATGTTTTCGCAGAGCACTCAGCAAAGCCTTATAATTCCTTTTCCTTTTTTTTCCCTCCAAGAGAAAAATATATGTAGTATAGGGTATAATATATAGTATCTGTGCTATAGTTATTCATTCCTTATTAGTGGTATTGATAAAGCTTACCTCTCCAAAAATATTTTTTTATGTTGTTGCTGTTATTATTATTATCACTACCTTTGTTTTCCCCTCTCCTTCTCTCTGAGATTGTTAGTCTTACATTGTCTCTAATCCAGGCAGAGAAAGCACAGCCTTCTGTGATTGGGCACGGGCCTCTATGTAGAAAAACACACTCTGGGTTTTCACAGGAATGGGACAGAGAGTCACAGTGGCTCTCAGTTTTTTCGGCAAGATCCACGCACCTGAATAGAACTGTAGAAGAAATGTTCTAAGAAATGTTCCTGCCACCAGTCTGCACTAGGCTGCTGCTGTGGTGGGCTGCACATACCATCCAGGAGGCTTCGGGACTTCTGAGCTGTACCCACAGCCCAGAGGAGTGGAGGGAAGGTCAGGAAGGCCTGATTTCTGCCCCTCTACAGAGCCACCCTTCGTTCCTCTCAGCTTCTGAGATGCAGTAGGAGAAAATCAGGGATTCTACCCAGTGTAGTTTTGGTCTGCGAGCAGGGCTTGGAAATCCAGTCAACTTTCTTCTGTCTCTTTCTACCTAGTGCCATCTTTTGTAGTAAGAAGTAACGACTCTTAAATTTCAGTCTCAAATTTTTTGGACGTCTGCTTCTTAAACTATTGTTGAAATGGCAGTGAAGGTACTGTGCAGTTTTACATTTTGTAGAAACAGGAATATGATGATAAATGTTCTGTTGTTAATTTTTTTTTCCCCCAGTGAAACTGGCTATCTGGGAAGCAGCACTGGATAAATTTGTTGAATCTATTCAGTCGATTCCAGAGGTAATTATACCAATTTTATGCTTGTTTTCAAAGATTGAGTTCTATTGGGGAAAAATACAAATTTCCCACTATAATGATGAATTTAGAAGTACAATAAAGTAATAATAAACATTAAGAAAGCTGCACTGAATTTAAGCAGAAAAAAAAAACCCGGTTACGTATAAAATGATAAAATAAGAAACCTTTTAAAACTTCAGATTCAAATTACTTTTCTCTAATGGTATAGTATTTTTAATGTAACTGAATTGAAGGGAAATAAAATGAAATGTTTCCTCTCTAAGGAAGGAAATTATGACCACTTTTCTCGATTAAAAAGTGTCTTGACAAATTACAAGGAAAACAGTGGCATGAAGAATGCATCTAAAATTATATCAGAACTTCAGAATACATTAAAAATCATGCTTACTGTAATTAACTTTGTTTTTACTGTGAAAGAATAATTATACTAGGGAAAAGAGCCCCTGGTTTTTCATTAAGCGATTAGGAATGTACATCATAGAAAATGCTAGTGAGGAGGGAAACCTGTGTATGTATGTATCTATTTTCCCCCTCCCAAATAGGCTTTAAAAGCTGGGAAGAAAGTGAAACTATCTCATGAAGAAGTTATGCAGAAAATGGGTGAACTCTTTGCCTTAAGGTAAAATTTTCTCTGTAAATGAAATATTTCATATATTTAACAATCTCCAGGAAATCTCCCTGTAGCTCTACAGTAAAGAGCGAACATTTATATCTTTATGGGAATTGCAGCTGTTTTTATTTCATTCACTATAAGCGTGGAGAACTCTTACCCATTAGAAGCAGTTGGGCTGTATTAGGACTGTACTGGAAGAAACTGTGCATGTGCAAGAGAGACCATCATTACTCTACGTTAAACCTACGTCAGCGAGCGTAGTAGGTGTTATTCAAAGGTGGAAAGATGCATTCTAGAATTTGGACAAGGGTAATTCTCAGTAAAAGTATAGCACTGCATCATAATGCTGAATAGACCTAATTGCTACGGAAAAGTGATGTACCATATTTCATTGACTCTAAGACACCATACGATGCCACAAGAAAGTGAGAATGCTGCCCACTGACATATGAGACAATGCTTTTTCATCACAGAATTTTAATTTTGCACTACGGAAATAGCTCTCGGTCTTATTTGGATGTAGATTGATCACATTTCCTCTTGGGCATACATAAAAAGGAAAGAATAAGAGAAATAAGTCATCTAAGGCAATGACAACTAAGTCTCAACTGCCACCTGTAAGACATCATCAATTTTAAAGATGCCTCCCATTTTCAGAGATGTTAAAATGGGAAGAAGAGTGTCTTAGAATTGATGAAATATAATAGTACATCGTTCAAAATTAAGTTAAAAGGCCTTCAGTTTATTTCATTCTTGTAGTTTTCCCAAGATTTTTGGAATGAAACACCCTGAATCTTGGTGTTATTCTCACTAGGCAGGATTCTCAGTGTTTCGGCCCTTGTCGTGTGTGGGGTGAGTTACTGGAGTTCCTTGTTAATAGTTTACCTAAGAGTTGCTTTTCCACATTCTCCTTAGTTACTCGCCCTGGAGAGAAGTGGTCCAGTGTTGCGTCATGTAGGCCCTTCTCAAAGCTCAGGGACCCTAACTCAGGGCACCAACAAAAATAAAAAGCCCTGCACGAGAGCGTCCCACAGCACATCTAAAGCCTTGAGCTCGCTAAGAAATGGGGGAGACAGACTCCTCTCCCCTCTTCTCTTGGTCATGCGAGCAGAACTTGATATAGCGAATTATAATACTAGGACTCAGAACTCAGGACTTGATATACTTAGGTATGTGAATAGTTTCGTAGAGTCTTACTGTTGTTATCCTGAGTTTTCGTCTCTTTACAATAAGATGCTTATGTGTTATTCAAAGGAATGTGGCGAATCTGTGACGAGAAATAGAAGTAGAAATGTGGCAGTCACGGCTTATACATGGTACGATCCTACTTGGAAGCAAACAACATAAATATTCATCTCTATCTTCATACGTATACATACTACCAGACACGTAGGTGTATGTGCACGCGCACACACACACGTGCACATGTGTGCATGGAAGCAGACCTGGAAGGACACAGGAGAGTATTGGCAGGGCCGAAAGGATTTGATTTGTCAGGGTAACGGGCCTGCCAGTGTTTTCTGAGTTCATCTCTAGGGTTTTGCTTTTTTATAGTGAACAGCTATTTATGTGTTACTTCTATAACATAAATTTGTGTTTAAAAGCAAACTCAGGCCTCATATGTAAAAAAGGTAGAAATAGAGTGTGTGTGTTTGTGTGTGTGTGTGAAACTAGCAGCGGCTACCCACAGGGAGTGGGAGAAAGGGAAAAATGGGGATAAGAATAGGAGTAAGATTGGTCAATTTTTACCTTTTTCTGTCTTTTTTATTTTTGAGCCATCTGATTACCTATCCACACACACACACAAATATATGTGCATGTATATTGTAACAAATTTTAATGAAAAAAGAAGCTTAGAAATTTTTTTTTTAATAAGTTTATTTATTTTGGCTGTGCTGGGTCTTCGTTGCTGTACACGGGCTTTCTCTAGTTGCAGCAAGCGGGCACTATTCGTTGCGGTGCGCAATCTTCTTATTGCGGTGGCTTCTGTTGTTGCGGAGGACGAGCTCTAGGCGCGCAGGCTCAGTAGTTGTGGCTCACAGGCTCTAGAGCACAGGCTCAGTAGTTGTGGCGCATGGGCTTAGTTGCTCCGCGGCATGTAGGATGTTCCCAGACCAGGGCTCAAACCCGTGTCCCCTGCATTGGCAGGTGGATTCTTAACCACTGCACCACCAGGGATGTCCCTAGAAATTTTTTTAATTGGGTTTTTTTCTCTCTACTTCATAAATGTTAATATAAAGATTGAATTAATTTGGTTGCACATTTTGAAAATTTTTTGTTTACATGTTTCTCAGAAATATTACAAGAATCAGCATTAAAAACTACTTTTGGGCTTCCCTGGTGGTGCAGTGGTTGAGAGTCCGCCTGCCAATGCATAGGACACGGGTTCCCCGGTCTGGGAAGATCCCACATGCCGCAGAGCGGCTGGGCCTGTGAGCCATGGCCGCTGAGCCTGCGCGTCCGGAACCTGTGCTCCACAACGGGAGAGGCCACAACAGTGAAAGGCCCGCGTACCCCAAAAAAAAAAAAAAAAATTAAAAAAAACTACTTTTATAAAGCACCATGTAAATAAGAAATAAACTTATTTACAAAACAGAAGTAGACTCACAGACATAGAAAACAAATTTGTGGTTACCAAAGGGGATGGGGGCAGATAAATTAGGAGTTTGGGATTAATATAGCCACACTGCTATATATAAAATAGGTAAACAACAGGGACCTACTGTATAGCATAGGGAACCGTACTCAATATCTTGTAGTAACCTATAATGGAAAAGAATCTAAAAAAGAATATATATATATATATATATGTGTGTGTGTGTGTAACTGAATCAGTTTGCCATACACTTGAAATTAACACATTGTAAATTAACCATACTTCAGTCAATCAATAAATCAATCAATAAATATCTTCTTCAAAAAAGAAATAAAGTAGACCATGCTTTTTAATTCAAGATAAAAATTAAAAGTTAATGATTTTCCTTTTTTTAAGACACCATATAAACTTGAGTTCAGACTTCTTGATCACTCCTGATTTCTACTGGGACAGAGAAAATCTGGAAGAACTTTATGATAAAACTTGTCGGTTCCTCAGCATTACTCGTAGAGTTAAGGTATGTATTTTGCACTTCTACTGAGAGTGACACAATGTTTGTATGACTGTGTGAAGAGAAGTTTTTAATTAAGTAAATGTGTTTAACTGCTTTTGGAGAAATGTCCTGTTTGACTTCTACTCAGATATCTAGATCTCCCGTTCTAGTTTTCCTGTGTACAGACAGTTTTCAGCTTTCACGTCAAAGGATATTCTGATATTTGCTCTACAGACTAGATAAGGTTGGTGAGAGTTTGGAGGCCTGGTGGTCTGTTAGGAAGTTTCTCATCAAGTTTCAAGCAAGAGTTCATGGGGTCCAGAACTTTACTGGTGACAGTGAGAACAGAAATGAATTTTTAAAAGAATCCTTTAAGACAAATGAACTGGTTGGTACTGGGAGGCCAGGGAGAAGGAAGAATAAGGATGACTGACGTTTGTTGTGGGTGACAGGTAGAAAGATGGCAAAATGTAGAGAGGTTGGGGGGAGGGGAGGAGCCACATTTAGGATGTGTTGAGAGTAGAGTAGCAAGAAGACATCCACTTAGAACCGTCTGAAAGCATTGAGAAGCGTGGAAGAAAAGTTGAGGAGGGAGGAAGCTGATGGAATGATGGAAGTGCGTGGAGGGCGTCATGGTGGAGGTGAACCACACGGGAAAGAGAGCAGAAGACAAGATGGACAGTAGTACCATGTGTGTGCATAGTTCTGTCACATTTAATCACACGTGTAGATCCAGGTAACCACCAGATCTGGATACAGAACTGTTCTATCACCACAGAGATCTCCCTTGTGCTTGTCCCTTTATAGTCACACCCTTCCCTCCCCGACCATCCCTAACCGCTGGTAATAAGTAATCTACTCTCCAGCTCTATAATTTGGTCATTTGGGGAATGTTATATAAATAGAATCATACAGGGTGTGACTTTAAAATGGGCTGTTTTCAATGAGTTTAATACCCTTGAGATCCACCCAAGCCATTGCCTGTATCAATCCCTGCCTTCCTGTGAGTTACTTAGCCATGTGGGGGGATTCCATTTTGATTTCTCTGTATTGTTTTTGAGTGTATCTCTTTGCATAGATACTTAGTGGTTGCTCTAAGCGTCACATTACACATACCTAGCTTATCACAATCCACTGGTTTCAGCATTTTGCCAGATTAAATCAAGCGTGGAAACCTTACTGCTCTTTACATCCCTTTACTCCCCACTTTGAGAACTTCATCAGTGTTACAATTTTTGCTGCAAACATCAAACATAATTTAGAAAACTCACGAGGAGACGGAAATCCTATTGTATCTTCCCCCATTTTTATTCTTTCTGTTCTTTTTTTTCAATG